>NW_022900913.1:30894704-30954610 GCF_012274545.1 Fukomys damarensis
TATATATATATATACATATACACACACACACAAACACAAACAAAATACACAACAACAACAAATACATTTTAATCATAGTTATATTTATATTTATATTCCCAAAACACAGAAGTACTGCAAAGCATCCATTTAGCTAAGAAGAGCAGAGGCCATGGTCACGGAGGATGAACTGCACAATCCTGAGTCTGAGCTGAGTTAACACACATCCTATTTATCCTCCCTTTGTCTCACTTTCCTCCCATGGGAAATTGGAAGACAACCAATAACTGTCTGACCTACTGTGAAATGCTGCAATGGTGTCACAAACATGTGAGCAAAACCACACACGTAAGAGTCTCCCACGAATGTTGATATTATTGGGAGCACAGGGACCATTTGTCAAACCTAGTACCTGAACTACATCCCTCAAACTGAAAGAGTGACATAGCTTATCTTTTAAGAGTAACAGCTTTAAAAGCAAGAACTCTGAAATGATTTCACTTGGGAAGAAAGAAGCATGTGCTTACCCAAGCAGCTGCAATTCCACAGTTCCTGGACACATCAGATAACAATCATTAAACAGAAATCAATCATGTGGAATAATAGAAACAGTCACAGCAGTGAAAAGTTATTATGAGATCCATGTCTTCTGCTTTGAAAATAAACTTGTCAGCTTAGAGTCACCATTTATTTTTCATAATGTTTCCGCATTGCTTGATCAGTATTCACAGGGCAGCAGGAGACTGTTATCTTGGAATAAATAATATGATATCCTCTGAGACATTGCCTTTATTGCCTCTTATAATTTTGTACTTATTATAGGGATATTTCACAGAACTCAATACAAGCACAAAGAAGTGTTAGAGAGAATTTGTTTTATGAGTTTTTAGGCTAAACTCAAACATTTTCTAGAACATTCTTAGAGAAGATCCCTAGAAACAAATCTACAGGAAGACAGGTAGGAGTTCTATTGCCTTTAGGGGTCCAGAATTACTGACAGTGAAACCAGGAAGTTTATTATCAGAGGCCCACATCTTCATGCATATACTAATACCGTACTTTCAAAGAATTTGGCTCTCGACTGTGACTGAGGAATGACAGTGGCTGAAAATAAGCGTGTTACCAGGGTTAGGACTAGAGTAAGGTCGGAGAACCACTTCCTTTGGCAGTAAAATACAAGGAGGTGCCATAAAATCAGTAGTCAAGGAGAATAATATTTAAATGTAAGGTTTTAAAAATTAATAGAAAAATACGACAATGACAAACCTGGAGAGAATCTAGAAGGAATCACCACACCCCAAATTCATATACAGACAGCATGACAGCAGGAGTTTCCTCCCTGATTATTGGCACCTGGGACTCGGCAATGCTTTTTAAACCTGGGCCAGACAGTCAACTCTCTCTTTGCCTCAAGCAGGTTGCTTCTTGAGGTACCAAGATTTATTTGGAAAGAAGTGGGTGCTCCCTTTGCTTTCAAAGCAGTTTTTACACATTTACTCTTCATAAAATTTGCAACGCACACTCCCCTCTGAGGGCCTGGATAGATGTCTGAGTAGACGTTCACCCTTGAAGATGAATGTTTACCCGAGGTGAAGGAACAGCCTAGCCAGCCTTTCCCCCACTCCTCAGTGTGCAAGGAGCAGTGGTCCTCGTGAGCAGGTACAGCAAGCTCTTCTGAAGGTGGCACCATTGCCTAGATGAGGTTGCTGGCTGTGCCTCAGGCCATCGCGGTGATGTAGGAGTGGCAGATTGCCCTCCCCCAGTGGGGCAGCTTCCGGGTCACAGGCTGGGAGCCACCCTCCCCCCACTCCCAAGTAAGGACCTTTAAGTTTGTGCCCAGCATTCATTCCATTTCCTGTCAGAGGAGAGGGAGGTTGAGAGGAATGAGATTAACAGAAAAGGACATTTCAAAGTGAGACACGAAAAGACAATTCAATAATGTTTCACGTTCTTTCTACTGCACTCTTAACATTAGTGACTGGGCTTTACCACTCTTCTGTTAAACGCAGGCAAGGGTTATGTGGCTTTCTGGTCTGTAGTTCATTCTTTGGCTGAGGTTTAGTTTAAGTTCCTATCTTAGTACTGTTATGTATATGTGTGCTCTTGAATTAACATCTACTCTAAATATCTGCCCAGACCCAAAGGTTTATGACTGAAGTCAGTGACACGAAGAGCTGCAGGGCTGTGCGACTCCTCTCTACGGCAGCTGATGGATAAGTGGTGGACTTTGGAATTTGAGTCTAGGCGCTTCTGGGGGAGTCCACACCAGCAAATGAATGTGCCCGAAGCATCATTAACTGTTTCAATGAATCAGATGAAGCATCAGCGCTGATTGTACTGTGACCACAATTTATTTTATTACTCTGTCATTTCCCTTAGACATGATAAAACAGATTGGTAAGACTTCAACAATCCTCTAACGCATGTTGAAAAAAGGAATTTATGATCTTAATCTAGGAAGGGCTGATGGTGGCTACTCTTTGTTGCTTTGTATATTAAAAAATAATGTACCATGAGCAAGTGGGATTTATCCCAGAAACGCAAGGTTAGATAGCTTATCAGAAAATCAAAGCATATACGGATGCTTCTCAACTTACATGGTGGTATATCTTGATAAATCCATTGTAAGTTGAAAATACCATGACTGAGAAATGTCTAATACACCTAAACTCTTGAGCAGCTCAGTTTAGCAACACAATGTTCTGTCAAGTATCAGTCATTCCCTCCTATTATCAGGTAGTTGAAATGGGAGCTGTGGCTCTCTGTGTCTGCCCACCATGGAAAAGAACATTGTACTGCATAACGCCAGCCTCGGAAAATATGAAAATTTAAAATATGGATTCAAACGAATAGAGTTGATTTTGTTTTATTCTAAATTCAAACCACTATTATAAACTTCAAGTCAAGGACCACTGGAACTTATGTTGTCAATAGAACAAATGACAGTACCCATCTGTCTATTTCAAAGCCATGGGAGGAAGAATCTGGCAAAATCCAAACCCCTTCATGATGAAAATTCTTGGCAAACTAAGAATAGAAAGGAAATTTTCTGCCTGTTAAAGTGCATCTATGAAATGCCCACAGCTAATAGCATGTGTAATGATGAATGACTTGATTCTTTCCTCCTAATTAGAAACCAAAAAAAAGAGACATTTATTCTTATCACTTTAACATTAAGGTTGAAGTTTTGGTTCAGGGAATTAGGTAAGAAAATGGACTTTGGAAAGTCATCCAGATTGAAAGGAAGAAGTAACCAATCTATATTTGGAGATTACACGTTCTTGTATTTAGAAGATCTTAAAACATCTACTAAAAATCTCTTACTACAAAAAGTTGAGTGTGGTACGGTCACACTATTTCTGATATACAAATACGAAAGTCAATAGTACTTCTACTCTCAATGAACAATCCAAAATGGCTATTAAGAACAAAATTTTCTTTACACTAGCATCAAAAAGAATAAAATATGAAATATTTAGATGTAAATTTATAAAAGAGGTACAAAAGTCATATGGTAAACTCTGTGAAATCTCATTGAAAGAAATTAAAGAAGACACAAGGGAGTGAGAAACATCCTATGCTCATGGATCAGAAAATTTAATAGTATTGTGACTGTAATATTTCTAAAATTGATCAACAGATTCAATAAAATCCCTATAAAAATTGCAGATGGATTTTGCAAAAGTTGCCACAGTGGCCACAAGTTCTTACTGAAATGCTCAGGAACCAGATAGCCAAAATCATTTTGAAAAAGAACAAAGTTAGAAAACTCTCATTTCCCAATTTCAAAACTCATTACAGTCACAGCAATCAAGATGGTGGTACTGGCATAGAATCCAGATGCATAGATCAACAGAATAGAATCGAGATTCCAGAAATAAACCTTCACATTTGCCATCAATCGAATTTTGTCAAGGATGCCAGACAACTCAGTGGAGAAAAAAGAGTCTTTTCAACATAGAATGTTAGAACAATTTAATATCCACTTGCAAGATGATGAAATTGGACTTTTGTCTCACATCATCAACAAAATTGTTGAAATGGACCAAAGATATATATGTAAGAGCCATAAAAATGTAAAAAATTGTGAACATTTTTTAAACTTTGGATTTAGCAATAGTTTTATAGATATAGGACCAAAAATATTAACAACAAAAGAGAAGAAAGTAAATCAAACTTCTTTAAAATTGAAAACTTTGTACTTGACATGGTTTGTCATTATGAAAGTGAAAAGACAAGCCACAGAATTCATTAGCAAAGAAATGGGTCTTGACATTAGATATTCCTTTTCCAAACAGGACAAAAATATTTTACTAGTGATACATCTCAGATTCAGTGATAGTAGGAAATGTAGACACTCTCATTTTCTGTTGCCTTTTTACAGAGTACTTGGCAGTATATACCAAAATCTCACTTTTTTTTTAGAAACTCTACCTCTATGAAGACACCCTACCAAAATAGAAAACTACGCAAAGATTATTGTACAAGGATGGCACTGAAGGGTCGTTTATGATAGCAAATGAATGGAAACAACATAATATTAATAGTGGAAAGATTTAATAAATTATGGCTCAGTCACCATTTATAGGATGATTGCTTTCCTATGTCTGTAAGAATGATGCTAATGTGCACAAACTAGTATGGAGAGTTGTTCACAGTGTCTGAAGACAAGTGAAAAATAAACAATGCTTACTGCTGTAATAAACATAAAACAAAGCTACCCGGTCCAGTACTTCTCAGAAAGTACCTGAACATTATTAATTGGACAAAGACTGGCTACAACTAATTTGTCTCACACTATAAATCATGCCTATAGCTCAATCCCAAATAAAAATATGTGGAATTTGAGTATTTTCTCTCTTAACATTTGATATGTCACGTATTTGAAACTATTGTTTGTTTATGGTACCTATGATATCTTCATGTATATACTCTAAAGCTGGAAAATATTCATCTAGTAAATTAGACCAATGGTCAAAAACATGATTCAAATTTATAGACGTGCATATAGAATAGATTGGAAATATGGATCCCATTCCAATTTTCAGTGGCTACTCTGAGAGTATGGATGGAATAGAAACAAAGAGGGGCATATTTTATCCTTTACTTTTCATTCTTCTATTTTTGGATTTCATATAAGCATTTAATATATTCATTATTTAAAAATAAAGAAATTATGGTAAATTAAAATAACTAAAGGATAAAAACTACATTTGGCAAATAACAGATTTTTTTTAAAAAGTAATTGTTGGCTTTTATAAAACTTTTACTTTTTTCCTCCATAAAGTAACCATTCCGTTGAACCTGATTTTTTTCTTCATTGTTTTCTTTCTTCTTAGTTAAGAAGGATTGAGACAAGTTAGGTTACACTTCTTATATTTATAAGTCTCTTCTCCTGTAGTGTCTTATGAGTCTCACCAGTCTCTTTGTCCGTATAACATCTCATTTGTGCCCTCAACTTTTAGTGCTCACATTTTGTTATTATGTTGGTTGGACTTTGTTTAAGATTACATAAAAAGATGTGCCAAGTGGCATGACCCAGTATTAAGAGTTAGGCGTGTTCCAAGATTTGAGACTCATACCGAGGGTTTTCAGTATCACTTACTGTTTTATGCGTATGCTTGTCAAAAGCAATTATGCCTGATTCAGCAAAATTCAATGCTTTCTAACAAATGATCAGGAGGGTAAACAACTCATTTACATGAGGAGGTTTATATTTTCAGAACTGCCTCAAGGGAACTTTTCCAAGAGGCCAGAAAGAATTCAGCAAAAAGGAAACAGCAGGAGGATCCTGTATTTCTCTGCAATTCAGCAGTGCTGTTTGCCAATACCAACATCATAACATTTCAGGGCTCAATTTTCCATATTTTGAAACTCCTTACAGAGATTCCATCAAGCAAGTCAATCTGTTATCCAACCCAACTTTGTTAGTAGTTGAACTTTTTACTTCATGGCACCTGAATTAAGCTGCAAAAGTTTTACTTCTTGAGAGTAAATCAGAAATGGTGAAGAGGTGCTGTAAGGACTGCTTTGCAAGTGTTGGTTTGCATCAGAATTGCCTTTAAAGAGAGCCTAAGATACAGAGTTATAGACTAAAAATTTGAAGTGGGCCATGCAAATTTGTATTTCAGGTGAGTTCCCAACATAGACTAGCTTTGGTCTTTCGGTCCACATTTTGAGAACTGTTGCATAATTCTCTAGGCTGCTAGGGCCCTCAATTAGTAACTAGATACTTTAGATAATCTCTGGGTCTCCAATATCAGTGTCATGTTTCTGAATCTGATTATTCTGAGAAAAGGCTGGTATACAACTACTGTGTTTATACAACAGTATCTGTGCTGGTAAAAAAATGATACATCAGTGCTAAAATGCATGGTACTGATTATCCCAGCATGAAAAAACTTGTCTGACCTTTTTCTGAAACCACTAAATTAATTGGGAGCAGTGGACACCATTGGGTTAAACATAGACACTGAGATTTAAGATTTCATGATTCTGGCTGGATGTGGCCCTGTGCACCTGTAGTCCCAGCTACTTGGAAGCACAAAACTGGAGGACAATCTGAGTCTAGGAGTTCGAGGCCAATCTGAATAACAGAGGGAGATTATTGCCTCAAAAATCAAAACAGAAACAAAACACAAAGAATGAAATCCAAATTTCATGACTCTAACATTCTGAAAACTGGCTTTCAGTCATGCCAGGCCTCACTGAAATTGTACACGGCTCACAGAGAAAGATGTGAACTAGAAGTAGATTTTTCTAGATAATTTCATTTGGCTCCTGAATATTTAGATAGCTCGTTAGCCTTTAAAGCAAAATTTATTTAGTTCAGGTTTATAATTCATCAAAATTACTGTATTTCAGATATCTTTCTTCTGGTTTGGCAACTGTGCCAGTTAATTAATAATACTGTTATTAATTAAAACTGAAAGCTGCTCTTATTGCAACATAAACTGGGAACATAGGAACTTCCGCCCTTATTAAACAAATCCAGTGCCAGACACGGCATTAATTGTTTTATGTACACTTAAATATTTTATTTTTATTATATTATATTGAAATGGGCAGAGCTTTTATTTTATCACAAGTTTAGTCAAATTGATTTTTGACTGACTCAACCTCATTGATACAATTTTCCAGAAAGCTGAGGTTTGCCTCATGACGAGCCAAAGGCAGCTCCAATTTTTCTTTAAGATGTCACAGCAAGTAGAAAGAGGCCATATAAGCCTTGTCTCCATACCCACTTATTTTACAAGAGGAATAATAATTCATCTTAACTGTAAATTTTTGGAAATGTAAAATTCTAGCACAATATTAAATAATGACATTTAGTATGTACAAATGTTTTTGTAGCATCTTAGCAGTTTTTGAATCATTTAAGCATTCCTGTAAAAGTGCAATTATCATTCCTGTTTTATATTAAGAGAGACGAAGCACAAAGAGGAGTAGTAGTTACTTTGCGCTCTAAGACAGCTGCACTGTGTGTGTGTGTGTGTGTGTGTGTGTGTGTGGGGGAAGTGTGCACTGGGCTAGATATCAGGTTTTGTGACTTTCACTTTAAAGGTAATAGCATAATGGGAAATAGGGACTTTCTAGTCAAACATAGCTGATTTGCATTGCATTTTTTTCCGTATCAGCAACATGACCCTGAATCAAATGTCTCAAACTTTCTGAGACACCATTTACTTCATTCACATGGTTCTAAAGATTAGAACTAATCTATATAAAACATCAAGTACATAACTGCTCAAAGAACATAGTTATTATATTAGTACATATTAGGTACTGAGATTATATACTATAATTTATGTGAATCCAAGAAATGTATCTCATATTTCCAGAATCTAGCACATTGCCTGGCACAGGGATGGTATTGCATATATACACATTGAATGAATAAATGTACTGCAAATGGTAACTAATTACATGGTTTAATATGACTGTCCTTACCTAGATTTAAAAATGTACAATAGGTAGTGTCATTTATTTGGAAATGAAATAAGAGGATGAGGCTATACATAATGTACTGTTTGTAGCTCTCTCTCCCTATAGTAGAGAACAGTACATTGCAGTTTCAACCTAGGAACCTCACAGAGCAGGAGGTATAAAAATTTGGAAGGCAGAGTACTGAGGTATTACCGAGAACCTGAAGAATTATCCAATTCTGTGATTGCAACAACTAGCCCAGGGTTAACTAAATAGAACCTGTGTGAAGATATCTCAAGTCCAGCCCAGTAAGGACCAGGTACGTCTTCAGTTTGTGCACAGGTCTGATGTAATGGTTGTGGGAATAACCACACTTCAACACGGATTTACAGAGCTATTCAATCTAATATAATAAAATTAAAAACTTGGATTACAGTATAAGCAGGATTATTCTATATGATCACAATACACTTTTGTCCAGATTTTAACAAGTAAATAGAGCAATCTCAACTCCTTATCATTAAAATGATTAAGAAATATTGTTAGCTGAGCACATCTTCTCAAACACTATTTCCAAGGCAATTAATATACTATAACATATATTTTATGAGAGAAAAACCTGGATTATTAGGCTGGGCATGGTGGTTCATGCCTATAATCCCAGCACTAGGGAGGCTGAGGCAGGAGGATTACTGTGCATTTGAGGCCCGCATGGGCTACATAGTGAGTTTGAGGTTAGCCTGAAGTACATAGTGAGACCCTAGACGATGCAAAGAAAAATAACATAAGACTGACAGGAATTCGTGAAAAAGCAGGAGAAAATGCAAATGACCTAAAAAAGCTCTTCACAGAATTAATGACAGAAAACTTCCCAAACAGAAAGGAAGAATTAGACATACAGATAAGTGAGGCATATAGAACACCAACTAGCCACGATCAAAAAAAATTTACATCTAGACATATAATAATCAAGATCCCAGAAATCCAACAGAAAAACAAAATACTACAAGCAGTAAGAGAAAAGAAACAAATCACATGCAAAGGAAAGCCTATCAGAATCACAGCAGACTTTTCAACACAAACCCTTGGGTCAAGGAGAGCCTGGAGTGAGGTATTCCAAGTTCTAAAAGAAAAGAACCTCCAACCTAGACTGATGTATCCTGCAAATCTCTCTTTCAAAATAGACGGGGAAGTAAGACACTTCCACAACAAAGAGCACCTGAGAAACTACATGAACACCAAACCAGCACTGCAAGGAATTCTAAACATAGTGAGACCCTGTCTCACAAAAAACAAACAAAAGAGAGGGCTGGAGATTTAGCTCAGTGGTTGACAGACTTTTCCACAAACCCTTGGGTCAAGGAGAGCCTGGAGTGAGGTATTCCAAGTTCTAAAAGAAAAGAACCTCCAACCTAGACTGATGTATCCTGCAAATCTCTCTTTCAAAATAGACGGGGAAGTAAGACACTTCCACAACAAAGAGCACCTGAGAAACTACATGAACACCAAACCAGCACTGCAAGGAATTCTAAACATAGTGAGACCCTGTCTCACAAAAAACAAACAAAAGAGAGGGCTGGAGATTTAGCTCAGTGGTTGCACTGCTTGCCTCGCAAGCACAAGGTCCTGAGTTCGATTCCTAGTACAAACAAAACAAAACAAAACAAAAACCTGGATTATTTCCTGTAATGTCTGCGATACCACTACCGAAACGGAACCTGTCATATGGAAAGGAGCTCAGGAAAGATGTGTTGATTTGTTGGTAAGTGAGTGAACAAGTGCATCCCACAAACTTTGGTTAGGGCAGTGCTCCTATTGACAAGGAGTGGTGGCCATTACAATGTGTTGTTCATATCCTCTGGGGAAGGGAACATAATTGGCTGAAGCCTCGGGTGCTGAACCTCTGCATTCATTGCCATATCGTGGACTGCGAATATACTCCACAAGAACTCTCCTAGCCGGTGACTGAGTACAGTGTGCAGGATAGGGGTGAAGGAGAAAGACTCTAGGTCAATTCTGCAGGACGAAGAACTTTCCAACAGGTCTAAGAGGCTCCAATTGGCATGGCTAAACCTTTCTTGAAATTGTGCTGCTCTTTGAGATTCTCCTAGCAAATCCTTCTTCCTCTCTTCCCTCCTTCCTCTGGTGTCGGACCTACATCATCGTCTTAAAGTTCTCCTTGCCTGCTCAAATCTCACAAATCTAATTCTGTCTTAGTGTCCGCTTCTAAGCAGTTCTGAAATAACATGTATATACAAAGTGGCTGAGTCATAAAGAAACATGGGAAGATCTGCCTTATAAACAGTTTAAATTTAACTTGTGTTAATCCAACCTTGCAAATTGCTTTGTAAAGATGAGTAAAACATTTTCATCACATCAGCAAAATTACTGTAAGTCTCACTCAGGTGTACTTAGCGATATCCTTACTTCTTAGAAACACCCTCTGCCACTGACATTACCTAAAGAGGGCTTTTCAATAATATAAAATAAGACAATACTGATCTGACTACACTTAATAAAGCAATAAATCCATTTATATCACCGATTTAATTTCATATGTCAACTAAAATCTCTCATCTACTATAAATTTAAAAGTATGGACAGAATTATTCCTATATCTAGTGCTTTGTAACACAGCGATACCATATGTATCTAATACACTATAAAAATGGTAAATCTTTTGGAATCTGAGTGTTTTGACACTTAACAGTCTTACATGAAGCAAAGATCGTTGGCTGTGCACAGCAATTGTAATAGAGTGCTTATTTCAGAGAAATGTTTCTGCAGTGCTGAGGATAAGCTGAGCATCCACTCTCTTCTTGTGGATGAGTAAATGAAACAATTTATTATAAAGATATAAAAACATTCCAATGCACTTTTTAGTATTTCAGTCAAGATGTATGTAGCACACACAGTTGGCTAACAAAAACCAACAACTGAAATGAAAAGATGATATTTGTGCTTAAATTTTAAAAATGATTCTTTCCCAGCAGGCAAGGGAAGGCCATTACCCAAAGGGCCGGGCTTGCCAGGTCCGAGCTGTTCCCAGTGAGCGCTCCGCAGCCAGCAAGCACAGTCGTGAACTGGAATAACATTTACTGGAATGGGATAGTGATGAGGCTTCCTGTTGGATGACCCTAGGGTGATTCACATAAATGATTTATAAAGTTTTCACAGGATTTCAAACTCTTCCCTGTTTTAAAAATATGTTTGTGTTTCTACAAACGGCACAGAAGGACCAAGAAAAGGATGTAGATGATTCTATCTCACTGTCCTTGATAAACCAACGCAGATCTGGTGGTTCCTTTCTTATTATTACTAATTAAAATGTAGCCAAAAAAGACTAAAGGAAACAAAATTTATCACTTGCGGAAAACGACTAAGTGCTAGCTCTTCGCATAGGTGTGTGTGTGTGTGTGTGTGTGTGTGTGTGTGTATCTTGAGCTTGATTAGGTTTGCTTTCAACCCAGTTCTAATATTTTACATTTAAATTTTATAAATTTAAGGTGTTATTTTTAAGATTATATCATCCTTCAATCCTGACCCAAGAACAAACACATCCTTATACACAGACCATAACTCTTCTGGGTGCTACCTGGGTCTTTGTGGCAAGGGGATCTCTAGTTTTGGAGTACATCAGAATCGTGAGTGAGAAAGATGCTGTTTAAGAGTAGACTTCTTGGTCCCTCCTCCAAAGGCCCCAGATAAGGATCTTTAGCAATAGATAGTTATCTGTATCATTTATATCAAACTCTCAGATCAATCAATACATGCATCTTTCTGTAATAGTCTCTATTCGGTTAAAAACAGACACTCATACCCATTTCAAAACCCTTTCTCCTATTCCACTTCCCATACCAGGAGTTATTTCTATCAGTCCTTGAAGAATGTCTTGTGTGTGTGCTTGAGTTCAACATTGATGGCTCTCTGGTATTGTTCCTGCATCACTCTGCTCCCATTTAGCTAGTCTTACGGAGGTTTCTATCTTAAGCTGCTTCACAGCTATTGCACTGTGATGAGCACTGTATTCGCTTTCCTATGGTGTCAAAGCCGCTATTGTTGGCTATGCTCCCTAACCTCATAGAGCAAAATCCTACCAGGTAAAGCCAAATCTGCTGCCCTGGTCAGCTACTATTCAAATAGCCAGCTCTGTGATTGTGTATAAAATAAGAGTCATGTTAGATAAATTTCTAACACTATTCCCTACTAAAACGCTTTGCTTTTAGTCAGCTAATAATTTGCCGTGCTTGTTCCACGTTGGTTTGTAGAAATATCCCTTAGCAGCTGTTTTGGCTCATACGATTTCCCAATCTGATCTGTCTCTTGGCTGCCTTTTTGGGAGGTGTCCTGTCCCCTGGGACAGAACTTAGCAGAAATAGTGTCTGGGGTGTGGCCAGTCAGTTATAGAAGGTCTAGGAGAAGGATACGTTAACCCAGAGATGGGAGGGTAGGGTCAGATGAGGAATCAAATTGCAAACTGCACAGTCTAGGCAAGTGGCTGGTATTCACAGATCTAAACCCATGAGGCAAAGTCCATTTAAGAACCAAAGGTATTTCATGATACAAAGATTGAGTGAGATTTTTCAAGTGGGTGGTTAGGGGAGTCTTAGCTATTGGCAGACATGCTCAGACCTAAAATCCCCAATTCTCACTCAAGAACCAGAGGAATTTTAGGTGTGAAACTTTGGATTGGGTCAGATTTGCAACACCGTATCAGGAGAAGAAATACAAAGTCAGAGATGGCTTGCAGTTAAGTGACCACTGACTCAGAATCCTTCATAAGATACCAGCTGCTGATTGCTACCTTTAGGTATAGGCAAAGAGGTTTTCCACCTATGTTGTCAACCTGGCTAGTCTGGCCAAAGAATTCAGTATAATGGAAGTCTTGGGCCCCCACTGGCAGGATGTGAGATAAGATTTGCTCAGCTTCCAGTATCTGAGAATATGGTGGGACTGAAGGGGCTTGGCCATGTGGTGGTTGTCCCCTCCTCATATCTGCCATGTCTACCTTGGCCCTCTGACTGTCCTTAGCATCACAATTTTTACCCCCAATGCTCTGGATCTTTGTCAGTTGTTTAACTGGAGATCTGCATTATTGTCCTAGACCTACTCCAGCAACATAGCACAATTAATTAGCTTAAACAACAGAAAATTTATTGTCTCACAGTTCTGAAGGCTGTAAATCTGAGATCAAGATGTCTGTAGGGTTAGTTCCTATTGAGAACTGTGAGGAAGAAATCAATTTCTCACGTTTTCATCTTAGCTAATCACATCTACAATAATGTTATTTCCAAATAAGATCATATCTGTGGTTCTGGGGTCTAGCATTTTATTTCTTTATTTTTATTTAACATTTTAATATATGAATTTTTTGATGGGTGGAGGGAAAAGGATATGATTTAGCTATAACAATGCTTTTGCTTAGATTTTATCACAACTACTTGTTTTGTACCTGGACTTTCCTATTTGTAACCTTATCATGAGTTGAGCTTTAAACCTGATAGATCATTTAGAATCACTATACTGTTTGCTGTTCACATGAGTAAGAAAGCTCCCTAGCCAAGAATCCTGCTACATGCTTTACTGACCAGACAGGTTAGCACTCTCCACCTCCTCGTATTTCTCAGGCCTTTCTATAGATATCCATGCGCTAGTTCTCCAGATGGGTCTGCACAGGCTATACGTTGAAAGACTTTCAGTTGGTCTCTCTGAGCAAACAGTGATTCTGCAGGCTGTTTGTTCAACTAATAAAATCATAGACGTTCAAGCAACATTTCTGTGCTTTAGAATTTATATCACGGTACCAAGAAGTCACAAGTAAAGAAGCTATTCAATCACGAGAGATCTAGGTAATGTGACTATGTTGGGTTGAATTGTCAGAAAGTTACCGGTTATATGTGTCTGTGCAATACCTTCTTTAGCTTCATATTTAACCTGATGGAATATTTCCGTGGAAGGTCTTCTGAATCACCCATTTGGTAAAACTTCTGCTTTGAGTATTAGTTGTACTTGAACTAACTGTGTAGGATTTGGGGGATGGAGACACCGTGAGAGATGGGCTCTGATGCACAGGCCATCATCGCCTCTGCACCCCAGCCCAAATATTCAAAGGATGAAGAATTCAACTAGGTGATAGAATTTACTGACTTTGTCAAGTTCCGAAGACGAGTGTGAAAAGATTGATTTCTCTTATCTGGGAATGGTATGCACATTAGGGGAGTTTGGTCCATGACTCTTATTCTAATGCAGATTGTTGCACTCTCTGGAGATGCCTTGTTATTAGGGGCTAATTAGTTATTTTGGAGTGAGATTGGACATCTCCTCATTCTGACATAACTATGAAACCTCTCCAGGGGCCCTGTTCAGCTCTTACACATCGGCGCCAGTTTCTGCAGTTGGTTGACATGTGAAAGAACATCTCCAAGAAAAACAAGGCAAGTCCAAAGGAACAGGAGTGCAGATGGGTGGCAAGGGTGTGGGTGGGAAGCTGCAAGACAGGGTCAAATAAAGGGGGCCAAGAAACTTCTAGATGTTCAGAAAAGCGCAATAGTAAAACACATTCCACCAAAACAGCTGTCCTGAGTTCTGCCCTGTTTACAGTAAAATGGCAATGAAGAGGAATTGCAAATGGATATTACCCAAGGAACAAGATTTCTTGGAAACATAAGTTCAAGCAAATAAATTGGCCATAAGGCAAGTTAAGAAACAAAGAGAAGAGGAAAGTTCCTGTATGGGACAAAAAGGCGCTCTATGTCAGCTCTGGCTGTACAACTGGATCCATCTCAACTTCCCGGGGGGAATGTTCCTTGATTGATTTTTGTTCCACTGCCTGAGGCTTGGATGGTCCATTGCTACAAACTCCCCCCATGGAAGATTTCCCTGGAAAATCCTTAGGACACCGATATGATCTCATCATAGATGTACTAAGAAGACTAGAGATTTAGAGTACAAGCCAATGTGGCCAGCCTAGCTGCAGAAGATAGATTTGAAGTCAATCTTACTGATTTACTTTGTTCTGGGGAGTACTGGGTATTTATAGTTTACTCTTAATCCAAATTTTACAGCTGAGGTTTCTCTATTTGTTTTAATTTTAGGTCCATCAGCTACATAGTGAACTCACACTCACTAGTTCCAGTCTTCTGAACAAATATTTTTCTCTTTCTCAAATTCATCTTCCT
Organism: Fukomys damarensis; assembly: GCF_012274545.1. Taxonomy (NCBI): domain Eukaryota; kingdom Metazoa; phylum Chordata; class Mammalia; order Rodentia; family Bathyergidae; genus Fukomys; species Fukomys damarensis. Next base: position 30,909,788 of record NW_022900913.1, read on the forward strand.
TCTCCTTCACTTGGCACTATATTTCTCTTTACTTATTTCTCTGCATTTACTTTCACACTTGTTCTTTCCCTGGTACTCCTACATACTACATAAAAGACACTGAAAGTATATTTCTTGCCTTTACGAGAGCATGTTTATGAAACTTTCTCTTGCTGACCTCCCACACTCTCTGCTAACATTTGGACACCCTGTCTCAGTCCTACCCAAGCCTTTTGCATAATGCCTGGCAAACATGGCTATTTACCATCATCTGGAGGCAACAGAGGGACAATTCCTATATCCTCATAAACATTTCCTTGTGATGTGTCACTGGTATGTCTTATCAAGTCAAACTTTACCTCCACATAAAACATTTGGTGCAGGACAGTATACAAAGAACACTGTCACTGTCACAGGACCTCAGTGAATTTACAGTCTAGTTAGAGTAGCAGGGCTTAGGTAAGTTAGTGATCACCCAATAAGCTATGGGCAGCAGAGGGTTTTGATGGGTCAGTGCACAGATCTCTAAGTTAAGAAACTCAAAGAAGAGTCTCAGCTCTACCAGGACCAAGGTGTATAATCCAATTTTCTTCAGGGCTTCATTCCATATTAGCAAAGTAAAGGAATGAGCAAAATCAGTGTTTCACAAGGTATGACATACAATTTTTAGGTGACACATAGACCACAGATCCAGAGTTAAATAAGATGAAATCATATGGTGAGAAAATTATTTCCTTGTGATGGTTTCTAATCTGTCCCAAAGAGTTGATGCAGAGGTTCTCCCTAAGATGAAACAAGGATTGTTTAAGATTTGATTTATTTTTCAGGGAAGCTTTTTGTAACTATTATTTTCTTTATGTTCACTTATAAAACAATGTTAGTAAGATTAATTAATTTGTATAAATATATATGAACTAATAAGCCATGGCATGGGTATAGAAAAATTGTCAATTTGGTGTTAAAAATTTAAAGTTTAGAAAATACCAAATAAGTTAATTTAGAGGTTCAGCTCCACGTCTTTAATTATGTAATAAGTCTATGAGAATGGCGACTAATAAAGACAGAAAATGAATCAGTACAATGTACTCATAGCTCATTATGCAAATGATTTCTTAATGATTATCTGTGATCATTTAACTCAGCTATATCTCATAGAAATATCTTCCCCAAAGAGTTAATGATATTACGTTTCACTGATGTGAGCATAACCATTTATAGTAGCACAACTCACAATGGCTAAATCTTGGAAGCAACCTATATGTCCATGAACAGATGAATGGATAAGGAAAAGAGTTGAAAGTTATGCATACACAATGGAGGGCTACCCAGCCAAAAAGTAAGATAATTTTGAGTCACTTCTAGGAAGATGGTTGTACCTTGACTCCGTATTTCTAAGTGAAAAAATCAGAAAAGAATGAAAGATGTTTCCATCTTCCTTTCAAGAGGATACAAGCTTTTGATTTTTTTATTTCTTCTCTCTCTCTCCCTCTCTCTCTCTCTCTCTATCTCTTTCTCTCTCTTTCCTGTGGTACCAGGATCAAACTCAGGACCTATTCCACTGAGCTACATCCCTGGCCCTGCTTTTGAATTCTTGAGTAGGGATTTCTTTTAATTCAGGGAAAGGTGATTTTTTTTCAAGTTTTATCCAGTAAAGGTGTTAAAACGGTCTTCTCCAAAACTGAGTGGGTTCCTGAGGGTTCAAGGGGAGATGGTCTCTCCTGTGGGGAAGCATAGGCTGGGGTGGTTAGAGAAAGAGAAGGCTGTGACTCTGAAATGTGACAGATACTCAGGTGGCACTTGGATTAAGTATTGTGGGAAGAGCAAGTTACCATGGTTTTGGGGGTGGGAGAGGACACTGCACCTGGGGAACTGGGAAAATGAGCACAATGTGAGATAGACAGAAGAGGACCAGTCTTGAGTGGCACCAAGGCACTGGAAGGAGAAGATGTGGAAAGATGGATGGTAGGGGACATCTGCGAGCCTTCAGACTCCAAGAACAACTGAAACCTAACTTGTCCTCAACCTTGCTGAACGGAGCACTGCAAATGGATTCTTTTAAAGAAAAAGTACGTTAGGAGGGGAGAAAGTGGGGAGAAAAAAAGTAATATGACTTTTGTGCCTTAGTTTGGGAAAAAAATGTATTCACATTAGAGAGAAAGAAGAAATGGAAGACTCTGGAAAGGCAAAAGCTCTCTTTCTTTTCATGCTATCTTCACTTTCTCCCTCTTCCTCAACTTCCTTCCCTTCCTTCTTTCTTTTTCTTTCTACTCCCAATTGTAAATATATGCATATAAATGAAATGTGATGTTATATAAGATACGCATGTAATAAACTACATATACATTTTACATGCAAAATATATAAGTAGCTACACCTAAGACATTTTAAGAGCAAAGGGGACAATTTATTCCATATTCAACACCTGAAAATGGTATGGCTGTGACACACTGATGAGACGCCACGAGCATAGGTCGTAAGTATTACCATCCACAACTTTTTAACACAAATGTCATTAAACTCAAATTGGAATTGTATTCTCATGGTTCCGGTCATTTCTGTATTGATCTCCACAAGTTTCGTGCTCATCCATTTGATGTGTCATGTAAGTGAACTTCGTAAATGCCTGAGCCTCTTTGTGGTACCCTGTGGAACTCCAGGTAGATAATAAATATTTGTGGTAAAGAGATAGATGAATGGATGGATGGATGGGCACTAACTACATTGTTTTTAGTCAGATTTTTCTCTGCAGTCAGTTTTGCACCGCATTAAAAACTTACCATTCAGTTTTCACCTTTGTGAAGTGCAATTCAGAATTCGGTATCTGGAATTCTGAAGAAGAACTCTATTTTTTCCGTGAGAATTCTGGCCCAGGCATTATATTGATTAAACAAATTCATTATACTGTGTTCCTGCCTGGTTTCTATTAACTGTCTCAGTCTTTCCTGTTGGAAAACAAGTGCTTTCATGCTTTCAGTGTTTGAGCTTATTGGTTTTCACTACACATTCACAGTCATCATCAATTCAAAACGACAAAGCATATTTTCCTCTACTTTATGTGTGCACTCTTGAGACTCCACTGATGGCCACTCCAAGGGTACTTGATGGCAGAAACTGGTAACAGCAGGAACTCAAAGATCATCGTCTAGTTTGAAAATGTTGTGCTTTACCTTAGTTTTCCCATTTAGTCAGAGGAGTTTTATTTACCCAGTTGAGGAGAGTTGTTTAAAGAGCCTTAGATTGGATATCTCTTGTGTTTCTACATTACCTGCAATTGCATTCTAAGGAGTAAATTTCAGTTGAAAATGGACAATATCATTACCATTCAGACTTTTCTGCCCCATTTTCATCCAGTGCCTCCTTGAACCTTGTATCCTAGAGCTGCCAGCCTGGCCTCCTCTTATTCCCTTGCAGCCATTCTGGCTTTAGTTCCTTCCTGAAGGTTATGATTTTTTTCTCTAACTAAAAATGAACTACAAATAAGGAAAGGCTATAAGCTCTTCCCAAATGAGAGAATTTGGGATTTTCTTATGGAAAATATTCACCCAATACACTGATATAATGAAAGGCCTTGCTAAGCCCTAGGTTCCCTGTCTTTAAGTGGGAATAACAGTTCCTTCCTCAGGGGAATAGGCTTTAAAGGACCCTGGGCCCACCATATGGGACACAATATGTCCTTAATAAATAAAAGTCATTTTTTAAAACAGTTGTTCTCTGTGCATTCTGTTAGACCTCCCCTTTGATGTACTTGTTGATTGTGACTTGAAGACACTTTGGTGACTTAGGTGTGGTGGTGAACACCTGTGACCTCCAGCACTATGGGAGATTGAGGCCGGAGGATTGGCAGCTGGACCACAGCTTGGGTAACTTGGAAATTTAGCTCTCTCAAAATAGAACATGAAAAAATGTCTGAGGTGTAGCTCATTGTGACGGCTCTGGATTCAACCCTCAGTACACACACACACACACACACACCCAAAAAACACAAGATTCTGGTGAAAGAAAAGCAAAAAATCAAAGATGATTCTTTCAAAGGTTCTGAGAGGCAGATGGGTGAATCATATGGCATATGTATCCAAAGAAAAGAAAAGAATGGTCAATGGCTAAGGTGGGAGATGGAGATTCTGATTAGGTTTTGTTACTTCTCCTGGTCTGCTCTAATGCTCACCACATAAATCTACATAGGAAGTTTGCCATGCTGCCCCAGTCTTCACTGTTAAATGAGCACATGTTTTTCAGACTCTGGCAGTTCCTCGTTTAGTCTTCAACTATTTCCTGTGCCTTCCTCAATTGCACTAGGTATACCCTGAAATTGGTATTCACTTTAAAAAACCAGTCTTCTTTATTTCACTTAGGAGTATATCTTCAATATGTATCCATTTTCCTATGAATGAATCTATTCTCTCGCTCTTTATGGCTGAGTAATATTCCATTTTATAGAAAAACCACAACTTCTTTATCCAGTTTCCAACAGATGGGCAAATTCTACAACAATGCATAAGATTCTAATAAGATTACTGACATTTAGATATTTGAAGAAAGGAGCTAAAAGTGTAGGGAAGGTGTGATGCGTAGGGGAAGAACAAAAAGGGGAAAGAAAAAATGTGAGAGAATGAAAAGATGAAAATAAAGTGTTTCTAGATGGGGAGGGGAGGAGGGGGTGAAGGGAGGGAAGAGGTAAGGGGAAAAAATGAGAATCAAGACTTGCCATGTAGAGGTACATTATCCCAACAATGAATGTAACTGTACTGTATCCCTAAAATGTACCAATAAACTCAATAAAATTAAAAAACAAAACAAAACAAAAACAAAACAAAACAAAAAAACCAGTCTTCTACACTTGCTATTCAATCTACATCTCTATTCTGAGTTCCACTGGACAATTAGTGTATTAAAAAAGACTGAATACCTGACTCATAAAGAGGAAATTGGACAGGAAGAGATTATGTCTTTGACTGAAGTTCAGTTCCAATTGGACTTCATGGTCTGTGGCACCACTTACTCTATGAAATTGGAGAAGTAATATAAATGGCTTTAAACTTCAGGTGTTTTACTACAGATGGTAATGATTAAACCTACTCATAGCTATGTGTAAGAACCAACCTGAAAGTTCTATACAGGCCTGGCCCATGTGCCTCATGCCAAGTGCTTAGTAATAACTGAATTGTTGTTCTCATTATCCCATTGATGTGACAACAGGACTACATCTTCCATACTCATTTAGAAAGGTGGGATACCCTATTAAATGCATCTCGTATGCACGGATTCTAAGGTGTGGTCATGCCAGCAGACTTCATCACCACAACTCACTTGTCCCCAACCACAGGTTAAGAAATATGAAGCTGTCATGCTTCATATGAAGTGCTGAGGCATAGCCCATCTTTTTCTTATTCACTGGGGCAGAACTAGAGGTGAATTATTTTGTCTATAAATTAAAGCCATTGTTGGGTGAATGGGTGTGAACTGAAGCCTCTCAATAGCTAATTTGACTTCTATTTTTGAAGCTGAACATTTGAGTTTGAGAAATAAACATTTATCAAGTCAATCTGAGGGACTAAAGATTCCTGGCATCTCAGAGAAGACAGAAGTTTTAGGTCTGAGAGCTGCAAAACTGATGGTCATATCAGCAGTCGGGACAAGCACTCATTTAATTTCAATCATCACTTTATGGACAGTATTTTTTCCTACCTCTAGGTTTTGTTTCTGATACCGCAAGAAGGGGGAAATTTTTAATCTCTTGTCTATGCAGTAACATAATTGTCCTGTCAAAAGCTTGGCAAATCCTCTAGTTTGCTACTTGTCTTAAAAAAAAAAAAAAATGAAACAACAGATCGCAAACCTTTCTTTGGAATTACTTGACCAAATCTATAAATGTTGTCTTGTTTCTCAGGCCTGGATATCTTCACTTGATATAGAATTAAGTTATATGCTCAAGGCTCTTCAAAGGATATGGAAACACATGGTAAAATGTTTAAATGACTTCCACAGAGCTTAGCTCATAGAAAATACTTTATTAATTTTCATTTCCTGTGTTTTGCACCTTAATATATGTGTGCCTGTTCCTAACACTGCAATCCTGCATCAATAAGAATTATTTGATCCTAGATAAATGTTCAATAAAATGTAGTCAGAGAATAATGATTGAATGAATATCTTAATTTCTTTTTCTTTAAGTCTCCATAAGAATCCAGTTTTCTCCATAGTTCACAGACATATGTTGCTGTGTTTATGTAGAGAAAGAGTAAAAAACAGAGAATTAGGTAACTGGGATTTTGATCTAAGTGATTGCATCCTTGTGTTTAATTTTCTTCATCCCTACATCGATGGCTAGAGGTAGTAAACTTCATTGGAATGTTCTGATCTGAAATTTCATAATTCTCTGAAAAATTTCTCATTTTAACTTTAAACAGCACGTGTTTTTAAAGCTATCTCATGTCCTCATTTATCAGAATGTGTCATGTATTCCTGTTCATTAGAAAGAGCATTTCTCATGGGGGATCATCGATACCCTTGTAATTGAGTAGGAAGTGATTTAAAAGTGTGAGATCAGCTAGCAAAGTGAACCCTAGCAAGATTGGTTGGGAAGATTTAGAGAAGTCAAGCATGATATGCTAACTAAAAATGTATTTTATAACTCTTCCCTGACTGACAAGTTATTGGCACATTCACTGTTCTAAGTATAAAAAAATAATTCTGTACCTTTCTTAGTCAAAAATAAAATACTAGATACAAGCTGTGATTTGCAAAATATATGACAAAATGTAGGACTCCTACCAATCAGAATAGATGCCAACAATGAAATAATTTTCTTCTTGAGTATAAGCCTTAAAAACTAAACGGAACTAATGAAAATACAACTTAACAGTACTTTCCCTGACCCTGCACCCTCAAATGAGGATAATCTCTTTTTAATCCTTTGGAATACAGATACGTTGGTTTCCAGTTTTTAAAATCCAACAATCAAATATGGAAGCAGGCACATGAACCTTGCATACTTCTTACTCCACCTTCCACCTTAACACCCATCCATGCAGGCTTTGTGACCTTCCTTGGATACAGCATCGCATAGCCCTTCCGCCCTAATGCTGCCCCTGGATCTTGAACAGCAACTTCCTGTTAGTCATTCCCCCTCAGGAGAGTACCACACAACTTCCCTGAGAGCATCTCTTGGCCATCTCAGGTGACATTGCTCACTCCTCATTAGCCCAGCATCTTACTCCACTTTAATTTAACTCAACATTCAGCGATATTTCAAAATCATACACATATATTCAGTATTCTTTCCATCCACTAGGTTCTCTATGGATGAGAGAACTTAAAACATCTTCTAGATGCTTGGCCAATGCTGTGTCATAAATTAATATTCCAATAATAATTATATTAATTATAATGACAAATCTAATAATTTATGGTCACCTACTGTATGTCACTCTCTCCATAGATTATTTCCCTTAATTTCAAATCAGCTCTATTGTGATCAGGGATATTTCAGTGGTACAGCACCTGCCTAGCAAGTGTGAGACCCTGAGTTCGATTCCCAGTACTAATAAATATATAAACAAACAAATAAATAAATACTTGGTGATCAAATCAGTGCTATGAATTTCCTCTTTTAGCAAATGAGGAAAAGGAATCATCTAACTTTGTAGAGAAAATAAAAGACCTAAAATTTCAATCTCCTTGAGAGCATAACTGTAATCTTAATATAAGCATCTGACTGCATTCCTTGCCTCCTTATGGATTCCATACCTCACAAATCTAGTCAAACTTGTCCATTACCTTTTTGGTCTTATCAGAGACTATGGGATTGTATCACTCTTCAATAAACAACAATTATTAACATTTTATCTTCAAGTTCTTGCGCTTCCCCTCTAATAAATTACGTTATAAGGAAACATGCTACCATGATGACTCTTTTCTTACAGTGAATGATAATTGAAAAGTGCAACACCTTTGAATGTTCACTTTACTATATGTAACATTTTATTTACATAGATATTGGAACAGTAAGAAATATCAGATACAGAAATAGAAATAGGATTTTAATAAAATAATTCAGAAGACAATAGAAGAAAGACAGGAAGAGTCAATTTGGTCACTACATAAAAATTTAATGTTAGCTTTCAGCTTTTGAAGTGTTTCCTAAGATTTCCTAATTCACACACTGAGCCTTGATAAATAACTGAGGTGATTCTTAAAAACATAGAAATTTCAAGGCACAGCCCCAGATCTACTGACCCAGGATCTTGGAGTGGGTGAGGAAGAAAAAAGAAATATCCTAGGTGAATCTCATGTATAAGCAAATTAGGGGACACTTTGCTAAAAAGTGCTTATTCATATGAGCTATACAGAGGTGCACAGAGACAATGATACAAGGAAAGTGAGAAAATATGAAATTCTCTGTGGAGACACCGAAGTTAAATACTATTGTATGACCACTATTTTATTTCTTTTGCTTTACCTTGCATTTTGTATATACTTTTAAGCCCAGAATTCAACAACTACTTGAGATGAAAGTTTTGAAAGTTCAAATATTTAGAAAGTCCTATGATTGAGTTTTTTTTTGTTAATTTATTGACTTTAAGTCCCCTTTCTTTCTTTCTTTTACTTAAATGTGCACACATACACACATTCACACAGTTGCACAGCAGCAAAGAAAACCTCACATTCCAAATATGTCTTAGTGAAGTATGATGGTTAAGAATTTGCAATATTTTAACATTACTTAGAGCACCCGTAGGTAGGTTATCCTGGCCCCATTCCCAGAATCTAACAGTAGGGGCCTTGTGAAATGCTAAACGATGTGTATAACAGTATTTAGGCTCTCCAAGAGCCAATCCGTCAAAACATTTGCTGCTTTGAAAATATGTTCTTCAAAAAAATGGGCATATGGAACTTATTACTTTGCTTGGTGGAGTTCAGGCAACAGGGTCCAAAATAAGCACAAAAAACCTTTTGAGGACACAATACTACCTAAAGGTAACAGGGTCTCTAAAACTGTCCTTCCCTGACCCAAGAGGTATAGAAATCTCATGGGAAATAGCAGAATTTCAAATATTTTCCTGGGATCGAAGGGGTAGAATAGCACAAAACTAGGTAGAAATGTTGAAAGAGCTAAGAATGTAATATTTAAATAGTGTGCAAACTATGTGACCTGTTTTAGTAAAGGATAAGATAGATGTTAGCTCTTTATTAACCATTTCTAGCACAGTTCTTAGCCCTAATTGTTTAATTGGTGTTTGTGAACCAATACATCAGAGACATTTTGTAGCTGTATTTTTAAGTGCAGATTTGAATATGTAGCTATACTTTGAAAGCGTGATGGATGAATGAGAAACCCTTTAAACATTACCATGGAAAATAAAGTAAATTTTTCAAAAAAGAAAATCATAATGATTGTCTTACTCTAGCTTTCTCTCCCTTTCCTGATACTTACGTCACCTATATTTCAAAGGATAGAATTTTTAAAGATATACATGTCCTTATTTAATTGAAATACTGAAATATCAAGGGAAGTGAATTGTTGGAATTTGAAAAGAATTGATTTACTTTTCTTTGAACCTGTCTAGCATTTGCTACACTAATTATTAAAAGATCACCCTTTTCATTAGAGCAAAGAAAGCAAATGTTATCAGTCATTGCAGACAAGAACAGAACCTAGTTTTTGAAGTGGAAAGCCTTAAACTCCTTGCTGTGTTTTATTATGCATAACTGAAATTCTTCACAGTTACGGAAGTGTAAACGTTTCTTGATTGCATCAATATGTACTTGGAACAGGGGGTATGTAGGTCAGTGCTGTGAAGGAACTCTGCAGCTACATTTAAACTTGCTTTGAAGGAATGAAAGTAAATCTGTAAAGGGTCTTTTTATTTTTAAATAAAAGTCAAGGGGAAAAAATGAGAACCAAGACCTGTCATGTAAAGGTACAAGATCCCAATAATGAATGTAACTGTACTGTATACCTAAAATGTACTAAAAAACTCAATAAAATAAATAAATAAATAAATTAATAAATAATAAATAAATAAAAGTCATATAAACATTCCATTTCTAACTTCTACTGGATCATCAGGTGGATTTATTTGACTTATTGTAAAATCTCTTTTGTTGATATTTCTTAATAGTCACAGATACTACTTTCCTAGCATACTTGATTATGGAATTGCATTGTGTGGACCACTCTGATGGTTTAGGTTCTCCCAAAGATGCTCACTTCTGTTTATCTCCTTATTCTTCATTATTTCATGATTTGTCTTTTGTATTTTATGACTGCATCCTTTGGGATTTTTTTTTTTTCCTAGAAAAATGACAAGAATGATCCACATAAGTCCATAAGAGAGGCTGTAAAATAAACATTATACCATGTGTGGGGTATTAAGAAAATACTACAAATAGCTGTTCTCACTTTCTGGCATTTACACACATGGCCATCTGCTTGGGGCCTGTTTTACTTGGCTCTTTTCCAGCATTTATGTAACTGGCCAATTGAAAGGAAATGACATCACCAAGTTTCCTGAAGAACATCACTGGAGCCGCAAAAAGATTTGGAAACAAATTGCTTAGTAAAGAGAAAGACATTTTTCAAATGTTTCTCCTTTTTTACTTCTTTTTTTTTCTAACATTTCTAACATTTCCCCCTTTCCTTGGTATAAATTATGTTATTAGCTTACATTACTTTTACTATCTACTTTGAGACTTCTTTTTGACTTGCAGGAGAGTTAGAAAAGTATGCTTTTTGTTAGGTCTACACAGCATGGTCAGCATGCATTGAAAAACAGGGTTCTCTGACCCCATAATATCGAAGAGTGAACTGGGTTGAAATAACCAAGCTGCAGCAGATCTGAAACCTATGGACTTAGGCTGAGAGAAGGGCTGAAATAATTCTTCCAAGAACAAAATCATTTTGCTACCAGGTGGTTGCTTCCACAGACCTTTATCGTTCACTCCTTAGAGCAGGAATGAATGAAAAGGAACATTTGGGAAATGTATCATATCTGTTGGCAACACCAGAAAACAGCTAGGAAGGGAGAAGGGCTTTATAGTATAGCTTACAGATCCTCTTTTCCCTGAGTGTCTCAGTAATTTGAACTACTGGACCAAGGAGTCCTTTTATCTGATTCCAAAATTAAACCATCTCCAGGGGAAACTTAGCAGCTGTTTTTAAGGCTCGTAATTATATGGAAAAACATTAGTGCTAGAGGAAGTGAAGTATACCTGCTATTCCAATTTTCCTGGGAGTTCAGAGCAAATAGAGGGGTTCATCTGAGCAGGAATCTAACCTCATGTTAAAAGCGCTTATAAAATACCTTCATATAAATCCATCCTGCTTGTGGTACTCTGCTCTATCAGGATGTTGCAGCTGCTTTACCCTGAGCCACTGTTCTAAGTTGCAATGAGTGCATTGCTGTGATTTGCATCTTCTCAAACGCTACTGGATTTGTTTGGATTTCTCTCCTCTCCCACTTCCTTCTCCTCTTTTTCATTATCATCATGGACCATAGACACCTTTGCTGCTCCATCAACTTTCCTTTGACAGCTTCACCCCCCTCTCCCCAGTGCTTTGAAATCTTCCTGAAAGCTTACCCTTTGCTAGTGGCTGTTCCCTGCTGGGGAAGTTGTAGGGCCAGCACTGCCCTCCCCTCCTGAGTGGGCACTGATTGGCTAATATAGGGATTAAAAACCCTGGCCACACTTACCTTCAAAGCGAAACAAGCCAGGGCTGGGGCTAGAGCTCAGTGGTGCACTGCTCACCTTGCACGCCCAGGTCCCTGGGTTTGAGTCCCAATTACAGAAAAGAAAAAAAATAGTAAAACCCTTCTCGGTGTGATTTATGTTCCAGTCTCCTGCAGACCAGCCAAAATTACACGTTACCTGAGCCTGTATTCTTGGTTTTAACTCAATATTCAGCTTAATCAACTTTCAGGGTTTTCCTAATGATTATTCCCTCATGAATCACATATATCTGAAACCTTTCCTTAGGCTGTTTTTAGGGCTCCCAACTAAGATACCATAAAAATAAACACTATTATCTTAGTGATGAACCTATAAAATACCAATATGCAAATATCTAAAGTGCGAAAAGGCTCCGAAGCAGAAGCAGAATAGACAAGCAAGGCAAAGGTAGTAGGAGGAAAGTTGAGTCAATAGTAGTATCTAAGGGACAAACATTAAGATGAGATAAAGGAAATATTGGTGCTTGTTGGGTTATTTGACAAATTTAATGAAGTTAGTGGAGATCACAGCGATAGATAAAAATAGTTACTTGGATTTAAAAAAAATCGATGGGTGTGGTGGCTCACACCTATAATCCCAATACTTGGGAAGCTGAGGCAGGAAGAGCTCCATGAGTTCAAGGCCAGCCTGGTTTCCATAGTGAGTTCAAGAGCAGCCTAAACTATAGTGAGACCCTGTCTCAAAAAAAAAAACAAGAACATAATTTGGCAAGCTATTCAATAGTTTTATACATCTGACTCAATATTACATGTGTAACCCGTAAATGTAAATCTAGAATGGAAAAACCTAAGAAACTCTAGGTTTCCAAAACATGAAAACAAACTAAGCTCTTGGGTGAGGTGGGAAGAAAAAAGTAGTCAATAAACATTTTTTTAGAGGCAGGAGCCCAAACAATCAGTTAAATTCCTTCACTCCAGGAGAGTAAATTGACTCTTTATTCCAGTTAAATGAATATACACTACATCATAAACACAACTGCAAGCTTTTGTTTTAGGGCATTTCATTCCCAAGTGAACATTAGCACAGACCTGAGTGATCCATGAATTGTGCTTAATATAATACGACTCACTAGCAATCAGAGTGTGACCGTCAGCATGGTATAAACCAAACTGAACAGTGCAAAACTATGTGTGACAAGGAGGAACATGCCAAGGAAGATAACTAGGTGATAGGGAACGACCCTCCAGGGAAATATGGGAGGCAAGGATGTGGAGAGATGTAAATGAACAGGCACACAGGTCGTGGGAAAAAGGATTTCTCCTGTACCTCCCCAAACATCTCTTACAGAATTTGGTCTGGTATGCTATTTTATTATAGGCAGCTAAATTAGATAGAAATCACTAAGTGGTCAGATAAGGATGGGTCCTTGAGGGAGTCAGTGCAGAAGAGGAGAACAGATCACAGCTGTAGCTGGAGGCACATCTGTCGAAGGTCAGGCCTCAAAATAAAGACAGAAAGACCAGGCCTACATGCCTCCCCGAGGGCTAAGCAAGAATTGAGATTGTACTATTGTTGGTATCACCTGGTCCAGTAAAATCCAGATAGACATCCTAATGATATAATTGACAATGTGAAATAGGAAGAAAAGGGCTAAAGGTGTAGGGGAAGTGGGAAGGGTAGGGGAAAGGGAATAAGGGAAAAGAAAAAAAACATGAGAAAATGAAAAAATGGAAATAAAGTATTTGTAAATAGGGAAGGGAGGAGAGGGTGAAGGGAGGGCAGGCACAAGGGGAGAAAATGAGAACCAAGACCTGTCATGTAAAGGTACAAGATCCCAATGATAAATGTAACTGTACTGTACACCTAAAATGTACCAATAAACTCGATGAGGAAAACAAAATCCAGATAGACATCAGTCACCCAGTGATCAGAGCATTCGGATCAATCCCTTCCCAGAAATGCCTTTGTTCTTTCCATGTATCCTTGCTACCTGACCCTCTTCCCTATTGGATCAATAATACGTAAGCAGCTGTACGTGTAATCTTATCGGTTAGTTATAGTTTGACCTACATTGTACTTACCTTGTAATTTTGTACCCGCTTTGTGATTTTGCTCTATAAAACATCCTTGGAGAAATGACTTCGGTGGCAACCCATTTTGGGACCCCCTCCTATTCTTTCAGGAGCTATCTTTGAATAAAACTTTCCTCCACTTAACATTCATTGTTCTTTGGAATTCATTCTTCAATTTCAGGGGACACGAACTCGGTGTATCTGACCACTGATAGGTTGGGATTTATACCTCTCCTATATCATTTTACTGTGCACCATATGACATAGAGTAAGGATGTGATGCGGATTCACTCATCCACTATGTATGCTATTGTAAGTAACCCCAAATTTTGTTTCACTTATAATAATGATCACATTTTACAGTTGTGTCTGTTGGTATATGATACAGATCTATGTGCTCCGACTTCAATAACAAAATATTATTTTAAATTTTTAATGGATGATCGATTTTGTCAATAGCCTGGAGATAAAAGTAAAAGCGTAGAAGGAAATGGTGCAAGAGAAACAAACAGGATTTCCTGAATGACAGGAACGAGTAGAAAAGCAAAGAAATCTCAGTACAAGAGCTGAGCATAACTGCAGCAGGGCGCCTTGACATGAAGCAGATTCAGACTCCCTGGGACTGAGCAGTTTTCCTCATGCTGCTTCTGCCGCACTTCAATTGGTTTTCCCTACAGAGGTACTCACCTGGGCTCTCATTTCATTTCTTCTTTTTTTGTTGCTACTGTATTTTTAAGAAAGTTGTACCTTGTGCTAGAGCCTCCATGCTCATAAATGTGACCAAAAATAAATTTTACCACATATTTGTAGTGGAACATTCTCTTGTGAAGGGAATAAAACTTGACTTTCCTCCTCCCTATCTCTCTGTCAAAACTAATCTATATGAATTGCATTTTTTGAAAACTGGTAATTCAATTAAATAATGTTAGCTTTTTACTAAATTATGCCAATTAAAATGGATTATTCTGATATTGCGCACAGATTGATTTCTCCTGCCCGTGGTTTTTGGCTTTTCCTGTCTAACTGTGAATCAATATATGAACCTCACAAGGCACTTAGCTCCCTGGGCGGTCTTTGCTATGTCAGGTTGGACCATGTAAGCTTTCATAGCTTCTAATTTACAGCGTAGCAACTTGGCACACCTTAAATGTGACCTTGAAGCTAATGACTACCAAGTGTGCACCATACTTTATCAATCCCCTCAAATATGTTTTCTGTTCATTGACTTTTTTAGATCAAGGAATACCTTTAAATAGTCATCCTTAAAGCCATTTCTTACTTATCCATTAACCACTTTAAGCTACCAGGCTTGCACGACAATCTGACACATAAAGTCATATCAAGTAGATGTCTGCTGAACGTTTCATGACTGAAAAAAGTGTCTGATTCTTCCTTTCTTCCTCTCAGGTACATCCATTGATGTGATTCTTTTACACGGCTAGTGTAATTAGATTTAAACCCCTACAGTACCTATTCTAAGTTTTCCTGTGGAAAGATTTCAGAGTTTCTCGGTAGCTAGTTTAGCTCAGGTCATTTTTTAAAATGTGGAATGGATTTTAAAAATCTGTACGGGAGTAGTGTCCCCTACCTGTAATCCTAGACTGAGGCTAAAGATCATTAATTCAAGACTAGACTCAAAAAATAAGTAAACAAAAACAACAAAACCACACCCCAAAACACACAAAATACACATCTTACTCTAGCTAAGTGTGAGCCTGTGTATGTATACATGTACATATATATGATATATATTTTAGGTGCACCCTACTTTAGCTATGTAATAGTGTGTGTGTGTGTGTGTGTGTGTGTGTGTGTGTGTGTGTGTAATTTAGAAACCCTCCTTTGGCTAGGTGTTAGTTATTTCCTTGTGGCCCTCTATTTCTGATATGAAGTAACATGGTTTAAAGTAATAATTAGAGACACCAAGTTTCTCTGAGTCATGCAGTGACCTTCCTCCATCCCATTCCCACCCCAGTGCCTCCCATTGCTATTTTTGTGCATTTGGCATAACCATTTTTATTTTGTGAAACAGAGATTTCCTTTCCAAGATGTGAGTACAAACTCCAGACTGAAAACATGAAAGTGTTAATGAGTGGTACCTAATTTATCCAGGTATAGGTTGTGTATGTGCTACTATTTTTTGACAGCTTAGGAATCAATTCTTTCACAATTATCTATTTCTAAGGGTCCAAGAATGTCCACTAAATAAAAAAGCTGTATAAAATTATGCTAGCAATTTTAATCTTTTTTTTTCCTTCTCTTTTGATGGTTAAAGGACCTTTCTTTGGCAAGACAAAGCTAACAAGAACTTTATAATTTAGGCTTAAACATTGAACAGAAATACACCCATTTAAAACATTTGTCCTGAATGAGTAAACAGGTGAGGTTGGGTTCGATCTTGAGAAAAGGTAAAGTGGGTTTCTCTAAATTTGCAGTAGCCAAAAAGTGCCTATTTAGTCTTTTCACAGCAGGTTTGATCTGGTGGTACTAAAAGGCTTTTCCGATGGGTCTAAAGAAATAAATAAAGGAGGGTACAAAATGGGATTATATAATTGGACACTGGATTCCTTATTGTTTGTGTTACAATTTAAATAATTTGTTCACTGTTGGTCCCAGACCGCAGTCTCTATTCCCTGCTACAAGTTGATTCTTACATGAAAACAGGAAGTGTCCCTTTCAAGTAATTGAAGATTTGCAATGACCACTAGGCTGATCCCCGCTTTTTGTCTTAGCTTTCCTGTTTCAGTCTGGAGCGAAGTGGCAGGAGAGAAGGGAGAGAGAGGGGGACAGGCCTATTACAATGACCCTGTTAGCCTGAGCCTGGTTCTGCCTTGGTCAAAGAGTGATGGAAACACTTTAAACAGTTGCCAACAGCTCAGTAGAAAATATTTGACAACTTACCTACATCAACAAGTAAGAGTTAAAGGTTAAATCACACACTACTCAAGTGCTGGGAAAGGATATGTTTGTGTCATCAACTTTCTTTGTTCTAGGACTGTCCTGTGTCAACAAAGAGAGAGATTCCTGTTCCCTGGTTGGAGTCTCCCGGACAAAACAGACTGATCCCTACTTTGTGCATGAGTGGCAAAGCCCCTTCTAAGCATTTGTAGTTTGCTTCTAGTTTCATGGAAGTCTTCACAGTTCATTACCGGCTCCTAAATAACCTTGTGCTTAGGACAATATGATTGATGGCCTTCCTATTTCTTAATCAGATTCTTTAGATCCCAAGCATGAAGCATGGTGTGGAAGCAGGAAAAGCTAGGAGGACAAAAGTGTTTGTATTTATTTACTTCCCTGAATTTATTCCAAACTCAGTGTGTAGCTTCCTAAAATTCTTGGGGAGAGTGGTAGAGAAGCCATGGAGAGGTGCTTTACACAGTTGGTGCTCATATCCTGTACGGTTAAGGATAGCAGGACCTTTTTGCAGAAGCATCGTGTGCCTTTCAGAAAGACTATGACAAAAGGTTGTGCTGTAGAATTCTTGATTGAGTCCAGAAAAAGTAATTGAAATTTGTGAAGAAAAGACAATATACCTAGGGGAACATTGAAAAAGTGTTACCATGGAGGCAAACAGGTGTGCTATAGAAAGAAAAAAATAATAGTAGTGTGGAAAAATGTTGATCTTTTGTCTGGCCAAGGTCAATGTCCCTTCTCCAATGTCCCCTCTGAGAGTCTGGTGAGAGCTATGGAGTCTTGGCTTCCTCTAAGCTTTGCAAGGATAAGAGATTTCTTGACTTCCATGAGCAGAATTCCTACAGGCTCTCAGGTCCAGGGAAAGGCCCTTGATGTAGGTTTCCATAGCACAGGCGTGCATGGAAGGCAGCCCATGTCTCCACGTGGTATTTTTAGAGGTAGACTAAAAATCAGTACAGTCCGCGATAGGTAAGATCAGGTATAGGTAAAAGGGTGTATGCAATGAAGTGTTTTCAGGAGGAAGATTCTTGACCCTCTTCTGTGGGGCTGGGTGAGGAAAACTAGCTCTTCCTACCTTTACATTTGCTCTGTTTCCTGTGGAAATATCATGCATCCATCAGTTCCTAGATACTGCTCATATATCAACACTATCACTTAAGCTAAAGCACAATTTGCTTACTTTTTAAAAAATGGGCTAGAAAACATTTGCCTAAATCTATGGACATGTTTTCCTTCTGATCCCTGTATTGGGAATATGCTTAATTTGCAAGTAGTTACATTAAGGCTTAATGATTATTGTCATCTTATGCCATGAAATATTTTCATCACTAAAAAAATTTTTGCATAATTTAATTAATCTTGATTTGGGGCTCATTAACCATACAAGCAATTTTTCAGGTAGAATTGCAGTTAGCAGGGATATCTCAAAATAAAGTTTTGATTCTTTATTACTTCCGAACTACAGTAGTTCTTAAGGTCTTATTTGATGCTCTTAAATTGATGCACATTTTTACTGAACTATTTTTGATAATTGTTCTCCAACATAATTGGCTCCCTTTGAAATAGTACACTTTAATATATATATATATATATGATATAATATATATAGTGCATTTTATATATAAAATAAAAAAAATTGTTTTATAGGGTATAGGCTTATAGTGGTCTACAGGCTTCCCCAGACAGAGCCTGGGCACAAGATGTTTAAGAACTCCTGGCAAAAACATGCTAGAAATCACTTTTTCCTTGTGCAGTGACTGTCATTTGTGGTTGATGGGTTAGCTGCAGATCCGGCAAAGGTACCAGTGGCCTTTCATGCATAGGAAGCAGTTCAACAAAGGTGAAGACATCCTGCCGCTAGCAGAGAATGCTACAAACCAATCAGCTTAGAAGCCTGGCTGATTTGGTGGCTGGAATTATGGCTACAAGTGTTTCTATGAGGTCATCCTCAGAGTGCTTGGGGAAGACACAGACTCCCTCAAAACATTTAAGGTTGTAGGTTGTTTACTGCCTGGTGGCTACTAGATGTTGAAAACAGCCTCAGAACGTAGACTGATACTTTCTTCCACCACAACATATGGGTACGTCAGGGTATGGCTGCTGAGGGAAGGAATCTGTGGCTCTTATCCACCTCTGATTATAGTTCTGTACCTTCTCCAAAGAACTTGATATTTTGGGGCAAATTGTCTTTTGGCAATTTCCCTAGTTATTTTCTTCTACTGGTAGTAGCATTAAGTAGCATAGTATTTTCCTCAGGTAATTGGTTTTATTTTCATACACCATCAATCTTGTAACTGGCTTCTTTCTTCTTTCACTTGGCTGTTTGACAGTTAAGAGTTAAATTTGTTGCCTGGCATTTAGCTCAGTGGTTCAGTGGCCTGCCTTGCAAGCACAAGGACCTGAGTTCGATCCCTGGTACCACAAAAAAAAAAAAAAAAAAAAAAAAGATTTAAAAAAAGATTTAAATTTGTTAACCTCCCCTAGCACATATGTACAACTTCATGGCAAAACTTTTGTACTTTAATTTCATTCCTAGGAAGCAGCACAGTAAGCACATGAGCTGTGGAGACAGCTTGGGTTCGGATTTACTAATTAACTAGCCAAACGACCGTGGATATGTTAACTTTTCAGTTTCTTCTTAATCCTTAAAGGGTAATCTATCACGAAATGAGATAAAATGCAAAGGACTTTAGCGGCATCGAAGTCATAGTGAGGGCAATGACAGTGTTAGACATTGTTCCTGGCCTTATCATATGTTCATAGATTGCTTTCTTTGCCTCTTGCTCCTTTATTTGTTAAATCTTACTACAATTTAGGATAATTTTATTGTTAACTTCCTTAGCTCCCGATGGGCTCCCGATAGCAGTGTGAAGAAAGTATTTGGAGAGAAGGGAAATGGAAGTAGTGTACAGTGTAAGAATAATCCATTTGCTAGAAGATAACAGTCAGAAGGGTAGCAGTCAGGATACAGAGGAAGAGAGACATTTGAGAGATCCTTATAAGATAAATCTATGGGACATGGTGACACATTTACCTGAAAGGTAAATAATAGGAAATCTAGGGTGATTCCAGTTAGCTAGCTGGGCAGATGATGATACCACTAATCTAGGTCTGGAAAACAGGAAGTGTCATGGAGGTGGAGAGGGAGTTGATAAATTACAACTTTAAGTCTTGGCCATGTTGAGTTTGAGGTTCATTTGCTACATAATCTAGTGAAGTCTAGTAAACCACTGAAAATAAGCATCTGGAGCTCAGGAGAGATGATGAAGCTGGACACTTTGGTTTAAAATTTAGCAAAGTTTACATTTTCAGTACAAGCAATGATTAGAGGCAAAACTACTCTGCTAAGTGAAGGCCATGGGGATTTTAAGAAATGATCTTGAAGGCAAAGGTTGTGGCTTACTCATCTTTGTATTTCCAGAACCTAGTCTAGTCTGGCACAGGGAACACACTCAATAAACATTTATTTTGTGACTCATCAAATGAATGATTGAATGAATAAGTAGAAAAGGGCATAGCAGGAAACAGAAAGACCAGTTTGAAAGATAACAGAAAACTAGGAGAGAATGGCTTCTTCGAAGAGAAGAGTCAAATTCTAAGCCTGAGAGTACAAAAGAAAAAAGAACGTAGATACAGTGAACATTTTGGGGTACTGCATGACATAAAATAAGACAGAGTTGGAACATTAGATGTAAAAACCAGGGTACAAAAAGACCTCAGAAGTATAAAAATTCAGAGTTAAATCACACACCTATAATCCCAGCACTCCGAAGGCTCACCATGAGTTTGAGGCCAGCCAGAGCTACGTAGGGGTTTAAGTTCAGCCTGGAGTACATAGTAAGACCTTGTTTCAAAACAAAACAACAAACAAAAACAAGCAAATAAATTAGAGTTAAATCTCACTGGAACTTGCTAGGGATAAATGTAAAAGTCTAGTTTATGTTCAGACAATCAACCTGGTTTAATCACATTCCTGGGAGTTAATAGCATGCTGAAAGTTTACTATAAATCAACACTGGAGCCCGACTGCCAAGGTATGTAATTAGGTGATGTTAATAAAAAATCCAGTGTGGAAATATGGGAGTAATAATACTTTAGTTAAGGCCACAGTTTAGAGTAATGCATTTCCAGGGACTGGGGAGTGATAAAACTATGGCATAGGAAGAGACCACCAGAATGAGGAAGGGTGGGAGTCATGTCATTCATTCAGAAATTCGCTGTGGGAAGACACAGAAGGGGAGTGGCACGTCCTCTCTTCAGGTAGAAGCTCCATCTTATTCTGTGTGGTCCTGCCTAGACCAGAGAGCGGAACAGCAGAAGGTATAGACGGAGAGATCCAGCTCACTTAGCAAAACAATTTTCTGCACTTAGGTCTTGAATTAGCAGTGAGTGGAGAAAACAGTGATTTCTCTTCCTTATTTCTTCATTCATTAATATTTAAGCGGTTGCTGCCAGCGATCCCCTGGCAGGAGGACTCTAACAGTGAGCTAGAGATACACAACTCCTGCCTTAATGGGATTTATATGTTTGGAATCATTTGTTTTCAAGTGTTTTATCAAGTTCCTATGGTGGGACATGCCCTCTTCTCTACCTGCAGGCATATAGTGGCAGAGGTCTTGTTCTGGTGGTCTTTACAGTCTGTGGGGAAAGAATACATGAAGGAAATAAATATATAATTACACATACATGTACACATTTGGTCTCTTGTGCTATGTACAGGGATGGGATGAAAAAGGGGGAAAATCCAGGAAGCTTATGTACTGTAGTTTGATAAGGTCAGGAAGGAGCTCTCCAAAAAAAGTGTCAGGTATGGCAAACCTGAATGTAGGCAAGTTGCAGGCAGTTATGGATGGACAAGCATGCAAGGGTGTATTTGAGGCACTGAGGAAAGGCCAGAACCCCAGAGCAAGGCAGGGAGGTGAGGCAGGGCATAAGTTTAGTGATTGTACAGGCAAATCTCCAGGGTCTTTGTAAAAACTGACTTTATTCTAAACACAATGGGAATCCATGCATGGTCGTAAATGCTTATCATCCCAGCACTTGGGAGGCTGAGGCAGGAGGATTGCCTTAAATTGGAGGCCAGCCCCCGCCGGTCTTGCTATCAAGACCTTGTCACAAACAAAAAGAATTAAACACCATGAAAAGAATATTTTTAATAAGAGCAGTGATGTAGCAAAAAACATTAAAGAAAACGGAAACCTCGGGATTCTGTGTGAAGGGAAAATGTGCTAGGGATGTGGAGACTATAAGGATCCTTTCCCAGCATTTCCTTCCGTCTTTTGGTCTAGATGGGAGAGGATAGAATTTTGGAAGACAGCAGCAGCAGTAAGGATGGAAGTGCCAGGGCGATGTCAAAGTGGGTGACAGTAGATTTCCTGGCTCTCGGTGACTGGACTGACATACACGGATGTGTTACGGGAATGGGCACGGGGAGGGTGACTGGACAGACTGGGACGCTTTCTGAGAGGGGATTTAAGAGAAGCACCAGGTTGGGGCAGTGGGGAGGTTGACCATGAAGATGAGTGTGTGGGTGTGTGAAGCCTGCGACGGGGCAGACCTCCAAGAGATGCTGAGAATGGCATAAGGTCAGCGTCAGTGCCATGGCCCCCGGGAGGGCTGATTCTGTTAGGTTCAAGGGAACATCGGGGCTTGGCTTTGTCTCCCTCCAGCTTCCCCCTTTTATCAGGAATGGAAGGAGATTGGAAGCTCAAATATTACGCTTCCCTTTTGTCAACAGGAAAACTGTGTGGTGCTGACTCTTCAATACTTTCTGGTTCAGAAAGCCTTGTTACCTAGGTTCCTTCAAATTAGAGCTTTAAAAAGGCTTGTTTTCGGATTATCTGTGATCTTACACTTGTGGCTTTCATGTTCTCATTCCTTTCCTTTTAACCTCATTCTTAGTACTAAGGATAATCTCAGAGATCCCTTGCTGCAGCTAAGATCTCGAGTTTGACTGCTTCCGTGTGATCTGAGATAACTTGATAATGTATGCTGTACACGTATTCAACAGAATTATATATGTGTTTCATATATGATAACTTTGAGAAATTTTCTCAAAGTTGTTAAAGAGCGTTTTTTGTTTGTTTGTTTGTTTGTTTGTTTAATAAGATTAGGTGGGTCCGAGAGAAGATTAAGCGAGAAGAAATAAAATGAGTATTTTTAAGACTCAGGGTAGGCTTTGACAAATATGAGCAAGTACAGAAAGGTCTTTCACAAACACGCTTCATAAGGAAAGATGAGCTATTAAGCCCTGCCCCATGCTGGAGATCATATCCAGGACCTTGTCTTTTTTCTTTTTTTTGTACTGGGAATCGAACTCAGGACCTTAGGCTGTGAGGTAGGTATGAGCCACTGACCTAAATCCCTGGCCCTGGACCTTGTGTGTACAAAGAATGTCTAAGCTCTGTTCCCACCACAGATTCACCATTGAACCAAGGGATGTGAGTCTCCTTCTCTCCCCACCCCAGCCAGTCATTTTGCATTACACAATCTCTTCATTTGCTACTTTTCCACTCAATCCGGCCGTGTCGCCTACCACTTCATCTTGGCCTGTCATCTTCTATGTGGGCAATCTTACTTTTCTCTCTTCTTCCTTCTGCCTTCCTGCTCTCTACATCCCAAGTATATTTGCTAAAGTGCTTCCCTCTGATGCCTTTTTTGGGTTCCAAGTCTTTCATTAAATCTGTATGTTACAAGAGTTAAAAAAAAAAATCCTATCCTCTTAGGCTGGTAGTGAAGAACTTGATAGGGACTAGACAATCTTCTTGGTGTATTTTTTCCATGCATTGTCCCATGAGCAGCATTGTCACCTTTGTCCTGACTGATCTCTGGAATGCCTGACTCTACTCTCAGTCTGTCCTTCTTTCAAGACCAGGGCTGAGCTCCTGGGACCATTCCCAGGACAGCTATTCCCTTAGATGATCCATCACTCATCATTTGTTTCTTGTACCATTACACGCCTTCTACCTTTATGTGCCCCGGATCGCGCATCTGAGTAATTCTCCATGGCAACAGAAACTTCCTTGTGTTTTCTTACAACCTTCTTCACCCGGAGCATCTGGAGGCCTGGCTTTGGGTCGGTGGGATCTGCGAGGTCATCTATATCTAGATTTCAAAATATTTTGTGTAATAAAATGTAATGTGCTTCTCTCTCCTTGTCTCAATTTTTGAAACCAATTTTCCCATATTTCATGCTGAATCATATTTTCCAATCCCTTCAAGGATCTGTTTTTCTCATTAGTCTTTTCTTTATCTCTAAATGTATACCTTTAGCCACGTAGGATTCTTTTCTTCCTCCCAATTAATCTGAAAAAAATTGTGTGACCTTTCTCTAATAATTTCCTCCTCTTTAATTATAACACCTGATTTTATTTTTATTTATGTTTTAAACTTTTTAAAATTAATTCATATTTTCCTCCTGGGTCAAGAGAAACTTCTATCTCTTCTTTTCTTTCCCATGAGGTAGTTAAGGACTTAGAAGCAAAGCCATTCCTTTGTAGAAGGGTCCCTACATTCGGGTTACTGAGCGGATGTAGTGTCCTCTTGTTCCTTGTACTTCCTGGTCGGTCATACTACAACTTTCATATAAATTGTATGTTGTCCAAATGTTTAGCCATGAATTGAAAATAAGAATTTATAGCAGTTGGATAAGGCGGCTCACATCTATAGAAAGATTGAAAGTTTGAGGCCAGGCTGGGCAGCTTAGTGAGATTCTGTCTTAAAAATGTGAAAAGTAAAGAGCTGAGGGTATAGTTTAGTGGTAGAGCTCTTGCCTAGAGAGCATGAGGCTCAGAGTCAAATCCCCAGTAGCCCCTGCAACCCAAATGTCATAATAAATTATTTTAGAGCATTCAGAATTGCAGTCAAATATTCTCTATTGTGTACTGCTTTTACCAGCTTTGCATTTTCTGGTAATCAATGAACAGTTGTGTTTGTTTTCGCTCTTACCAGTAACAGTGAAATCTCTTGAGGCAGGTAGCCCTCTCTGTGGGGAAGGCCAACTTATTCAGGTGCTATGGAATAAACAGCACTCACTGCCGGATGCTGTCATTTTTAAAGTATAGGTCTTTTCCTTGTGGTGTAATCACAGTAACTCATTGTATGTTGAAGCAGCAGTTTCCTTCCTTCTGATTAAAACAAGTTCTTTCCTTAAGAGGCTTTGTTCTGCTCATGCGTACTGTTTACTCAGCATTATCATGGGGAAGGATAAACTCAGAACCGGGCTTAAATATGAACACTATCTGTCCTGGAGGGAGAGGGAGGGAAAACAGGGTATAAAATCTTTAGGAGAGTATTTTTTCATGCCAGTACTGAGTTGGCTCCTCCCTGTTCTGGCAACAGTTAATCCCTGACTTGGGAACCCAAAAGTTAAGACCTTTTCATCCTTGAAGATTTCCTGGCTGTAAATGCAAAAATTCATTAATTTGAAAAACGGCTCTTTAAGGCTGTGTGAAGGGGATGCTCCTTCTTCTGTCCTTTGCTTTTGTTACTCTACTCAATGCACACAGCAGCCCGAGGTTATAACTATGGGCGAGCAGAAATTACAGCGAGTGAGGGGTGGGGAATCCACAGTGTTCTCCAGAGCCCAGCCTCTTTATCCCTTGCCATCTGCTCTTTTAACTTGTTCTGCTAATTAGGTCCAAAGATCTTAGCAGAAATGACAAGAAGCAACTCCCCTCCACCCACAGAACGAAGCAAAACAAAAGAATACCCTATCTAGTGATAGGATGTCACTGACAAGATCCCTGGCACAATCAAGTGCTTTGCAAGTTAGGTGAGCGGCTCCTCAGGTCCCGCCCTCTATCCATGTCAATCACAGGTGAATCCTTTTACAACCTACTCTAATGGGGAGAGAGCACGTTGCTCACAGCAGAAGTGGTTTTAAATAAGATTCCCTCATCTGATAGGACAGAAGGAGGGAAACTCAGTGTTTGGAAAGCCTCTTTAAAGTATCGGAGTGTCACTAAGAGTTATATAGCGCTTATCCCATTTAAACTTTCCGAGGAATGTGGGAGGTAATTATTATTTGGGCAAATGAGAAAACTGTGATTCAAGAAGGCTCACGAACTTTTTGCTAAAACCACCAAGGGCTGAATCAGAATATAAATCCAGTCCCCTTGGTATTCAGAATCCACATCCGTCATTTTCAAGTACCAAATGATTGCCCTATTAAATGTCAAAATGCTTTCCAACTTTAAGGAGAGTTTCTCATTAAGCTATCTGCTGTTTGTATTCGAAGGTGCAGATTGTGGTTTTAGCAAAGACATTCTTCTGAGGAAAATGGGTGCAGAACACGAGAGGGGGCACTGACATTTCTAGCATGGTACTTGGATGAATGGTGGTACATTCACTAAAGGTGTGACTTCCTGGAAAACGTGACTGCAAAAGAATTTACTGAGCTCCAGTGGGGATCTGCTAAGTTTGAAATGATGTTTGAAGGTACGGACAGAGCTAGTTAAAAGGCAATTAGAGACGGAGCTCAGGAATGAAATGAATGATTTGAATTAATAAATAAAAGAATCATTCTATTTGATAATGTGTTGTCTTTGCATATAAGAAGTACCAAGGCAAGTGGGGTGGGTAGCATATGCCTGTAATCCCAGCACTTGGAGCTCTGAGGCAAGAGGATTGCAGGAAGTTTGAGGCCAGCCTGGGCTCCATAATAGACCTTTTCTCAAAACAAAACAAAACAAAAAAATGGTAGCACACGGCTATAATCCCAGCACTTGGGAGACTGAGGAAGGAGAATCGCCATAAAGTTCAAGGTCAGCCTGAACTACACAGAAAGACCCCATCTCAAAAAACAAAACAAAACAAAACAAAAAACCAAAAAAGGTGAAAATCAAAGCACAAAACATCGTATATTTATATGGCTCACCATTTGATCTAATTCATCACAGAAGGAGAAAGTCACCTTTTTGAAAATCTTTTGTTTGATGTTTTGTTAAAGAAAACTTGAATTTAAGTGCATAGATGGGATTGGGGTGTGGTGCAAAAAATCCTCATATGAACTTTCTCATATTTCAGATATTTTCCCTGTCAGTGAGTGATCCGGCTGCACCAGAAGGCTCCGGCACCGGGGGAGGCAGAACCACCCGTGCTATTGCCAGTCTGCTCTGTCTGAGGAAGCTGTATTCAAGTGAACCTCACTTTGCTTTCCATTGAACTATGACCCTGAAAGCCCAATCTCTCAACTTCCCCTGAGGAGACGTGTGACTGGCTGCCTTGTCAGCAAGCTGCTTTTCCTGAATCTGAGTTATTTCCTTTCCCGCAGAGAAAAATTGCTGTTATCACTTCCAACCCCTTTAGTAATGGCCCTTTTCATGTACTCATATATGCTTTTTTGTTAAAAAAAAAGGTGAATGTCTCTTCCTTTTTGCTTATTTGCTCTAAAATTGTTATCCTAATGAAAAAATGTAAGGATATAAGCACATTTCATGTACTTTTGAGAAAATGTGGATTTACAGAGTTATGATGCAAGAGACAACTAAAAGTTCTTTTCAAAAGTCTATTTTAACACTCATTTCACATATCTAAACACAAGAGAAGTATGGCCTGGTTAAACCCGGGATTACCCAAGTATTTCCCAATTTCTTTATCTTATGATCACTTTTTAGTTTCTATTCTACCTAATTTTGCTCTAACATTCAACAGCGGAACTACTTCTGCCTTGATTATGATTCCCTCTTCTCTTGGCTTCTGAGATACTGGCCCCGTTTGATTTTTTTCCCCTCTTGCTGCCTTTTACTTAGCCCTTCTCTTCCATTAGTACTTTAAAGCTTTATCCTTACCTTCCTGTCATATATATATATATATATACTTTTTTCCTGTGATATATATATTTTCTTTCTTCCTATATATATATACATATACACACACACACACATATATGAAATAGGTATAACATGACATATGATATACATCTATACATACTGTATAATATACATGTATTTTTTTTCTCAGTACTATGGATTGAACCAAGGTCTTTGACACTGATCTACATCTCCAGACCTTTTTTATTTTGAGACAGGGTCTTGCTAAGTTACCTAGGCCAGACTTGACCTTGTGATCCTCCTGCTTCATCCTCCCACAGTACCAGAATTACAGATGCTTGCTATCACTCCCAGCTCTGATTTTCCTCGTTTTTACTGGGCGGTCGCACCCACACTCACCCAGCTTCAGCCTCACCTGTTCACAGAGGGCACCTACATCTCACCTGGACTGTTCTCTCTGAGCTCCAGGCTCAGGCACCTCTCGGAGAGCTTCTACTCTACGTTCTGCACCACCTTAAACTGTGTGTCCTGAGTTGAGCCATTACCGTCTCTCTTCCCACACCTCCATCTCAGTGAAACTACCAGTCATTCTTACTTTTATTAGCTCTGAAAGATTTCTCATGCCTATTCCTTTTTTTCCTTCCCTGTTGTCCTTCAGATTTCCAGCAAGTTCCAGTTTGCTTCTAAATCCCTGGATTCTTATCTATGCCACACTGATGGCAGAGGCTTAATTAAAATGGCAGTTCCTAAACCATTCTTTTTTTTTTTTTTTTTTGAGACTGGGTCTCACTACGCAGTTCAGTTTGGCCTTGAACTCACTATGCAACCCAGGCTGGCCTTGAACTTGCAGTGATTTTCCTGCCTCAGCCTCCCAAGTGCTGGGATAACAATGGTGTATCACTGTGCCTTTTCCACATACCATTCTTTTGATTTAAGTATTTGATGATTTTCCATCTCATCTACAGAAAAACCTGAACTCCTTAACATATATAAGGTCATTTGCTACTTCAATACAATCCAGTTTCTGTGTGTTCTCAGCACCCTCACCAAGGGCACATGCACCTGTTTCACCATAACTGCTTTTTTTTTGCCCTGGCATATGCCATTATAGGCTCTAGCTGAAATACTTTCTTCCGTTTCCTTTTTCTTGCCTAATGATTGATGCCACTCACTTTTTCCAGAGTGAGCTCAGATATCCCCTCTTCTTTGAAGTTCCCCTGAAGAAGTGCTGGATGTGGGGAGCGCCTGCAGGCCTCCATCCTCTACGTGATGAGATGGGAAACGAGACAGAAAGCGCAAACCCAAGGGTCACCAGGTGAGGTAGTGTGCGAGGAGAGGCTCGCCACAGGGAGGTGAAGCGCAGGAGCCTGGTCTCCCTCCTTAACACTTCCCGGAGTGCTCTGAGAGAATACTTCGCAAACTGTGATGTGCTTTCCCTGGGCCTTGTTGAGGCAAAGGACTTGTGAATCTGCCTGTACCTCGGAGGAGCAGGGGAAACAGTCTTGGAGAAAGGATGCAGGAATCAGTGCGAAGTCACGCAGTTCAAAGGCCAAGATGGAGGGAAGATTCCGTGCTTCAAGAGGCTGCCCTTGCGCGCACGGCGGAGGTTGGGAGGTTGTTCAGCCGCCTTTCCAACAAAGCTTCACAGCTAGAAGAGACCATAGAGGAACTGACCAAAGTTGTGAGTTGAGGTTCTTGAAGGAGTTGATCTAGATTTCCCAAATCACTCTGCCTCAAAACACCCATGGCTCTGTTTCTCAGAGAAAGCCAGGTTTGGAAGGCCCGTCTCACAGGGAATTTGAGTAATCAGGCTGTGTTGGCCCGATTAGCAGCGGGAACCAAGAGAAAGAGGTTTTGAGAGCAGTTTATTCTGACACCTGTTGTTCCCCGTCCCCACTCTCAGCTGAGCCCCCCAGGTGAGTAACCCTGGAAGGGAACGTGAGTGAGGCCGACCTGAGCTAGACTTGCGGTTAAGAAGAGGGCCGGTCTAGACTTGCCTGGTCCAAGGGAGGATACGGCATATTCAATTATTAAATGGATAATAAATGTACATTAATACATTTCATGTGTTGGATGACTAAGGCTTAGGATCTGAAATCAACTGAGAGGAAGCTGCCTCGGGTGCTATGAAGAGGTCTGTTACCCAGTGCACAATGCTCCGTGCGGTGTGAACAGGAGGAATCCCTTAGAAATACCGCTGGATAAATTAGGTACTTAGTAAAATCACTTAAATTCATAGATAAAAGAACAAATTTCATCTCAATCACTATCGAAAGAAACCCGCAATTGCTAATTTAGCCCTGGACCCAGTAGATAACACTCCTTTCACTGTATGTAGCCCCAGGGTACTCTCTGGGGAACACAAGTAGGTCAGAGGACCCCAAGGAGGTAACATTTCAATATCTAAGAAAGACTTTGCATTAAAATAAGAATATAAATCTTTCTGGTTTCTGTGACTGTTTTTAGGTACTCCCTGGTTGCAAAAATGCAGTATAGAAATTGTTGATTTAATCTCAGCAATCAACCTTGGTAGAAGAAAACCACTCGGTTTCCTTGCTGTAACAGCTCCCCCTGCTGCTGAAGACTGAGAACTGCACTATGGTCTGTTCATTTCCTTTCAACTTTTCAGGGACTCTGGCTGGACACAGGACTGGAAAACATTATCCTCAACTGAACCATAGCCAGGAAAGTCTCAGGAGGGAATTCTTTCCTGACATAAAATTAAACCTGGCTTCAGCATATCTTGTGGGGCGGGGGAGGAAAAACTTACTGTTGATGTTTCTTGGCTTGGTTTTCTTTCTGTTCTTAAAGCAACATTATTTTAAAAACCTACAAAAAAACCTATTATCTGCCAAGTCAGTCTGACTCTCAATGTCTCTTGGCTCGGGTTTCTCTGCCTTTCTTGTCTTTTTTTCCAATTTGTTTTCATTCTGTATTTTCTTATTTTTGTGAATGTGCGCCTTTTAACAAACCTGTAGTAGGAACAGGCGGATGTCTCCTATCTCCCGAGGAAGGGAACCTGGTGTCAAAGTCCCACAATGTTCCAGGCACAGTGGCCATGTGGTATGTGGTGGTGGACTTTTCCAGCCACCTAGTGGCCTGGTCTCCAGGTAATGTGGTCTCCGTCTTGGTCAGGAGAAGCGCTCTGATGACAGAAGTGGTTCTGGAACACTAGACCTTGGGTGATATATTTTCTGGACTTAGAGCAAAAAATCTAGATGGTGGGGCCAGAGGAGGCTTTTGTTTCTCTCTGTCTGTGGTAGAGAGTGTGATGAAGATTATGTGAGCTGGTACTGCTGGTGAGAAGGAAGAAGGTTATTTATTCACCTAATGGTTTATGTCGTTAAAATTATTGAGTTAAAAAAAAAAAAACACATAAATCACCTCTACCCAGGGCTCCAGTACTGTGGTTGGTGAAAAATGTCTTGTATCTCAGGCAAATCTTGCTAAATTAATACTGGTTTCAAGTAATTTCTTTCTTGTGACATTATTTTCTGTTTCCATAAAAAACAATAGCTTAGAAATAGAGTTTAATAATATGGGTGAAAGAACTATAACAGCACACACACGCACACACACACACACACACACACACACACACACACCCCGTAACATTATAGACACTCTGGCATTTGTCTCTGTCTCTGAACCTGATAGAGGATCGAGGGCACAGCCATGCTGACTGGGACATAAGCTGAACCTGTCAGTTACAAGGTCTCAGGACAGCACCAGATAATTCCCTGAACCTGCATCTGGAACTTCTCATGGGTTCCACAAGTGTGGGCTGCATATGAGGACACAGATGCCACAGGGAGCCTGCTTTCATGGCTCCTCACGGTAGCTGACTCTTCTAGATACAGAGTGAGTTTTCATTTTTGCTTTTATCCTTTCCTCACTTTGGCCCAAATTTACTGTACAGAGCTAGATTTTCCCTTACCCCTTCACCCTTCACCCTTCACCTCTCACTTTTCTTTATTTTTTTATTTTATTTTTTTGAGACAGTGAGGGTCTCACTATGTAGTTCAGGCTGGCCTTGACCTCACTATGTAGCCCAGGCTGGTCTTGAACTCTCAGCAACCTTCCTGCCTCAGCCTCCTGGGTACTAGGATTTCAGGCATTTGCCACCATATATTACCCCCCCACACACACACTTTTCAAACAAACTTTTGGCACCATTTTTGGCTTTTCTCATCTAATTCTTTGTTTGAGGCAAGAAGGACCTGGGTCAAGTTTAACTGGGGAGCCATTTCAAAAGGCACTACCCAAGAAGAAACCTACTACCCTCATTAAGATGCATTTATAAGGTCATAGAAAACTCTTTGTTTTGTTTTGTTTTGTGTTTTTCCTAGACATGGGTTTCCTGTGTAGTCCAGGCTGACCTTGAACTCCCTATGTATCCCCAGCTGGCCTCCAGCTGGCTATCCTCCTGCCTCTACCTCCCAAATTCTGGGTAGAATACTCCAGTATCAGGCAGGGGATTTAGTTCAGTGGTTCCACCCACTGCCTTGCAAGCGCAAGGTCCGGAGTTTGATCCCCAGTACCAAAAACAAACAAACAAACAAACAAACAAGCAGAATACTCTGGTATCAGATAGTCAATCTGCGGTTTGTGAAAACTAGAAAACAGCATGTCATTTTACACAGCTCTCTAGGGAGGGGCTGATTTGAGACCCAATGTACTGCAGTCCAGGCCTCTGTGATCTGGTGTAAGATCTGGTCTAGTAAGTTTATTTGTTTAAGGGAATTTATGGCCTTTAATGGACTTTATATACATCATTTCTTTTTTGGAGGTTAAAGTCTTATATATCTAAGACATTCATTTAAAATATAAATATTTCAGAATGAGAACGTAAAGTAGCTTTTTATAATGGCTTGCATTTTTAGGAGGGAGGGGTAGCCATGTATCTAGCCAGATCCTAAAGGCAGAAATTTCATTTTAAAGGGGGTCAGTGTTTTGAAGAAGATGGAGTTGGAAGGCTAGAAGCAGTGGGTTTTTCTGGGAAGGGTCAGAATAGTGTCACAGGTGAGGGAGTTCCAGGTATCGTGGGACAAAAACGAGAGCACGGTCCATTGAGGCTCAGTCACTGATACTGAAAAATACAGAGACAGATACAAGGAAAATAATGGGTTCCCAAAATAAATTCAACTTCTCTTTCGTAGTTTTCTGAGAACAAACCTGGGAAATGTCCCCATTTTCTACAATATCCAGATACTTGCAAAATAACTTAATTGTGCTTAGCCTACGAAGAGATTTTTCTTGTTCAACTGCTTATGAGACTTCAGACTAGAGAGTAGGTCTTAGGGAGGGGATACAATAAAGTCTCTGTCATCATCGCCTGCCTGTACCATGTAATCCTGTTTCCATTCCAGATTCACCTCCATACCGAAAGACAAGTCCAATGCTGATATGGCCTGCTCAGATCTACTGAATATGTGTATTTGGCCAACTTCTTGTTTGTGATAAATTGACTTATGGTGGCCAGTTTTGTAGCCCTCTTTTCTATGATAGGAGCAAACATTATCACGTATAGCAGTGTGACTTTTAGGGCATTTAGTACTGTGTTGGGAGAGGCATTCTCTACCCTGTTGAGGTCAGAGTTGGCCAAGTGACTTCTTTTGGCTGGTGGACGAGGAGCAGATGTGACATATAGCTTCTCTGCAGCAGAAACTTCAAAAACTAGTTCTACCAGTCCTCTCATCGAGAAGCCGTATTTCCCAAATTAAAGGTCACTCCTACAAAACACCAGGGGACACACGAAATAGAGTCATAGCAGTGGATCCACTGCCACCAGTGTACAACACAGATGAGAAACAAATGTGTTATCCTGGAAACTACCGAGCTTCCAGTTTTTCTGATTATGACAGTGAAATTGACTGATAAACCCCTCATCGAGTCCCAACCTAGCTTTTTAGACTTTTATGGAACCACAATAGCATATGAACATCATGCTCCAGCCAGTCTGAAAGCCTTGCCCTCCCCTGCCTCTGTATTTCTGCCTTTATCTTTCTCTTAGCTCATTACCTGTCCTCAACCTTGAGTAAACTTTCCTTTAGAGGAATTGCCAGCTAGCTCAAAATCTGTCTCACACACACATGACATCTTTCAGGATGCCTTTGTTGGTTGTTTGTTTGCTTTTTGGTTTTTAGAGAAAAGGTATAGAGTTCACACTGACCTTGAACTCTCTATGTAGCCTAAGCTGGTCTTGAAAGCATGGTGATCTTCCTGCTTCAGCCTCCCAAATGCTAGGATTAGAAGCTGTGCAGTCACTCCTTTGTTTGTTTATGATATCAGATATTGAACCTAGGACCTTTGTACTGAGCCATATTCCCAGACTTTTTCCTTTTTTATTTTGAGGCAGAGTCTCACTGAGTCACTCAATTACTCAGGTGGCCTTAACTTGCAATCTTCCTGTTTCAGCCTTCTCAGTAACTGAGGTTACAGGTGTACACCACACCCAGCTTGAATGCCTTGACATGAAATGGCTTTTCCTTTCTCTGAATTCCCACAAGCATTTCATGTTTATGTTACCTATGAATCCATCTGTGAATAAGTGAAGTTCTTTTTTTTTTTTTTTTGGTGCGGGGATCGAACTCGGGTCCTTGTGAATTAGTGATGTGCTTTATTAAATACATACCACATATCAGGTGTTGCTTTGTACCTACTATTTTAGTCTGAGGAGACCAAGATATATTAATGCCCGGAATGGTGGCACACGCCTATAATCCCAGCACTTGGGACGCTGAGGCAGGAGGACTTCTGTGAACTTCAGAGACATTGCTCCAGTCTCATAGTGGGTCATGGGATGGAGCCAAAATCCATCCTCTGCACCATCCCCAGACTTCACCCCTGGTGTCTGGGAAGTGTGTGAATGGGTCAGTGCAGCATGGTGCCATGTGTGAGAAAGGGAACAGTCAGTAACCAGCGCCTCTGTGTTTCTTAGGCCCAGATGTACACAATCTACGTTTTAACGTTGAAATGAGGGAGTTCCCTCTCTCGTGAGAATGCAGGAATGGCCTGTCTTGTACACAAAACTTCTGCCCTTCTGTGGGCCAGGGACTAAAACTGGATTTGTTTTTCAGATGACAACTATTTACTGTTGTGAGGAAATATCCTGAAATATTACCAAGAGAACAGCTCATTAGAAACACTTACTAACATCCTGACTAAACAAAGCTCTCTTGTGTTCCTGGAATCCCTAATCTCGGTTCCAGTTCCAGCTCCATTTCCTGCTGGGCCTAAAAGATGGTAGATGGTATGTTGTTAATCTTACAGTCTTACATTATGTACATTC
This sequence comes from Fukomys damarensis, assembly GCF_012274545.1. Lineage (NCBI taxonomy): Eukaryota > Metazoa > Chordata > Mammalia > Rodentia > Bathyergidae > Fukomys > Fukomys damarensis. Next base: position 30,944,485 of record NW_022900913.1, read on the forward strand.
ATTCTTTTCATTCTACGAATACATAACTTTTATTTTCTCCTAAGAAATTTGTTTTTACTTTATTGTTTCCTAAGAAATTTGTTTTTATTTTATTTCTTGCTCTGTGACTATGCTTCCTATTAGTCAGAGTTGTAAAAGACTTGTTAAAGGAAGCAACTGAGGCCAGGTGTGGTGGTGCTGCCTGCTTATAATTCTAGCACTCAGGAGGCTGAGGCAGGAGGGTCACTGTGTGTTTGAAGTCAGCCTGTGCTACATAGTGAGTTCAAAGCCAGCCTGGACTACACAGAGAGATCCTATCTCAAAAAAAGAAAAACAACAACAAAAAACACAATAAAGATATTTGGACAGACAAATAGAAAGTTGATATTTTGAAAGAGGACCTAAACTACTCCTTCTCTTCCAGTGAAACAAATAAAGAAAAGAAAACAGAAGGATCTTTAGGATGAGGGTAAGAAAAATACTGCCATCTACTTCTATGTGAATTGGACACTTTTGCCTTGAGACAAATGAGTGAATAAATGGGTCATGTGTGTGTTTATTGAGAATACTTAGGATGACAGTATGTGGAATGCTAGCATGTGGTCACATCAAAAGATTTGCAGATTAAATACCGCCAGAAGGAATCTTGTGCAATGGAAAACTAAAAGACACAACTCACATCATACAACAGACCCTCCATCCATGGTCCTTTTCCCTCATCACTCTCCCTAAGCAGTGTGTGGAATTTTACTTTTCAACTCAAGGTCAAGACTGCTTTGAACAATGGGGTGGGGCTGGGAATCGATGATCTGTTTTAGGAGCATTTTTAACAGGCTCAATAAATAAACTAGTTAATGGGTCTGTATTGGAAACAAAAGAAAATTTTCTCCACTGGTACTTGAAGGATTCATTCGCTGGGGGAAAGCTTCTTTGTTCGATGTTTTTTTTCTTGTCTTTGGAGGAAACTTAGATCCATTGTCAATCCACCTTGAGTTATTCTTGGATGATGTAAAGGGACCCTGAATCAGTTAGATTACAAAATAAAGTCTTCAGAAATTAGGATGGATGTTCCCTGCAATTAGCATTCAGATGGAGAAGTGCCTGCCCCAGGCCAGAGCTGGCACTGGACAAGTCGGTACTTGGTGAAGAGCTGCAGTGGGCTTCTTGCTTTCTTTCCACTCAATAACTTTCAAGTCAGGGCTGGAAAAGAGAAAAGGAAGAGAGAAGGAAGGAAAGAAACCTGTAGCTGGCTTCTTGCTGTCGGAGTCTCACAGACATCCTTCTAGGACATCCAGCCCTAGACGTCCAGATCGGAGAACACTGTCTGGGGCTACCCCCTTGTTCTAACAGCTCTGAGCCTCTGACATTCTGGTGTTTCGTTTCATGCATACTCTGTCCCCGTGGATCTCCTGTCCTAGGGCACAAGTGCTTTTCTTTTCCATTTTTGCATTTAAATTGAATTTACTTTTAAACTGATCCATAGAATCATAAAAACTGTACCTTGCAGATTCCCTTTAGGGTCCATAAAAAGGCCTGACATTGTCAACTGGCTCCAGCAGTCACTGAGCCTGGCTTTCAGATGAGGGGACGGAGTTACTTCCTACCGACAGCTCTCTCACTGCTCCCACAGCCTGGAAGTTCTCTCGCTTTGACGTGTGTCAAAGGCACTTCGCGAACCCCAGCCAACAAAAGCAAGTTCTTGTAGTGGTTTCTGTCAAAATCTTTCTCACCTGACTCTGAAGGGAGGAGCCAGGTGCCACCCTAAACCAGCCCTCGGGGTAGAAGAGAGAACTCGCAGTACACCTTTCTCCAACCAAAACTTTCTCACAAAACTTTCTTTTCACTTCTGGGTCTCACTAAATTGCCCCAGCTGACGCCTGATTTATGAGGCTCCTGCCTCAGCCTCCCCAGCAGTGGGCACTACAGACGTGTGTCATCGCACTCAGCTATTGCTTTATTGCATATTGGGCGTCAGTCCATCTGCTACGGGGTCACTCACAGGGTTACTTTGACTCAATAAGGCGAGTGAATGATTTCTCAGCGATCTTCATTTTCTTTTTCTTTTTTTCCTTCTTAGCAAAATCCCCCCCCCTTTTTTTCTTGGTGAAGGAAATATTTCAATCCATTTGTTAATAAATATTTCAAACATAAAAATTAAATACATGGGGATAAAACTGGAGTGGGACCCTGGAGCCTGCCCGTCAGACATCTTTGGCAGCTCCTCAGGCACAGATAAAGAATCCTGTGGGTTGAGGAAAATTCTTTGATAAGCCGTACTTTGAAATAAAAAATGACTTTTAAGATGGGAGCCAATTTTAGACTTATTGTCAGAGGCGCCGTGTGCCCCAGTCCTCAGTCAGAAGCTGCAGCACCGGGCGGCTTCCTCTTGTGTGTGAAACCAAGTGGGCCTTAATAGCCAAGGCTCCATTTCTCAGCTTGGGCTTCTAAATGGCTGCCTCTCAGGGAGACCCTGTGTGCCCTGGAGTCTGGTTAATTTATTCACGCTTTCGAAATGGTATCCCCATGAAGATGCTCGCAAAGGCACCACCTTCTTTTCTTTAAAACCAGAAAAGAAAGGAAGAACCCTAAACACCTTATTCTGTGGATGTTTATGACATTTTAATGTCATTCCTTAAATCCTTAAGCTGTGTGCACAGCTTCGACTCAGTCAACACTAATTAAATTCTTGGCCTTTTGAACCATGACTGGTAGCTAGAATGTTACTACTCTGAGTTTTCAGAAGGAGAGCCCAAACTTTCCTCTGCCCTTTCCTTGTTGCTTTTCCCCTATAAGAGCACTAACACTTGCTGACAGTGAGTCACCAGGCCACATGGGAGAACAAGACTTACTCTAGCAGTCGCAGCCCCAGCCGAGTAGGCAGTGAACCGTTCTCAGAGTTTTTACTGCCTGTGTGTGATTCTTAGGACTGTTCTGCACTGAATAAAACATCTTAGTGTAATCCCGATAAGCCACACAGAGGGCATGATCAGGGTCTGAAAGTCCTAGACCCACAACGATCTGGACTGATTGTCTCGCATTGCTTGAACTTTATCTCCAGGAAGAATTAAATCCGTATCTGAGTGGGAGGCAGGAGAGTAGGCTGGGAGAGAATCTGGTGTTCCTTTCTTCAAGCCTGTGGCTCATTGACTTTGGAGCAATGGAAAAATAAATAGATTAACAACCCTAAGACTTTAAGCTTTACTGCAGGGAGGACAAACCATGAATGTGATCTGTGGTCCAAGCTGTGAGGAGGCTTCCCTTGGACATGTGAAGTGAAAACTCTGCAAGTTAGAAAGGCATTTTTTAAAATAATCATTACCTTTACAAACTAGCCACCTTTGCTTAAAATTTATTTCCAACATATATGGATGGATTGATATCTAATCATTAACCATTAGTAATTAATCTCTCTCTCTCGCTCTCTCTCTCTGTCTCTCGCGGTGCTAGGAATTGATCTCAGGGTGTTGTGCGTGCTGGGCGAGCACTCTACCACTGAGCAACATCTCCAGCTAAATAATTAACGTCATGAAGCTGGAAAGACTGAAATCAAACCTGTGCCAGCAAGAGTGAAGCCGACTTCTTCCTTTTTTCTCTTTGGATATTTCGATGTATGCTGAAATTTGGTGTGTAAAATACACACTACTTGGATACTAAATAATGGTTTGATATGTTCTGTCCTAGAACCTCATTCATATATTTTCAGAGAATGAGAACGTTTGCCACATTTTTCGTATCCTAAACAGGGATTTCCTGGCTTTGTGCTAGGCACAGGGAAGGTACTCATAAAAATCTTGATTTGTTGACTAATGATTAGGAGATCACAGTATCAAATGTGCTGAAGAACTTGATAGCTGGACTTTGGTCTGATTCTGTCAAGTCCAAACTGACTATAGAGGAAAATTATCCTGCCGTATGCACAGATACTCCTAGGGAAATATTGTCAATCCATTATGTTCCTGGTAAGTATGAATAATGTGTTCAAAATGCTTAAACCTAACATATTTTAAATAAGACTATAATATTTCCTTCTCTGTCAGTGAAAAAAAAGAAACATTTTTGTGTCCCTAGTCTTCCCATTGCAATATAACGGTGTTTAATTTTAGAGCATTCACAGCCCAGCTTTGCTGTTTATTGCTTGTGATATTGAGAAATTCTTCAGCTTCCAGCCTCACATTTTAAAAATCTTTAAAATGGTGATAATACAAGAGAGTAAGCATCAAAAGAACTGTTGCTTATGAAATACTTTACATATAACAAGCACTTATTTAAAAATTATTTTAATGTACTGTGGATTGATTTATTAACTTTATAACTGTTCGTGACTTTATAATCACAAATGATTATAACTCATTTCATTTTGCAGTGTAGCAAAACAGTTAAGAGTGTAGGATTTGGAGCTGAACAAACTTGATTTTTTATCCCGACTTTCCCCTTTTCTCTTATTTATAAAATGCCATGGCAGAAGGGAGGTCTGATGCAAAACATACCAGACTGTGTTACTCAGGGTCCCTGACTGGAAAGGAACGATCCACTCCAAGGGGTATGTGAACAGACTTTAAGAAAGTGACCGTACAAAAACATGAATAAGTGATAGAGAAAGTTAGAATAGAGGTAGAGCTGGGACCTCGGTGGGTAACAGAGGGCCCACACCCTGGCCCTCCCTCTCCACTCTGCTGAGCTGGAGGGATGAGCGGAGGGGCTAATGACAGCATCGGGAAGGAGACGGTGGTGGAGAACAGGGAGCCACTTGCTGCAGCCACAGTTGTCAGTGTCGCTGGACGTGGAGGGAGTGACGGATATAAAGGGACATCAGAAAGGATCCAGCCCAGAAATGATTTCAAAGTATTTGACAGCACTCAACACATGGACATATTTTTCAAATAAAACATGACAAAATCCCTATGACCTGGAAATTGTAACCTTTTTTATGTACACTCAAGAGACCAAAAGAATATCTGTTTTAAGCCAAGCACAGAGGCTCACACCCGTAAACTCAACACTTGGGGAGGCTGAGGCAAGCCTGGGCTCCATAGCAAGACCCTGTCTGAAAGAAAAGTGAAACTGTTTTACATATTTTGTGGGATAAATATGATTAGAAGGCTTTCATTCTTGCGATTTGTCAGGATCCATTAATGCCATCTTGTAGATGTCCCACTCTCAGGAGGCAGGGAAGTTTATTGCCAGAAGATACCGAGACCTCTCTCTACTGGAAACACAACATTAGCACGTTTCACTGTTGCTTATAGTCACCACTGTGGGTGTTAAAATCATTTTAAATTTAATTTGTGCCAAACCACATTCTTGATCCTCCCTTCTGAGCAGACAAGGGACGACCTCCCTTCTCCTCCCAAACGTTTGCTCCTGGCGAGTCATCCTAGCTCACCTAATGTCATCTTAGGATCTTTCTGGTGCCTGGAGTTAAACTCTGAATGCATCCTTGACTCCTGTCTTTCTCTTAGTTCACATGATTCAGAGCCAGACACACCTGGGTCCTCAAGCCAATCTTATTAGCTCTCTCTTTGAGACGTGTTCACACTTTTCCTCACTTCTGCAATTAGAGTCCTGGTCTGATCCACTATCGTTTTTTAGCTCAAATAGTTTAGATTAGCATCATCTAAATGATCTGGTCACATCCACAGTTTTCTCCTTCACAACACAGCCATAGTCATAATTGTAAACTTAAAGTTAGATCATTCAGATGAGACCATTTCTCTGCTCAAATTCGTAAATTGCTACTCAACTCGCTCCAAGTGAAAGTCAAAGTCTTACTATGTATTATGGCTTATGTCTTGATGTTCTGCCAAAGCCTCATGTGCTCAGAGATGGGGCTTTTTGGAATTTGCTGGACCTAAGCTGTGTGATACTGGGAATAGGGGTGTGTGGTTCTAAATTTGCTCACCTATTGGAATTAGCATAGTTCTGGGTGTGGCTGAATGGTTTTACTGAAGACGGAAGCCCTGCTCTGTGTGTGAGCGAAATCACCCAAAAGGACTGCAACCTGGACAGGATAAAAGGAAAAAGATGGAAGCAGGGCTGCTGCTGCTGCTGCTGCCTACCCTGCCATGGACTGTTTCTCCCATGAGAACCTTCTCTGCCAGGCCACCCTGTCTCGGAGCCAGCCAACTATGGACTGAAATCTCTGCAAAGTGCCAGCCCAAATAAACCTTTTCTTCTTCCACTTGTGGGTGTTGGGCATTGAGTTTTAGCAATGAGGAAAGTAGCTAAGACACCATGTCCTCTTAAGTCCCTGTGTGACCCATGTCCTTAGTGGTATTCTCAACTATCTGCCCTTACGTTTCACTTTTACGTCCTCAGTTGCTTTGCTCCAGCCACACCGAGCCCCCTTGCTGCCCCACAAGCTGGACATTCTCCCTTCTGGGCAGGTCGTATGTGTTTGCTGTTTCCTCTGTCTCATGCTCTCTACTCTTCCCCCAGGTGGCGGGAATGTCCCTACATTTTCATTAGGCTGCTCAATATCCCTCGTTCTCCGAGGCCTTCCCTGACCATGCTATGAAACAGCACATTCTGCTCCCTTATTATCCTGCTGTGAGTGCTGCTCTGTGATGATATCGTCATCTTACATGTAGGCCTCCTTCCTTTAGAGTACCGTCTCGGAGCTCAGGGACCATTTCTGTTATATTTGCTGCTCTGTGCCCATGGCTTGAATGACGGCCTGTGATTTGGGACTAGTCTGTTAAATAGTTACTTATTTTAGGTTCTATTGCTCATAAAGTGCTAATAAATAATGCATATTTTAAGTTATTTCTTATTAAAAATGTTTTTATATGTCAACATATTTTTTAGATGTAAGTTTTAAGATGAAAACATTAAGATCATGAAGAGATCAATGGAGAGGGAGAATGTTTGAAACTGTCTATCCCGAGGCTCAGAACACGGAGGAGACCAAATTACTGTTTGTTTCCTTCCCGCCATCCTTCTGTAGGCAGAAGAACTTCTGTTGTTCTGTACTTGGAGGTTGAGTGGGCATTTTCTAAAACCTGCTACTCCATCTATATAGCTCTTCCGATTCCTCTCAGCAGAGGCACAAGGATGAAATGCAAAGCAGGATGACATATGGATGGCTTCCGCAGATTTCCCAAGTGTTTCCCATTTCTTAGCACATAAGTAATTCTTAAGGGTGTGTCAAGAGCCAGTGCACCTTACATTGGATAGAAGTGTTTCCTAAGCTATGCTTTGAAGGAATACAAGCATCTGAAAGATATTAAGTGAATTTCCCCAAAGGAAATATTCCATGGTCAAATACATTTGAAGAAGACTAGGTAAAACAAGGTGGAATACATTCCAAATAACAACTGTTCTTTCTGCCTTTTATGTAATGTGTTTTGTGAGTCTTGTGTAGAGAAGTCAAATATAGTATTTTCCAAATCAACTTTACCACAAAAATCTTTTAATAGATTCTCAGGTTCAACTGAACGTGCTTTGGAATATCCAGTATAGTTTAGAAAGATTTGATTCGATTTTCAAATAATCCTCTAAGTTGGCAGGGGAAATAATATCCTTATTTACCAATTAAGACAAATGCCACTCTCAGCATCAGAACTGGCCTTTGTGATAGATCACAATGGGGTAAAATGAACTAGAATTAAGGTCTTTGGTCTAGAATTTTAATTTTCATTTCATTGCACATATTTCCAGCTGTGAGTTTCCTAGGATCATTATAAACCTCCGTCACTTCTATGCTTCTTTAAAAAATATGGCACACTTGATAAATTATAAGGAAAATAAATATATTTGTCATACTCCTAGAGTCTGGGAAGTCAACGGTCAGGTGCCAGGGGACCTACTACACCATGATGTGGCGGAGGACAGCACTTGGTGAGAGAGCTCATGAGAACAAAAGTGTAGGAGCAGGGGAAATGCGCCAGAGAGACAGCTGGCTTTGTAGCAAGGCTACTCCTGCAGTAAGGAGCACTCCTTAAAATAATGAAGGGGAGTCTTCCTAAAGGTTCTACCTCAAAGTACTGTTACAGTAGCAACTGACCTTTGCCCTGAGTTTCGGAGGGGACATCCAAGCCATGGCATCATAGCAAATAGCTACAAATTGGACTGCTTGTCTCTCAGGTCTGGGGCTCTAAGGGAGAATCTGCTCCACCTTTCTTTCTTTGCTCCTGGTGGTTGCCAGAAATTCTTAGAGTTCTTGGCTTTCAGTTTATAGTCGTCCCTTCCCTTCCCTTCCCTTCCCTTCCCTTCCCTTCCCTTCCCTGCCCTGCCCTGCCCTGCCCTGCCCTGCCCTTTCCCCTTTCTCACTTTTTACCTTTCGCTTTTCACCTTTGCCCCTCTCTTCCTTGCCCTTCTCTTCGCCTTTTTCTGTTTTCCATGCTGGGGAGTGAACCCAGGGCCTGATTATCAAGCGTGTTAGCCGTGTACTCTACCACTAAGCTCCAGGCCCAGCCTGTCTCACTCTAATTTCTACCTCTATGTTCGCATAGCTGTCCTACCTACCGGTGTGTATGTCAACTTGCAATGGAAACATTTCAAAAAATCAGGACTGTTTCATGTGCTAATGTTTTTGTGTTTATTATAGCAGCAAGAGTCAGGTTATCCTGACCCTGGCCATCATCGTTGATTTTAACAGAATTTCATTTTGAAAATTCATTTCTAGTAAAATTTATGCAAATCAGTTTTGGAGGAAAAAAACTGAAATGATTTGTAGAATTGGTTTCTCTGAAGCTATGAAGTTACTCGGTAGAGCTCAGGTCCAGCCTAAGCCAGTTCATTGGGCTCTTTCTCTGGAACATGGCTGTGTTTCCCTGGAGGAAGGCACATGCCCTCTCCTGAAAACCCTACCGATTTTCCAGGCCATACTCCCAAGGGATAGAAGTGCCACAGAAGTAATGCTTTTTTTTATTTTTTTCTTATTTAATCATCGACACAGAGGTTTGCTATGTATAAACTTAAAGCCTAATTTTTCTAGGTTTTGTTTTATGATATAAAGTGAAATTTTCCTCCTACTCTTGGTCAGTTAATTTGCTTTTGTTTGCACGTATGTCAGCTTATTTCTTTTCTCTTATTTGAATTGACCAGAATTCCATACAGTGCTCTAACTACACTGAACCTTTGGATAGTTTGTGATTACAATTTTCTAATGATTCTTAGGATTCTAGTGGTTTTTCACTGATGCCAGCCTTTTGAGAGACTCTTGCCCAGCCAATCGGAAAGATGTGATCTTCTATTTTGATATTTTATTCCTAATATGGTTTAATTCTAGAGCTGCTGACACTTGTTCTTGCCATTCCTGGGGAGAAATTTCCCAGGGATCCAGCCAGCATGGAGGCAGGAAATGGGGGAAAGGAAAGGGCAGAAGAGGGGGAGAGACAAAAGGCACAAGGGAGGGCTAGTAGATTAATCACCTTCAGACTCTAGATCCAGCCGATTCTGAACCTTCTTATCACAAGAAGTCACAATGAACTACCTTCATTCAGCATAGTTTGAGGCAGGTCCCTCTCCTGTTCCTGACATTGTCCAGACAGACAAATAAAGTATTAGGTTGCTTATGTCCATTTGTATTCTGTTGGAAGTGAGGAAGGAGGGGCCACGGACAAGCGCCTACTTGGGCAAGTGTGTGTTAGGTACGTTACATGTTCTCTTATTTAAACTACTGAGCAACCCTATCAATTAGGTATTGCTGATTATAAATACAACATTCAAAACATTAGGGTGATATTTTCCTTTAACTTGTAAGAATAAAGTTTTAAAAATTAAATGAATATACACGTATATTCATGTCTGTGTATGTTTGTATATAGGTGGATATTACACATACACAGCTGTCAGAACCTGGGGTTCATGCATCCATGGATTCAACCAACTGCAGGTTGAAAATAATATCTATAAGTTTCATCACTCCATTTTTCCCTATCATTACCCCTAAACAAAATAGTATAACAGCTATTATCATAGTATTTACTTATGGATCTGTGGTGATAGAGATCATCCCGAGCCCTACATGGTATTTACCTTGTAGTAGGTAATATGAGTAATCTAGAGGTGATTTTTAAGTACACAAGATTATGTGTAAATAGTACACCATTTTATACAAGGGACTTGAGCGTCTTTAGATTTTGTGCCGTGTCCTGGGGTCTATCCCATGCAGACTCCAAAGAATGACTGCATAACGTATTTTGGT
>NW_022900913.1:30954806-30990416 GCF_012274545.1 Fukomys damarensis
ATATATATATATATTGCTAAGTGTGAAATAAAATTGATCTGTTAGTGAAGAAAGTTCAGCTCAGCTCCCTCATTTGAATCAGTGCAAAAAATCCTCAACTTGCTTGCACCAGGGAAGCCAATACTGGATTGAATCCTGTAATTGCACTTAAGAATATTGAAGAATATATGGGGCTGTTCTATATTATTGGAAATTAGATGGCAGAAGGAGGAATGCAGGAGTAGGAGATTATGTAGAAAACAACTTCCTTTGCGTTCCTACCTTGGAGGGAAATGTGCGGGCTTTTACACATAGCTTGCTCATTAGACCTGGTATCCCTGGCTGCAGGAGTCCTTTGGAGATGGCTCTAACTGGTTCTTATAAAATTCACTGCTCTGGTGAGGAATCCAGTAGACACGTTTTGCAGCTTCTTACCCTTGCTATGATAACTTAATTATGCCAGAACACTAGCAGACGCACACCGCCTGGTGCAATTTAATCACTAAGCATCCACAGGAGAAGACCTCCAACCTTCAGACTTCTCACTGTCTTACAGTGGCTAATGCTCTAGCTTTTTCAATCTGCTGCTAGTTACACAGGTGCAGCATGTTATTTAGAGCTGTCCAGTCTTTGCACCTGTATTCTGTCTGAATGCCCTTTCCTATTTACCTAGCAAACATCGCAAACATTTTCTTAATCTCCTCTGGAACCTTCTTGTTGAGGTATAAGTCACCTTGTTAGAGGTGTCATAGTCACCATGTTTAGAGTTAGTCACCTTGTACTCTGTGCCACTTGCATCTTCGTTTCTGTAACAGGTACTTCTTTTTTGTTGTCGCTGCTGTTTTCTTACCTCTTCCATCTAGTACTCATTCATATAAATGGAGGATTTTGCTTTGGGATGTAGTGTTTGCAGCCATAGGTTTTGGGGTCAAACTGCTTGGGTTAAATTCTAGTTCAACTTCTCATTATCTGTAGGACATTGGATACTTTGTTGGTGTCTGTTTTCTTACAGGGAAGTTAATATTAACATTTAGTAGGATTACCATGGAGATAAATTGAGACAGACTTTGTCAAGTGACTAGTGTAGTACGATTTCAACAATAGTGTATTATTTTGTCTATCAACTAGAAAAGAAGGATGACCATTGTCCTGTTGAATAAAGTTATGTCTAGGGCACCATTAGGTTACTTTCTGGAAACTATACAACATTTGCTTTATTTTCCTGTCTTGCTGATGTTTGTCAGCCGCACACAAAGGTGACTAGGGGAAAGAATCATCATCCTTGTCAATTACTTGAGAAGACACTTCACACTTTCTGTTCCTGACTTCTCCAAAAGCTCAGATCAAATTGCCGACAAGCAATACTATAGATATGGGGACACAGAGAACAGCCGCCTCTCAAATTCCACCCCTTTCCTTGTTGTCTGAGCTTTTAAAATCTCTTTTTTTTCCCTTTTCCCTTGGAATTCTGGGGATTGAACCTAGGGCTTCATATATGCCAAGATGTGCTCTACCACTGGGCTGTATCTTTAGCCCCTGGACCCTTTGAAGTTTCTGTGTAATATGTCTAGAGGCTTCTAACAGGCCACAGTCTTGGCAGGTTCCACACTTCTATAACCTAAGGATCTCAAACACAATTAGCAGCCCTTCCTCTATTTTCTGGAACAAAACAAAACAAAACAACACAACAAAAGACAACCATGTGGTGGGAACTTTGGGAGCAGCAATGTTTCTTTCTACTCCACACAGCAAAAAATACACATTTAAACCAGCCGCATTATCATGAGTATATGACAAGCGTCTTCACCAGTGCGTAAGGTTCTGTGTCAGGCAAGGACAGACAGCAGCTCCTGGGGAAAAAGATCCACAGCCAATCTGAGCTTGTGAAACCTGACTGACCAGAACTACTCAGGTAGGTATCACTCCACCCATAGGTCACTGTGTCTCTCACAGATTACATCATGTGTGCCTTCTACTTGTTTAGGTAACAAGCATACTTTCGTTCAATTTGTGTTGCTATCTTCTTTTCTCCAAAATAAAAGATAATTATGTTATTTGAGTCCTATTCCATGCTAGGTGATGGTGACTTTTTGAAGTGTGAGTAAGAAGAACTCCTCCTGGATTTATTATTCTACCTTCCTCCAGGGGCAGCAGATTATACTTTAACAAAAACGAATGTGAACTTTGACCTTGGGCCTTTGGGTAGTGGCGACAGCGGAACAGCTTAATCTATTAGTGTCTCTAAAAAAAAAAATTCAGACATTTACTTTAAAAGCCAGTTACCCAATAATTTCAGAGGAACACAATGGAAAGCCAAGATTAATGAAGCATTGCAAGTAAGTTTTCCACTCTATTCTGGAGGTGAGAGGGTGAGTGAATTTTTTAAAAAACAGTGCCTAACAGATAGCACTGAGGTACAAGTTTAAATTAAAACTCCACAGAATAAACTGTTGCAGGAAGAATCAATTTTTAAAATACGCATCCCTCCCCCAGCATCTGATCTTCTTACTTTCTTGAAATAGTCATTGTACTTTGCTAATGTGAGGTGTGGGAATTTACTCCTTCTCTCTCTCGCCCACAGAAACGATTTCTTAAGGTCTACATGAGATTTTAACTTATCTCTTTCCAATGAGGTAGAACCTTTCCAGACTTGAGAAGTGCTTAAAATTCAGATGGAAGTTTTAGAGTTGCTTGGTTGACTCCTGACTTGTTTTTCTTAGACAGCAGAAATACATCACGTGCCCCATCTAGAGGTGTGCCTTGGAATTGTCAGTAAAAGTGTTCTCATGTGAATTCTAGGAACGAAGATCTTTATTGAATTTCAACAGAACATCATGGTAAGGAGAGTGTGGAGGTAAGATAGATTGAAAAATAAAACATATGTTCTCAATATGTGTATGGTGTACATATGTACAATATATGTACAGTGTTAGGGACAAAATGCAAAACTGTATGATAATAATAAATGTAATAAATGCATTTCCAAATTATTCTGAAAAGGTTACTGCTGCCTTCTCCTAAAGTCCTCTCTGGGCAAAGGAATTGATCTGTACAAGCCTGGGACACTGGAGAGGGAGGGAAATTCTACCCTGGGGTCAGGGAGGGTATCCCACCTGCAAACCAAAGCTCCAAGTGCTGAGACAATATTGGGACACCCAGATATTTTCCTTGTAAGACCCTGAAAAAGGGAGCTGAAAAAATTCCAGACCTGACAAGAGATTAGCACATCTGGTGGAGTCTGGGTCAAAATCTAGAGATTCTGCAGTTGCTTGGGGTCAGCTAGGCACCCAGGCCTGTAACTGCAGCAGCCCCAGGAGGGACTGCCAGAGTCCGCAGCTGTGGCGAAGAGGCCTGGCTTGCTGAGTCACACTGTCTCCTTCCGGTACTAATTTTCTTTGAGAATGTAGAAGCCCAAGAATGTGGTGACTTCTTTCATCACCCATTAAACCCAGATTGCAGCTGCCTTGTTGGCTTGTCAAGTCTCTTGGGATAGTAACACATATTTTCTGTCTCTGTTTTACGATTTCCCAGGAGCTAGACCTGCAAGTTCTATGGAATCCCCCTCCTAGTAATAACATAGAACTGCAAGGGTGGGGATAAAATTGAAGAGGACATGTGGAATACAGCACTCATTCATTTTTAGGGACAATACAAATATGTTGTAGCTAGAAGTATTAAAAGTCTGAAAAATATTGAGGTTTAGGAAAGGCAAAAGCTTATCACAACATGCTTTCCTTACAGGGTGAGGATTTCCAGATAGTACTTGAGAAGTGATTCATACCTCCTGGGTCTTGTGCTGGCTAATCTTGTTTGCTGCCCACCCTGTTTCAAATTCTTAGAGTTATTCTTTCCTCGCTGTCTCCCATGCCTACCGTTAGTAGAGCCATTGCATTTACCCTTACCTACTGGCTTCCTGGCTGAGCCACAGTCTCATGCAAAATTCTTTTAGCTTTTCATTTATGCCGTCTTCTTTCCATACTGCATCCTCCCAGTTATTCTGCTTTCTCTGTAACTTTCCTTGAACTTGAGCTTACCTAGCACGAGTGATCTCATTCACAAGTTGTTTCCTTGTTCCTTTACAAGTCTCAGTTACCCTGTGCTTTTCCACAGTTTCTTTTCTTTTTGTAATTATTATTATTTCTTGGGGGTGGGGGGTACAGGGAGTTGCCCCCAGGACCTTTTCAAAGTGTCACATTCCCACTCATTTTTTTACAATTATTTTTTATTTGGGGACAGGGTCTTGCCCAGTCACTAAATCGCCTAAACTGGGCTGAAATTTGGGATTATTTTCTGTGGCCTCCCTGAATTACAGCCTCCCAGGGGTTACAGGTGTGCACCACCTTGCCTGGTCTCCCCCACCTTCCTTTTTTTCTCTCTCCCTGTTATTTTTGTGTAGTTCTTTCTTCTGAGTTTCCTCTTCCACATGTTGTTGTGCTGTATCTTCATGGTGTATATTATGTTTTCTTCCTGTATTTACTTTTTACCGCTTCTTTGTATCAATTTCTTCTTGAAATTGTAAGTCGTTGAAAGACTCTGAACAAACTTTATGTTCAAGTCGTTCTCTTTTTCTTCCTTTCTGCCAAAAATGTCCCTTTTCTCATGGATCCCCTCCCCCGAAGTCCCAATTTTGTGCTTCGTCCTCTCTTTCTGTAGCCTGTCCAACTCCTTTGCAAGTCTAACCTGGGTATTGTAAGGCGGACCTTCTCCTCATTTAGGAGCTGTGCTCCCTCCCTCAGTACCTCGATGTGGCGACCTGACGACTCAGCACCAGGCTGTGCTCTCCACCAGCCCTTTCCGTCTCTGTGACCTTGGGCTCCTCTTTTCCCTTCACTCATCTGTCTTCCTCACAGAGGGCGAAGAACATCTCTCACCAGTCTGTGTATCTTCAGCAGCTCCTTAGGTTCTACCCAGTTTCTGCTCCTACGTAACTTCTAATGGATACAAGGCATAAAGGAGAACCAGATGGAAAATTTAAAAGTGTGCAATATAGTATGCAAAATTCAGAAAGCAACAACTTACTCAATTCACTCAAAGAAGGACATAGATATAGAATATAGAGTCAGTAGATTTGAAACTAGATCAGTAGGAATCATCCAATCAGAACAACAAAGAAAATAATTTACAAAAAAAAAAGCAGAAGAACCAAATCTCAGAAACCTATGGTACTTGACCAAAGCTATAATACTCATATTACTGGAATCATAAAAGGAGAGGAGAAAGAAAATGTGCTAAAATTACAAAAATAATAGCTGAAAATTTCCCCATTATGATAAAAGACATAAATTTAGAGACTTAAACTGAGTAAGCCCCAGGCCAAATAATTCCAAAGAGATCCATCCCTATGTACATAATAATGAAACCATCAAAATTAAAGGCAAAGAAGAAATTTTGAAAATAGCCTGGAAAAAAGGCATATTACCCATAAAGAAACAATCATTCAAATGATTTTAGATTTCTCATCAGAAACTATGGAGATCAAAAGTGAGTGGTACATTTTAAAGTGCTAAAAGTAAGTAACTAAATCCTGAATTTTATGTTTAGTAAAAATATATGTCAGTTATGAAGGGAAAATGAATAAAATAGAAAATGAACAAACAACAAAGAAAATTAATGAGCTAAAAGGTGATTTTTGGAACTATTAATAAAATTTAGAAACTTTCAGCTAGATTAGTCAATTAATAAAAGAGAAAAAGCTGCTCATAATGGTAGCTGCCTTTCATCCAGCACTGGGAGGCTGATGCACAAGGTTTGAGTTCAAAGCTCTCCTGAGATGCATAACAAGACTGCGTCTCAGTACAAAAACAAAACACACAAGAAGCACACATAAAAGAAGAAGAATGGCTGGTCATGGAGGCGCATGCCTGTAAACCCAGTACTCAGTTGGCTGAGGCAGGAGGATCACTGAGTTCGAGACCAGCCTGGGTTACACAGTGAGTTCCAGGTCAGTCTCAACTATAGAATGAGACTGACCCTGTCTCAAAAAAAAAAAAAAATATCATTACAGTGGTCTTCCTGTCTAGGCTCCCAAATGTTAAGATTACAGGCATGGGCCACGATGACTGGCTGGGAATAAAGTTAAGAAAAAAACCAAAAAACAAACAACAAAACCAAAAAAAATATGGACAACAAAAAACTACAGAACATTCCTGAGAGAAATTATAGAAAAGCCTAAATGAGTATGTAGAATACCACTTGGTGAATGAGAGAGTATTTTTGGCTTTCAATTCTCCTCAAATTAATATATAACTTTATTTTTTTAATTTTTTAATTGTTATTTTTTGGTACCAGGGATTGAACTCAGGTCCTTGTGCTTGCAAGGCAGGCCACCGAACTGCTGAGCCAAATCCCCGGCCATATATAACTTTAATACAATTTCAGTCAGTACCTGTTAGATTTTTGGGGACAGAAATTGATGTCATATCTCAAATTTACATGGACATGAAATTTTGAGAACTAAAGCAAAGTTGGTGAGTGTCTAATACTATTAGTGCCTAATACTATGACTATCCAACTACAATTTTTTAATAGCAAAACACTTATCGGTACATTTTAGACGCGCATAGTGATAACACACGTGATTTTGTACCGCCCACCTCTCTTCTTTCATTCCTGTCTTTGACCCCCTTCCCCCGTGTACAAAAGCTTTGTTTCCATTTTTCCTTCTATTTTCACCTTTTTCTTGTCCCTCCCTTCCTTTCTTCTCCCCTCCCTTAAAACTGCAATAATTTAATCTAAGAAAAGACTTATACATCAATGGAACAGAGTAGAGTCTAGAATTAAAACCTCAGCTGGCCATAGTGGCAAGCCTGTAATCCCGGCACTCAGAGGCTGAGGCAGGAGGATGAACCAAGAGTGTGAGGCCAGTTGGGGCTATACTGTGAGTTCAAGGGCCCCTCAACTGCATAGAAAAACCCTGTCTCAAAAAAAAAAAAAAAAAAAAAATTCAAACCTCATATGATTAAATGATTTTTTGTAAAATTATTGAAATAATGAAATGGAGGCTTTCTTAATCACTACTATAGATTGAGAAGCAGATGCACAATGTTACCTGGGGCTGTAATGCAATATTAGTCTCCCTGATGAAGAGTATAAGCAAATAACAAGTTCTGTAATTCCAGAAAGGGTGAGACTTGGGAAGCCTTCATTGGAAAGATAATGTTAATTCCGAGTTTTAGAAGATGGAAATATTTGAATTATTGATGTTGGGAGATGTGACTTTCTGCAAGTCATCTAAAAATAGACAAGACTCTTTACTTCTCAGTAACACCAGTCGTTTCATTCTTGGGTTCTCAGAAATCCTCAGTACTAATGGGTGGAGCACAGTCTATTAAAGCTAAAATCAATTAACAGTTTTTAATTGTAATGTTGTGTATTTTTAAATCAAAGTCAATTCATGCACAAAACTCCAATGTTTGTCATTACATTCAGCATGAAAAGGTCTAGGAGTTTTGAAAATTGAAACCAAACCTGTCCCCCTAAGGGAATACAGTAATTGCTTCTAATGCTGTCATCCAGAAGATGGCAGTACAATCACTATTAGATTTTACAATCTACAAAAAGACTACTTGTCTTTCTCGTTTTGCTTTTTGGTGGTCTCTTCTCTGTGACGAGCCCTTCTAGGTTGCTAAAATAATTTTACTCTGAATGTTTTTAAGCTTATGTACAATCTTAAATTGCTACCTCTGGCAATATCTTAATTATGAAGGATCTGTAAAAATTTGTGGCATAAAGGCTAAAGTTTGTTAGAATAGGATAGAGGTGGTGGGGACTTGATCTTGAGCATAGCAGTGAACGGTGTGACTTGCATTAAATTACAAATGCAGAAGCAATCGATTGGCTGGTAGGGGTTCAAAAAAAGCATCAGTCAAAGATAACACTAGTGTTCTAATTAGGTCTGAGGGAAAACTAACCAGAAGTATGTCAGAAGAAGGAACAGGTTTGGAGACTAAGGGTTTTTCTTGAAGTGCTGTGTTTGTACAGACATTATTTTAAGTGAACCATTGACCATTGGGTCAGCTGCTTAGGCAAGGGGAACAATTTAAGAGATATGTACACGAGGTGGGTATTTATTTATTCATTTATTTGAACAGTGGCTAAATCTTTAATTTTCATAATTTACATTTTTTTGCAGATTAGACAGTTTTACACTGAATGGCACAAATGGAAACTTAAATTACCAAGAATTTACAGGTAAGCTTGATTCCAGTCTTAATGAATAGAAGTAAAACAAAAACAAAACCCCTCAAGAATGCTTCCATATTTCCGCATTACATTTCCACTCTGGACTGACAGCGGCTGGTACTCTTTCAGGCTTCAGTTGTCTGCTGCTTTCTGTGTAATGGGCCACGAAGCACACAAAACCCACCACCAAACTCACTGAAGGGGACACAAAGATAGGTGTGCACCATTAGTCACCTGCGGTGATAAACGGAACCAGTGTAACTCTTGGAGAACGACTACTCAAATTGATGTCTGCTGACTCTGGCCAGGTTCTTATTCCTATATTTCCAAATGATAAGTGTCGTAGCATAATTTTACAATTTAAAAATGTCATTTGTGACTGCCGTATACGAGGAGGGTATTTCTAGCCTCAGGAGTAGATGAGGCAGTCTGAAAGAAGCCTAAACTCTTGAGATCCTTCTGGATAACGGTGGCATTTGGTGAGACGCAGTGTGATTAAGTTTAGCAGAATTTCCACATGAGTATGATGTCTTAGAAGCCTATGAACAAGGAGGAATGGAACAAGAATAACAAATATTTTAAAAAGTTTGGGGCGATCAGTTGACAGGAATCCAGTAGTCTGTGGGAAATGGCTAAATAAGTTAAAAGTGGAAGAAAGATTATTATCCCAAAGGAGTAGAGAAAAAAATGAAAAAGTACAAAATCTTTTGGAAGATTGGCAGTGAAGGCATGGGAAGAAATGCTCAGGTAGCAGGGACCCAGGGACATCTTGATACAACAGGAGAGAGCTGAACATGTCTGCATCTGTGATGAAGGAGACATTAGAAAGCATATTACAATCATTTCCCTTTTTTCTTAAATAACATCTAGACAATTTAGTGAAACTCTAACTTCATATGCTAACAGTTTGGCAGATATAAGAAAAACGTTAGACTATTTTAATGGACATTTTTCAACATGTATTTTTTTTATTAATGATTATTTATTTTGTGTCTTTCCATTCCTGTTAGGTCTGCTAATCCAATCAGTGACAGGTTGGAGAGGACAGGGGACAGTTGTTCTTTCAACCAAGCATTTAGAATCTTAGAAAGCTCTAAAGCCCCCTGCTGTGTTATGATAAGTGAGTATGCTTTGCTGTCAAGGCTTTTACAGAGCTTTTCCTTCTATTCTGCTTTTTGTTGTCCCTAAGGGAAAAGAGAAATCGATTGGCAGTTCTTTATCTCGCTGGCGTGATTGCTGAGGTGTAGAATTTGCTTCTTGCCACTAGAGCTTTGGAGTTCTGGTGTCATTATTGTGCAAAGGAATCTGCACAGGCTGCCAGCTGAATCTGTCTGAGGAAAAAGTAACATAACCTCGGGGAGCAAACAACCGCGTCTGCCATTCAATATGATAAACACACTGGTTTCATTAAAAACTAATAACAAGGCAGTTTTTAAACACAGAGGCAATAGAAAGTGGAGAGGACAGGAAGAAAACTGCAGGGGTGGGAGATCCCCAAGGAGTACTGTCTGTTTTCTAACAGCATGGTTAAAAAGCTTGTTTATAAATTCCTAAATACTTTTTTTCTTTAATTATTTGAAACTCTGTGCCATATCTGTCAGCAGCCCTCAAGTAAATCTGAATCCCTTCCTTCAGGTATCGTCTTCCCACCATCAGGTTAGGAAGGCTGTAAATGCTGTATTCTGGCCGATGAGGGGCCCCCACCGAGAGCTGTACCATGTAGACTTTCCCTCGAATCAAAAGCCAAATAAAAAGAAAGTGAAGGAATCTAGCTTTCTTAGACCTGTAGGAATGAGGAATGTAAACTCATAAACTGGAATTTATTTCCAGAGGAAAAGGATATCACTCATTTGTTCCTTTTCATGTTTTTGTAGGACCCCTTGTATAGTAAGACTGCCATCATGATTATTGCTTTGGAATTGTACGAATCCAAATTCACAGAGAAAACTTATTTTACCTAAATCCTTCTTTCAGCATAGCTTGTTTGTTTTGTGGTTTTCTTAAGATTCTTATGGATAGGAACTTTTTCCCGTTCCTTGTTTTTCAAAAGCCCTAAAGCTTTTCACACAGTGTGTTTAAAAATGGTCTGTTTAGTCAGATACACTGGTACACTCCTGCAATCCCACCTGCCTGGGAAGCTAAAACAGAAAGATCACAAGTTTGAGGCCAGTCTGGGAATCTGAGCAAGACCCTGCCCAAAATAAAAAATCAAAAGGGTTGGGGATGTAGCTTAGTGGTAGAGTACCCCTGGGTTCAATCTTCAGTATCACAAAACAAAATGAAGACAAAAACACTGAAACAAAAAAGCTTCTAATACTTTTAAGCTTTGGTAGTCACTTGGATTTTCTAGTCTATAGTCATTCCGATTTCCTGCCAACGTTAACACGGGGGCTGGATTCCTCATGCCTGCTTTAGCAGTGTACTCCTGTTCCTCTGGAGCCATAAGTAGTTGGCTCAGTGGATATTTCCATGCATAAGCTCACTAATTCCCATCATTAAAGCAAAGGCAATTATGAAATCCTACTTTGTGTCTCCCTTATACAGAACATTCTTTAACTGTAAGTCATTTAATGGGTTTTAAGAATTTGAGATCCTTTGGTATTTTTTGGTATTGGTTGTCTTGGGTTATAACAATCATTACATTTGCTCAGAACAAAACAAAATTTCTAAAATTTATTTTGCCCTGCCTAATATAGTTTGTTGGATAGGCTAAAAGTTTTTCTTTATTATTTCCATAAAACACACATAGACCATGATGAATTTAAATTACATCTGACAGGGGCAGGAAAGACTTGATTTGCTCTAGAGGATGAGGATGACAATGAGGTTGATGATATAATCAAATAATCGAAATGAGTTGTGTTTGTTCTGGAACTGTCTATTGACTTGTATTTTTCTTCTTATCTAAATTTTTCTTGCACAAAAGATCTGCCTGTCTATAATAATAAGCCAGCCTTCACTAGTGGAATATTTTCTCTGTAAAGATCTCCCAGCAACATACTTGAAAATTTATGTTTATAAAGGCAAATCTGGAAATCTAAAGCTGATTTAATTCCTAATGTCACTGTAAATACTTGAGCTACATTACTGTTAGCACTTGTCACCAATAAACACAATTTAACTCAGGATTCTTGATGAAAAGTATCATGTGTGCCATAAGAAGCTCAGAAATCCCGTGGCAAGAACAAGTTCACAGGCTTGGATTGCATTCCTCTTTGAACTCCATTTTGCAATATGTTAACCAGGCTGTTTCTCATGACTTGTTTGTGATGGAACGGAATGTTACAGCAAGCCCCATAGCCACAGTCCTGGAGTCATTTATGATTTTGGTGTGGTGAAGTGGTTAACACTATTAAAATAGTTTTTGAAGAAGAGTGGCTGCTGAGGGAAAAAAGTCGAATACAGATGAAGTAACAGACCTGACAGTAATTCACTCTAGAATACTAGAAAGAGCATGGAGTCTGGATTTGAGTTTTACTCCAGTTGTCATTTGTTAACTCTGTAGTAGTATCGATTTAAAACTTTACTGAACCTTAATTTTTTTTTTTCTCTGAAAAATGGGAAAACTAATCTAACCTCAAAGGGCTATTGTAAATATGATAAACTGTATGGAATCATCAGGCTCACTGCTGGCACATAGTAGGTATGCACTATTAGTTTAACCTCTGCTTCTCTCTCCTTCTCTGCCCAATACACCATGTAGCTAGCACTCATATAGATCAAGTGTCTTGTAGACTCCATTAGTGGTCTTATAGGACATTTATTCCTTTAAAAATTTTGCATGTCTTCCACTACTCATGCTAGAAAAGTTAAATATTTATTTTTCAGCTTCCGTTTCATCTAGTACAGAGTGCACACACATTAGCTTTCCCAAAATACCTGACATCTACTATTTAAAAGAGGAGAAGTTTTATTTAGCTTATGGTTTGGGGAGATTCAGTCCATGGTTAGCTGACTCAAAGTCAGAAGTGGCATGGCAGAAGTGTGTAGTGGAGGAGTACTGCTTACATCATGCAGCCAGGAAGCAGAAAGTGAGGGCAGGAAGCAGAGACTGTACCCCTTTCAGGTCATTACTCCAAGTGATGCTTTCTCTGCAGAACATTCAGCTATGAACTCATCAGTGCATGAATCCATGGATGAGTATCTACCTTCTAAATTGTAAGACTTTGGGGGATATTTTACTTTTATTTTTATTTTCTTTATAAATTTTTATTTGCAAACTTTACATGACGACCCAGAGCTGAGGATTTAGCTCAGTGCTGCTGCTGCCTGCCTTGCAAGTGCAAGGACACAAGTTCGACCCCAGTACAAAAAACAAAACAAAACAAACAAAAAAACAACCTATACATTCTTCTCCCAGTTTCTAGGTCAGAATGATACCAGAAAGATGATTTTTCACAGATTTCCCTCTGAATCGCCTGCCTAGCTTTCACTCCCGGAAGAAAGACTATCCAGGAACTGGTTTGGACAGTCTGATTTTCACGGTGCTCAACCTCAGACACTTAGGAGATATATAACTTCACTTGGGTACTTGTGTCTCATAGCTCAATTGCAGGCACCTGGGCACTGATGTCCACGCTCTCAACTGCAGCTACTTGGGTAATTGCCTTGGACTGCCACCCAGCTTGGTCCTGCAGTTGTAGACAGCCTCTTGGGTAGGGGTCATCTCAGAGCTGCCCACTGGGAGCTGGTCAAAATGGTCAGCAATGTTTCTTCTCATCTTGGATACATCATGTTGTTAATAAGGCCACCAAAATATCAGTGTCACCTCCAAGATGCCACCAACTCATGTGAAGCATAATGTGCATCACAGTTTGGGCCTGTGGGATATACTCTCTATCAGGGTCCAGAGTGTCCTGGTGGCAGGCACCTCACTGTAGGCACAGGACCTCAGTGGCAAGAATGTGGAAGGAGAGGTGGCAGATGGGAAATATTTAGATCTAAACTATAACATGTTTGCCCCGGTCCCTAAAAAGTTCATGTCCATTTCATTTGGTAAAATGTATTTAATTCATCTCTTAAGAGTTGAACAGTATCATTATTCCTGAAAAATCCAAGTCCAAGTATCCTTTGAGACTAAAGGCAAACTCTTAGTTGTGAACCCTTGTAAAAATAAAAAAAGAAAACTAAATATTTCTAACATGAAATGGCACAGAATAAAATTCCCATTATGATTGGGAAGAATAGGAGTATAAAAAGGTATTGGACTAAAGCAAGACTGAGAGCCTGCAAGGCAAACATTAAGTCCTATAGCCCCATGTCTCACACCTGGGTCAAACTGTTGTGAGATGTGATTTCCCAAGGCTCTAGGCAGCCCCATCTATATGGCTTTGAAATTGTAGTCCACTTGCCCTCTTTCAGGCAGGCTCCATTTGCTGCCTGTGGTTTTCATCAGCAGGTGTTACACATTCCTGGTGTTTTCAACTTGCTGGGGTCTCCACTGTGAAGAAATCGCACAGTGAAGAAGCACCAGAGATTAATTTGATCTAGGCCATCTGATTGCTTAATCATTATCTACTGAAGAAATGATAGACTTTTTGTAAGGTTTCCTGGGTGTGTCTCCAAGGTTATGAAATGAGAAAATCATACAGTTCTGCCATCTATAATTGAGAATAGCTAGCCATTTTAAACTAATCTAGAAGATTTCCTTCAAAGATTGAAGCTGAATAGCAGAGTGCCAGGTCTGGGAAAGTAACTAAGATGGTATTGTTGGGTCAGCAGGTTTGCAGCCTGCATCAGATCCATCTCTCTACTCACCCTCTCTAATTATTGTCTCATCACATTGCTTTAGAGCCCTTGTGTTGCTATGATAAAATATCTTAGAAAATCAGCTGAGAGGAAAGTCTAATTTTACTTGCAGTTTCAGAGGTCCCTAGCCATGGTCACTTGGCTCTGTTGCTTCCAGGCCTGAGGCAAGGCAGAACACATGGAGCAAAGCAGCTCACATCACAGCCAGGAAAGTGGGAGGGTGGAAGCGAGAGGACAGGACAGGAAGGGAGAAGAAAAGAAATGGAAAAGCTCTAATCCTTCTAGGTCAATCTCCAGTGATGTGCTTCTTCCAAAAAGGCCCCACCTCCTAAAATTTTGAGAGCTTCTCAATATCACCATTAGCTATGAACCCATAGGTGGATGAGATCAGCACCCCCACGATCCAGTCCCACCTAGAAGTCCCCTCTGAACACTGCTTCCACCAGGGCCCAAGCATTTAACCCATGAGTCTGTGGGAACATTTCAGGTCTAAACCATAACAGTCCTATAACGAAATTCTTTTTTTTCATTAAATTTATCGGTACATTTTAGGTATACAATACAGTTCCATTCATCATTGGGAACTTGTGCCTTTACATGATATATCTTGGTTCTCATTTATTCCCCATACCCCTGCCCTCCCTTCAAACCCTCCACCCCTCTCTACAAAGACATTTTTTCCCAGGTTTTGCTTTTCTCATATTTTTTCCTTTTCCTTCTTTCTCTTCCCATACCTCTCCCACTCATTTACACCTCTCCTACCTCATTTACACCTTCTCTTCCTATTTCACATTTTCAATTGTATATTTTGATTTTTATTTACACTTTTAATTTCTTTCACCATGGAAACTATTCAGTATTTACATGGGTATCCTATTTATTTCTCTTAGTACTATGGCCTCAGTGTCATCCACTGAACTATAAATATCTCTAGAATCTCATTATTTATGGCAGAGTAGTACTCCATTTTATCAAAAAAAATCACATCTTTATCCAGTCTCCAGTTAATGGACAAATTGGCTGTTTCTAAGCGTTAGCTATTACAAACTGTGTTGCTATAAACATGGGTATACATATATTGCTATGATATGATTCTTTTCATTCTTTTGGGAAGATTACCCAGCAGAGAAATAGCTGGATCAAATGGGACCTCTCATCCTAGTTTTTTGATGTATCTCCATGCTGATCTCCACAGTGGTTGCACCAGTCTGCACTCCCACCAACAATGGAGAAGACTTTTCTTCCCACAACCCTGCCAATATTTGTTACTGGTTGATTCCTTGATAGCAGCCATTCTTTCTGGGCTGAGGTGGAATCTCAGCATTGATTTCATCTACATCTCTTGAATGACCAGTGATGTTGAATATTTTTCATATGTTTATTTGCTGTTTTTATTTCTTTGTCTGGGAAATGTCCATTCATTTCAGATACCCATTTTTGAATTGGATCTTTATATTTGGGAGTTCTGATTTTTAAAAATCTTTATATATTCTAAATAATAGTCTTTTAGAAGACCCAACAAACTCCACCAAAAGACTTCTAGACTTAATTGACAGACTCAGTAGAGTAGCTAGATACAAGGTCAACACTCAAAAAACAATAGCCTTCTTGTACACAAATGGCAGACTCACCAAGAGAGAAATTAGGGAAACAATTCCTTTCACAGTAGCATAAAAAAAATCTAGGAATAAATCTAACAAAGGAAGCAAAATATACAGAATTCTTAAAAAAAAGAGAGATCAAAGAGGATATAGGAAAATGGAAAGACATCCCTTGATCCTGGGTAGGATAAACCAATATAATGAAAAATGGCCATACTTCCAAAACTGCTATGTAGATTCAATGCAGTCCTGATTGAAATCCTAACAATATATCCCATATAACTAGAGAAAACAATCCAAAAATTCATTTGGAACCAGAAGAGACCTAGAATAGTAAAAGCAATTCTCAGCAAAAGTGACATGACAGCGGGTATCACAATTCCCAAATTGAATCTACTGCAAAGTCACTGTGATAAAACAGCATGGTACTGGCAAGGAAACAGACCTGAGGATCAGTGGAATAGATTAGAAAATGCAGAAGCAACTCCAGGTGTACTCAGCTACCTCATCTTTGACAAAGGAGCCAACCATCCTCACTGGAGGAAAGATAGTCTGTTTAATAAATGGTGTTAGAAAAACTGGATTTCAACTTGCCAAGATTAAAACTAGACCCCTGTCTTTCACCAGGCACTAAACCAGAATTGATGTGGATTAAAGATCTAGCTATTAAAATAGAAACATTAAACTTGATGAAAGATTGGGTAGAACTCTTAAAGACATTGGCACAGGAAAACACTTTATGAACAAATCCTCAATAGCATGAAAACTAGCACAAAGATTCAACAACTGGGATCTCCTATTATTAAAAATCCTCTGCCTGCAAGAGAAACCACCCAACAGACCTAAGAGACAACCTACAATGTGGGAAAATTTTTGTTCATCTGTTCCTCTTTTTTATTTTTTCCTGGTACTGGAAATCGAACTCAGTATCTTGAATTTACCAGGCAGGTGCAGCCCCACTGATCTGAAACCAGAGCCCAACTTAATTTTTTTTCACTTTTATAAATATAAGTCAATTGGTTTCCTTTTCTTAGTTTGAACAGATTGACAAGACAAAGGAAATTACTTTCCCTAAACTATTTGTTTAACTGGGCAAGTAATTAGTAATTGGTTTAGTTAAAACCAGACTATTTCAGGCTAGTATTTTTACTTTAATGCAACACAGATATTAATAAAATACAGAAAAGCACTCTCTTACTTTTATGAAAAAAACCAAAATTCTGAAACAAAATGGAGAATAATAATAGTTAATACACTGTATATCATAATCTTAAAAGAATGGCCAAAATGTTACTTGAAGTACAAGTCATAAAAAAAAAAGTCTCTCTTCTTAGGAAGAAACAGATTAGAACATAAAAACAGAAAATCTTCTCTTCAGTAAACTAAGGGAAACTAGTAATATAAGTGAAATAAATTAGCATATATATTAAACTATTTTTGAAGCAATGGTTTTGATAATTTTGGGATTATTTGCTCTGTTGCCTACTTTCTACTTATCCATATATATTTGGAGTTTACCTTTGCCTTAGGAAATAAATCTGATTTTGTGAGAAATGCATGAACATATAGGAAGAAAAAAACCCCCAGAAATTCTGACTTCTATAGTCATTTAACTCATTTTTTTAAAAAAAAATCTTTTAACTGATGCATAAAGCCAAAAAATTGTACACATTAATGAGATACTATGTGATGTTTTGCTACAAGTATATATTAGATTATCAGATTAAATATATCTTTTCAAACATCTCAAACATGTATCACTTTCTGGATAAAACATTCAAAATCTTTTCTTTCAGCTTTTTGAGATATACATATATATATATATATATATATATAATAGTACAACAGTACACTAGAATTTCTTCCTCCTAACAAACTAGTACTCCTTGATCAATTTTTCCCCAAGCTTATCTATCCAACCCCCACCCCCAGGCTCTCAATTTTTTAAAATTGAGTTTATTGATACATTGGTACATTATTAGTACAGTTACATTCATTATTGGGATCTTGTACCTTTACATGACAGGTCTTCATTCTCATTTTTTCCCCTTATCCCTGCCCTCCCTTCACCCCCTCCTCCCCTCCCCATTTACAAACATTTTATTTCCATTTTCTCATATTTTTTCTTTTCCCTTATTGCCTTTCCCCTACTCTTTCCTCTTTCCCTACACCCTTAGCCCTTTTCTTCCTATTTCACATTGTCAATTATCTCATTAGGATCTTATGTACTATTATAGTTTTTCACACCAAACTATTTGGTATTTACACATGTGTGACTTATTTATTTCACTTAGGAGTGTATCATCAATATGTATCCATTTTCCTATGAATGAATCTAATTTCTCATTCTTTATGGCTGAGTACTATTCCATTTTATAGAAAAACCACATCTTCTTTATCCAGTTTCCAACTGATGGGCAAATGGGCTGTTTCCAAGTTTTAGCTACTACAAACTGTGCTGCTATAAACATTGGTGTACATATATCACTGTGATATTATATCTTTTGGGAAGATACCCAGCAGAGGATGGCTGGGTCAAATGGAACCTCTAGTCCCAGTTCTTTGAGGTATCTCCATATTGATTTCCATAGTGGCTGCACCAGTCCCCCCAGCAATGGAGAAGGGTTCCTTTCTCCCCACAACTCTGCCAACATTTGTTATTGAGTGATTTCTTGATAGCGGGCATTCTTAATGGGGTGAGGTGGAATCTCAGTGTTGTTTTCATCTACATCTCTTGAATGACCAGTGATGTGGAACATTTTTTCATATATTTACTTGCTTCTTAGAATAGCAAAAGCCATCCTAGGCAACAGAGACATGGTAGCGAGTATAACAATCCCCAATTTGAAACTATACCACAAACCACTGTGATAAAATACAGCATGGTACTGGCAAAAAATAAACCCCAAAAAACAAAAAAAACAAAACAGACCTGAGGATCAGTGGAACACACTGGAAGATGCAAAAGCAGCTGCAGATGTACTCAGATACCTCATCTTTGACAAGGGAGCTGACCATCCCCACTGGAGGCAAGATAGTCTCTTTAATAAATGGTGTTGGAAAAACTGTATTTCAACCTATCAAAGATTAAAACTAGACCTTTATCTTTCACCATGCACTAAACTAAAATCCAAGTGGATTAAAGATCTAAATATTAAAAAAGAAACACTAAACTTGCTGGAAGATAAGCTAGGCAGAACTGTTGAAGATATTGCCATAGGAAAAGACTTTATGAACAAATTCTCAGTAGCATGGGAACTAGCAGAAAGAATCAACAAGTGGGATCTCATTTCATGAAAAAGCTTCTGCACTGCAGAAGAAACCATCAACAAAACTAAAAGATGACCTACAATGTGGGAAAAAATTTTTGCTGGCTGCTCCTCAGACAAAGGACTATTATCTAGAATATATAAAGAACTAAAAACAACCAGACCCCCCCTCCAAATATAAAGACCCGATAAAAAAATGTGCATCTGAAATGAACAGACATTTCTCAGACAAAGAAGTAAAAGGAGCAGGCTCTCAATTTCTAAGATAGTACCTTAAAAAAATTCATAAATTGTGAGACTATGTTAAAAAAACTTTAAATTCTCTCCATAAAATACTGATGTATAGTGGCCAAAATAGACTTATTCAGTTCTGTTCCTAAGTCTAGAATTGCAAAATACTTTTAAAATGGGTTAAACTAAAAATATTTTGAGTTTTTGAGGGTTAGAGTTGGAAAATTCTAGATCTCTATATTATGTTGACATCTTTTGAATTTAATTCCTCAAAATCTCACAATATCACACAAAAGTGATTTAATAAGACTAAGTCAAATATATTAGCGCTTACTTTAATGAGGTAGAATACTATAGAGTCTCAGTAGTACTTTCCAAGGAGGAATGGACTTTCATAGATTGCCGTGTCTGGGAAGGGTTTCACTGTGGAGATATGATGGAAATTGGGAAAATTTGTCACATGGCATTTGACGTTGATGGACAGAGCAGGGTAAACATTTTATGGGAAGATTTGAATAACTATTATTTGACAGGTGAGCTCTTGCTGAAATAATCAAAAGTGCCATAGATAAATTGATTTGCCTCAATATCTTGAAGTAAATAATGTTTCATAGTTTACACCACAATTTTCTTTCTTTTCTTTTTCTTTTTTATACTGGGAATCAAACGTAGGACCTTCCACTGCCAGGCAGATGTGGTGCCACTGAGCTAAATCTGCAGCCCCATACCACAATTTTCCAAAATCAACTAAGTCATGTTGATGCACTTGGCCTTAATTTGCACTTTTTGTTTTTACAGGTATTGTTATATTTATTCTGCCACTTTCACCATAAAGGGTGATGGAAGAGTAGAAGTTAGCAGAAGATGAAAAAGAGGGTTGTGGTGGAGTTAACTGTTACATCTGTGGCAGTGAACTCATGGCTTTGTTTAGGGAGGGATTATTTTTAGGGCTGAAAATCACCCACAGAGTGTGACACACCATGGCCATTATCTTTGAGTCTCTAGTTTCTAGGACACAGTGTGGATCTGAGAAAAATTTGCCAGCAAAATACTTAATGCTCTTGGAAGATGTGTTGATGATGACAAGAATCTGTGTGGTAAAGGGGGGGATAGTTGTGACTATATATATCTATAAGACAAACACTATACCCTGCTGGGGATTTAGCTCAGTAGTGCCTCACACAAGATCCTGAGTTCAATCCCCGGTAAAGACTATGTCCACTTTCATTTTTTTCCTCAGTTAATAAATTATCTTTCTTAACAATCGAGCATGCTCATTTCTAGTTTTTTCCTATTTAGAAAAGTTCTTTT
Organism: Fukomys damarensis; assembly: GCF_012274545.1. Lineage (NCBI taxonomy): Eukaryota > Metazoa > Chordata > Mammalia > Rodentia > Bathyergidae > Fukomys > Fukomys damarensis. The sequence goes on from NW_022900913.1 coordinate 30,975,127, forward strand.
ATACTAGCTAATATTTCTATATCAGATTTGGTATATTTTGTAAATTGTGGGTTATGGATCAATTCTATTTGACTTATCAAGGTAAGTCCTTGCCTAAACTCATAATTATATGTTTAATTGCCAGTATAAAACTATTTTTTGCCAGGCATGGTGGACACCTGTAATACTAGCACTTGGGAGGCTGAGGCAGGAAGATTGCTGCAAGTTTTGGGATATGTAGGCCAACCTGAACTATATAGCAAGACCTTATCTCAAAACAAGCAAACAAACAGACAAGCACACTGTATTTGTGATTAGTCTTCGACTCTATTGGCTTGAATTCTATTCTTCATTATTTGGCTCTCCTTACAGGCAGCAGAACAGTGGCAGTAAGTTTGGCCATCCTTTGCTATTAAGAAATAAGGATGGGGCTGGGGATTTAGCTCAGTGGTTCAGTGGCCTGCCTTGCAAGCACAAGGACCCGAGTTTAATCCTTGGTACCAAAAAAAAGAGAGAGAGATAAGGATGAAGGAAAGTGGACTCTATCTGCCCTGGTAAGGTGAGAGAGAGATTTGACTCAGGGGAGGTGAATTAGAAGTGACAGCAAGAATAAAGAGACAATCAATAGATGCTTATTGGGCTGGGGATTTAGCTCAGTGGTTCCTGCCTCGTAAGTGCAAGGCCCCAAAGTTCGATCCCTGGTACCAAAAAAAAAAAAAAAAAAAAAAGATGCTTATTGACAATAGGATTGCAGAAAGTCACTCAAATTCAACTGAAGTGCATGTTCATGTAAATGGAGGAAAAAAACCCCTTGTGTTTATTACTCAAGGATGTTATGAGCCTTAAATGGAAAAAGGTACATAAAGTATTAAGCAACATGATTGTCAGAGTAAGTGACTGCTATTATTATATTTGCTAAATAGTTATGTAAGTGCATTGTTTATTTATTATGTATATATTCTTGTGTTTTGGTACCGGAGATCAAACTAGGGTCTTTGCTTTTATGAGGCAGGTGGTGGCACCACTGAGCTAAATCCTCAGCCCTATTATGTATATAAATAGAACAGACAAATGACAACAAACTCATTGGCATTGTATCTCTATATTCTACAAATTAATAGTTAGATATTGGTAGCATCTGTATTAGAAAACTGTGGGGGTAAAATGCCAATACAGTAACATGGAATGATTGATATATGGTGCTTCTTATAGTTACTGGCATTTGAGTACCTTCGACATACAAATTAATAACTTTTATCTTGCTACCTTTTTGCTATTTTTTTAAAAATGTCATTTTGACATACTTGGCAAACTTTTCTGAGCCTATTTATCTTTTATATATAATTAGTGCATAATATTTGTATTATTTTTGTTTTAACTTTTTCCATTTTTTTGGCGAAGATTTTCATTTTGAATCACACAGATCCAATAATCTTTTAATTTCCTGCTTGTACTCTTGGTATCATGGAAAAAAAAGATACACTTCCCATGTTGTGATAATCTATATTTTCGTTTATGATTCTTTCCCAATGTTTTATTATGCAATGTTTCAAACTAGGAAGACTTGAAGAAATTTTATAGTATAAATCTATGCTCCTGCCACCTAGATTTTACATTAACACTGCACTATCCTTTCTTTTTTATACACTTGCTCATCTTTCCAATGCTCTATCTATTGAATCAGTCTGTTTTTATGCAGTTCAATTAGTTACTTCTCCCAAATACTTCAATGTGCATCTGTATATTTGCCAAATAAACATCTTCTTTTCCTTTTTACATATGGTTTCATTTTCCTATGGCTGCTGAAACGAATTACCACAAACTGGGTGGCTTAAAACAACACAAATTTATTCTCTTACAGTTCTGGAGGCCAGAAGTATGAAATCAGTTTCACTGGGCTAAAGGAGTTGGCAGAGCTGCCTCTTCTGGAAGCTCTGGGAGAATCCATTTCCATGCCTTTTCTGGCTTCTGAAGATTGCTTGCTTCCTTGGCTTGGGATCCTTTTCTCATAACTCTCCCTTCCATTGCCACATCTTTTTGTTCTAATAGTTAAATTTCCCTCTGTGTCCTGTGTATAGAGACACTTGTAATTTCATGCAGGATATCACCAGATATTCCAAGATAATGTCTTGACCTCAAACTCCTTAACTTGTGTCCAATGGCATAGGACCCGGGTCTCTTTGGAGCCAAAATACATGTAAATATTTATTCCATTTCCTTCTGATACTTTAACAGCATGCATATAATCTGATTTACTTTTGTCTAAATAATTGTCCAAATTATACAAATAAAAATATAAATTATTTAAAACTAAAGAATTCTCAAATGTAATTGCGATATTTTTTATCATATATGTTTCTGTTTTCTACATAAGAAGAAAAAAAATTATGCTTAACAAAAGACTATAGTGACACAAATTGAATCTAATGGTGGATGTTTTATTCAGCGGAATTTCCTTAATTTTGGATGAAAGAGGTGACTGAAGAATATAGCTTGGTTGTTGCATGAAAATGGATAGCTAAATACTATATACTAGTTTATTCTCTGCCAGAATATTTATAGTAGAAAATCATTTTTTATGAGAAAAGATTATCGGAACTCATGTGTGGATTAAAAGACAGAGGTCAGGGATTTAGCTCAGTGGTTCTGCTGCCTGCTTTGCAAATGTAAGGACCTGAGCTCAATCCCTGGTACCAAAGGAGGTGGGGGAAAGGAAAAAAAGGAAGACAGATAGATAGTAAAGACATAAGGAGAGAGATCTTTTGCAAGAAGGAAGAGGACCAAGATACAGAGATAGAGAGGGTGGAGCAAAGGGAGAGCAAGGGGATGAAAATTAGGTTGTGTTATGTTGCATACCAGCTCCCTAGGAGGAATGTGGTCCTTATGTACTGCACACACACACTAATGAAAACAAAATTAAAAAGAAAGAAGAAAGAAAGAAACAAACGAAGAAAAGTATCCATTCACCTCTCTCAGACCTTACATAAATTGCTAAGATAATGAAGTCCAGGATCGAAAGTGAGAGGTGATTAAAAATATTTATATCAAAATTTCTTTCCTAATTCTAAAACATGATAATGACAATTTGGGGATTATTTTTGAGACTATTCCTGCTTCCAGCCGGGGAACACTTTCCCTGAAGCATCATTTGCTTTTGTCTCTTTTCTGGATGAGTTGTGGAATTGCTAATAGTTAACCATTCTAATTGGAACGAAACCTTTGGCAGGGTAATATGTTTGTTAACATTCTGTAACTAAATGGACGACTTTACCAAGGAAACACATTACCCAATAAATAGTATTCTTCATGTTGAATTTATCAGGCCTATTTCTGGAAAGTTTGTTGCCAATTAACTGATTATACAAATAATGTTTTAAAAAAACAAACTCTAATAATAAAGATAAAATAATGATGCTATTCCTACAGTTGCACTCTAAATAAATGACTAAATTACCATTGTAACATGCCTTCTTAGTATTCTAAACTTTGGAATTATTTCTTCATGTTTCTGTGAGTTAATTTTGAACCACTATGTGTATGTCTTTTTAAAAGTAAACGACGTTTACATCAGTTTCAGGTTCACAGGAAAGCTGAGCAGCAAGTACGGAAGGTTCTCACACACCTCGTACCCCTTGCCTGGACCCTCCAGAGTCCTCACCACGAAGACCCTGTACTAGAATGGTACATTTGCAGGCATCTATAAATGACACCTTCGGATCATTATTACTCAAAGTCTGGAATTTACAGGAGAGTTCTTTCTTGGTAGTGTATCATCATGGGTTTTGATAAATGTACAGTAACATGTATGCATCATTATTGTGTCATACAAGAAAAGTTTTACTGACTTAAAAATAAACTACTCTTGCTGAGCATAGTGATACATGCCTATAATCCCAGCACTCAGAGGCTGAGGCAGGAGGATCACTGCAAATTCAAGGGCCAGCCTGAAATGCATGGAGAGACCCTGTCTCCAAAAGAAAAAAGCAATCCTGTAGGGAGAGAATGCCCAGTTTTCTAAGATCAAACTGTCCTCAGAGTGATGGTTACTATTTTGCCTTTTCACCTCTATAAGGACCAGTGAGAGCTTCTGTTGCTCCAGGTCCTTACTGACATTTGGTGCTATCAGTGTCCTGGATTTTTGGATTTCCATAGGTGTGTGATAAAATTTCATTTATTTTAATCTGTAATTCCCTAGTAATGTATGATGTGAAATATTTTTCATATGCTTATTTTCTCTAAACCTGCTTATACCTTTTGGGAATTTTCAATTTTCTTAACGCCGAGTTTAAAGAATGCTTTCCGTAATAGTCCTATATCAACATATCTTTTGTAAATATTCCCTCCAGTCTATGACTTGTCTTCTTATCCTCTTGAGTGTATCTCTTATTTTCCTTGCTATGTTATTTTTGATGTTATTTCGGTATCATTTCCTTCTATTATAATAATTATGTAATTAATATTGACAGAGCACTTAAAAGAACTGCCTGAGAAGTTCAGATGCCCTTTAGTAACACCGAAGGTAAGATTTTCACTGAACATTGTGTAGCTGGCAAGCCGTGAAATGTGGAAGAGTCATATTATGCTGGATGCCAGGTGGGGAGATAAAGTTTACTCAAGGACTCCCACGGAAGCAGCAGTCTTCAGAGAAGATTCAAGTGGTTGCTTTAGCAAAATGACAAAGGGCTCCATGCCATGGACCTTCTGGGTTGTTTATGAATACCTGAAACATGGAATGTTAAGTATGCAAATGGTGAAAGAGGACTAGACTTAAAATACAGAAGCATAAACATGTCTAATCACTTTTGCAAATGTCTGATTTGCCCCCCCCCCTTTAAGGTGGGGTTTTGCTACCTAGTTCAGGCTGGCCTTGAACTCATTTTGTAGCTCAGGTTGTCCTTGAATTCCTCGCAGTCCTCCTGCCTCAGCCTCTCCAGAGCTGGGATTATAGGCTTGCACCACACCCAGCTTCAATTCTACTTTTTGAGACACAAAATACTTGATTTTTCAGAAAGGATAAAGCTTTGTGAAGTGAGCCAACAGATATAATTTACATCTGCTTTGATCTCATAGTAGGTCCAATGGAGTGATGAGTACATCTCCAGCTTGTGTTGAAGTACATAGCTTAATCCGAGCTCCTGTCATGTTGGAATCTATGCCAATTTATGCAGGATAGCTCCAGACCCTTGGCTATGTGAGAGAAATGAGTTATTAACTTGTTTAATCCATTGTTTGTTACTTGGGGTTTTTCCTCACCAGTTAAAACAAGTCTCAAGCAATACATTTCTTAATTCTTCCATTTTTTTTGGTGCAAGTTGGTTTTTATTGCTTACTCAAGAAATTTAAATAGGATATAGCCACATTTACTCACTTAATTTTAAAAAAATACCAAGAGTTTGGCCTTATTATTTTCATTTTATGTGTTAAGAAACTGGGGCTCAGAAAGGTTAAGGATATTGCAAAATATCACAGGGGAATAAGAATATCCAGGCTGAAACTTGAGCTCTTTAATGTCAAATCTTGAGGCCCAGACACTATTACCCACCGCTCTCCACTTTATGAGGTTTCTTTCCTGTGAAATAGGAAGTGATGCCATTTCTGAAGTGTACTGCTGTTGGTGTTATGGACAGCAATGGCGAATACAGGTGTATACTACCAGACAATGCTTTGGTCAGTGGTATGCTATACATATGACATCGGTCTTATAAGAACAAAACAGAGCTGACAATTCTTAGCTGTCTTAACGTCCTGCTGAATGCATTATTTATTATTTGTGAGGATTCTGGTATAAACAAGCCTATTCTGCTATCAGTTGTAAAGAGGCACAGCTCATACAATTTTGCTCAGTACTAATAATGATGATGGCTTTTACTGGTTGTTTTACTTTGATTGTTATGTTTTTAAGAGTGTGGGTCTCACTGTATTGCAGATCCTCCTTTTTTAGCCCTCTGAGTAGCTGAGATTCAGGCACAGACTGCACGTCCAACTCATGTTAATGGTTTATGCATTTGGCATACTATGGTTTTAATCATTACAGTGTGCTCTTACTCATAAAAAAAGTTACTTTTCAAACAATGTGTGGTGTTTTGCCATGTCTTGTTTTTTCTGTATCCCGATTGCACCAAGGCCACACCCATGATTGACTTTTACCATCTACATTTGTGTCAGTGCCCTTTATAGATGTTCACACAATAATGCAATTGTGTAAGGGAGCAGTGTTTGATGTATTCCCATGGATAAGTGATGCCTGACTGCAGCTGAAATACAAGTGGAGAGAACCTTGTGACTCAAAGTGTCCTTGTCAGTCTAGTACCTTTGCCATCTCCTCGTAGGAGCTCCAGAGGAACACGGATTTCGGCCCAACCTTGAACCTTCTGAATGGCATCTATACTTAAAAAAATGCCTGTAGGTGATTTGTGTGTACAACAAAGTTTCAGAAACCCTGGGCCCAGCAGAGTTACTGCCAGGCAACATTGAAGGGCCAGTTTTGATGGAGAGTAAGCACTTGGAAGTATTGGTATTAGCAGATGCTGATTGTTGACAACTGAGAAACAACATATGGTGATGAAATGCAGCTCCTGGTCTAGTGTCGTATACTTCCTTTCTCAGCTGCTCCTGTAACAAAAGCCCATGACCCACACCCAGCCCATGACATCTTAGGGGAAATACACTGAGGAGATCTGCGGGGAGCAGTGTTCACTATGAGTCGTATGTCTGTACCGTGGCTACCATGGTGCATCTGAATTAAACAGGTACAAACTTTTTTCCTATTCATTATAACCTAAACAGAAACAATATAGTATAATTTTTTAAAATGTTTTTATTGGTACATTTTATATTTGCATAATGATAACATACATCATAGGGAATTTGTGCCTGTACATGATATATCTTGCTTCTTTTTTTCCCATTACTCCCCCTTCAACCCCTCTTCACCTCCTTATTTACAAAAGCTTTCTTTCCATTTTTTCCTTTTATTCTCCCTTTTTATTCCTTCCTATCACCCTCCCCCTTCCTTTTTTTTCCCCACAACATTTTCTTCCCATTTCCCCAAATCTATTATACATCTTGGTCCTTATCTACACTCTCAGTTTCTCACACTAAAGAAACAACACACTATTTAAACATATGTGTCTCATTTATTTCACTTCATAGAATGGTCTCAAGGGTGCATCTATTTATCCAGGTATGTCCCAAGTGTACCCTTCTTTATGCAAGAGTAGTACCCTCATTGTATAAAAAAACAAAACAAAACTGCACATCTTCTTTATTTCTGTATTGGATGATGAACATTTGAGCTGTTTCCAAGATTTAGTTATTACAAACTGTGCCGCTGTAAACACGAGTTTGCATATATTGCTGTGGTGTGCTGCTTTTGTTTTGGAAAGACACCAAAAAGGGAATATCTGGGTGAAATGGATCCTCTAGTTTTTGTCTTTTAAGGATCTCCACACTGATTTCCACCATGGTCGTACTACTCCACTGTCCCACCAGCAGTGGAGAAGGGTTCCTTTTTCCATAAAGCCCCACCAGCATTTGTTGTTTGATTTCTTGCTAGTAGTTATTCTTCCTGGAGTGAGATGGAATCTCAGTATTATTTTGATTTGCATTTGCAACTAGTGATGTTTTTGGCCACTTGTACTTCTTTTTCTGAGAGGTGTCTATTCATTTCAGGTGCCCATTTTTGGATTGGGTGTTTGAATTTCTAGAGGACTGATTATTTTTAAGCTCTTTATATATTCTAGATAGTAGAGCTTTATTTGAGGAACAGCTGACAATTTTTTTTCCCATACTGTGAGCTGTTTCATCACTCTGTTGGTTTCTTTTGCTTGTCAAAAGCAACTTAATAAGATGAGATCCCATTTGTCAATACTTTGTGATATTTCCTGTGTGATCAGAGTCTTATTCATAAAGTCTTTGCCTACACCAGTGTCTTCAAGTATTCTAGCTATTGTATCTTCCAGCAGATTTAGTGTTTTTGTTTTAATGTTTAGATCTTTGATCCATTTCAATTTTAGTTTAGTGCATGGTGAGAGATATGGTTCCAGTTTTAGTCTTTGGCAAGTTGGAACACAGTACCATTTATTAAAGAGGCTATCTTTCCTTCAGTGAGGGTGTTTAGCTCCTTTGTCAAAGATGAGGTGGCTGAGTGTGTCTGGAGTTGTTTCTGAATCTTCTAATCAATTCCACTGATCCTCTGGTTTGTTTCTTTGCCAGTACCATACTATTTTTATCACAGTGGCTTTGTAGTATAGCTTCAAGTCAGAGCTTGTGATGCCCTCTGCCTTGCCTTGGTTGCCCAGAATTGCTTTTGCTATTCTAGGTCACTTCTGGTTCTAAATGGATTTTACGAATGTTTTCTCTGATTCTGTGAGGTATGCTATTGTTATTTTGATTAGAGTTGCATTAAATCTGTATAACATTTAAATCTGCATGACAAGTATGGCCATTTTCACTATATTGATTCTTCCTATCCAGGGATAAGAGATGTCTTTCCATTTTCTGATATTCTCTTCAGTCTCCTTTTTCAGAGTACAATAGTTTTCAATGTAGAGGAGTTTTATTTCCTTCATCAGATTGATTCCTAGGTATTTCATTTTTTAGTTGCTATTGTGAAAGATGTGGTTTCCCTAATTTCTCTCTCAGTGAGTTTGTTATTCATGTACAGAAAGGCATTGATTTTTGAGTGTTGACTTTGTATACAGCTATGTGACTGAATATGGTTATTAAATCTAAAAGTCTTTTGGTGGAGATTTTGGGCTCATCTATATAGAGAGAGTATCATGACATCCACAAATAATGATAATTTAACTTCTTCTTTTCCTATCCTTATTCATTTTATTTCTCTCTCTTGTCTAATTCCTCTAGCTAATGTTTCCAAAACTATGTTGAATAGGAGCAGTGATAGTGAACATCCTTGTCTCATTCTTGATTTTAGAGTGACAGCTTTCATCTTTTGTCCATGTAGTATGATGCTGGATGTTGGCTTGTCATAGATGGCTTTTATCAGATTGAGATAAAGACCATCTATTCTAATTTTCTGTAGATTTTTTTTTTAATCATTAGTGGGTGTTGGACTTTTCAAGTGCTTTTTCTACTTCTGTTGAGATCATCATATGGTTTTTGTCCTTGGCTCTGTTAATATGGTGTATTATATTTATGGATTTCTGTATGTTGAACACCCCTGCATCTCTCAGATGAATCCTACTTCATCATGGTGTATAATCTTCTTGATGATTTGCTGCATTATGTTTGCTTGTATCTTATTGAGCATGTTTACATCTATGCTCATTAGGGAGATTGGCCTGTAATTCTCTTTTATTTCTCAGCCGTTCACCATACTGCTGTCTTCTCTGAAGTCTGTGTTGATTTTTTTCAGTGCTACAATTTGTGCACAGCATTTAAACTACATTAAATATTATAAGTAATCTAGAGATGATTTAAAGTATATTGAAGAATGTTCGTAGGTTATGCACAAATACTATGCCATTTTAAATAAGGGGGTTGAGTAATCACAGATTTTGGTGTCTGTGGGGGCCCTGGAAACAATCTCCCTTCAATAACTAGGAATAACTGTGAACTCCTGCCTTTTGTCTGCATGGTGTACTCTCTACTTGTGATACACGAAATAGCAATAGTCATTTTGCAATCGTGATGTCATGAGTCCAAAGATCAAGTCAATATAACACTCTGGTGAATCAATCCTAGAAGCACAATTCCTTTAGATTTCTTGTTATATGAGATAATAAACATTTTTATTGTTTAAATCATTTTCATTTTTTCCCTACTATGTGAAGTTAAGAGAATCCTAAGTGAAAGAATGTGTTTTTTTGTGTTTTGCTGTTTTTTCCTCCTGAAGCCCTCAGAACATTAGATTAAGATAAAATAAGGCAAATTACAGACTTTGTGGTTGAAATTTTATATGGTGAATCTGTCTGAATAAAAACATTTGAAGTTTTAGGCAAGTTTTCCCCTATAGATCTGTACCTTACAGCTGGGACTGGGCAGGGACCTGGTAATAGCCAGGACGGTATTGAAAGAATGACCAAACATGATAGGTCAGTGTTTCATGAGACTAAATTGTTCCACGTTGGTGCTGAGAGAAAGAAAAATGTCAAATTCAGGAAGAATAGTAGAATTTAAGATTTCAGAGGTGAATTATTGTTGCTCTCCTCGATGTGGGTGGATAAAAGAATAGCTTTGAATGCTGTCGAATTTCAGAGAGTCAAAGAAGTGAAAAAAACTTTTTGGATGAGTCAACCACAGGGACATTGGGAACACTTGCAAGTGTGATAGATCTTAAGGTAGAGGTGGAATTTGATGACCGAGGTTATGATGAGGACATTGGAGAATGATGAAATTGAAAGTCTTCACAGAAGAGGCACATTGAGCTTGGACCTTATAATGGAATGGGACTTCTCTGTAGAAAGAGCAGTGATCAGTGTGCTCAGTGAGGGAACAGTATGTGCTCAGACAGGAAAAATCATTCATGATGTAGTTCTGAGCTACTACATCATGAGGATTTGAAGTAGCTTGCAAAAGCTTTTGCATGTTATAGCAGAGTTTGGACATAATAAAGGTTAACTGAACATAAGCATTGTTGATCTGATAACCTAGAGAGCTACTAAGTGACTAACAGACTACTAGCATATGTGGTATGAATGCCTAGGACAAAAGGATGACTTATGTCCTGGGTGTGACAGGGCAAGATGGCATGGGGTTTCTATATGCAAATCAGGGAAATCTAAAGTTTAACACTTATGAATTTTTTCTTTCTGGAATTTTCCATTTATGTAATAGTTTTGCACCTTGGTTGATGGAGGATAAATGAAACCATGAAAAATAAAATAGCTGGGTATGGTGGCATATGCCTGTAATACCAGCACTCAGGAGGCGGAGACAGGAGGATCACTGTGAAATCCAGGCCACTCTGGGCAACCTAGTGACTTCAAGGCCAACCTGCAAGACCCTGTCTCAAAAAACCAAAAAACAAGCCAATGAAAAAATCACAAATGTTATGAAAAGGTTACTATAAATGTACTACCCCACACTATCTTCTCAAGTCTAAACATTACCTGAGATAATCCTCTCTTTACTCCTAGTCTTATGGGAGGATACGGCCCTAGCCCCGGTAGATGCCTTAACTTGCCTCACTGCTTCCTGTTATAAAGATACAGAAATTTGTTTCTCCTCCAGATCAGTGCCAAAGATTAAAGCCAGATGTCTTCATCACATTAACCAACCCTCTCCCCACGTGGTAACTTTCCACTTCTCTGGCTCTCTTGAAGTTCCTGTTGTTGATCCTCTCATTTTGTACTTTCTACCACTGCACATGTGGAAGGTGAATAGATACTCATATGAACAAGATTATAACATGACCCCTCTCTCTGACCTTGTATAAAAATTAACTCAAAATGGGTCAAAGACCTATATGTAAGCCCCCAAACTATAAAACTACTAGAAGAAACACAGGGAAAATACTTCAAGAGATAGGTGTAGGCAATGATTTTTCTGGGTAGAACACTAAAAATAGGAAACAAGAGCAAAACTTGACAAATGGGGCTACTTCAAACTAAAAATAACATCTGCACATGAAAGAAAACAACAGAATGGACAATCTGTAGAATGGGATAAAAGATTTACTAATTATTTATCTGACAGGGGGTCAATATCCAGAATATAAAAATTACCCAAAAAAAGGAACCCAATAAAAAACAAATATTCCAATTAAAGAATAGGAAATTGATCTGAATAGATAGTTCTCAAGAAAAGAAATGCAAGTGGCCAGTAAATATATAAATAATGCTCAGTATCATTATCTATCCCAGAACTGCAGATCAAAACTATAATGAGATATCATTTCCTACCAGTTAGAGTGACTATTATCCAAGGAACAAAAACTAACAAATACTGGTGAGGATGTAGAGAAAAAAGAACTTGTAAATTAGTACATCCACGATGAAGAATGATACACTCTTTTCTCAAAAAATTTAAATCTAGTATATGTTCCAGCCCCCTTTTTCTGGGCATATTCTGACAGGAGATAAAATCAGCATATCAAGAGATACCTGCATGCCCATGTGGACTGTGTCACTCTTCATAACAGCTGAGATACAGAATCAAGATAGGCATGCACGGAATGAATGGATAAAGAAACTACAGTGTATGTACCTAATGGAGTATTATTCAGACAAAAACGATTAATAAAATCCTGTCACTTGCAACAAAATGGATGGAACTGGAGGTCAAGTGAAATAAGATAGATGCAGAAGGCCAAGTATTGTATGTTTCTCATATGTAGAAACTAAAAATTAATGGCCAGGAAGCAGAATGGTGCTTACTAAGAACTGAGAAGAGCCTCAGGGTGGGGTGAGGAATAAGAATGGAAGAAGGGTGTTGGATATGATCAGCACATGCGTATACATATGTGAAAACAACATTGAATCCTATGAATGTGTACAATTAATATGAGTTAATGAAAATATAAAATGGTAAAATATAATGAATACATGTCACAGTGGGTCCTTACCTAGACTGTCATAGTTATGGATTCAAGTTTTCCCTCACTGCCTTAACTAGTGTCTGACTTTGTCCTTGGAAGAGGCAAATGTCACATGTGCTGGTTTCCCATGGGAAGTCAAATGCAAAAGCCCAGAGTCATCAGAGGCAAGGATACACGATGGAGGCAGAGAACAAGCAAGTAGATAAATGATGAGACACATGGCTTTGTAATAAGACACATGTAAAGATTCTAAGAGAGTGGACTTCCACTTAATTAGGTTTTTGACAGAGAAAATATAAATAGAAAAAGTCATACTCTTAATAATGGTAGAGTTAGTATAAAATTCCCTCAGTGAGACTAAACCCAAAAATTAAAAAATGCATGAACTTTAAGATCAGAAATATGTTATTAATTTTCATTCTTAACTGATGAGTACTGTTCCAGTGTTCTTTAAATAGGAGCCCATTAGTTTTATTGCCTTATTGTAAGACATGTGTGTTTGATAGTGAAAAACTGGAAAACTCATAAAAAACCTCTGGCAAATCAGAAGACTAAAATGTATCTAAGATGTCCTGCAAAATCTGTTAATATCATTCCAGAAGACTTTATTTTCACTCTATTTAACAAATAATTTAGAAAAAACTTTTGATTGCCATTTGATCTATATCATCAGATCTTTTACAGTTTTTTGTTTATTTGTTTTTTTGAGGGCATGCTGGAAAAGGTAACTCCAACTAGTTAAGACTGTGTCTATTTAGGTGAAATTGTTTAGCCTTTTCAATTTCAGGCTCAGTAAGCTCTAGCAAAGAGTACAAAATGTTCTATTTGGGTGATGTTCACAGCCCATTTTCAGGAACCAGACTAAGAAAATTAAATTCCAGTCCAGGGTATGTTCGCTTATGCTTTGTGTTATTTGATTTGAAGGGACAATAACTCAGCAAAATCGTGACAAATTTGAAGTTACAGAGGTAATACAGCCTCACTTTAAATTCAATGTGCTTAATATCTTCATGTATTAGTGGGGAAGGGAGGCAACTGCTAGACAATTATATTGATGGTGGGTAGTCAATGGGAGTTAACTCGGGGAAAGATTCTAAATTAATTTGTTTATCACATTAAATGATTGCCTACTAAGTGGAAAGTTTATTTATATTTTGAGGATAGGAGAAACAAAAGAAAAGGAAGGGGGTATAAAACAATAATGTCCTTGCCTTTGGTGAATTTGTTGAGTAGCAAGAAATTCCAAGAACTGGTATTAAATGTTCACGCACTTGACATTATTCAGGACATGCCTTTCCCACAACAGTGTTCTGGTGACAGAACAGAGAAAGGAAGAGGATGAAGCCTGCCCTTTAGGAAGAAGGATTTGATTTCAAAATTATTTGAACAAACTGGAGACTTGTGCCAATTTAGCCACTCTTAAAATATCATTGACAAAAGCAAATTTAGGAAAATAAATGGTACTTGTAGTCTATCAAGCAGATTGCTTTAGGTGAATTTAACTAAAATATACATGGTTAAGGCAAATAAGAAAGCCAAATGATCGAAACAATTGGACTCAGTTAAAATAAAATTAACAGAAACAATACTAATGTTAAAACCAGAATTAATTCATGTAATGTCAGGATTACAATCATAGTTGGTCTCTGTACAGTAAATCTTTAGATGGCCTACATCATCCTGAAGGAAAGTAAGTGACTTTAATGAGAGAGATGAGATTCTCTTTAGATAATTAGCCGAAAGGGACATGACTTTACAAAAATTGTCAAACAATCTTATTCCTGGATCTTTCTTGCTAAGGAGAGGCTACTTAAAAGTTCTATTTTAGCCCATTGGGTCTGCAGATTAGAAGTGAAGCCTGCCAGATACCTCCTTTCTTATGCAGTCCAGACAGGATGATAAATAATCCAATGCGCTAGAATTTGGGGAAAAATTGTGAGATTTGCTGAGCCGTCTGCCGTGACACTCCTATCACTCTGCGTTCCCTGGGCTGGGTATGGTGTCGGTACCAGTTGAAATAATGCTTTCTCCCATCACTTGCTCAAGAGAACAAAGTGTTGATTCAGTTAAGTCCAAGAGAACCATTGACAAAACAGATAAAAACTATTTATTTGGAGAAATTCTAGACTGACATCTAGCTTCTTAATCTTTCCTTTTTATTTGTACCTGGGGTAGAATCTAGCTTCCTAATGAGATACTTGTACCTTACCGCACGTATGATGGTTTAGATCTAAAACGTTTGCAGGGCTGGGAATTTAGCTCAGACTCGCCGCCTGCCGCCTGCCTCGCAAGTGCAAGGCCCAGAGTTCCATCCCCGGTACCAAAAATAAATAAAAAAAATAAATAAAACGTTCCCTACGTCTCAGTGTGTTCAGGGTTGGGGTTTTGAGAAGGTGATTGGGTTGTAGTGGTCCTACACTCATCAGTGGCCCTTCTTTTTTTTTGGTACTGGGGAGTTGAACTCAGGACCTTGCGTTTGCAAGGCAGGTGCCAGAACCACTGAGCTAAAGCCCCAGCCCCATCAGTGGTCCTTTCACTGTTAGTTCCTTCCCTGCTGAATCTCCGGATCCAGAGAACGTCCTTGTTGACATAGAGATTTTCCCAGGATAAGCTTTGCTCCTGGTACAGCTCGCTGGACTCTGTCTTCTACACTCCCAAATAAAGTAGGCCTGTCAGGGCACAGAGGGACCTCAAGGACTCCAGAAGGTCTGCAAGGGCTCTCAGAGGCAACAGTTACCACAGCGTCAGCAACATTATGGTTTTAAAATGGTTGGACCAGAAGATTTTTTTTTTTTTTTTTTTTTTTTTTTTT
>NW_022900913.1:30990604-31041691 GCF_012274545.1 Fukomys damarensis
TTTTTTTTTTTTTTTTTTTTCCTCCCAGCTCTAACCTTCTCTGAAGAGTTTGTGGGCAGGCCTGTAAATGGACTCATCACATTTCTCTGGGAAAATGCGGTACAAATCCAAATAGGCTCAGTAAATGAACTCTTGGAACACAACCCATAGAAGTTTGGAGTGCTTCAAAGGGAATGAAACATATAGGCTTTGGAAAAGAACATTTTGTATCTGTAGCTGGCTGTACCCAGGTCACTTTGGTAGTACAAATACTAAAATAAACACGGGGCCCAACACTCTGGAAGAATTTTTTTCCTTCTCGACTGATTTTTTTCCCCCTCTAAACTGATTTATTGTTGCTATAATGTTCATTTGTGAGAGTTACGAAAATAATAAAAACTTTGGAAAGGTGGATTCATGAATAATTGTTCAAAATTGTATATATTAAGGATATGAAGATATGAAAGAACTTCAAAATATTCTTATTTAATTTGAAGGAATATTGTATAGGTAGGTATATAGATGCAGTATTATTTTTGTACAGAAAACAAGGACACAAATCACCTAAATATGAGTATTTTTCAAGGGAAAAACAAAATAATTTAGCTAATACTTGATCATCTGAGAGGCATATCAATGTCAGATTTATGGACTGTCTTGTACATTTCTTTCCTATTATTATAAAGAGAAAATGTGATATCATTCAGCTGAAATTTAAGAATGATGCAAAATCCTTGTCATGAAAACAGGAGCTTTAAATCCAAATTCTTCTTTTAAGCATTTTGAGAAGAATCCTCTCACCTGCTCTTCTTCTTTCTCCTTTTTCATCCTCTTTTCTCAAATGTTGGTAAATCACCCAGGGATGAGGAAATGAGACTGAATCTTAAACGTGAAGGAAGGCTCTGTGTGCTGTGAGATAGGGGTGCTGTGTAAATTGGGAATCGTGCATGCTGTTAACAGTTTTGAGTTGAGGTAGAGAGGTGTGAAACCATGCTGGCCAGAAGACCAGCCAACCCCAGAGACGGGACATGGCAGCACCATGGTCCCCAACCAGTGGGGATATACCACTGTGAAATTCAGTCATAATGCAGTATCTGCTCATTACCCATTAAATGATTACCAGGCAGCGAAAGACCCATTAAATGAAGAAGAGGAATTTTAGGAGGTCAGAATCATGTTATAGGGTTAATTAGGATTGTTTGATGGTTCCTTCATATTGTAAGTGTCACACTTCAGAGATTCTAATGTATATGTGGGATTATGTTTTGAATTTTCTGTCTTCATTATTTCCTCCTCCTAAATTATTGAAGTAGTAAGCCTATTTGTTTGGGGTGGGAAAAGAAAAAAATTGATGATTACTGTCCAGTAGCAAAACAAAATATATTTTAGAAAAATAGTTCTTGGAAGCAAAACAGTAGTAAGACATTTCCTTTTCTATATATAATACTTTGGAATTCGGTTATCTATATAAAATACCTAATTTCTACACATATACCCTTAGCTGTATTTCTTTTTTTTTGGGGGGGGTGCAATATAGGTAAGAGTGGGATCCTTCCAATCTGGGAGTATAACATTACGTTTGACAAATTTTTACCACTTCTCAGAGCTTCTTCTGGCCAGATTTTGTGTGGATCTGTCCTCTGCTATTATTTGGATTTGGAGTAGCTTTTTTTTTTTTTTTTTTTTTTTTTTTTTTTTTTTTTTTTTTTTTTTTTTTTTTTTTTTTTTTTTTTTTTTTTTTTTTTTTTTTTTTTTTTTTTTTTTAAAAGGGATTTTTTTTTAAGATAAATGATGATCAATACTATTCATGGGAATAATCGAATGCTATGACTTGGAAATGGATTGTCTTCTCCAGAACTCATGTTGAAATGTGATATTGTGGTGGTGTGTGGTGGAGTTCTTAAGAGGTGATAGATTATTAAGAGTATTATTGTCTCAGATGATGCGGGCTGTTATAACACAACTCCTTCTCCCAGGCTGGTCTCTTGGTCAGACTCCTATGTGCCATTCCCCTTTCCCATGTAATAATGCAATACAAAAGCCCTTTCCAGAAGTTGTGGCCACCCACTTGGACTTCCCAGCTTCCAGGACTCTGAGCCAAAAAAGTTATTCTTTTTTTTTTTTCACAATTACCTAGTTAGTGGAATTTTATTATAGCAACAGAAAACTAACTAAAACATAAACAAACAACATTAGTGGCCCAAAAGAAAAGAAGATAATGAGAATTCTTACTTACCTCATATATATATCCCTATCCCTCCCACTTCCCCTACTCCTTTGGAAGTCTTCTTCCTATTGTACAATATCAATTATACATTTTGATCCTTATTTATACATTTATATTTTCACACCAGAGAAACTATTCGGTATTTACAATATGTGTCCTGTTAATTTCACTTAAGAGTATGGCCTCAATGTGTATCCACTTTATGGAGAATGACTCGTGTGCAGCTGAAGAGATTTCTGATTTTGTGGGGTGGAACACTCTGTAGACGTCTATTAAATACATTTGTTCAAAACCTTGGTTCAGTTGTAGCATTTTGTTGTTGATTTTTTGTCTAGATAATCTGTCCTTTTGTACACAGAACCCCCCAATGCATAGAATACTTGAGTGGTAGTATAACTAATATCTATAGTGTTAATTCTCAATATAATCATCATTACTGCTCCATGGTTGTCACATTGTTTCAAGGCACTTTGATCATCATCATCATCAACACACCTCTCAGCACCAGCGGTGCGCTAGTACACACAAAGGTTTGTGGGTAGACATGTTCTTTCATAGTGTTTCTACTTCTCTTTTAAGGGGAAACAAGTCACTGTAGACTTTCTTGTTTGACTAGAGTTTTGTAGTAACCATCCAGTCTGAACTTCATGGCATTTCTGGAATTTCAAACATTCATGAAGACAACACCAAGTTTATTTGTTCTTCAAGGGATGTATACAGTTAAATTTGGTTAATGAGTTTACAGATGGTCTGTACAGAGGCACCGAGAAGACAAGAGTGGCTTCTTTGAGAGCTTTTATTCCACGCTGGAACAAAAGCTAATCTTGCCAGAAAATTCAGCCAGCTGAGTTTCTTCTTTCCTGTCCACTGTCTTTTTTGCTTCCTAAATCCTCTCTTTTCCTTTTGTGACCCACCTGCCATCTGCGTTCATCCTTTTACAAAGCCTGAGGTCTTAGATGATGATTGTGATGGACATTATTTATGCTCACTTATATGTAATTCTCTTTTACTTTTAGTGAGACTAAATGGACTCTCTGTATAAACATCCCCAGTGATCGCATGGGTGATCAGTCATGAATTGCTACTGCTGCCCAGAAACGTGAAGTGTACAGTACTGCATATCACCAGCTGAGGAAAAGATCAAAATCAAATTTCCAAGTAGAATTCCTGCCAAATGTGTTTGGCTTTCCACACTCAAGAAAAAAAATTATAAGTTGAACCATCATATGTAGGGGTACATCTGTAGAGAGAAATACCAGGAAAGGGAGCCACAGGTACTGACCATATTTGGGAAGCAAGCACTAAGATCCTGAGAGAGACAAATAGGGAAGGGTAACCAGGGTGGGGAGAAATTTAGGACAGGAAGTAGCATTAAAAGAAGGCCAATGCTGGCAAATGTCAGGGAAGATGAAGAAAGCAGGAGTATTTTCTTGATTGTCACTGTAAGGAAAAAATTATAAAATGATCTTGTTTTCCAAAAATTTTTCATAACTCAAGAATCAGAATCCTAGAAGAAATCAAAATTATCTTTAATTTTATGCAACTGGAAATTAAAATCATTCAAGAAAGAGAGTGCATTGTATTTGGCTAAATTCCTCCATAAAATACATATTTATTCAGATCACTTCTTTATCCACAGTAAGAAAATAAGGAAATCTGCAACCTTTGGAACATCCAAGAAGGGCATTAGTCCTGCACTCTTGAGTTACTAATGGCCTCATGGGCTCAAAGGATAACCAAAGAGAAAGTCACTAAACAAAGTGAGAAGTGACAATGTGAGTCAGGTAATGAAGATGAGATGGAAACACAAACTGGGGGAGCAAGTGTGAGACATGATGAATACTTAGTTACTTTAATTTTAAAGAATTCTTTCAAATGCAGCAACAGCTGTCTAGTTAGGTTTTTAAATCTTTAAAAAGTTTTAGAGCAATTTTACTTGTACAGAAAAATTATTATGATACTACAGAAAATTCTCATATAGCTATATCTATTTTATCTTAATGACATCTTATATTAGAAAAACGAATATTTACATATTATTAACTGAAGGTCATACTTGTTGAGATTTCTTTAGTTTTTATCTACTGCCCTTTTTGTTGATTAGGAAAAATTTTAAACATAAGGATGTTAGATAGTGATCCATAAAAATCCCATTTTTCAAAAATCCAAGAAACTGTAAGGGTTTCATGTCTTTTGGGGTCAATTCTAGTATATTTTGAGTGATATTTTCATTAGAAACATCATTCATTATGGTCGGGAATAGTTTAAGATCGTTTCTACTAATATATATTTCTGTGTTTAAATAATTGTTTCAAAATGATCAACAACACAGTGTTTGTATAATTAAAGGAACAGAAATTGAGTTCTTAGTCTTGAGTGAAGGTATGGCACAGAGTCTGAGGTTGTTCGAGGCTCATAATTTAATCGGGCTTTTTCCAAATTCATTTCCAAGTAGAGCACAATGTTTATTAAAGGATAAGTAATGAAAATGTGCCAATGGGTGGCTTACTTATAATTATTAAATTTCAAAAGATGTCACGGAAGTTGTTTATATATAGAATTTAGATCAACAAAAAAAGCTCCCTCCCCTAGGGACTAATATTTCTCCACCGACAGTTGGAATTAATAGCAAAGCTGATAGACGTGAGGCAGGCTGTATTATTGCTTTGATATTCTGATGCTCTCCACTCCTTTACTGACTGCTCCCCTAGCAGTCACTCCCACCACCTACCTCTCTGCACTTGGCTATCTCCGGCTGGGTTCCCACAGCACCTTAGGTACAAATGTCAGTTTCCTTTAACTGTTTTCACAAGGACTCCGTCCACGCCAACTCAAGCAAGCAGTCTGTAAAGTGATTTTGATGATTTGGTGTGGTGAAGACACAGAGACATGATTTGTCGGTCAGCATCACCCTCACACTCCCCAGCCCTCACCCATCCTTTTCCTTCCTCTCAGAATCTTTCCTTATGACTGCATTTGTCTCTGAAACCCTTTCGCACCCGTTTCTCCTCTACAACCACATTATCGAGGGTTTTCTTTCTCTGTCAAAACTGTGCCTTCCTATAATAGAAGCTCTCATAGATGATACCAAGGGAATGATATTTTATCTATCACGTACATAAACAAGCAAGCTGCATGTAATTTTTCCATAGAGTAATTCATTTTTCTCATAGTATCCTACTTTCTAGAAGAAAGCATATTGATAGTCATAATCAATTAAGTTCATAATTTGCAGATGAAAATTCCTCAAAGCTAAGAAGTGAAATGGTTTTGTCTTTTTAGAGAGATTTACAAACCGAATTTGATGGCTGTTCTCTGATGCTGAGACATCACTACACTCAGAGCTCTGTTAACTAAGCCCTTTTATTAATATTTCAGAGAAAGCAAAGGTGGAAAGTCTTTTAGATTTTTAAGTGCTTGATAGCTTTTCTTTTTAGACAGATCACATTATTTTTTTCAAACACTTCCTCCTAGGTTTTTTTTTTTTTCCTTTCCCTTACTCTTTTCTTAACTTTCCTGTACTTAATATTCTTTGATTTGGTTGATAAAAATATAACTAGTTTGATTTTTTGCTATTTAGCTATTTAATAAATACATTTTGATCCCAAACATAATTAATCTAGAAGGCTTTAAGTTGATATAAATACTTTATGTGTCTTCCATACTCACATTTTTGTTTCCTATACGCAGCATAGAACTTGCTTTTGTTAAGCACAGCAAGGTTTTTCTATTTTTATTTAACTTTACTGTTCCCCAAGGCTTTCTTGTGTTTTTCTTGGGTAGGTTATGTCTTGCCTCTGAATATTTAAGCCCTGACTAAGTATAGTCCAGTAGTGTGGAACTTGTTAAATTAATCTTTTAAAATGGAAGATGTGGTTACAGCCCAGTATCTAGTATTTTCTCAGTGAAATACGATTCTAGAAGTGGCCTTCTTTCTTATAATTTGGTTATGACTGCGTGGGGGACACATGGGGGACTTCAAGGACTGGTATTAACAGCTAATGAAATTCAGTGATCAGAGGGAAGGACAATGATGTTACATGAATGTCATTGCTAGACATGAATGTGTAAACTAAAACAGTTCACACAAACTGTTTTAGTCTTTCCTCCCAACTGTCATAACAATTCCAATTGTAATTAAGGAACAACGAAGTTAGAATTCACAGGTATTCAAAAGCTTGGTCAAATTCATTTTAGTAGTATTTCTCCTTTCATCTATTGGTCAAGTTGATGTTTCATGACTTCTGCAGAGCTCATGAATGCAGAAACTATAGTTTATTGGTAAGTATACCAACTAGGCCTAAATATTATATGTGTGAATATTGTCACAAACATGTTTTTCATATGAAACTACCTCTACAGAAACATTTTTTTCCTTAGTCATTCTTGTAGTTGAGGTAACTACATCCTATCTATCTATCTGTCTGTCTATCTATCTATCTATCTATCATCTATCTGTCTATCATCTCCTGCTCCCGCTCTTCTTGTAACTTAGCTTTGACATTGCTCCTATGAAGGAGCAGGAAGTATGTTTTCTCCACTTGAATCTGATTACCAACTGTGGTGATACTTTGTGACATCCAAAGCTGAATCATAAAAGGTGATTTTTAAACTTGTTCTCTTAATGCAACCACCATGCTGTCTCCCTGGCTGAGGTATCATCAGACTCCACTTGGAGTAGAGCTAATCATTTCATACCGATTGCTGGCAAAGTTGAGGAAACAAGCCAAGCACACTACTGGTGCTGTTTCACATCACTGAGTCTTTTGAGGGGTTTGTTATTCAGCAATACACAACTGAAGCAAGTATTATGTGTTCTTTTGGATTCATGGAAAAGTTATTCCTGCATATCGTTTTTCAGCCCTATATTTCTGAAAGCTTCCTTTTCACTAGATGAGCTTAGATATAAGCTGATACTAAAGGAACCAAGAAAAATTGACAGGTGCCTGGAAGACCTGCAAAGATATGAGGTAATTGCTGCTTTGTAGTTTTGTACTTAGGCTGCTCTATTACAAAACTCTGTCTGGTTTGACCAGAAAAATACAGGAAAAAGGAAATTACGTTCATTTGATCTCTACTTGCTGCAGTAATATGAATAGAGGAAGTGACCTTTGTATTACTTAGTGTTTTCCAGGGAATCTACTTGAACAAGAGATTGTTTCATTATTACAAATCAATTATCTATTAATTCTGTCATCACATAAATATTTGATAATATTGTGAGTTTTTTCCTTCTAGGAAACCTTTTTCTTTTACTAAAAGTACATCTCCTTTAATATATTTTTTGTCTTATTCTGATATTTCTTAACGTTTTTTTCTTAAAAATATAAATTTTCCTTCTCTTTTCTCTTGTTACTGATCATAGATATCAAGAGGATGGTTTCCAATTATTCAGGCGTAGATATCCATTTTATGAGAACATCAGGTTATTAACTATATTATCCATCTTCATATTTTGTCATGGCATAAGTAGACCATATTCTGCAATGGTGTTAAATAATACATGCAATATTATTTATACTAACTATCGGAAAGGAGTAGAAACTTGGAGTTCACAGGTGGTCACCCTTATTCATTCCTGAGAGTGTGTGGGTCTAGGAACACTCAACCCTAGTGTTCAGAGTCACAACTGCTTTAGCTTTGGCTTTCTCTTTCTCTGAACTACAGAACTTAAAATGAGGGTCTGTGTATTGTTAATTTACTTAAGAAGCAGCAGAAATGGGGACTGTAACAGTGGGTACCATAGAAGGGGGAAAATATGATAAGTTATTTCTCTAATCAGTTGCTATTAGAGCTCCTGGTTCCTCTGAAAGCTTCTGATGATCTGCTTAGGAAGTATCTCTCAAAGGACTGATAAGAAGAGTGTTTACCTCTTGACCTTCTCCTTCATTGGTCAGGTTGTGGTCTTATGGCTTATGAACTCTCCTGTGCCTCTAGGTACTTTCCATTAGAAGAGTACTAGGGAAGAAGAAAGCAAGATATATGTGTGCCGTTGAAATTATCATTTTATAGAGTTATACCTTTGCAAAGAGTGGTTCCTTGGTGGCAGACTGAAAGGATATTTTGCAGGATGCCAAAGACATCCAACATAGCTCCCCTGAGGAAAAAGAGGGGGGTAGTTTTTGCTATATTAGGGACCCCTTTGAAATCTCTGATTTTTAAAGGCCAATATACAAAGAATAGAAGGGCTAGAGTCAGTCAATATAAGTCAGAGACTCTTGTAAGATGAAAATTATATTCATGTAACCCAAAATATATGAAAACAGAGGGGCTAAGATATTTTCTAGTTATAATTGGAATATCAAAAATATCAATAAGTAGATGTTTACTTTAGTGGTAGTAGGAGCTAGGATGTGACATTTTAAAAAATGTTCACATATGTTATGGTGAAAGAGAGAGAGGGAGAGAGAGAGAGAGAGAGAGAGGAGAAACAGTGAGGAGAGAGAAAGGAGAGAGGAGACAGGACAGATGAGAGAAAGAGAGAGAATTTGGGCAGGTGAGTGAAAGAGGTGAGAAAACTAAAATACATGAGAGTCATCAGATATGGGAGAAGAACCAGTATTTGGCAGACATTCATCTATGAGTACTACGAGAATTACTGAAAAAGACTGAGAAAGTGTTCCTTGTAATTATGCTGGCTACATAAGTGTAAAATGAAAGGGCAGAGCCCATTTTTCAAAAAGCAGAAAAACATTGTGGTTAGAGTACATAAAAACATTTTGCTTTTTCCCACAGTCTCACTCTGAAATTGTCTCAATGTTTGTGTCTTATTTGCTTTAACGATATTCTAAGTAAGGAAAAATTCAAATGTTCCATTAATAGTTTAACTTTTATCTTTTGTCCTTGTATTTTGCAATACCAATTTTATTGCAAACATCATTTTTGACTTAGGTGAGAGCACCAGCATTAAAATGTACATTTCATGTTTCTGAAGGGTGTCTCATGTTAGCCAACTACATAAAGATGGGTCCGTTTTGGGAAGGTTGGAAGGAGGCACATTGATCATGGGAATCTTCCTGGGCAAGCACAGACCCTCACAGGTACCTCAATCCCTGCTTCCCTGCCTGGAGGATGGGACATGTGCACTTTCCCTAGGTCCTAACAGCTGCTACAGTGGCTCACTGAACTGAGCTAGGGCCAAGTCTGTGTGAAGCAAGTCAGGCACCCACCCGTCCCATAGCCAATGGTGCCAACCACGGTAGGCAGGTGACGTCTAAGGATGGTTAGACCCCAGCACCAGGATGCACTCAACAGTGTGTTATGAGGGTTAACTATCCTGTGCCAGTTCTAATGGATGTTTCCTATTTATCAACATTCACTTGCTGTTTGATTGACTCAACTTTCCAACTTCCTGCAATATTTGGGGGTTTTGCTCTATACAGTAAATTATAGAGTTGTCTTCTCACTCAACCTTCCTACACTTAGTGACTGTATCTTCCTGCTGCACATTACAACAAACAAAACAAATAACAACATAAAAAACAGATCCTTGATGGGCTCCAAAATTTGCCCTCACTCCAAATCTATCAAGATGCTAATCAGAATGAATGATTCTTTCAGCCAAGGTTTGCTCTCACTGAAATTCAGTCAAGACTATAAGCATAATATTTTTCTGTTTCAAAAGAGTTGTCCATGAGAACAGAAGAACTGGCTGGGCTCTCATTTGCCATAAAATGTCAAGCCATGAATTTTAATTCTACATACTGTTCTCAGAGGGACTCAGATTCACTCTTATCTGTCCACCAGTGATAGCAAATGATTTTGTAAACATGATCTATGAGGTATGATCTTAGAAGAAAAGAGATCATACGAATTCTCTATCTGATGTAAATTCTTGAAAGCCTGTCATATGGAAGAGGAATTAGATTAATCCCAAGCACTCTTAAACAACAGAATTACTTTTAGTAGATGGATGCAAGAGGAAGACAAATTAGCTTAAGAGGAAGACTTCTCAAACAGTTACAGATTTGTAAAAGGGGAGAGTTTTTTAAACCAATTTTTATTTTAATTAGTACATAATGATTACATTAATTGTGATGAGTTGGAATTCATACATATCGTGTCTCAATTGTTTTTATGTCCCATCCCTTTCCCTTCCTCTCCTCTCTATCTCTTGGTTCCCTTCCCATTTTCAAAAGATATCTCCCTGTTTCCTATTATGCGTTTTCTCTTGCTGTTTTGTAACATAGAAAGCTTTTCTTCATTGTTAGTTAAGCAAGGGAACAATAGCCAAGGCCACTCACTGTCCAAGAATGAATTTGTTCTACTTAGTGGAATTGCGTATGAATAGCAGGGAATGATTCTTAGACTGTGAAGGTGCTCTGTGAAAACTTATATCCTGCCATAAATTATTGTGTTAGGGAGTTCATACAATTTCTTAGAGTTGCTATGACAATGCCATGGCTACATTGCTTCCACAAACAAAGACATAATTATCTCCCTGTTCAAGAAAATATATGTCCAAAGGTGCTTTTGGCAGGACCACGGTCGTTTTGAAACCTGTGGAGCAAGCACTTCTAGCTTCTGATGATTTCCATCTATGCTGGCTTAGTCTGCAGCTGCATTATTGTGATTTCTGCCTCCATTGTCATAACGGTGTTCTTCTTCATAAAGATGCTAACTCTATTTGACTCAAGATTCTCCTAAAGGCCCCACCTTAAATTGTTGACATCTACGAAGACCCTATTTCCAAGTAAAGTCACATTCATAGGCATCACGGGTTAAGACTTCAACATATCTTCTTGGAGAGTATCATTGATTCAGCCCATAGCAATGGCTCCAGGAGGCTGACTTCCTGCATTTTGGCACTGACTGTGACCCTGCAAGGCACTGACCTTGTCTCTTGACCTCATCCAAGCAGCATCAGTGTTCACTTCTATGGATCAGAACACTCACTTTCTTTGGATTTTTGATGGGATCTGATGAGAGTAACAAGGGAGTTGGCAAATGACACCCGCTCTGAAAAATCCTCATGATGGATATCTTTTTGCAGCTATTTCAGTGTAAGTACATCTTTAAAGTGAAGCTTTTATTCTTTCAACATAATTAGAGTAGGAATTGCTTCATCTCTAAGTGGTAAAGAAAGTCTCATGAACACTGGATACAAAAGACCAAATGAGAACACAAGAAAAAACAGATTTGTTTCATTTTGGAAGAGTTTGAGAAATTGAGCTAACTTTAGTCAATACAAACTCCTCAAGCTATGGTAGCAAATATAACTCACAGTGTTTTAGGCCTAGGTGGTATAACAGAGTCCAGCCAAGAAGGATTGAGAACACACACTGGAAGATGGAGGCAGGTTTATTTAGACAGAGGACTGATCGGGATTTCTCCACAAGGCAGTCAGTCCCATCTAGGTGGTGTCGAGTTACATAGATTCAGAAAAAGAGGGGTGAGGACACAGAGTGGCAAGACACTTAACATTAGTAGATGCATTCAGCTTACACAAATGGATAGAGAGGCACACTAGGATTCACCTTATTTACATATGGCAAGAAGCAGGGGTCACAGAAACTCCACTGAGAACAAAGGACAATGGAGGAAAACCTGTCCAGGCAAGTCTGAGTGAGACCCCCACAGGTTTTAGGTGTGGGAGGGGTTGGAGCTAGGAGGAGCCCTTTGCTTACTATGGGATCAGCTGCCCCACAAGCTTCTTCTGGTCAGAAATCATTTCCTTGCTCAAGTCCACATGAAGAGAAAAAGAGAAAACAGAACACAAGGGTTTTAGAAATTCATTCATGATTTATAATCTAGTTTTTCACTGAACAGTCACTTTGTTCCCACAACATCCTATTCAAAGACTTTTTTGTGACCTGAATGTGTCATTTTTTTTTTCCACAGGCCCTGTGTTCCAGCCTGTCCTTGATTATCAGATGCTTTTTGGGCTCACTGTGATTGCCATCCAAGATGACTTGGGGTGAGATGCAATATGTTTCCAAACAAAGGAGATAAATGATCCGACATTTAGAAAAGAGTGAAAAAAAAAAAAAAGACATTTCATTCTAGAGTCATGCAAACTAGAAGCATGTGTCCTCAAAGGCTTAAAGTAGCAGATATGCGCCAACACTGACAAGCACAATCTTGAAAGAAAAAGATGCATAAATCCCAATTTTAAGGGTTTACAAAGCTACAGGAAAGAAAGCAGTGTGAGACCAGCATAAGGATAAACATATGGATCCCTGGACTACAGTTTGAATCCCAGAAATAAGCTCAGAAATTACTGGCCAGTTGATTCCAATAAAGATGCTAGGCTAACTCAAAGGAAGAAAGTGTGTTTAGTAAATGGTGCTGGGGCAATGGGATACATGGAAAAGAGTTAGAAATGTACATCTAGTTTAAACCGTGCAAAGAAACGAAAATGGATTACAGATCTAAATGTAGCAGCTAATCCTAAAGCATCCCTAAAAGAAAGCATAGGAATAAAGCTTTGTGACCTTGAGTTGAAAAATTGCTTCTTTTAATTTTTTAAATTTAAAAAAGTCTTATTTTAATTGACAATTATAACTGTTTTCATGTGTGTGTGTGTGTGTGTACATACACACATATCATACATCTATATATAAATGCAGCATTACTGAAGGTAATTAACATATCTACCACCTTGTTTTATCGACATTTCTTATGGTGGGATTTTGAAATTTACTTAGTTATTGGAATATGCATTACTATTGACTGTCATCTCTCTGCGGTGCAATAGATTTCACAAATCTATCCCACCCATGCATCTGGAATTTTGATACTTTATAAACAGATTTCCATTCCCTCTCCATCGCTCCCCTCAGCCTCCAGTAACCATTCTTCTCTGCACCTCTGTGAGTATTGGGTTACTTTGTGTTAGATTGTGCATATAAGTGAGATTAAATAGTCTACGTATCTGTGCCTGGCTTATTTCACTTAGAATGCTACCCTCATGTTTATCCATGTTATTGAAAGTGAAAGGCTTCTCTCTCTTTAAAACCTGAATCTTACTCCATTGTGTACAGATAAGAAAATGGTTTCTGGGATACCTATAATGTACCAGAAACACAAGTGACAAAAAGAAAGAATAGATAAATTGGAGTTCACCAAAATTAAAAATTTTTATGTCACAAAGAATTCTATCAATATAACGAGAGGAGAAACTACATGGTGAGAAAATACGTTTATAAATTATATGTCTAATGAGGGACTTGTTTCCAGAACATATAAAGAACACTGATAATTCAATAATATAAAAACAAGTAGCTCCATTTTAAAAATAGAGAAACATCTGAATAGTGCTCTATCCTAAAACGATATAAAAATTACCAATAAGCTGGGTATAGTGGGGCACATCTGTAATCCCAGCACTCAGGAGACTTAGGCAGGAGGTTCACCTTGAGTATGAGGTAAGCCTGGGCTATGTAGGGATTTCAAGTCCACCCTGAACTACATAGTGAATCTCTGTCTCAAAAAAAAAAAAAAAAAAAAAAAAAAAAAAAAAAAAAACACAAAACCAAACTTCAGTATCATTTGTCATTAGGGAATGTCAGCCCAACCATGAGATAACACATCCTACTAATGTGGCAACAACAACAGCAAACAGTGTTGATAAAGATTTGGAGAAATTGAAATACTCCTACATGTTGGTTGGAGGTGCATATACCCCTGGAAAATGGACGGAGTGTTTTTTACAATGCTAAATATAGCATCATAACTGGATAATTCTGCTCTCACGGATACAGCCAGAATGAGAGGAAACATAAGCATGAGCAAAGAGAGGGGCGTGAATGTACACAACAAGATTGCTCTTAGTAACCTAAGACTAAAAACAACCCCAAACCCTCCTGACTGATGAGTGGATAAACAAAATGTGGGTACATGTGTGCCGCGAAATGCTCTGTGCCTATGTGCTGCCGAGGCAAGCAAAGTGAAAGGCTATTTGGCAAGAAATAGGAGTGAGGTACTGATATAGGGCAGAAGGTAAATGAAAGAAGTCAGTCACAAAAGGCCTCGAACCATAGGGTCCTGCTTGTATGAAAGTCCAGAGTGTGCAAATCTAGAAAGCTGGAAAGATGATTAGTTGCCCACAGCTGGTAGGAAAGAGTGGCAGATAAGGATAAGTAATGGGTATGGGCTTTCTTTTGGGATTGGTGGAAAAGTCCAAAAAGCAGATTATGGTAACCTTTGGGCAACCTGTGAATATACTAAAACCCATTTAATTATAATCTTGAAGTGGGTGAACTATAGGGTATATGAATTATACCTTAATGAAGCTGTTAAAATGGCTACAGGATAAAATACAGTACAACATGTACTTGGTGTACTTTTTTTTTTTGGACTGGGGATTGAACTCGATTTTGTGCTTGCAAGGCAGGTGGTGGCACCACTGAATTAAATCCCTGGCTGGCATGTACTTTTATTTTATTTATTTATTTTTGGTACCAGGGATCAAACTTGGGATCTTGCGCTTGCGAGGCAGTTGGCAGAACCACTAAACCCACGGCCCTGCATGTACTTTTGACAGGCTGGTCAGGAAAGGAGAATGTGAAAAAGTAAAATGAGTTCTGAAGATATTAGAAATTAGCTCCATAAAAGTGAAAAGAAAAATCTAACAGAGGAAACAATGTGGACAAAAGCCTGAAGTAGGAAAAATATTTTTGTCACGAAGGCACATATATCATTGGCAGGTGCCATGATAGCTTCCATAATATTCACTTGGTGTTCATGTCCTGAAACATCCTATTGTCTTCAGTGTGAAGGAGACCTGCAAGTTAGTTTTAGCTCATAAAATATGGCAAAGGTGAGGTAGATTTTCTAGATGTGATTCAAGTCTCAAATGAGAGTCTCACTTTGATTGTGAGACAATAATAGGTGAGTTTTACTTAAAGGTCAAAGCAAAATATAAAACCACAGAATGATGTGCTACTTTAAATCTATTCCGGTTTGAGAATCATCTCAGACACAACATCTCAAACACAGCTAAATAAAGATCTTAGGAAAGACCTTGGTAGGAAGAATGAACAGTAAGTGCAAAGGCCCTGAGGCAGAAATGATCTTGATATGTGACAGAGTAACAACTTTGATGTGAGTGGAATAGAGCTAGTTAGGTAGTGATTATTAGACCATAAGATCAGAGAATGTAGAAAATGGTTAACCCTAACCTGTTCAAACATGTTTCCTCCTATTTCAGTAAATACAATTCATATGCCTTGATTGGGAATCCAAGGTTTCTCATTGGTTAGTCTTTATAAATTCTTTTCAACTTTCAACTTTGTTTTTCACAGACTCATTTGCATAAATTATTCACATTTGCTAAAGTAACCCATTTTTTTTTTTCAGGTTTGCTTTGTTTTTCTTTTCTTTTTTTCTTTTACTTTTTTTGGTATGAGGAAACAAACGTATGACCTTGTGCTTGCCAGGCAGGGTGGGTACCACTGAGCTACATCTCTGGCCCATGTAACCCATTTTTAGCCCCTCATGACCTTGCTACCAGAATGTTCTTCCTCTGCTAGTGTCATGGCTTATATCTGGATGTCCCCAAAGCCTCCTGTAGTCACAGATGGGGCTTTTCAGGGAATGATAGGGTCAAGAATGTGATGTTGAGATTGATTCATGGTGCAATGCTAGGATTAAAGCTGCCTCCTCCTGGGTGTAAGTGCTACCCACCCCAAGGGTGGATATCATGGATAAGATATAAGGGACAGAAAGAGGATTGCTTGTTGCTGGCTGCTTGCTACTTCACCGATTCGTTGCCTCTTGCCTTCTGCTCATCATGAACTGTTTCTCCTCTGTGATGCCTCTCTACCATGTGACCCTGAATTGGAGCCAGCCAACTATGAACTGAAACTTCTACAAACTGTGAATTAAATGAACCTGACCTCCTTTAACTTTGGGTGTGGGGTATTTTGTCTCAGCAAAGAAGAAGCAACTCAGACAACTAGTATTCACAATTAATGTTGAATTTTCTTCACAGAAAATTTTGTCTGTACATGTGTGTGTTTTATAATTTCTAGGGGTTCCAAGCTCATAGAAACTTATTCATCACACCTGTGGGTCACCTTTGTAGCTAGCATTGAACCTTATAGAAATTAAATTATGATTTAAAGATGTTTTGATTAAAGAAATGTGTGTTATAGCTTTGGAAGAAAAAATGTTTCATTGTATTTGTGAAGCGGGATCCATTCTTTTATTGAGGAACAAATGAAGAAAAAAAGGTTAAATACACATAATTTACTTCTAGATTTTATTTAAATACCCATTAAATACTTGTTATATGGGTTAAATGATGTCGTAGAAATAATAGGAAGAAAAGTCTGCTTTGCTTAAGTGTAATAATTTCTTATACCATTAACAAGAAGCATATTTAAATTGTATTTTTATTTATTTACTTCAAACTTAGGACCTTGTGCTTGCAAGGCAGGTGGTGGCTCCACTGAACTAACCCCCTGGCCCTAAATTGTATTTTTAATTTGCAGGATGACACTACAGATAATGAATCTCCCACTATAGATAATGAAGTATAAAACTATAGATATATTAAAATAACACATATTTCTTTAACAGTTCCAATGATCTCAAAAGGGTTTATCAGTATTATGCTGATAAGGAAAGTACCCATCTTGCTAAAAGCACTCAGGAAATTCAAATCAGTTCTACCTCAAGGCCTTTGTTAACTTGTTTTCCAGGATCTACCATATTAAACTGTATGTGTCAATTTGGCCACATTGAAGGATGCCTAGATAACTGGCTTTTCCAGTCATTTTTACCTGAATACGTTATTTCTAGGTGTTTCTGTGAGAGTTTCCAGGACTAGATTAGCATTTGACTCAGTAGGCAAGAGCAAAGAAGACATTGTCCTCAGGAGCAGCCATTGTCCCCTGAGGGGAGGGCATGGAATGAAAAGGAAGAGCAAGTGTGGCTCTCTCTCTTCTGGCTGGGCCGCCCCTCTTCTCTTACCCTCAGACACTAGTGCTCCTGGTTTACCAACCTTCCGAACCTGACTATGCCACACTGCAGGCTTTTCTGATTCTCTAGCTTATGGACAGCAGTTGGGAGGACTTTCTGACTCCATAATCAAACAAGCCAATTCCCATAGTAAATCTCTTATTGTGTCCCTCCATATACGTTGTGCTGATGTTGTTTCCATGAAGAAACTTGAGTAACTGGGCCAACTACTCCTAGGTATTCTCTGAGAATTAAGTTTAGTACTAATGAATGCCCCAAGAAGAGAATCCTATGGCTTCTTCTCTTTTTATCTAGGTACATTACGCAGTGATTATCTTGAAGAATCAGAGCTTCCGGCAGTGCAGAGGCCTATGGAATGTTTACTCTAAGTGGAACATTTTGATAGTGCAGTGTTTGGAATAGTTGAATTAAATTAATGTGTTCTTCCTCTGAGAGAGGCCAAAATGTAGGAAGGGGAGGAAAACACAAAACTATAGTCATTTTTACTCTCATTAGCATAACTGAATTGGATTTTGATAAGAAGGGCTCTTTGAAGCTGCAAGAATAGGTACAGACGGTATTTTATTTTTCATTTCACAAGGCTAAAGAAAAAATGGAAATATGTCTATTTGTGTAAACTTCAAAGCACAAAACCTAAAAGCATCTGTGTATAATGTGACTTTAAATGAAACAGAATCTATAGAAGTTGATGTTTCAATAGGACACTGACAAATTATGTGCCACCATGTCTCAAAAGCACTTTTTTGGTCTTTCTATTGTGTTAGAAATAATCATACATAAAATAATTGTATGATAATGAATAAAAGACAACTTAGAGCTAAATGGAAAACTTTTGCCTTTCAATTAACATTCCAATTGATATTTCTTTAATTGGGCATATTTTCGTTTGACTAGAAACCTAAAACGTAATGTCATTGCCAGGCGTGGTGGCACAGACCTATAATCCCAACACTCAGAAGGTAGGAGGATCACTGCAAGTTCCAGACTAGCCTGGGCTTTCTAATGAGTTCAAAGCCACTTGAATTACACAGTGAAACCTTGTCTCAAAAAAAAAAAATAAATAAAAAAAAGCAAAGTAATAAAAATATGTTTATTATTTTTAATAGTATGGGAAACAAGCTAAAATGAGGGAAATAATTCAATGACATTGATTTTCTTCAGCTAGTTAAGGTAATTTTGGAGTACATCTCTGAGAAAATTGGTCAACAATGTTGTTATTATTATTATTTTAAAATTTCTTGAGCAGTCATCACAAATTGGAAATCCTGTTTAATAATGGTGGTGATAAACATACTTTACATTTAAAATTTGTAATTGCTTGTGTTTAAATCCATACTGTTGTTGTAGCATAATTTATCATGGTAGCAAATATTCCCTGCCCTTGAATATTATAACATTATGCAAATCTATAATTTCATGGAAAAATATTATTCAAAATAAAAATAAGATAACTCAGAGAATTGTAAAAGTTTTCAATATCTAGAAATTAATTTTAATATTTTTATGTTTTATGGATATTTTAAATCTTAAGATCATTTTTAAGTGTAAATCTGTATTTCCTCTCTTCCACAAACTAGATGACATCTTATTTTAAGTTTGCTTTGCCTAACAGCACTTTAAAAATATGAGGGAATTGCATAAGTTAAGGTTCCAAAAACTTAAGGCTACACATTAGACTCACAAAATAACTTTGTAAAACTATCAAAAACAGAAGTAAATGAAAAGTCTTAATAGAATTTTAGAATTCACCATTAGAATTAATCAGAGTTTAAATTATTTTTCCTGTGACTAGCTTAGAACAAATACATAGGATATGGCAGATCAAACAAAATGTTCCAGTTAATTTTATGAACACATTTCTACCAGTTAAACCATTTAGTTATGAATAGTACTTGATTTACTTCAAGGAACTGCTATTTCTTATTCCAGTGCCATCGTACAGTTAATCTCACTATTGTACTGTTTTGTAGTTTTTTCTTTTTCTTTTCTTTTTTTAAACCCAAGTGCTTCACAATGAGCTACATCTCTAGCTATTTTGTTTGTTTGTTTGTTTTTAAATTTTGAGACAGGGTCTTGTTGTTATACAGGTTGGCCTCAAACTTGTGATGCTCCTACCTCAGCCACCAAGTGCTGTGATTATAGAGATGCGGTACCCTGCCCAGTTTTATTTTGTAGCAATTTTAATAATATCAGCATTATATATGAAAGCTTGGATGTAAGTCTTTTTGTATTACATAAGACAATAGGTGAAGAGAAGCTATGGAAAAATGTATGATGCAAGCCTCGTGTAAATATCTGATGAAATTGCATGAATGGCAGCCAGGAGCTCCGAGTTCTGGCTTGAACTTCACTGCATTCTATTTGTGTGGCCATGATAAATCATTTATCCTGTCATCTATCAGAAGGAAAAGATGATATCCACTTACTCATATAGATTACAAATTCTTCAAAGTTGAAGTATTTTCAAGATTTTTTCTTTAGCATCTTTTATACATAGGAATGGTTAGTCACTTAAAACTGTTGATTGGATACTGAATATATCAGTAAAACAAATTGAAGTATTAAGTGGATAAGTTATTGAAACGTTTAAGTATTTAATAATTATACTGTGATATTATAAAAAAAGAGAAAGATAGTCATTGATTATATTAATCAAATCTGAGAAGACACTTTTATGATTTGGCAGAAATACTACTGAACTAGGAATGGGAAGACAGATTTTAGAATGGCCTATTTTCCCACCAAAGTCATTGAATCCTAGATTTCCACAAATGAAAATATTCTCCAATGTGCTCAATTTATGTTTATTATTTTTGTAGATGGAGAAGAGAGAGTTCATTTATTAACAGGGCGAGAACTCCCAATATCCAAGTCCATGTGCTTCCTCTTCAGATCTCTTCCTTCCATTGGGTCTCCAAGATACCACTGACCTGAGCTGGTTGTCTTCTTTGGGAAGCTGCATTAAGTGATTCCTAGAATTTCTTAGTATTATGATCTTCATAAAGTTTAGAGGCAAAAACTCTTTTTTAGTTTTTATTCCCTATTCATTTCTTCAGAAAATTAAGCCAAGTTTTAACACAAAAGCAGGTAAGAGATATTATGATAATGATTATCATCTTTCTAGCACTTTTATTTATGAATAAAATAAATGAATAAAAAACAACAACACATTTACAGCAAGAAATATAGCAGTCTGATTCTGAGACTTCTATGCCAAGGAATCTGTGTGGCCTTCTTCCAGTCCAACTTTTGCAAAAGGCCTACTCTTGTTTCAATGCAAAAACCTTTCCCAAGTTGCTAGTGAATCAGGAGCACATAGTCTGGCAACACTCCTGGTAACTTGAATAAACTATTCTGAAAATGTGCAGGCCATGGGAAAGAGGAGACCACAGCAATAATAGAGGATGAAGTTAGAAAGAAAACATGATGCTGAGAAGACAAGAAGAAATCTGAGAGAATTGCTTGAATTCTTTCAGAGAATATAGTCCCCACAATTAACTTATTCCCTGGTACTGATTAATAATTCTGTAAATGTGCTGTGCTTAAAAATTTAGGTGTTGCAAATAAATTGAGAGTATCTGTTCTCATTTTAAAGTAGTGTATTTTCCTATCTTTAAAAAAATGATCCTCCAGTTGGTCATGGTGGCGCACGCCTGTAATTCCAGCACTTGGAAGGCTGAGGCAGGAGAATCGCTGTGAGTTCGAGACCAGGATGGGCTACATAACGAGTTCCAGGTCAGTTTCAACTACATAGAGAAACTCTGTCTCAAAACAAAACAAAACAAAAACAAACAAAAAAAAAAACCACAAAAAACTCTAAAAGATTTAAATCGTTTTCAAAGTTCAGACTCACCCAGATGCTTTGATGATAGCCTTTGATTGCTGAGAAGTCTGTGTCTGAGTTAGGAGGGCAATAAATAGACATGTGAGTTAGAATGTTTAGGACCATGATAGTGAACCTAAGGCGTACGTGCCACAGTGAGCACACAGAGCCCTCTCTGTGATGACATCATGAGTTGCTTGAGTTTTTTCTAAAGTAAAACTTCAGTATTTGGGTTTAATTGAAGTTTTGGTACTTTGCAATAAACAAGTGGGTTTTGGGTTGCAGTTGGATACTCAGTCTCTAAAAATTTCATCATCTATTGCCACTGCTCTTTAAATTTTTCAATGGAGTTAAAAGGGAAGCAATACTTCCAAATTCACTCCTGGAAGAAAGCGTTACTTTGATTTGCAAACCAGGGAAAGACGCAACCAAAAAAGAGAAATATAGGCCATTCTTCCTAATGAACAGAGATGCAAAAATCCTCAATAAGATACTGGAAAATAGAATACAGAGGTCATTAAGGAAATCATATACCCTAACCAAGTCAGATTTATTCCAAGGTTGCAAGGATGGTTCAACATACATAAAACAAAAAAAAATGTACTATACTATAATAACAGAGTCAAGGACAAAAATCTTATGATCATCTCAATAGATGCAGAAAAATCATTCAACAAAATTCAACACCCATTCATGATAAAAATCCTGCAGAAAATTGGAATACATGGTCTTTATCTCAACTTGATAAAAATTGTCTATGAAAATCCAACAGCTAACATAATATTAAATGGCCAAAAACTGAAAACCATACTAAAATCAGGAACAAGACAAAGATGTCCACTATCACCACTCCTGTTCAATGTATTTCTGGAAATATTAGCCACAGCAATTATACATGAGAAATAAATTAAAGTGATAAAGATAGGAAAGGAAGAAGTTAAACTGTTATTATTTTCTGATGACATGATACTCTACATAAAAGACCCCAAAAACTATGCCAAAAGACTGCTAGACTTAATTGACAATTTCAGCAGAGTAGCTGGATACAAGGTCAGCACTGAAAAATTGGTAGCCTTCTTGTACACAAATAACAGACTCACTGAAAGATAAATTAAGGAAACAATTCCTGTCACAATAGCATCCCCCCCCCAAAAAAAAAAGAAATATCTTGGAATCAATCTAACAAAGGGGATAAAGGATCTTTACACTGAAAACTATAGAACTCTGAAATAAGAGATTGAAGAGGATATAAGAAAATGGAAAGATATTCCTTGCTACTGGGTAGGAAGAATCAACATAGTGAAAATGGCCATACTTCAAAAACTGCTGTACAGATCCAATCCTGATTGAAATTCCAGCAGTATATTTCACAGAACTAGAGAAAACAATCCAAAAATTCATTTGGAACAAGAAGATACTTAGAATAGCAAAAACCATTCTAGACAACAGAGACATGGCAGGGGGTATCACAATTCCCAATTTTAAACTATTTTACAAAGTCACTATGATAAAAACAGCATGGTACTGGCAAAGAAAAAGACCAAAGGATCAGTGGAATAGATTGGAAGATACAGAAACAACTCCAGATGTACTAAGGTACTTCATCTTTGACAAAGAAGCCAACCATCCTCAGTGGAGGAAAGATAGCCTCTTCAATAAATTGTGTTGGAAAAAATGTATTTCAATCCACCAAAGATTAAAACTAGACCCTTATCTTTCACCATGCACTGAACTAAAATCCAAGTTGATTAAATATCTAAATATTAAAACAGAAACACTAAACTTGCTGGAAGATAAGTTAGGTAGAACTCTCAAAGATATTGGCATAGGAACATTATGAACAAATCCTCAGTAGCACGGGAACGAGCAGAAAGAATCAACAACTGGGATAACATCTTATTTAAAAGCTTCTGCAATGCAAGAGAAACCACCAACAGAGCTAAGAGACAACTTACAATGTGGGAAAAAATTTTACCAGCTACTCCTCAGACAAAGGGCTACTATCTAGAATATATAAAGAACACAGAAAAATCAGACCTCCCAAATATAAGGACTCAATTCAAAAATGGGCATCTGAAGTGAGCACATTTCTCAGACAAAGAAGTAAAAGCAGCAAACACATATATGAAATAATGTTCAAACATCACTGGTCATTCAAGAGATGCAGATGAAAACAACACTGAGATTCCACCTCACCCTACAAAGAATGACTGCTATCAAGATATCAACCAGTGAAAAATGTTGATGGGGTTGTGGGGAGAGTGGAACCCTTCTCCATTGTTGGTGGGAGTGCAGACTGGTGCAACCACTATGGAAATCCATATGGAGATACCTCAAAGAGCTGGGACTAGAGGTTCCATTTGACCCAGCCATCCCTCTGCTGGGTATCTTTCCAAAAGAATTAAAAAAAAATCATACCTCAGTGTTATATGCTCACCCATGTTTATAGAGGCACAGTTTGTAATAGCTAAAACTTGGAAACTGCCCAATTGCCCATCAACTGGAGACTGGATAAAGAAAATTTGTTTTTTCTATAAAATGGAGTACTATTCAGCCATAAAGAATGAGAAACTAGTCACTTATAGGAAAATGGATACATATTGAGTCCATAATCTTAAGTGAAAT
The DNA here is from genome assembly GCF_012274545.1 of Fukomys damarensis. Lineage (NCBI taxonomy): Eukaryota > Metazoa > Chordata > Mammalia > Rodentia > Bathyergidae > Fukomys > Fukomys damarensis. Next base: position 31,014,184 of record NW_022900913.1, read on the forward strand.
AAATAGGACACACGTGTAAATATTGAATAGTTTCTCTGGTGTGAAAAATGAAAAGTGTAAACAGAATTCAAATTGAATAATTGATTATATTATAAAAGAAGAAAAGGGCTAAAGGTGTAGGGGCAGTGATAAGGGTAGGGGAAGGGAAATAAGGGAAAAGAAAAATCTGAGAAAAGGAAAAAAATGGAAACAAATTCTTTGTAAATAGGAAAGGGTGGAGGATGTGAAGGGAGGGCAGGGGTAAGGGGAAAAATGAGAACAAAGATCTGTCATATAATGATACAAGATCCCAGTGATGAATGTAACTGTACTGTATACCTAAAAAGTACCAATAAACTCAATTAAAAAAATTGAAAGGGGGTAAAAGAAGGTGTGCCAACATTGGCCTAGGCTGTCTTACTGTTGAATGTTACTTGGTGTGGTGAAGCAAAAAAAAAAGTTCATATCCTAGTCTGGTTTTGTCACCTATTCTGAATAGCAATCTGAGGGTCCAAAAAACCTTGTGGATCATTCTGGATTTAATTAGAATCTAAATTTTTCTATTTTAACTAAAGCTAAATTAAGTAAATTGTGCCCCTTATCCATTTATCCATGGTCTAAGTAAAACTTTTCTTAGTCTTTAAAATAAGAATATAGGCTTGGGCTAGGTATTTAGCTCAGTGGTTTCTGCACCACCTGCCTTGCAAGCAAAAGAACCTGAGTTTGATTCCCTGTACCCCCCCCAAAAAAAAAGAAAGAAAGAAAAAGAACATAGGCTTAATGCAGTCACTCAAATTGGCTTATTTTGAGCACTGAGTCTGATCGAAAGTCATTATGTGAATTAAATTACTTAATAAGAATAGGTTGATAAACACAGTATTTAAAGGCAAATTTTAAGAAAAAAATAATGTACTGTTTTGCTTGAAGAGTCACAGGTGAGAACCCATACACATGTCCCACTGCAAACACAATGAAAGGCTTGTGCTTCAGTTTCCAATCCACATGCAGAGAATGACTCCAGATAAATCATATTTGTTTGAAAGAAAATGTATTGAATAAATGTGCTGTCTTTGCTTTTCTGAAGTCAAGCCTAGATTCATAGGATCTGGCATTGAGGATAATAGCTGGGTGTGGAATGAATTGCAGTATTTTTATCCAAAATGTGCATTGTATGCTGGGCATGGTAGTGCACACCTGTAATCCCAGCAGTTGGTAGGCTGAGGCAGGAGGAATGCCATGAGTTTGAGGGGTCTACACAGCGAGTTTATGGATAGATTGAACTACATAGTGAGACCTTGTCTCAAAAAAAAAAAAATGGTACTGTGGAGCCAAAGCTCGTCTCTCCTTTCAAGATTTTTAACAAATAGAAGACAGTTTGTGGACAGAATGTTCCAGAAGATGGTCTTTTTCTCGCTTATGGGAGAAGCTCCTATTTGCAACAAAACATCTACATTTTCTTTCTGCAAGTTCACCAAAACTTCTCCTTTGCTGTTGTAACTGTAATTTCCTGGATTAAATATTTATTTCTTGGCCTTTTTGCAGCTAGCTCTAGCTTTCTGACTAAAGTTTGGCGCATCAGATGTAAGTAGAAGTTCTGAGAATGACTTTAGAGAAAGGTTCTAGAAGGGAGGTGGGATGTTCTCTTCTTCCTCTTATTCATTAAAATGCACACATGATAGCTGGAGCTCTAGCAGCTACATTGGACTATGAGAAGAAAGTCACATACTGAGGCTGACAGAATTGTGAGATGAAGGGAGTTTGGGTCCTTGATGATTTTCTGAAGTTCAAGATTTCTTGGGGGTGTGTATCTCATTTTATATCTATCTATCTATCTGTCTGTCTGTCTGTCTGTCTGTCTGTCTGTCTATCTATCTATCATCTATCTATTTGGTACCGGGGATAGAATTCTGGTCCTTGCGCTTGCAAGGCAGGCAGTGGAACGACTGAGCTAAATCTCTGGCTCCATGCGTCTCATTTTAAAGAATGTCATCACTTTAGATTTTCTTGCCATAGCCCAGAACTCTGATTGAAACATCCCTTTTTCCTCAGAAAACAGTCTAAGCTCCATTTAGAAATTATCTTTGTCTGGGCTTTGAGAAAGCCCATACACCTGTTCTGATGTGCACAGCACTGTGATTTTGGGTTCATTTTAAGTCATTCACAGATAGGGATTTTTTAGAAGTCAGTGAAGGCTGGGGCTGGAGGCAAGAAGGAGCAGGGACTGGGGTCCACTTCAGGGTGCACTTCCATTCTGATAAGTTATTGCATGACATCCCCTATGTCTGGATAAATCTATGTGGTAAGACCTTTGCTGACTCCTTCAGCTGGCATTCACCCCCTTTGGGGGTTTAAAACACGAAGGTCAATGTCATTTTCCATTGGTTATGTGAGATTTCATGACCAATTTAACTGCTCCACCAGATTTTCCCCTTGCTTCCCAATAAGCTTCTTACCTGACATCTACAAATCACCCAACTGCTGTTGCTTTAGTTTAATAAAAACAGCGAAGGGACCGTTAGTACCACGTGGGTCAGTGTCCTGGTGTGCTTTCCTATTCCTACCACGGACTGACCGACTTGCTCTTTGTTCATTCGCTCAGCGCATGTGTAGGAAGCATTCACTGTGTGCCTGGGCCTTTTATTGTCAGATGTGGCAGAAACATGGTAAATAATACGAAACCAATTTATTTGATTCTTGTCCTTTTTTGTTTTCTTCCTGTGTTGATTAGGAAGATTCTCCTTATTTCTCACTTCTTGGTTTGAATCCCTGACTGTATGTTCTCTACCTTTCTTATTTTCTGAGACGACTATAGCTATTTTTCATAGAAAAGGATTGTGTAGCTGCAGTTCAGACACTTTGAAGTTTTCTGTCATTGTCATGTTCACCCACGTGTTCTAATTTACTACTTTCTCACATGAAGATTACGATTTCTGTATTCATTTATGTACTTGTATTTCAGTTTCCTTATAGATGGGTTTATTTTAGTTACTTCCTTTTGCTATTTAATCCTCTTCCATTTTCCTCAACTGTACAATTCTCCTAGAACATCTTTTCCTAATTATCACTTTTGTCTTCTTAATGGATAAATGGAGTGAAATTCTGTGGTATTGTCTTGGTGACACCTCACAACTCTGTATCACCATGGCTTCTGCGATGTTGTCCCTCTGCGTTCCCTGAGCGCTTGATCTTCTTCCATTTCTTCAAATACATGTTTTCCCCAAGATTTTAATAACTGTCAAATCTATATATTTAGACCTAAAAATCTCTAATAGAGTTCTTACTTTAAAAGCCTCCTCCTGGATGGATGTTTACATATATCCTAAGCATTCCAAGTTTAATCATCTCAAAAAAACTAAAAGTGTAAATAAGATTCAAGTAGTATAATTGATAGTGTGGATAGGAAGAAAATGGCTAAAGGGGAAGTGGGACAGGGAAATAGGGAAAAAGAAAAAAATGGGAAAAAAAGGAAAATATGGAAATAAAGTCTTTGTAAATACAGAAGGGTGGAGGGGGATAAAGGGAGGGAGGCGGAATGGGGAAAAAATAAGACCAAGATATAGGTACAAGATCCCAATGATGAGTGCAACTGTACTGTTTGCCTTAAATGTACCAATAAACTTAATTGGGAAGAAAAAAGTTTGATCATCTCAGATCTCCTGTCTTGGTTTCCTTGAATCCATCCTGCAGGCAGCACATGTCGAGTGATCTAGGAGACCGTAGTCCCTCTCAGGTAGTGTGCACATGTTACCCGGAGCCTCAAACATTATGTCTTTTATGAAGACATCTCAAATGTTCAGGTAGCATTCCTCATATGCATCTTGTGTGCCTCAGAGCTCTTAGCACATCTCTGTATCTGCATTTAAAATATTACAGTGTTACATGCACACCCATGTTTATAGCAGCACAATTCATAATAGCTAAATTTTGGAAGTGGCTTATATGTCCGTTCCCAGATAAAAGGATAAAGAAAATGTGGTTTATTCACACAATGGAGTACTACTCTGCTGTAAAGAAGGATACATTTGAGTCATTTGTAGGAAAATGGAATCATCTTGAGACCATAAGACTAAGTAATATATATCACACATACACAATTTATATGAGAAGCCCCAAATTTAGCTATAGAACAAAAATATTACAATTAAAATTTCTATTTATGTGACTGTCTTTTCTACCAGAAAGTAAGTTTCTTTCTTTTTCTCCCATTAAGTTTATTGGTACATTTAAAGCAAACAATACACTTACATTCATCATTGGGATCTTGTACCTTTACATGATAGGTCTTGGTTCTTATTTTTCCCCATACCCCTGCCCTCCCTTCACCCCCTTCACCCTTCCCTGGGAAGTAAGTTTCTGAAAGCAAAGCTCTGCATTCTTCCTTTTCTGTATCATTGATCACATTTATTAAACACTTGCTGATTATGAATACTGAATTCTTTTTGGTACTGTTTTATGTCAATTACCTCATATCAAATTCAGATATACCTCTTAGGTCTGGGAAGATGGAAAACTTTTACAATATATTCTAAACTAATGCTTAGACTAAATTTAGGACTTATGTTCTTTAACTAAACTTGAGTGCTGTGATAGTCTTGTTGTGGTAAGTTATTTTTCCAAATGGTCTTCTATTGATTAAAAAGCTAAATTTTTCGTGGCTCATTTTTCTGGGTCTTATACTTAAGATACTCTTCTATTGCAAGAAAGATGAGTGAAATGTTGGCCTTACAGGGTTCCAACATACATGAAGCTAACAGACAGGTACTGGGGATTGTTTTAGATACTATGCAAATTAGAATCTCTATCCTTCAGGAGAAAAGGAACACAAGATTATTTATTCCACTTAGAAATATAGTTAAAGATAACAGCTGTAACTCTCCAATTCACAAAAGAGAATATTTAAGTGCTGGAATGCAAGAACAGCTACCAAAGGAGATCCTGAAATATATCACAATTTATTGTGTACAATTTCCTCAAGATGAAGGCAGTATAAGACCAAGTGAAGACAGTGTGAGTTTAGGGACAAATAAATTGTGTTAGTTACTTTTCCTGTTGCTGAGACAAAATACTCAACACCCAAAGTTAAAGGAAAGTTTATTTGGCTTACAGTTTGCAAAAGTTTCAGTCCAAAGTTGGCTTCATCCAAGACAGGGTAGCTTGGCAGAGGAGAAATAGTTTATGGGGGCCAGAAGGTAGCAAAGCAACAAGGGAACCTTAATAATGTCTTTCTGCCCCTTTTATCTTATCCAGACTACTGGGCTTGGGTGGTGCCAAACCAATCAATGCTTTGGTTTACTAACCACATGCCCTCAATCCCAGCATCACACACTCCAGATTCAGCCAGTTCTGAAAAAGCCGCCTCTGACCACATGAGGCTTTAGAGGGGCATCCAGACAAAAACCGTAACATAAAATTTAAATCTATTATCTGTATACTTTATTAATTCATCCCAACATTTGTTTTTTCAACAAGTATTGACTCAGCACTTACTATATTCCAGGAACCTTTAGAGATTCTTAGAGAAACTCTACTGTTTGTCCAATTTCAATTCTGAAATGTTATCATGTTTAATGAAACTAATTGCATGAAAATCATGAGATTGACAAATGGTGGCACTTAAAGGAGTAATTATTAGTCTAATATAACAACAACAGCAACTACCACCAACACCACCAGAAGCCCAGAAGTATTATTGCCTGTTATTCAGTGCCTAAAATCTGGTTCAGACCTTCTCGAGCCTGTTAATTTTAGGTTGTTGTATTGGGGTGGGGCACAAGGCATTGGTGTGTGGTTGGCCATGTGGAAATATGCATGCTATTGTCCAGGGCCTAATTCATTTACTTAAAGTAATTAATTCAGTAACCAGAATCAGGCCTAGCCTTAAATTCAGCAAGCATCAAGGCCTATTTCATAAGTCGAGGGTTATGACTGATGTGAAATCTTTGTGTATAATATCAATAAAATAAATGAAAGTTTAAAAATGAAATAATTGTTCTATCAGTAACTTGTTTTAAAGGACAACACTTTCTTTTCAATGAACAAAAGAAAATAGTACAAATAAAACAAATTATCTTTTATCTTAAAATAATATATTCATATAAATTTCACATATAAGAGAACTTGTGATATCTAAGCTTGTGTGTCTGATTTTCTTATTTCACTTAATATTATTATTATTTGCTACTGGGGATTGAATTTGGGACCTTGTGCTTGTGAGACATCAGGCGGTGGCACCACTGAGCTAAATCCCCGGCCCAACATTACGTTCTTAAGGTGCATCTATTTGCCTATGAGTGCCTCAAATTCATTTTTCTTTATGGTACAGTAGTACTCCATTATGCATAAAACTACATTTTCTTTATCCATTCCTCTGTTGGCAGACATACATACTGTTTCCAAGCTATTATAAATTCTGCTGCTATAAACATCAGTATACATATATCCCTGTAATATAATGGCTTTAACTCTTTTAGGAAAATACCTAGAAAGGGGAAATTCTTTCTTTCTTTCTTTCTTTTTCTTTCTTTCTTTCTTTCTTTCTTTCTTTCTTTCTTTCTTTACTTAGGAAAATACCTAGAAAGGGGAAATTCTTTCTTTCTTTCTTTCTTTCTTTCTTTCTTTCTTTCTTTCTTTCTTTCTTTCTTTCTTTCTTTCTTTCTTTCTTTCTTTCCTATTTATTTTGTGGTACTGGGGATTGAAACTCAGGACCTCAGGACTTACAGTTACGAAGCAGGCATGGCACCTCTGAGCTAAATCCCTGGCCCTATTTATTTAATTTTTGAGGCATAATCTCACTACATAGTTCAGGCTAGCCTTGAACTCATTACTGTAGCCCAGGCTGGCCTTGAACTCATGGTGATCCTCCTGCCTCAGCCTTCTGTGTCCTAGAATTACAGGTGTGAACCACCATGCCTGGTTGAAATTTCTGTTTTTAACTTTTGAGGAACTTCCACACTGATCTCCATAGTGGTTGTACTAGTTTTCATTCTCACTAACACTGTAGAAGAGTTCCTTTTCCCCCACACTCTCACCAGTATTTGTAATTATTTGATTGTTTAAATGATGGCTGTTCTTTGTGGATAAAATGGTGTCTCAATGTAGTTTTAATTTGCGCGTCTCTAATGACCAGTGATGCTGAATAGTTTTTCATGTGTTTATTGGCCATTTGCACTTCTAAAAAGCGGTCGTTCATTGCAGTTGCCCATTTTTTGATTAGATCTTTTATTTTGAGGAATTTAATTTTGTTGAGGTATTTATGTAGTCTAGATGTTAGTCCTCTGTCTAGTAAATACCTGGCAAAAATATTTCCCCACTCTGCAGTCTCCTTCTCTGTTGGTTATTTCCTTTGCTGCTCAAAAACCTTTTAATTTGACATGACCCCATTTGAGAGCTCTTGGTAATATTTTTTGTGCCATTGGGGTTCTGTTCAGAAAGTCCTTTCCTCAGCCAGGCATGCAGTATACACCTGCAGTCCTAGCACTCAAAAGGCTGAGGCAGGAGGATCACCACAATTCTGAAGCCATCCTGAGCGACATAGTGAGTTCAAGGCCAGACTGAGCTACGTAGGCATCCCCTGTCTTAAACAACAATTAGGAAAGTCCTTTCCTACATCTGTGTCTGACAGAGTTTTACCTAATTTGTCTTTCAGCATATGAAATACTTTGCTATTAACATTTAGATCTTTGATCTATTTTGATTTTAGTTTACTGTATAGTGAGGTATATAGGTTTAGATTCAATCTTCTGCATGTAGATATCCAAATTTTTCCTGCAACATTCACTAAAGAGGCTCTCTTTTCTCCAGTGCAGTGTCTTTTGTCACTTTGTGAAAGATCAAACAGCTGAACGTACCAAGGACTTGTAAAACAGCATTTAGTAGCATCCAAGGAGACAATATTCCTTTTGCCCAGTGTGTGGCGCTCTTCTCCCAGGCAACCTCTCTGATCTACTGCCTTTCACAAATTCTCTCAGGACTTGGCCAACTTCCTGCTTCTGCTTCTCACCTGAGGATTCTTTTCCGCAGAAGTCTAGTTGTTGGAGGTCAGAAGCAGTTTCCTTGTGAAATGCAAAATGTCAAAGTATTTTATTAAAGAATCTTGCAGATGATTTAGGGAATCGTGGGGAAATTTTGAATAATGAGGTATTGAACACAGGGAAGGAATTAGACAGGACATGATAGCCGTGGATCAAGTTAAACTCCCCTTTTCATGTATATGTATATGTGTGTGCATATGTGTGTGTGTGTGTGGTTGGTGAGAGACACCTTTCAAGTACGTACTGGACTATGGGTTCATTTCATATGAAATTATTCTCTGCAGATTATTCAGTGAACCCTAACTACTCATAAGTGTGTGTGAATGTCATAAGAAGACAAAATCTGCCTGGCATGCTGGCGTATACCTGCGAGGCTGAAGCAAGAGGGAGGACAGTCAAGCCCGGCCTGGGCAATTTAAGGACTTAATGAGACTCTGTCTCAAAGAAGGAGTGGGGTTCGCTAGGGATATAGCTCCGTGCAGATGGCCCTGGATTCAATCTCCAGTACCATAAAAAAAGTTCCTTTTTTTTCTGAAGAAAATTCTTTTGGGAGTTTACACTACAAAAGTTCTCTCTGAGTAGGGTGCTATATATATGAGCTGAACGCACATTCATAGATTTTTGTTCAAACTGTCTTCCCTGTGCTCTTGGACTATGCCTTGTCCCCCTCCTTAACTGTTTGTGTTTAGATCAGTTCAGATATCTTCTCTGTAACCCTGCTCTACCTCTTCTCGGGTTATTGCAAGCATGGATTCTTGTTCACTCAACCTGCTTAAAGGAAGATGACTAAACATCATTGGGGCCATCTGATTTTTCTCTTTTTTCTCTATCTGTGTGATTCCTCTATTCTAATTGAGAGGGATGGGACAGAAGATGTGGAATGACTTCCTTGAAACTAAAAAAAATGTTTTTATTTAGATTTTGCAGCTTATTTGACTTGTGTTGGTCACAGGTTAAGGGAAAACACATGATTATATGACTCAAAATGAGCAGGATAATCTAACGTTCATATTTAACGTTGTAGGCTTAACATTAATTATTTCCTGTTTTCACAGGAACAGTGCAAGATAGGTTATTGAGATCTTCATTTTGTAAGTGAGAAAACCAAGACTGAGTTAAATAAATTGCCAATGATTGTACTCATTAAGTAACAATACCTGACACTCAAGGTTAAACGGGGAGAGGTTTATTTAACTCACAGTTTGTAGAGGTTTCAGTCCAGAATCGGCTGTCTCTAAGGCAGTGTGGCATCACAGACCAGCATAGCAGAGGAGAAACAGTTCACGTCAGGTAGAAGGCAGTAAAGCAACAAAGGATGAACACAGCTCTTCCTACCACTTGTATCTTATTTAGGGCAGGTAGCACCCATACCCTCAATCCCAGCACCCTCGACCCTAGCATTGTACCATGAATCAATCCCAGTGTCACACGCTTTAGATCCAGCTACCTGTGACTGAATGAGGCTTTGGAGAACATCTAGACACAAGCCGTAGAAGTGGTTAAACCAGGATTTTGGCTGGGGTTCAGGCCACAGCCTCTGTCTCTTGAGGTTTGTTCGTCAAATATCCTGTGCATGGTCTAGGTCACTGATTAAAGATAAAAGACAACCAAGTCTTCAACACACTCCATGCTTCCTAAATACGTCAAAATTGTTTGAAAAGAAAAACATTTTTATTCTAGATTTCTGAAATGACAATGATTTAGTTACTTATTTAACCAATTTTCTAACTTGGTTTTGCTGTTTAGTTGGTGGTACTGTTTCTTGAAGCATTTGGTTGAATTTAGTGGTATGATTATGTACAAGAATCACTTCTCATGTCTCACTGATATCATTGTGGGAGGGAGCTCACTATAACCATAAAACTCCGAAGCCAAATAGCATGCTAAGATAATATAGCCCTAGGTTGGTTGGTCTTTTATTACTTTTGGCTTCTGATAACAATTTATCTATGCATAAATATACATGTGCTTTACTTATTTCAATCAAGAAAGAATCAAATTATTAGGGGGCGGTGGGACAACAGAAAAAGAAATTTTCTTTTGTTAAAAAGACATAAAGTTCTAGTATAACCTTTCAAAAACTTTTCCCCCTTTATGGCAGCAGCCTCTAAGACCAGGTCCAATGGGAAAGGGAACCAGAGGGTCAAGCTGTCTTCCACAGCACCTTTACCTTAGTCTAAAGCTTGACTCCAGAGAAAAATGGTCTCTTTGTCAACAGGAAACCTGGGGACACCTACAGAGCAAATGTGGTGTGAAAGTTCCAGTCTAAAGCAAGGCTGATGTACATCTACCTACACCGACACAAATGGAACATACCTGGACTCAGGTGGGGCTGTAGCTCAGGTGCTGTACCTTATAGGAAAGGTGAGTGGCAGCTGTAGTTGTTGGGCTGATCTGAGCTGTCAAAGTCTCTCTAGGTTGTTCTCCATGCAGTTGGCTGATGTAATTTTTAGAATCTAATTTCCAGTTATTAATTGGTCTTAACTTTCTGTTCTATATTATTCCCTCATTTTGAATTCTACTTTCTCAAAGACTAACTTAGATGTGTATCATCAGTGTTCAAATATATCCGTATCAATCCACTGAGCAACTGTTCTGACGTGAAACTAACAGCACATGATAATATCAGGAAGACTTTGATGACTATAACTTGTGCTATAAATTGTCAGTGTGTACGTACACCAGAGTCAAATGAGATCCCTCATTTTTCCTACTCTTATTATTCTTTCTTTATGATCTCTGCTACATTACATGCAGTATAAAGGTACAAGATCCTAATGATAAATGTAACTGTATTGTTTGCTTTAAGTGTACCGATAAACTTAATGGGGGAAATATAAATGTAGTAGACAATCTTTTAATATTGACAATGAAAACAAATCAACAAGCTTGGACGAGCAGCTACAGATACTCTCTGATGGAACTGTTTGACAGATGAGAACTCAGAATGAGGCAGCCTTCTGATTCCTAGTTCCATGTTCTCTCTCCTGCTCTACCCTCTCGTTTAGCACCTTCAAAGTGCACCAGGTCAGCACTTTATTCTTTGCAATCATGCAGTAACTGCCTCCCTCCTGCCCAGCTGAGACAGTATTGGCAATGAGTACATGGAAGGGTTACACAGACGTGGAAGAGCTGTAGTTTGCACAGAGCTATTATTGACTTCTACAAATGACAAAACTGTCTAAAATTTAGATATTTCTCAAAAGCTACACACTAATAGCTGCATGTCATAAACAGGCAAAATTTGTCAGACGTGGTTTGAAAAAATAAAAATTAACTTTTTGCATACCCTTAACCCATGACTGCACTCTATTAGGATGGGTTTTTCTCATTTACATCTGTTTCTCTCTGTAGACATGTAGACTTTAAATTTTAACAGCAATTTTCTGTAATAATTTCATGACATTTAATGATGTCTTATGCTTTTACAAACTTGAAAAATCTACAGAGTATATTTTGGACTTAAGAAACTCTTAAAGCCAGGAGAATACATCTGGGTAAAAAAATAAAATATGAAACAAGTCTAATAATATATACTTCTCTTTTTAATGTCACTCTTGTTAGCAAATAATAATTCTCCAGTGAAGAAATGGAACAGCTCTTCAGTGGAATATGACTAATAGCACACATTTTAAAATGCCATTCAATATGTATTCAATTCCAAATCAAGACAAAATGATTCCTGTGCCAAGTGTGGTCACTTTTTATATTTTGTTATGTACTTGAATATTTGAAAGAGGGCAGTTTGTTTTTCTAAGTTAAAAATAGCTATATTTGCTTTCAGCTAACAGTGCTTTATGAAAACAGAAATAGACAACTGGGGTTTGTTACTAGCGTAGTTTCCAGGTAAATGTATCACATGCCAATTTTTAAAGAGGCGATTCTCCTAAAATTGCTTTTCTTACCATTTTGGTACACAAAGTAAAATTTCTGAGTAGTGTTAGGAAAACATGGGAGAGAAATGAGCAAAAGTTGCTGCCTACATGAAGTGATGCACATAAACTGTAGGATACAAGACAATTTAATCTCAGGGCACATTTTGTCCTGAAAAACTACCCCTTTTTACTTTTCTGTGTTTCATATACCTAGTAAGCCTGCTGTTTGCTCCCTCTTTCCCTTCTCCCTCCCCTGCTACTCTGATCCTCCTTATACCTTCTTCATTAGCTAACTTCCAGAAGAGATTACACCGGATGGACTTGTTCATACGAAACCATTTGAGACGAAAGATGTCCTTTAATTTGAAATTTCATTTAATCACATGATCCCTTGCAGAGGCAGAGCTTTATTGGAAGGAAGTAGAAAAGATGATTTTGAAAATGTAGACTTTTCTGGTTCCACTACTCAAATTATGTAGCTAAGCATTATACCAGGGTGATCAGTTACAATAATATGAATAGCCAGGTAGTTAGCATTTTAATTAATTAAACAATAGACACTGAATGCTAAGGGCCAGATAGGCAAAGCCTGTGGCTCTGTGGAACTTACTGTCCTACGAAGTTGACTTTAAGGTGTTAAGATACCAGGGTGCAGTTACAATAATATGAATAGCCAGGTAGTTAGCATTTTAATTAATTAAACAATAGACACTGAATGCTAAGGGCCAGATAGGCAAAGCCTGTGGCTCTGTGGAACTTACTGTCCTACGAAGTTGACTTTAAGGTGTTAAGCCAGTAAGCTATGTGTGATGCTTGTAATGACATGTGAGTGCAGGAAACAGGATGCCATGGTTAGTCTACCATAAGAGGTGGAGAAAGTCTCTGGAATAAGGACCCCAGAGCAAGGACTAGGCAGATAAGTTAGCCACCTGACAGTGCTCTGCCTTCTGCCATGTCATTGGCCCAAGGTATCCCCCATCCTCCTGTGACACATTTCCTCTTATTCCAGCCTAAATGATGATGAGCACAGAAATTAGAAGAACCATACCATTTGCTAAGGACTGGTATGCAGTTTTCACTTTTAACTCTTTATTTGGTTGCATTAGTTTGTGCTTATTGTAGAGTAGAATGTCAGGGCCTTATTTTTAGATGTAGTGACTCTCGCAGTTTCCATTTTTGTTAGTCTGATTGATATGAAACTGAAGGTCTGGGAAATAGAGAAACATTTGGAATTATAGAATAGATAAATTCTTGGGATGATGAAAAGATTAAGGTGCAGGGGCTGAGACAACTTCAAAGAAAAAGAGGAGTCAGAATATCTTCTCAAACCTGACTGAATAAGTCATCAATGAAGTTCAGGACAGAAAGAACTTTTAAGTCTTCTGGTAAGATTTGTAAAACACTTTGTACAAACACTCCACATTAAAATATACAGACATGCACCACACCCCCCACACACCTTCAGTGTATATGAATTTTTCTTAAGATTAGAATAGTGATTTAAAAATAGTATTATTTTAAACATTATGCCATTAGAAATTTTTTGTTCCGAAGCAAAGGCAATATTCTTCAAAATGAGTAGCTATGCACAGTGCACCTTGCCACACACTGAACAGAGAACTGCACAAGACAGAAACGGTCCTGCTTGCACATTTTTAAGTTGCTTTACTCATACTCAAGTATTCATGTCTCTAAGTGCTTCCATGTATTCTATTTTATTATAAAATGTTTTATAATTTTATTATAAACATTATTTGAAAGCAGTATCACAGAAATTTTATGATCTACACTTTAGATGTGCCATAAAATTTCTTAAGGTTCTGCTGAGAATGGTTTTCATTTGACCACTTTGGCCAACAGCACTAAATCATCTCATAATCATATGGATAACTTGCATTATTTCATAAATATAGACTTTGTTTTGAAACAGGGTCATGCTATGCAGTTCAGGCTGGCCTGGAACTCACTATGTAATCTAGGCTGGCCTTGTACTCAGGGCAATCTTCGTACCTCGGCCTCTCACATGATGGGGTTATAGGCATGTGCCACCATGCCTGGCTATAAATATTGACACTGACAAGTGGAAAGTAGATACTATCATTAAAATCTGTATGTAGCTTTTAGCACTTTAATATCATTAAAATTAAAATTAAGCCAGGGATTTAGCTCAGTGGTGCCACAGCCTGCCTTGCAAGTGCAAGGACCTGAGTTAAATCACCAGTACCAAAAAATAAACAAACAAATACCAAAAATCTAAAACCAAAACCAAACAAAATTAAACATTAATACACTTAGTAAAAATGTTAGAAATTTAAGAAGTATACAGATGACTATACCACAAGACTTCTGAGAAAACAGAGAAGAGGACTTGAAACTCAAGGAGTTAAATAGAACATGAAAAGGTAAAACACAACCATTACATAAAGAGGAACAGAGAACGCTGTAAAAAAACTTAAAATGTAAATAATAAAGTCTATTATACTCAATATTACAAAAATTAATTCAAAATGGATTTTAAACCTATAAATCAATAAAATCTACTTAAAACTTTCCAATGCCTAAGAAAAGTCAAAGGGGGAAACCTTCATGACACTGAAATTATATCACAAGTATCTCAACCAAAAGCAGAGACAAATGGGATTACATCAAATTTGAAAGCATTTGTACAACAAAGGGCACCACCAAGGAGTGAAATGCAACCTGTAGAATGGAGAAAATATTTTCAAACTATTTCTCAGACAAGGGGCAGTTATCTAGAAAATATAAAGTCATATAATTCATAACAAAAAACCCAAATAATCTGATGCTAAAGTGGGCGGAAATGTGAGTAGATACTTCCCTAAAGGATACGTACAAACGGTCAACAGCCATAAGAAAATATATGTAATGTGACAAGTCTTTGGGAAACACAAATCAAAATCACTATGAGATATCACCTCACACTTCACACCATTTTAGGGTACTCATTAAACAGACTGAGAATAAAGGTTAGAGAGGATGTGGTGAAATTGGGGCCCTTGTACACTGTTGTAGGGATTGTAAAGTGACACAGCTGCTACAGAAAACAGTATAGATATTTCTCAAAGCACTAAAAATGGAACTACTACATGACATAGCAATGCCACTTCTAGTTACTAAAAAAATAATATCCCAAAAAGACATTTTCACACCCATATTCACAACAGCCAAAAGGAAGAAGTGGCCAAAATGTTATTGACAGATAAATGGAAAATGGAGTATAGACATCTAGTGGAATATTACTCATCTTGAAAAAAGAAGGGAATTCAGTCTAGACAGCAAGTCATTTTGCTAAATTAGGACATTGTACTCAATGAGATAACAGTCACAAAATGACATCTACTGCATGAAATTATCAAATTCAGAAGTGATAGACTAATAGTTGCTGCTGGGGTTGGGTGGGAGCAAACATTTGTTGTTCAACTGGTGTGTAGTTTCACACAACAGAAAACCTTTATGGATCTACCGTTCAACAGTGTGCCTATAGTCAACAATACTGTACATTTAAAAATCAAAAGAATACATTTGGTTGTGTTTTTTGAACAATAAAAATTCTTTCCCATTTAATAATTATTAAGATAAGCCAGCATGATGTGTTACTTTCTCTGATAAATAGACACTCAATAGAAAACTTTAAAATTTGGGAGTTATGGTTGAGATGTTTATAATTGAATCAAATGGAGAATTTGAGCTTTGAGGTAAAAACTAAACAGTCTTTTTCTGACAAAGTGCCTTTAAGTGCCCATTTCTTTTTTTTGTTGGGGGCAGGATTGAACTCAGGACCTTATGCTTTTGAGGCAGGTGGCAGAACCACTGAGCTAAATCCCCATTCCTTAAGTGTCCATTTCTTTAATTTCAAAGTGTGTCCATCATAGTTGTTTGAGTTGTTAATTGAAACTCTCTGAAAAAGCATTTAGTAAGAAGGAGGGGTTTAATCCTGTTTTGTCCTCTGTCCTGGAAGGTTTTGAGCCAAATGGCAGGCTCAAGCCTGCCCATGGCCAAATATGAACACTTTGCTCAACATCCAAGGACAGGAGCCAGAGAAACAAATGTCAGATGCAACTGATAACATCTTTTTATGGTAATTCATTATTTTTATAATAATTAAAGAGTCTCAAAGGGTGTTAATTCGAAGTTGATGAATAGTCTTGGAGCACTAGGAAAATTGAAAATAAATAACAAATTTTAAAATTTATTTTATATTACAACCTTTTTACTTGTTAATATTGAGTGCAATATGAAAATATAATAAGATAATGTTAGCTACACAGAGACATGGGACAAACAATACCTTTCATAAAGCATCCAAAAAATTGATATACCTAGGAATCTACCTAATGAAATAAATCAAAGACCTCGACTCTGAAAACTCCAACACTGAAAAAAGAGATTGCAGAGGATATCAGAAAATGGAAAGACATCCCTTGCTCCTGGGTAGGAAGAATCAACATAGTGAAAGTAGCCATACTTTCAACACTGCCATGTAGATTTAATGAAATCCCAATTGAAATCCCAGTTGCATACATCACAGACCTTGAGAAAACAATACAAAAATTCATTTGGAACAAGAAGAGACATAGAATAGCAAAAGCAATTCTAGGTAGTAAAGACAAGGTATGGGGTATCACAGTCTCCAACTTGAAACTACACAACAAAGCTACTGTGATAAAAACAGCATGGCACTGGCAAAGAAACAGACCTGAGGTCCAGTGGAACAGATTAGAAAATTCAGAAACAACTCCAGACTTACTGAACCACCTCATCTATGACAAAGGAGCCAAATAACCTCACTCAAGGAAAGCTAGACTCTTTAATAAGAGGTGTTGGAAAAACTGGGTTTCAACTTGCCAAAGATTAAAACTAGACATATATCTCTCAGCATTCATTAAATTAAAATCAAAATGGATTAAAGATCTAAATATTGAAATAGAAACACTAAATCAGCTGGAAAAGAGGTTAGGAAGAACTCTTGAAAACTTTGGTGTAGGAAAAGATTTTATGAACCAAACCTCAGTTGCCCATGAACTAACACAAGCAATCAACAAGTGGGATCTCTTCCTATTAAAAAACTTCTGCACAGCAAGAGAAATAACCAATAGCATGAAGAGACAGTCCACAATGTGGGAAAAACTTTTCACCAGCTCTTTCTTTGACAAAGGTCTACTATCTAGAATATATAAAGAACTTTAAAAAAAATCATACCTCCCAAATTTAAAGACCCAATCCAAAAATGGGCATCTGAAATGAACAGACATTTTCCAGACAAAGAAGTAAAAGCATCAAATAAACATATGAAATAATGTTCAACATCACCGGTCATCTGAGAGATGCAGAAGAAAACAACAATAAGATTCCACCTCACCCCAGAAAGAATGGCTGCTACCATGAAATCAGCCAATAACAAATGCTGGTGGGGCTGTGGGGAAAGAAGAACCCTGCTGCACTGCTGGTGGGAGTGTAGGCTGGTGAAACCACTGTGGAAATCAGTATGGAGATACCTCACAGAACTAGGATTGGAGGTCCCATTGGACCCTGCTGTCTCCCTGCTGGGGATCTTTCCCAAAGAATTAAAAGAATCATACCACAGTGATATATGTGCACCCATGTTCATAGCAGCACAATTCATTAGAGTTAAAACTTGGAAACAGCCCAGTCGCCCATCAACTGGAGGCTGGGTAAAGAAAACATGTTTTTTGTTGTTGTTTTTTTTTTAAATAAATGGAGTACCACTCAGCCATACAGAATGAGAACCTAGCTAAATGGATGTACATTGAGGTGATACTCTTAAGTGAAATAAATAGGACACATATGTGTAAATACCAAATAGTTTCTCTAGTGTGAGAGGCTGAAAGTGTAAATAAGGACTAAAAGGTATAACAATTTGAAATAGGAAGAAAAGTTGCAAAGTAGAAGGGGAAATGGGAAGGGTAGGTGAAAAGGTGGGAATGGAATTAACATGAGAAAAAATGCAAACAAAGTCTTTGGAGGGATGGAGGAATTGAAGGGAGGGCAGGGGAAAAGAAAAAAAAAAGAAACAAGATGGATTATGTAAAGGTGCAAATTTCCAATGATGAATGTCCCTACATTGTATACCTTAAATGTACCAATAAAATTAATTAATTTAAAAAAGATAATGTGAGCTAAATGCCTGATTTATCTGAATAGTGCTAAGAAAATAGGTTTAAAAATATATGGTGAAAGTCAATAGAAATTTTATTTTTGATAAAAATAAGTTTTATACTTTAAAAATAAAAAGAAGTGACAAAATTAAAACAGAGGTAATACAAAATAAATCAAAAGGTATAATAGATAATATTAAATAGGGAGCAAAGTTTCAAAGGGGAGGGGCAAATGGGGGTCGGGGAGAAGAAAGAAGGGAAAGAAAAAATATGAGTAAAGAAGGAAAAGTGGAAACAAAGCTTTTGCAAACAGGGAGGAGTGGAGGGAGGGAAGGGGAATGGAAAAATAGAACTAAGAAGGCTGGGGATTTAGCTCAGTGGTGCCAACACCTGCTTTGCAAGCACAAGGTCCTGAGTTTGATCTCTGGTATACAAAACAAAACAAATAAAAAATTTAAATTTTTAAAAAATTTAAAAGAACTAAGATATATCATGTAGAGGTATAATTCCCAATGATGAATGTAGTCATAATGTATAACTAAAATGTACCAATAAAACTAATATAAAAAATAGGCTAAAATATACAGATACCTGTGCATCTGAAATTGTTCATTTTACTTTTGCATGATATTAAGAATAATCTCTAATGTAGGAATTATTTAACAAATTTTGAGAAATATACTGTGTTGAAAAATGATTACATTTGGGTTCTGGTACATAATGTCTATAAGACTATTTCTTACATTGTTTCATTATTGGATTTTTATTTTACGTTCTCTTTATGTCTGATAGACTCTCTTTTTGCCTACAATTTAGTCAGGTTCTCAGAACTCTTTTCAGCTAAGCCTCACCTTTGGCCCATGTCCTGTGTGTATTGGGTTTGTCCAGTCCAGTCTTCGTGAGAAGCCTTTCAATCAGTGTATTAAGAGTCCCCTCTGAAAACTTTTTCATCTCCTACCTTTGATATATACATACTTGGCCAGCCTTTAACTAGAACTCTACTGTCTGATTTAGCCAGAATCTTTCTACCTTTAATGATGTATTACTTTTACCATCTTAGTAATTTTCCATCTACTGGAAATTAGAGAGCCTCCTCACATTACTCATTGGTTATAAATCTCCTCTTGTCCTTATGGTATCTGGAATGGAGTCCAATCTTACTACAGTAGCTACACTGCAATAAACTTTAACAAGATCCTCATTAACATTTTAGAGATACCAAAAACAATGCTTAATTTTACTTAGTAACTTTAAAAATTATTAATTCTTATTGAGTATCTCTCGTAAATAGGAAAAATTCTTTTGTATATGTCAGTGCCATTTTTCCCTGAATTTTAACTCTTAGAAGAGCGTCATGGCTTTTACTCCAATTAGCTTAATGTCTTACTTGAACACTTACTTTAAAAAATGTATTATGCTGAATGCAAAGTACTTTAGATGGAAAGCTAATGTGAGTAAGATTAAGTACTATGAGGAAAAAGCAAAAGCCTTCTTTCAAGAAACATTGTATAAGAAAAGTAGAACTAGGAGACATTAGTGTAGATATGATAGTTCAATTTTGAATAAGTGAGCTCTACTTTTAACAAAACAATAGAATAATCTATGCAACTCATTAATTTAAAAGCAAAATGCATTCAGTCAATGCCCACTGCGGCCCTCCAGTGACCTGTCAGTGCTGCGATACTGTGACCTGCAGTCCAAATCATGCACCTTTTTGTAAAAAAAAAAGTATTGGAACAGTCTTTTCTGTTTTCTCTTGCATTGGCTATGGCTGCTTTTATACTATAATCCTAGGGTTGAATAGTCATATTGAAAAATTTGAAAATTGAAAACCTTTACTATATGGCATTAAAACAATAAAATCTCTACTCTGTTTGTTTTTTTGCTCCTTTCATATCCACTATTAGATCAATTTTTATTATTCCAAGACAGCAGTCCAGCAGAAGTCTTTCCAGGTCATATAAGGTTAGGCAACAGAATTAGATTTTTTTCCTCTTTAAGTTTATTGGTACATTTTAGGTAGATAGTACAGTTACATTCATCACTGGGATTTTGTACCTTCACATGACAGGTTTTGGTTCTCATTTTTTCTCACACATTGCCCTACCTTCACCCCCTCCTCCCTTCCCTATTTACAAAAACTTTATTTCCATTTTTTCATATTTTTTTCTTTTCACTTATTTCCTTTCCCCTACCCTTCCCACTTCCCTAAAAGAATCAGATTTATGGACTCTTCACTAACTATGCTGCTCTCTATTGCAGATGGTGAGTCACGTGATATACAGGGTTGAAACTCTCAGGCACTGAAGGAAGTGATGTTTGTAAAACTGCAAAATCCAGATAAATTGTTTTCTAATATCATGGAGCTAAATAGAAAAGTATTCCTTTGACTTGTTTCACCAACGCAGTTAGACTCACCGATTATAACCCAGGACAGCAATTGATTTAAAAAAGAATAGCTAATGAGAACATCTGTTTTGAACTTTCATCATGAATGATTATATGATAAATGACCAGATTAGTTGATGTCAACTTCATGTAGGATTATATAAACATTATCGAGCTACTATTACAGAATATATATTTCACATGTGTGCACTTGACTGGAACTTAGCCCATCATAAGCCATGTACCTATCTAAATTAATTGCTTTTTGATGGTGCATTATCAGTTTTATATTTCTGTTATTTGTATATCTTTCTATTCTTTATTTCCCATAATCTCATGTCTGGAATCTATACATATATCATGTTATAAAATAATGTCTTCTATCAATAAATTATGATAGCATATGGAGAATGTGCATATTGTTGATCGACTCAATGATTCCTTTTGAAGGACAAAGTAGTTATTCTCAACTTGCCCACAAAGAAACAAGCAGCTTTTTCTACAGCTAGATGATAAGAATCAGCACAAAGATCAGGCCTTTTGGTTCTAAATCTAGGGCCCCTAGCATTGTAGCCACATTCTCTGCAGACAGAAAATATTATTTTTTATATGTGAAATGCCATGATTTTAATTATTGTGTTTATCAATATTATTGCCATCCCAAATGCAGCAGTTTAGTTTTTGCACTGTGGGTGCAGGTTCATTCACAACTATATTAAAGTATCTGTATGGCATAGAAGTGATTTAACTAGACAATGTACTTGATTTTCATGGAAGTACTTTAGAGTTTCCCTGAAAAGATCAATGAGTTGAGTGGGATGATTGTAGGAATTTCCATTTTATATTATTTACTAACTCTATAAAACAAAAATGGGTGCACTTGCAAGACTGAAATAATTTAAGCAAGACTTTTAGAGATTAATAGTGAAGAACAGAGGCCAGTGATCTTTAATTATATTATAAG
Organism: Fukomys damarensis; assembly: GCF_012274545.1. NCBI lineage: Eukaryota > Metazoa > Chordata > Mammalia > Rodentia > Bathyergidae > Fukomys > Fukomys damarensis. The sequence goes on from NW_022900913.1 coordinate 31,035,557, forward strand.
CTTGCTCATTGTGTAGGCTGGGACACCTTTCTTTGTAGTTTCAATGTTTCAGCTTTAGGATTTTTTTATAACTCTCATTTATCATTAAAAATACATCCACTGATGATGGTCTTTTAATGAGTATATGTGTTTTCATTAATTTTTATATATCTCTACTTTAACTATTACGGTAAATTTTAAATAAACGTTAACATAGACACTAAAATAAGAAAAGTAGGAAATAATTTATGAAGAAATTTTTAATTGTAGTTAAATTGTAGTTAATTTGCAGCCTCCAAAGAAATAGAAATGAACTCATTTATTTACATTTGAAAGGTAAAGTGGATGATATGTTTTGTTCTCTCTTTAATTTTCATGTAACTCTTTTGTGTTAGTTATTTTTTCTGTCTGTTGTAGCTGAGAAAGATTCTCACAAATGTATGCAGTGCAAATTCCTTACTAATGCAATAACTCGGGATACATTTTTAAAAAAATCTCAGGCACAAATTCAATAAAGAATTCTTTTGTTTTATGATTTAATTAGTAAATTTATATAGTCTTCAAGGTTAATTGGTTATTCATATAAAATAATCAGATTTGAACAATTTTATTAATGAATTCAAAATCCACTGTAACTCATTTGGAAAATGTTATTTCCAGGTATATTTTATATCTCAGATCTCACTAGAGAAATAGAATCAACAGGATGAATACAAGATGAATATATACATATATGCTCTTTTATTTCTTGCCTTTGTTTCATGTATATATGCTTTTCTGTTTCTTGCTTTTCTGTCTCCTTCCTAGGATGACCCAGCAAAAGTCTTTTGCCAGATGCAGAAACCTCATCTTGGCCTGCTAATCTCCAAAATTTGAAAGATTCTTTTGAGATATTCTGTTAGAGCAACACAAAATGGTGTGATGATGTATAAGTAGGTTTACTATGGAAGTGGCTCATGGGATTTTGGTAGTCAAGAGGTCCCAGGAGGATCAGGGAATCTGGTGGTATGACAAAAGCCTGACAGGCATGGGACCTCATGTCCAAGGGTACTAGAAGTGGATATCTCAGATCGGGGCGGGGCGGAGAGGGAGAGAGAGAGAGAGTGAATGTTAGTTCACTTCTGCCTTTTTTCCCTATTCCTGATGGATTGGATGATGCCTGCCCACATTGGTGGGGGCAGGTTTTTAATAAATTTAGTAATTTACATGCTAATCTCTCAGAAACATCTCCCAAACACAACCAGAATCATGTTTCAGCAGTGCTCTATGCATACGTAAATCCAGTCACATTCATACATAAATTTAACCATCACACCAAGTCCTAGTTTAGAGTTTTAATACAGAAAATGCAGTAATTATTTGCTGAATAAAATATATGCAGTAATGAGAACTTTGGATGTTTAAAAAGTAATTATTTGTTTAAAGATTTATGAATGTTTTCTTTATATTTAAAGAGCTAAAATAAACCCGTCTCCCCAAATGCATGCTACGTAACATACTACTTACTATCTACTGATTAGATCATTACTATTCCTTTCTTCCTGATTGTGTCTAGCAAAGAGAAGTCGGTTCTGTAATTTTTCTGGCTGATCATTAGTATAATATACCATGGATGTGTGTTCAACTGTATTTTTGGAAAACTCTTTTAAAGACATTTTCCTGTGGTTTGTAAGGCTTAATTTAATTAAAGCCTACCAAGTAAAATCTACTTATCTAACTGGGTCTGCTCAAAGCTGTGGTACTCTTACTTTTACCTCAGAATAACTCTTTTCCTTATCTTACAGGGGACTAAGCTCAATATCAAGTTTTACATTCTATACGTTAAATATTAACTGAGCTTAATTTCATTGCTTCATTTTTTATATAAGAAGTGAATATATAGCATGATGTCCATATTTTCTTCTCTTGTGGGCAGCATTAGGACTAGTGAATGCACATAATCCTCCATTTTGGAGTAAGCACAGATCCATGATTCTCTGACAATTACAATTAACCATGTTTCAGATGAATTAGCTTATTCAAGCTTTGGAACAGTGCTTCAGCTATAGGCATGAGTTTAGGGCTTTGAAACACTGGCTCCTAGTGTAACATTTTATTCTCTTACTGTGCTATGGGCTTGAGTCACTATAAAGTTTCAGTAGCATTGGAATTTGTCATACCTCAGACCCTAGAGAATTGTAAATAGTTTATTATTTCCTAGCATCACAACAGTGTGACAACTGGAAAAATGAACACTAAGTTCAAAAATACAGCCAAAACAATGGCAAAGCTGGTTCTAAAAGGATAATAAGCATACTGATTGTTCATTTAAAGCTTTCAAGATTAGACCACACTAATTAATGCATGAAGTCATTACTGCTTTCTGTCAAAGTGAACTTTACTTGAACTTGTTTCAAAGTAAACACCCAAGGGTATGATATGGATGCATGAAAGTTTGATAATTTAAACATTAAGAAAAGCCAGATGCTCTTTTATGAAATATATCTTTTATATTCTGAGCACAGTAAATACTAAAACAAGTGAGCAGAGGTAGAAAAAATTCAAATCATCCATAATCACACAGCATAGTTGTTGGAACATTTTTAGTTTCTGGAGTTGACTCCAAATATGTCTTTGAGGCTGGGAACTGGAACTATTTTATACAAATTTATCAAATATGAATGATTAAGAAGGATGCTGTACTCTAGTTTATGATATTCATTTTTTGGTAGAGACTAGCTAGATGTTCGCCAAAACCATCAATCTGTTTTTCTAGACAAACAGCTAGACTGCAGCTCCTCCCTCCCTTGTATCCAATTAGGTCTGATCGGGTGATTGTGCCCTAGGTGGATAGACTGGCAAAGGAAAAATTTGAGCTGCTACATAAAGTGGCTCATAAAATCTTTCTGTAGGTGTTTTTTTCTTTCATCTGTGGCCAGCTTATGAAGACCTATCATAATATTCTGAAGGTGTTGCGGATGGCATGGTTTAAGGTGGAAGGGAACTGGGTATCAGATTGGAAATTTCCCCATTGAGCATCCCACTGAATGATGATGAACTCTGCTGGGTGTCCACTGGATTCAGCTGAGCCACTGAAAAGTGTGGTTAAGTAGCAAGACATGATGCCAACTAATACATGGTATTCCACTTCCCTTTTCCTCAATGAATTCATATGATGCGAAACTATGGCAAAAGAAGTAATGGAGATGAAATATATATCCTTGAGTGATGATTAGAATAATTGTAAAGTGGAAGACAGTCCTGCACATGTTAGGATATTTGGCTAATAAGGTATTTGACTTTTAAAAACAATTATAGGACAACTGTGCTTTTATAAAATGCTTTAGGAATATACGTGATGGATAGTTGCCCTGTGACATGGCTCTATAGATCATTTTATAATAATAAATATTTTCATTTATCATAGTTTATTTAAAAAAGCATTTGTTGTTTGCTGAAAGAAATTGAAAGAGCAAGAAAAACAGATTCCTACATAATGTTGAATTTCTACAAGTGGATTTGATATGTCTTCCCATCAGTTTGGGACAAGGATGCTATTGTTATGAGATTTATTTTCTGAAAAAGACTGACAACACACTATTTTAATATTTTATTTATGTGTGCAATTTATTTGTAGTCATGACTGGACTTCCCCAGATACATGTGAGTAGAAACAGAATTTTTCAAATGAAGATTAGTGTTCACTGCAGGACCGTTGGATCCTGAAGTCTGTTATACATTCGTTACTCATTATTTTGGAGTCTCCAGTTCAGACAGGCTGGCTTAACTCAATTTTCCTTTGAAAGGATTACTACATTAAAAGCAGCTCTATTAAGTCAAATGTGCAATAACAGAATTATCTAATTTCACAGAGAAGGGACTGTAGGAAGATGATGTCTAACACACACACACACACACACACAATCCACTAGATTCTTATTTTATTTAAGAATGATGATAAAAATCAGTGAAAACAAAAGGGAGAATGTTGAGGTAACTGAAGCTGTATTCCACTAACCACTTGCATCCTTAGAGACAGTGATTTCTGGTGGCCTTGCACCTTTCTGTACAGTATCCAGGGAGTAGGCCCAGAATTTGAAGAGTGAATGCTCATTGAGGTCAGTGTTTCACAATTACAAATAAGAACTTTTTGAAGTTTTCTCTGTGATACTCAGATCTGCATAGTCCCTACAACTTTAAATTAGAAACTGAGCAATATTCATGGACTATATTTTCTTTTTCTTCTTTCGCAGATTCAACGTTGTGAAAGGAGCGGGGGTGGATAGCCAAAGTGGGAATGTGCCTTTCAATATGTTCCTTACGAAAAAGAATTGAATTCCCTGATGTTGGAAAATTTAATTGCTTCTAGAAAATAAACTAGACTGCTGATGATATGATACTCTACATAGAAGACCCCCCAAAACTCCACTAAAAGACATGTAGACTTAATTGACAGATTCAGGAGAGTAGCTGGAAACATGGTCAATACTCAAAAATCAAAAGCCTTCTTGTACACAAATAACAGACTCACTGAGAGAGAAATTAGTGGAACAATCCCTGTCACAAAAGCATCCCCCAAAATGAAATATACAGGAATCAATCTAATGAAAGACACAAAAGATCTCTACACTGAAAACTCAGCACTCTGGAAAAGGAGATTGAAGAGGATATAAGAAAAAGGAAAGATATCCCCTGCTCCTGGGTAGGAAGAATCAATATAATGAAAATGGCCATACTACCAAAACTCCTATATAGATTCAGTGCAATCCTGATTGAAATCCTAACACTATATTTCACAGAATTAGATAAAACAACCCAAAAATTCATTTGCAATCAGAAGAGACCTAGAATAGCAAAGACAATTCTAGGCAACAGAGAAATGACAAGGCTATCACAATCCCCAAATTGAAACTTTACTACAAAGCCACTGTGATAAAAAGCATGGTGCTGGTAAAGAATATCAGTAAAATAGATTAGAAGATGCAAAAACAGCTCCAGTTATACTCAGCTACCTCATCTTTGACAAAGGAGACAACCATCCTCAGTGTAGGAAAGATAGCCTCTTCGATAAATGGTGCTGGAAAAATTGGGTTTCAACCTGCCAAAGATTAAAACTAGACCCTTATCTTTCACCATGCACTAAACTAAAATCCAAGTGGATTAAATATCTAAATATTAAAACAGAAACACTAAACTTGCTGGAAGATAAGTTAGGGAGAACTCTTGAAAACAACTTGCATAGGAAAAGACTTTATGAACAAAACCTCAGCAGCACGGGAACTAGAACAAAAAATCAATACCTGGGATCTCATCTTTTTACAAAGCTTCTGCCTGAAACAGAAACCACCAACAGAGCTAAGAGACAACACACAATGTGAGAACAATTTTTTTTAACATCTGTTCCTCAAAGGTTTACTATCAGAATATTAAAAGAACTAAAAAAACCCAGACCCCCGAACAAAACCTCAGCAGCACGGGAACTAGAACAAAAAATCAATACCTGGGATCTCATCTTTTTACAAAGCTTCTGCCTGAAACAGAAACCACCAACAGAGCTAAGAGACAACACACAATGTGAGAACAATTTTTTTTAACATCTGTTCCTCAAAGGTTTACTATCAGAATATTAAAAGAACTAAAAAAACCCAGACCCCCCCAAATATAAAGACCCAATATAAAAATAGGTAGTTGATGCCAACTTTGGAAAAAATCATCCAAATTTACTGTGTTAACTTGGCATTGTACAGAAATGGACAAACATATTGGTCTAGAAATGTGAATTTATTTTATTTTATTTTTTTTCCATGTGTACAGGGGTAACACATCATACTAAATATGTAAGGTCATATCTACGAGGGTTTGATTACAGAAACTAATGAAGTATTCTCTAAATAATGAAAAAATAATAAGACTGTAAGAGCGAGAAGCAATTTAAATATGTTCAGGGACCATTTTCATCTCCAGAATTAAGGATTATTTTGATGTTACATCATTGCCTTTTCTCTTTTACTTTCCTTTTTAGTTTTATTTTCAGATTCCCTACTTTTAATGTTCATACAGAGATTTCTTTAACTGAAATACCGAATAGTTTCTTTGGTGTGAAAAACTATAATAGTGCACAGGATCCTAATGAGACAATTAATAATGTGAAATAGGAAGTAAAGGGCTAAAGGTGTA
>NW_022900913.1:31041747-31052193 GCF_012274545.1 Fukomys damarensis
GGGGTGAAGGGAGGGCGGGACAAAGGGAAAAATGAGAATCAAGACCTATTATGTAAAGGTACAGAATCCCAATGATGAATGTAACTGTATTGTATACCTAGATTGTACCAATAACCTCAATAAAAAGGAAAAAAAAAAAGAAAAAAAAATAGGTAGCTGAAATGAACAGACATTTCTCAGACAAAGAAATAAAAACAGCAAATAACCATATGAAAAAATGTTCAATATCACTGGTCATTCAAGAGATGCAGATGAAAAGAACACTGAGATTCCACCTCACCCCAGAAGGAATGGCTGCTATCAAGAAATCAACCAATAGCAAATGCTGGAGGGGTTGTGACAGGAATGGCTTCTCCATTGTTGGGAGTGCAGACTGGTGCAACCACTGTGGAACTCAACATGGAGATACCTCAAAGAACCAGGATTAGAGGTCCCATTTGACCCAGCTATTCCTCTGCTGGGTATCGTCCCAAAAGAACTAAAAGAATTTTACCACAGAGACATATGTGCGCCCAAGTTTAGAGTGGCACAATTTATAATAGCTAAAACTTGGAAGCAGCCCAATTGCCCATCAACTGGAGACTGGATAAAGAAGTTGTGTGTTTTTTTTAAAATGGAGTACTACTTAGCCATAAAGAATGAGACTCTAGAGACATTTATAGTTAAATAGATGCACATTGAGGCCATAGTACTAAGTGAAATAAACAGGGCACACATGTGTAAATACCAAATAGTTTCTCTGGTGAGAAAAACTAAAAGTGTAAATAAGAATCAAAATGTATAATTGATAATCTGAAATCTGAAGAGACGGTGTAAATGAGGTAGAGGAAGTGGGAGGGGAAGGGAAAGGAAAAATATGAGAAATGGAAAAAAATGGAAACAAAGTCTTTGTATATAGGTTGAAAAAAATATGAAATGGAAAAAAATGGAAACAAAGTCTTTGTATATAGGTTGGGGTGAAGCAGTTGAAGGGAGGGCGGAGGAATGGGGAAAATAAGAACTAAGATATATCATGTAAAGGTGCAACTTTCTAATGAATATAATATGAATGCCATTACATTGTATACCTAAAATATACCAGTAAACTTCATTAAAAAAGAAAATAAACTGGACTTATAAGTTAGAATACAACAGGAAATAGTAGTAAATAAGGTAAATAAACTGGTCGAGGTTCCATATGTGAGAATTCACCCAGCTCAACATTATCTTCACCAGTATCTTACCATGCACCCTCTTCCTGCTCGCTAAGAAAGGTACAGTCAATGTCATGCCTTCCTTTTCTGGCCTAGTTCAGGTGGTGCCAAAAATACCAATTCAGTTTAGCAAATTGAGAGAAACATGCCGTATAAACCATTTCGTCAGTTTAAAATTACAAATGTGGCTGAGTGAGTGGTCTATTTCTCTACTTCAACTGATTCAACAGGTTTTTTTTAAAAAAAAATCTCACATGGATACATATTGAGGATATACTCTTAAGTGAAATAAATAAGTCACACACGTGTAAATACCAAATAGTCTCTTTGGTGTGAAAAACTATAATAGTACAAAAGTTCCTAATGGGATAATTAATAGTGTGAAATAGGAAGAAAAGGGCTAAAGGTGTAGGGAAAGTGGGAAGGGTAGGGGAAAGGGAACAAGGGAAAAGAAAAAAATATGAGAAAATGAAAAAATGGAAATAAAGTGTTTGTAAATAGGGAGGGGAGGAGGGGGTGAAGGGAGGGCAGGGACAAGGGGAAAAAATGAGAACCAAGACCTGTCATATGAAGGTACAGAATTCCAGTAATGAATGTAACTGTACTGTATACCTAAAATGTACCAATAAACTCAATGAGGAAAAAAAATCTCACATTGATATTACTGAGAAGGACAGGGCACAGTGTCACTGAGGTCACTGAGAAGTATTGCGATTTGGCTTTGAGTGGCTGCTTTGCCACTTGAGAATAGCAAGGAGTCAGGAGGAGAAACAAGTCTTTGCTAGTTATGGTGAACCAAAGCATGTCATCAAACTTGCCTCTTCAAAGGAAAGCTGAAGTCCTTTATTGATTCAATATCCCTCACTATTTTCCAACTGTTTTTGATATATATGGACAGAGAGGCATTTATGTACTCCCATTACCCATTTTAAGACTATTTGATTTCAATAAGGTACATACTCCTGACCAAATGAAGTTCTCATGGTGAAATGCTGACATCTGTAAGTTCTGGAGTAGCTAGACTGTGGAGCTCATTAAACCTTAACCATTCCAGTAGGAGTGATCTTCTGTACCTCCTTAAAAGTCATCACATAACAATACCTAAATCAACTCTTAACACAGAGTTTATTTCTAAGTATCCTCTTCTAGATCTGAGTGCTCAGGCCATGAGTTATAGGCATCAGCTTACAATGCCTATTCACGTATGATTGCCCAGTAGAAACCAATATAATTGGTGAATTGAAAACCTACCACCTTCCAAAATGAGGGATTCTAATCGATAATAAAATCAGTGGCCTGGGAAACTTAGACTCAAGAGTGTCAAGAACTGGGAAAGCTATTTTGACATTTTACAGAATTAGCCTTACTGCACACATATTTACATAAGCATGTATACAAGAGTATTATTATTTTCTTGACATTCTTTTTTGACTTTCGAAAGTTAAATTCTTTTATGTTGTAAGCAGTGACCTTTTGTTGCCAAGCCAAAAGCAAACATTTAACACTTTTATATGTATAAAGGAAGAGCAGAAAAGTCATCATGAGAAAAATAAATGAGGTGGTGAAACCCCATATATTTTGAAGTGAATCTGGGTTAGGCTCTTAAATTTTTTTTAAACTTTTTTTTTTTGTACCGGGGATCGGAACTCAGGCCCTTGTGCTTGTGAGGCAGGTGGCAGAACAACTGAGCTAACTTCCCTGCCCAACCTCTTAAAATGCAAAAAAAAATCCACTCCAGTTTTATAGTTGATTATCACTTGGTGTTATATTTTTCATATTCCATAGTAAGGTACCTTTCACCAGTGTATTATTATAGAAAAAGAATCAGGCAAACAAAAACCAAAAACAAAGTTACACTTAGCAAGAGTTCTGGTTTTAGTCTCTTGAAAGTAGTCATGCTGATAGAGAACCAGGATTCAAGAACTCTTGTTGAATCTAAGCTACAACGTGAGGTAGAAGTATCTCTAATTTATAATCTACTAGAAAAGGAAGAGGATGAACAGCGAGGATTGCTTGTGGTGGAGTGCAGCCTTCCCCTCAGGTGGAAAGGCAAGTGGGCCTTCGCGGGGAAGAGAGAACTGGGCTGGAATCTGACAAGGACGTTTGCCAATGGATATCATCCCCACGGATCCCAACGTGCTTCTTAGAATTGTGGCTACGGCTTAATTTCTGCTTTCTAAATCACATTTCGACCCATCCAGAAAAGATCCAGGAAAATATAAATCTCACCTTAACCAAGTTGACATAATATAATCCAAGGTAGGGTTTAAGTAAAGAAAATCTGATTTTTTAATTAGAGATTCAACATTATTTGGTAAATTTGTTTTTCTTAATATCAGTATTTATTCAGCAATTTAAAAAATTTTGACACTATGTGTTATAGATGCATGAATATCGGGAAGCTAGCACTTTAAAACTCTCTGAACATTTAGGTTGTAGAAATTGATGATGTAAAATGGTTTGTTTTATTTCTACTATAGTTAAGGACCCCCAAAACTACAGGTATATTTTCTTGTAGAGCATACCCCATCCTGCATCTGTGCCTTTGCACGGGTTACCATTTTAAAAGCTTACAAAGCCTTCATTGAGTTTGCAGTAATAATCTCTATTTTATTGAAAGGAACCTTATGTGGAAAAAAGCTAATGAACTTTCCCACAGCTACTCAGCTGCTGAGCACCAGGCTACTTGAGAAATTCTACCCAGACACAAAGGCTCCAGATTACTAAATATAGGAAAAAATGGGAGTAAAGGACTCCAGCCAGACTCAGATTTCCCCGTGCTCCATGTCAGTCACCATAGCTTAGATAGATAGCGTTTGGCTCAAGGCTATGGGGACACACAGGAAAGACAGATGGGCTCACCTCCTAACCTCCTTCTCACTCACTATGGTAAGCCTCTTCCTGTTCTGACTGGCTGCAAACTTGTCTCTGCAAAACTGGTGGGACTTCTCACCGCGGAATATTCTTAATCACAACTCAAATAACAATCTCTTTTCAGAATCCTTAAGTGCTCTTTCTTTTGAAGTTTTCATACGTGAGTGTTCAGAGGGAAACAATGAACAATGCTTATTTTCCTAAATCATTCAGTTAACTAAACAGAAAGCTAGTTTTTTTTTTTCTAAACTATTAGCATTGATATCTCTATGGAACAGAGTTGTCATTCTGCCCATTGTTTGGTCCCTAAGAAAATAAGATTTGTCAGTCTATTCGGTCCACTCTTTTATTACCAGCAAGATCTCCAAGGGACAGACAATGCGCTTGATATATTGTTTCTTTTGAAATGTTTGTTGCTATCTATTTCTATTTATAAACGTACTGCTGTGTAAATATTTTTGTTGTGATTTTTTTCCAGAGATTTATTATTCACAACCATGGAGGAAGAGAAGGAGGAGGAGAAACAGAGAAGTCAAGGGCAGGGGGAAGGGAAGAGGAGAGGAGAGAGATATGACATACTTATGTTTCAGCTCCTGGAATATTACCACATATGTTCTGCGTAGTTCATCCATTATTTCTGCCGTACTTCTCCCCATGCCGTTCTGACCTACTCTCTTTCCTAGGAGGTCATTGCATGAACTATATACCGGGGTCCCTGGGCCTCCTGGTTTACTAGTGAGTTCTGTCACTGAGTTCTGCAGGAAAATGGAAGGAGAGAGGGTAGATCAGCTCTTTGTTTTTCCAGCTTCTTCCATACCAAGTGCCCTGAGAGGACCCTTTACCAAATGTCACCTTTTGCAATGCAATAGACTTTCTCTCAGTTCAAAATAAGGTTCCCCTTAAGGTTTGGCTAGAACCTGCTCCCTCATCTTTTCATGCTGAGGGATAATAAATAGCTACAAAACCTAGATTAGCATAATATTTTTTATGGCTCCTCTTCATTAACAATCACTTTAGCCTCCCTCAAATTATCCTATTTTGAGTTTGCCATTTATTTTGTAAGGGGATTTTGACTGGTACTTTTCCTAAGCATTCTTTTGAAGCGCCATAATCTACTGGCACAGAGCTATAATTATTTCTGCAAACAATATTTCAAAATAAATCTGTATGTATGTGGGGCAAATGCTGTACATTTTAAATTTGATGCTCATCTTGACACTTTCTTAGGTTTTTGTGAGGCAAAATATGTTCATTATGGTTAATGGCTGACCCTTTTTGCCTGTTGGTACCTGTCTACAGAATCCAGGTAGCTGCCATAACTTACATATCAATGGCATTCCTTTTTGTGTCCCTCAGAGGATGCGTCCCCACTTTGGGGGCCATGAACTCTTAACATTTCAGAGCCAAGAGCTGTGGGCATGAGAAGGACAAATTATTCCAGTGAGTAATTAGAATTGTAGATAAGACCACTCCTGCTTTTACTGCTTGAGTCCTATGTCCATGTATTCTTTGAGTTGGAGGGACAACACTATATATATATATGTATTTTTCTGATTTAAAGGATATATTACATACTGCATTGTTTGTAGACATCACCTTCTAAAAGCATTATATCTTAGATGTTCTGTGGCATTACCTACTAGTAGCACAAACCATATTATAAGTCTGTGGATAGTGACATTGTTTGACACCACAAGAATAGAGAAGAAAAATACTAAGAATATTTATTTATTTATATAAAAATAAACATGTGGTCTGTACATTACCAATTAATGATGCAGTGGGTGGTGGTTGCTCTCCTCCAGGAATGGTGACGCACTGGGGATTCAGTGTTGTTTGTTGTGGTCAGTGACAGATTCTGGCTAATGCTAATAGAACAAGTCATTTTGTATACTTGCAGGTTTAGTGCCTCATTCGTGATTGTTAATTTCTTCCATGTGCTAAGTATCTTCCTCCTGCAGTTCTAGCCAAAACACTTCTGACCCAGCTATTTTTTTTTCCTCTGGATCTTCCAGTCTTTTTCCTTCCAGGCCCTTAATCACTGATTAAATTAATTACTATTGCTCATGAGTCTTCTTCTTGGATCTGATAATATATTTGGTTTGGTGCTCTGGCCAGGGGTAGAGAGAGGGTTCTGACCACTTATCTCTCCCTGCTGTTGTACCCCTTGCCTCACAGGCCCAGACCTCAAGCAAGGATTCATTCAGCTCCGCAGTAGGTACACGGCTACTATAGCCCAAGCCATGAGAGGGAATCCAAGTGTTGCATCTCTGTGACCATTAAATGTCCTTAGTGCAGTGAATACTATGCTCATTTACTGAGAAACTATTTTTGGCACATTTCTTGGGATCCAAACAAAGGGTACTAGCCTTAAGTTTCTAATAATTCTGTTACAATTAATCTCTGGTTTAGCTGTTTTCTTGTTTTTTGTTTGTTTGTTTGTTTTTTCTATATTGGAGATTGAACTCAGCACCTTGTGCTTCCGAGGCAGGTGCAGCAACACTTAGCTAAATCCCCAGCCTTCTTGTTTCTTTTCATCAATGAGATTGAAATAATCTTTGTGATTCCTAGTAAAAGTACTCTTGATCCAGACAAGTGATCAGCAACACTATATCTGTTTATAAAGAGTGGACATATCTATTTCTTCTGCCCTAATCCTTTAGTAGTCCCATACTACTTCTAGCATATAATAAAATAATTCACTCCAGTGGACAAGCTGATAAAGTGTAAGCTTATGAACATTGGCACACAAACATTAAGTTTATGAACACTGGAAGTAAAAAATAAATAAAACATTTAAAGTTTCTGAAATAAATTACACTGATTCTTATAACCAATATTAGTTGACAGTTCATCAAGGAGAGAGAAAAGTTGTGGATGATGTGATACTTCTAGTTTGAGCTAAATGAAAGGTGATGCCATTCTCCTTGAAAGAAAACAAATCATATACAAAAGTTGTTTTTGATTTTTGTTTTGTTTTGTTTTGTTTTTTTTGAGACGGTCTCACTATGTAGTTGAGACTGGCCTGGAACTCACTATGTAGCCCAGGCTGGTCTCAAACTCACAGCGATCCTCCTGCCTCAGCCTCCCAAGTGCTGGGGTTACAGGTATGCTCCACCACACCTGGCTAAAAGTTGTTTTTGAATAGATCTTAATCTCTTTTAATAGGCTCTGATCTATTTGATAAGTATATTAATTCATCTTTGTATACACACCAGTATTTACTGTAATATACTACATATAATACAAATTTTCAAAATTATTTGATTTATATATGGATAGATGTGAGCTACCAAAGTCTTATCAACAGCCCCACAGATCTATTGAGGCTATTGTTGCAAAGGAGAAACCAGTTAGAGCAAAAGGGCTATTTTAAAAAGCCTAATAGTCAGACACCCAAGTAGAAATCCCATATTGTACCATTACTTTCAAGGCAAAAATTAGTGATCGTTCTCCTCCAAATGACTCCACATTTCCAAGAATATAATTTCTACTGCCTTTATAAATGATTCTTCATGCTGTATGAAGGAGCCAGAGTGTGGGTGAAAGACAGACTTGCTCATCAATTCCGACAGACCTCAGCTAGGTGGAACACCTATCTCAGGAGCATCCTCAGTCTTCGCCAATTCTTAGTTTTTGGGCAAAGGGGAAAACAGTTAAAGCAAGATGAGAACATTCTAGGTAGAAGTGGTAACAGATACGAGGGTGGTGATTTGGAAAACTAATGTTCAAAACAAAAATTTCTGTTTACATTGTCAGGACTCATACAAGCATACAAAACTGTAGGTGATAACAGCGTCAGCAAGCTGTGAATAAGGTAACTGCCACCCTTCTACAATGTCCAGCTCAGAGTCTAGGTAGCTGGCTCTCCCTGAGTGGGAACTGACAAGACACTTGGCACTGAAAGGATATCTTAGAGGAAGAACAAAACCTACCTTGGACAGTGTTGCCATTCAGGGGCACTAATTCCTTAGCCCCGGACTGCCGGAGATTTTTTTCTTTTTTTGCACGAGATTATTGGGTAGCTAATTTTGCTCTTCTGCATTTGTCTGTAGCAAAAATAAAATATTTCTCATCACCTTTATTTATTCTTTCTGCTTGCGTGACAAAGACAAAGTTTCATTTCTGTCACAGCACATCCCATAGCAACAAATGGTTGTTATTGTAAATAGGTTAGTTTGACTCTATGCTCTTCATTAAAAAGAATAGTTAAAGGGCCGGGGATTTAGCTCAGTGGTTCCACTACCTGCCTTACAAGAGCAAAGAACTGAGTTCGCTTCCCGGCACAGGAAAAAAAAAAAAAAAAAAAAAAAAGTTTATTGCTTATGCAGGCAGAGATACAGGCTTGCAGAAGGTTCCAAAGGAAATGTGTGTAATGAAATAGAGTCAAGGATCAATTGCCAATCAGAGAAAAGATTACAGTTTAAGGTAAAGTGGTTCTTAGGGAGGAAACTACACCAAAGCACCTTGTTAAATGGGCTGAATGTGTACAGTACAAGTGGAGTAAACTAGTCCAGTGAACCTTACAGATGGAAACTAATAATTAAATGATCATATGCTCAGTAACACTGAGGAAAAAACATGCAATTCTGTTTCAATAGAGAAAGTATAATTAAGCGGAGTGTGGTGGAGCACTCCTGTAATCCCAGCACTCGGGAGGCTGAGGCAGGAGGATTGCTGTGAGTTCAAGACCTGCCTGGGTGACATAGTGAGTTCCAGGTCAGTCTCAACTACATAGTGAGACCCCATCTCAAACAAACAAACAAATAAAAACAAAGAAGAAAAAGCATAATTAAATATTATGTATTGATATGTGAAATAATGTATTTTATACATGTATGCATATATGTTCATTAATATATATTAAGAAGGAAAAAGAGGAAGTAAGATTTGGTAAAAAGTTTTGAGGTTTTTAAAATGCTTTCAAAAGAGTACAACCTCTTCTTTTGTGAATAAAAATATTTTGACCACTAAACTTCCAGTTTTAGAACATAACCTTTAGATTAATTGGCATAGTTTAGAGACAGGCTTTTTAGCAAATTCCAGACTAAACCTGGAACCCAAACATTTTTTTTAAGTGGCATTTGCCTTTACTTTGCGTTGGTTGTGTTTAGCAATGAATCTAAAAAATGTCATCAATTAAATCACTGTTTAAAAGGAGAATTCGGAAGAAAAATAGGTGTAAAATTTCACAGTTATTCCAAGTTACCCAGATGGGGTTGCAGAAAAGTGGCAAAAGCTCAAAACAAAGTCTCCAAAGAAATCTATTAGTGCAATTTTAGTTCAGGTAAAGTGGTAAATGCTATGTCTACATCCATTGAGAACAAATTATCTTTAAAGCCTCGCCTACTGGAGTTATGCATACAAATTTTTATCATTAATTAATTGTTTCGATATAGTTTAGATATGCATAATGAATTGTATATTTTTATTATAATCTTCAGAATTGTTTTCTTTTCAGTTAAGAAATTCTCATTATCGCAACATACTGTGTCAAAGGGCGTACATTTTTTTAAAGAGCTTGATAAATAGAGAAGCTATCTATTATCTCTGATGTCATCTATGATAGCAAAATTCTGAGGAAATATTTAAGTAAATAACCATGAGCTACACTTAAATTATGGTCTATAGAAAATATTTATGATCATTCTTTGGAATTTCCCAGGAGAGAAAGGTGCTTTCCCAGCCTTGTCTCAAGTAACTTTCAAGACTCTCTGGAGTTCATGGGCCAAAATAAATCAAATTCATAGAGGTCATTCAATGGCTTCTTAGTGGAGCTAGGAATTAGTCTGGGCCTACATGGATTTCTACCAGCCTGAATGATATACCTGGGCTCCCATAGCTCCTTCTAGCTTCCTAACATTCTCCTTTCTGATCTGCAGTTTTTCCCCATTCTGGAACTTTCTCTATGAAGATGTTTGAGAAATTCCAACGGCAGTAGTAGATCTGCATTTTTCATTTTTTTTATACAGAGAAATTGATCCCCAGAGATGTGGAAAATTCTATCAGAGTTAATAAATTCTCAACCCAGGAGGAGAACCTGTCCTCTCTTGCTTCCAAATCTCCTCATTTTTTCAAATTATAGAACAATTCTAGTCATTTGGTCTTCCTAACACTATGACCACAATTTATAGTTTCATATTTTCAGACTTTTCACTTTAGTGGTTGTTAGTCAATAATATCTTGAATTACTCATGTAATGGAGTTGCAAACAGTTGTTATCTCGAGAAAGAATAACCTTTATTTCATTTTTTTTCTTTTTATTGAGGTTATTGGTACAATCTAGGTATACAATACAATTACATTCATCATTGGGATTCTGTACCTTTACGTAATAGGTCTTGATTCTCATTTTTCCCCTTGTCCCTGCCCTCCCTCC
>NW_022900913.1:31055815-31105722 GCF_012274545.1 Fukomys damarensis
GTTAAGATCAAGCACAACTTGGACACTGACCACCTGTGGTAGTCACTAGTCTATCACCCTTAAATCATTTGAATTAAATTGAAATCAAGAAGCAGTCCAGAACATGTCTGCAGTGAACAAACTTTTCAATATAGTATATTTACCATTTAATGGCTCAGACAGAGCAAGGATGCAAGACCTCTGATCTCAGTTAGCTGATTGCTGAACCCCATGATGCTGACTGACCTCGGGCTGCAAGGCCCAGATTGAGTTCCCCATCCTTCTGAATGGTTGAACTCCGCAACGTTCTATTACAGGTTTCCCACGCCCTTTCTTTAAAGATGTTCAAAGTTGGGAACTCAGAAAAATACCCTTGATGATCACCTCTGTTTTTGCAGAGTGGGTCCAAAGACTTGCACAGTCAGGAGGTCTTAGAGTGCGGTGGGGGGCTTATGGGGGTTCAGGTGGTGCCCGCGCGGCTACGTTCCCGGCCTTCAGCGATTGCTGCTGGGTCGGGAGCAGGCGTGGTTCTCCATCCCGTGGTGGATCGGGGCCGGCCTACCTTCCGGGCCCTTGAGCAATGGCGGCTGGGCTTTATTTCATTTTTTGACTGAAATGTTTCTCTACAATACATATCTAGGGATTTGTTCAAGAATCTGGCAAGATATTATAGTCAGAAAGGGCTATAGTAATGAGTCATATTGGTGATTTTTCATAAGTATCAAAAGTTCAAAATTTAATCAAGCATGTTGGGCAAAATCCTCTCTAGATATTTCCTCATCAATGAAATGAAATCATAATAATTTCATCATGAACATTATTCTATGTTAAATATTATTTTCTTACTTTTTTAAACGAAGGCTAAAACATTGACACAATATTTCAAAGATCAATATTATTCAACACAAACATTATTGCTTGTAGTGAAAAATTGTCATTTTAACTTATTTGGTGTCCATATTTTGTACTTTATGTAAATCTCCATTTAATCTTCATGAGATTTAATAATATTGGCAATGTATGTAGATGTCAACTTGAGTATAATTATAATAGGTTATGACTTATAAATATTTATTGAACACTTATTATCTTCCAGGCCCTAGAGTTAACAAGTAAGATAGAGTCTTCTGTAGGCAACTACAGTCTCCTAAGTAGAGATAGATTAACAAAAACAAGCAAATAGACTAACAAGCAACTAAAGAAATGAATTTCAAATGCAAATATTATATGTGTGGGAAATCAGGGTAATGTATCAGGATAATGGAGGCAGGAGAAGGCTAATTGCTGTAGAAAGAGTAGTCACAGGAGGACTGAAGAGAAATCATTTCACTCGTAAATTGAGAGGAAACAACTGGGTGAAGACTCTAGGAAGTGTTCTATGCTGAAGGGGCCTAACTTGTGAACATTCACTGTGTTTGCACAGGAAATGAGGAGATGGAGTGTTGAGAGATACAGATGGAGACAAACACAGAGCAGAGTCATATAGATATTTACGATATTTTGTAGGTTCAGTGGACAGCCACTGGGAGATTTTGAACACAGTCAGGTGTCACTGGATTTATGAATTAGAAAAAAATCACTCAGGTGTAGAGTATTGATAGATGGTTTATGAGGGCAAAGTTGAGGATGCACAGAAGATAGGCTACAGAAATAATTTAGTGAGGCAGGATGGAAAGAAACCGTAGTGGAAACAATTAAAATAGCGAGGAACTTTAGGATGTGGGGTGCATTTTTTACTGCACCGACAGTGTGGGAAGTGGGGGTAAGCAACAGAGAAGCAAGAACTATTCTGGCTACTTTGAATCTGAGTAAATAAGTGTACAGATATATTTTTCTGATTTAAGAACAGTTTGGATGTCTAGGTATATTACTTTAGAAAATATTTATTAAGTGTGCATTGCCAGCATATGATTAGGAGATACTGAAAATATAGCTATGAAAACAAAAAATTAGTCTTCATCTTTTTGCAGCCAATTTTTCAGTGTAGGGAAGACAGGTAACACACAAATATATGACAAAAAGTGACATTTGCTATGAAGAAAAATAACATCATAAGGAAATTAGGATGGTTACAAGTTTTATAAGATTTTAAGTTGTTGGGAAGATCTCAACAGTGAGGTGATATTCGTAGAAAGAAATGGGAGTGAGCCATGCTGATATGATTGGATTGACTGTTTTGGTTAATTGTTGTGATATATTATAGATATTCAAGGTTTGGCATTTAGGAGAGACCCTGAGGTTCCAGACGTAATTTGAAACTCTTTAGTGTACAACAACTGACAATTCTAGGACTCATGAGAAAAAGAAAACTAAAGATAGAGACCTTGGTCTTGGTCTTGGCCTTGATCAAGTTAACATAGATATACGAATGAGGAAAGCAAGGAAATGCAAGTGTCCAGTAATTTAAAGAAAAATAAAAGACTATGATCACAAATGTGTTGAACAGAGTGTGGGCTCAACTGTGTCATATATTGCTGAGAGGAGAGGCATCATGGCCATTGGTTTTGACAAGGTTCATGTTCTTAGTGATCCTGAACAAAGCCAATTTAGTGAAATGGTGAAGATGAAATCTCAACTGCAGTGGATTCAGCAAAAATGTAACATTAAGGAAAAGGAAACTATAGTTTTAGGCAAATATTTACAGGGGTTTTCTATGAAATAGATTCAAGATCTGGTGTGGCTAGAAGCTCATATGGGGTGTCAGGAGGCATATGTTTTATTGTGGCAAGAGACACAATTTGACATACTTCTAAGCTGAGAAATGACCCCGTAGAGTAGGAGAAATTGATGATATAGGAGGGAAAGGTGTTAATTTCAAAGTCACCATTTTATAAAGGCAAGAAAAGAAGAAGAGGAGTGGAGTAATCTATAAAATGTGAAATTAATTCCATAAGAAGAGGAAGGAAAACAGAAACATGAAGGTTGGATGTAGTGGTAGTTCAAGGCAATTGGTAATGAGAAGATAAGCTTAGCTTTTTAGCTTAGCTTCATCTGGTTTTCAATGAAGTACAAGCTGGAAGTTGATAAAAATACTGGAGGCAGTTAAATTTTAGGTTTAAGGGAAGAAAGTGTCCACCAGTTGCCTAATAGAACATGATAATGG
This sequence comes from Fukomys damarensis, assembly GCF_012274545.1. Taxonomy (NCBI): domain Eukaryota; kingdom Metazoa; phylum Chordata; class Mammalia; order Rodentia; family Bathyergidae; genus Fukomys; species Fukomys damarensis. The sequence continues at coordinate 31,058,898 of NW_022900913.1, forward strand.
GTTTACTAGAGCAGGGTTAAACAACTCTTAGAGTGAACACAAATTTATACTGAGTCCAAGCAGCAAGTGTGTGGAGATTGACTAATGTTTGTAGCTTGCTTCGGGACAGGTTCGTTAATTTTTTTTTCAGCTTTAATTGAGTTTATTGGTACATTTTAGGGATACAGTACAGTTACATTCATTGTTGGGATCTTGTACCTCTACATGATAAGTCTTGGTTCTCATTTTTTCCCTTTACCCCTGCCCTCCCTTCACCCCCTCCTCCCCTCCCCATATACAAACACTTTATTTTCGTTAATTTAAGGGAATCATTACTTTTGAATCATGAAATATGTACTTTGTAAGAAAGAAAGAAATAGCAATTGATAGGGCAATTATGAAGAACAAGAGAAGTGATAAGGTGAACATACTGAGATTAGCTGCAGCAAATAGTATGGGAAAATTTAAGTAATGATCCGAGAATAGAATGACTGAAATGGAGACTTTTGAGGCTGTGCACTCAGGCATGTGGTCGGATGTGGATGGTTGAGGGAAGAAGGAAGGAAGAACGATTGTTGGCCCCGATGATCCAAGAATTGAGAGGACTTGGAGTTGGGTGGTTATCTGCAGCTATAAGTGTCACACTGATTTATCAGCTTATCAAAGCAACAGGGTCTGGGAGTTTGATAGATAACACATCGTGGCATTGGGAGAATTATAAGTAATATGATACAAGTTTCAGAAGAATCAGGGGTTTTGGAAGAAGGTTTGAAATAGTTTGGAAGTGACAGAGGTAAACAATGAGGAGACTTCTTTATTTCCAGACTGTTGGTATTGGTGGACATATGCCTTTCCTTAGAGAGTCACAGGAAAAAATGTGTTCAGACAAAATTCAGATTTCATTTAGAGCAAAAAGGGGTGGATAACTTTCACAGACATTGTTTCTCAATATCTTTCAACAAGAAAGGTTGCTAAGAACACACTTGGAGCTCTAGAAGCCATTGTTGAAGCATTTGGGAGGGTGGAGAGGGTTGGACGGAGAGGACCGAGTGCAGCCTTTCAGAAGACTAAGGTCCTGGCATCTACGCTATTTTCCATGGGGTTCAGATTTATGATGGTGATTGAGGGAAATAATGTTGCTAGCCATGCTGAGTTGATCATGAGCTCGTGGCAAAAGATTTTGGGTGAACATTTGGTGTGATTAGAAGTACAAGGCAATAGGAATTATGTGAGGTGAGACACTGTGTTATTGGTCTCATGTATTAATTAACCTAAATTTAGTATTTTACTTCTCTTATCTTGGACTCATAACAATATTTCTTAAAGGACCCGTTTTATATGTGAGTATTTTCAATTCTATGTGGCAGTACAGGAGAAGAAGCTGACTTCTAATGCTTGTGAAATACTCTGAAAATGAAAAAGAAAAACTACTAAGGAAAATGATCATTACTTTATACAATGCAAACTGTAGATTTATATTAAGAGGAATGCATAAGATAGTGTTGCTTAAAAATATTTGAAGAAAGGAAACTTTACTTAATGCCTGGAAGAGACTTTGCTAGAAAATAAAGTATAAGGGATATTTTGGTCTGGTTCTTGTACTTGTAATGAGTAGAAAATATTCAAGTTAACTCAATTTATTATAAGGGAAGCCTTGGGAAAATGAATGGATTCCCATGGAAATTTGAGGAGAAAAATTATGTAAAGGTCTTACTAAACCTAAAGTTTGATGAAGGACTGGGTTCTCTTAAAAGTTCGAAATTTGCAGTTTATGAATTTTTTATCCTACAAGTCTTTGCAATCATTATTACTTTGCCATATTCAGAGTTTAGTCTGAACAGTTTCTCCAGCTTTTCTTGGTAAATTTTGTCTATTGTTGCTAACAGAAAACACCTGATTAAGCCTCCTGTCAGGGCACCATGATTAAGCATACATGGATACACTACCTCTAACCAGGAACAGATCCTTCTTTTGTCAACTGTGACTGGGAATAGGATGGATGGGATCATGTGGCTGCTTTGGCGGCAAGACCTGAGGGTGGGCATAATCTTCTAGAGGGCGATGTGGAAAAGCAAGCAAAGACAGCTATCTCTACAATGTTATTTCAGGCTTGAGAAGAATGTGAAAAACTGCCTGAAATTATTTATATTTTTAAGCTGAGCCTTGTCAACAGCATTCTGAATTCATGTATACTTAGTCTTATACTTTCTTTTTTTGCATGATGTCATGTCCCAGGGATCATACTCGGGACTTTCTGCTTGTGAGGCAGGAGGCAGAACCACTGAGCTAAATCCCCGGCCCTCATGTCCCATTTTGACTCCTGTTCTGGAACTGCTTTAGAACTTTTTACAGTGAATCATATGTAGTGGAATGATTTAATAAGACAGTTCTCAGAATATTGACTTACTACTTCTCCCAGGCCTTCCTAAACACTTACTGTGATGAAAAATTTATAACAGCATTAAATATTTGTACTTAGATTTATATAAAGTAAATGGAGCAGAAGAGACTGTCCTTTAAAACGACTGTAACTCCTAACACAGCTGTGTCCCCACTAGGACGAGACTGAGTTAGTTTGAGGAAGAAGGGTTTGGAAACACTCATCTTTAACTTTATTTAAACCTTTTCCTTCCCTCCTCAAGAAAATGGAATTAAACACTTTTTACTGAGTAGCCTGATACTTCCCACTCATGCAAACTTCTAATCTAGTGTCATATAGATAAAAGTTTCCACAAAAATTGCAAATAAAATTAAAACTCTTAAAATTTACCTAATAAATTTCACATGGTCACCCCAGTTCCCTTGGTATTTGTTGTCCTTGAGAATAATAAGAAAGGTTACTAATACCAGTAACAACAATAACAACCACAAAATTATAAACACTTACAAATTGTTTAACAATTGAATACTTATAAATCTTCGTTCCCTCCTTCACTTCCTTCCTTCCTTCCTTCCTTCCTTCCTTCCTTCCTTCCTTCCTTCCTTCCTTCATTCCTTCCTTCCTTCCTTCTTTCTTTCTTTTTTCCTTCCTTCCTTCCTTCCATATTTCTTTCCTTCCTTTCTCTCTTCCAACTTGGTAGTAAGAATTGGACCTAGGACCTCACACAAGCTAAGCTACCACTGTGCTACATCCTCATCTTTTCTCTTTCCTTTCCTTTCTTTTTTTCTTTTCTTTTCTTCCTTTGTTCCTTTCTTTCATTTTGAGACAAGCCCTTGCTAAATTGTCCAGCATGGCTTTGAAATTATGACTCTCTTGCCTCAACCTCTTGAATAACTAGAATTATAGGTAAGCCTCAATGAACCTAGTTCAAATATTTCCATTTTGTTATGATGGTTAGTCTTACCTACACATTGATAACTAAAATTCTCACAGACTTCTAGTTGGAGTTTTAATTTTTGAAGTAGGATTTACCAAAACTCCTATTTTATTTGCATTGTATTTTTCCCTGAAGACAGAACTAAACAGGTAGAACACTAATTATCATCTTGGCTCAGAGAACAAGTTAGAGTGTTCTAAATCCACCACATTGACAACTACTCAACCAGGAATTGGTTTTGATCAAGAAAATTCTTTGGTGCATTTTTTCATTAAGTCCATGATGACTAGAGATTGGGAAGTCCCCTAAGATATTGGCAGATTTGGTGTCTGATGAATCAGGAATCAGGCACTTGTTACCACCAAATCTGCTAACATTTTGATTCCAAATTCCCAGTCTATAGAACTGTGAGGAATAAATTTCTATTGTCTGTAAATTTTCCAGTGTGTGCTATTCCATTATAGTGATGGAAATGGACTAAGACAGTTCACAATGACTGTTCTATGAGAATGAGGATAAAAGGAAGTCAACCTGGGCCAAGGACCTTCTGGTATTCCCTATAAGCCTTGCCTTGAGTCCACCTCTCTGCCTCCTTTGTCTCAGGGTCTATGTTAGTCTCCTTCATTGGCTTTGTTCTTAGTCTTGTGTCATTGTTCTCCAGGCAGTTGCAGGAAAATTTCACATTTCATTGGTCCTCATAATATACCATAGAACAGAGAAGTCTAGGAAAGTGTAAAGAACAAAAAAGTGTGGCAACAAATTTTTTTTCTCTCTTCCATCTTCAGTAACAAGCACTGGCCACAAGCATTCCTGAAGGCCGTCAAACTTCAAGCCTACATTCCTGGCACCATGTTTCTTTTCCTTCTTCAGAATTTGTGTGAATTGGAGTAGGAAACAGAAGCACAGACACTTTTCTCTTTTGTGAAGTCACTTGCTTTCAATGAGGCTCATAAGGAAATCACAGACAGGATGAAAAGAAATGATTCCTGAAATCTCTCAGTGCTGTGCAACTGACTGTATCAGCTGTAGTTTCCAAAGAGATCCACTAAGTACCTTCATCTAAAAACAAAGTAAGACATTGACTTCAATGAGGCTCATAAGTAAATCACAGACAGGATGAAAAGAAATGATTCCTGAAATCTCTCAGTGCTGTGCAACTGACTATCAGCTGTAGTTTCCAAAGAGATCCACTAAGTACCTTCATCTAAAAACAAAGTAAGACATTGTACTTTGCTACTTACAAGATAACTGCTATCATTTTTTCCCCAACTTGACCTTTTTTTTTTTTCAGCTTTAATTGAGTTTCTTGGTACATTTTAGGGATACAGTACAGTTACATTCATTGTTGGGATCTTGTACCTCTACATGACAGGTCTTGATTCTCATTTTTTCCCCTTACCAAACTTGACCTTTATGCTAGGGGTTTTGCATTAGAGAGACAACATGAAGGAGGGAAGGCTCAAGGGGGAAAGGTGATTTATATAAATATGCAATTAAATCTACTTTGATGATAGTAGGTCTTAAGTATGTGGAAAATTTTACTTCCCACAAAATCAAATGGTTTATTTAAGGCAGCTTATACTACTATTGTATAACTTTTTAAGCTCAACAGAATGACAGCAGTAGATTTTGAATTTTTAGGAAAGGGATTCCTTTATCTCTTGCAACACGGACAAGTTTAGGTTCTGAAAAGAAGCCAACTAAATCTGATTTTATCTGGTAATTTGAGGATGGAATTTAAGGACAAAAAAAACCTAGACTAAATTAATAACACTTTGTTGATAGTAGAATGTTTAAATTGAAATTAATCTGTGACAAAAACGTTGCTATTTCTTTCTATTATTTCAAATGGAGAAGGTATGCAATGTAGAGTGCTATTCACAAGGTAAAAATGTGTACCTTAGCGGAACAGAATAAACCACAGTGGTTTATTTAAATGACGTTTTCTCCTTAAATTACCATAAAAAGTAAAACTCAGCTTCAGCCACACCATTTTCCAATTATAACAAAAGTGTTAATTTCCTTAAATGTTTCCTCCAGCAACATCTCCAGCATAAGCACCACTTGCTCTTTGGCAAATCTCCTGAATTCTCCTGTGCTTTTCTGAACTCTTGAACTCTCTCTTCACACTTTTACCTTTTATAGTGACATATTGTTCCAACGCTTATAAATATACCCTTTTAAAATAAGACATAAAACATGCACTATTTTATATTACCTATATAAAATAGTGACAGGACAAAAAAATATTAGAGGCTAGCTGATCCCTCTTACATGCATGAGTTTTAGTACTTTTTCTGTTGAGACATGAAAAGTGTAAAGGAGACAAAAAGCAGCGCTTCCAATCTCACTTTATGGGGAGGCACAGCTATTTGAGTATTTTGTGGTTGAATAATAACTCATATTTTCATGTCTGATAAGAGTAGATATTCTAGCTGCATGAGTGTACTCTTATGCAAAGGGTTTGCTTTCCTGGTGGGACAAAGAGACAAACCTACATTATTGTACTGAGAAATGACTCAACTCAAGTGGGCCTCATTCCCTAAAAGTCCATATCAAAGAAAATGATGACAGGAACCCAGACTGAAGGAGTCTGGAAGTCTGAATTCACATTTAGCACAAAGTCCTAAGTCCTGTTTGAATAAGGTCACAGTTGATTTTGAAACTTACACCAGATGGGGACTGGGGTGGGGCTGTTTTCAAGACCTGGGACTGAGTGACTATGTGAGTACAGAGAAAGCTACAAAATCTGGGGGCCCATGGAGCTTTTTTTGTTTGTGTGTGTGCATTATCCCCTGCATGACTGGAGCAGACAGGAATGGAAAAGGAATGCAGCCATCTACTTCATCTGATGTAATAATGATGACGGGATAGTCAGATCTCCGCAGAAGCAGAGGTGGCAGTGGTGGTGTGAATTCAACTGAACACCATCTAGAAAGATTGGTGATATTACTAATGGTTTATGAGTAGGTTTTCAGCTCTAAGGTAGAACTTTGGGAAGAAGCCCAACAAGGCTGGAAAGTAAAACCTATATTCAGAGGAGGCAAATAGCTAGAACTGATGAACTGAGACTTTTTTTTAAAAAAATTAACTTTATTGGTACATTTTAGGTATACAATATAATGACATTCATCATTGGAAATTTGCACCTTTGTATAATCTACCTTGGTTCTTATTTTCTCCCCCATTCCCTTGCCCTCCCTTCAAGCCCTCTATCCCTCCCTATCTACAGAAACTTTGTTTCCAATTTTTCATTTTCTCATATTAATTCAATTTCCTTTTTTCCTTTCCCATACCCCCCAACTTCCCCTCCCCTTTACCCCTTTTCTTCCTATTTCACGCTGTCTATTAAATCTTTTAATCTTTATGTAAACTTTCAGTTTCTCACACCAGAGAAACTAGTATTTATACATGCTTGTCCTATTTATTTTACTTAAGAATATGGCCTCACTGTGCATCTATTTAGCTATAAATGTCTCTAATTTCTCATTCCTTGTGGCTGAGTAGTACTCCACTTTATAAAAAAACATGCTTTCTTTATCCAGTCTCCAGTCGATGGGCCACTGGGCTGCTTCCAAGTTTTAGCTATCACAAACTGTGCTGCTGTGAACATGGGTTCATATATCACTGTGGTATGATTCTTTTAATTCTCTTGGGATGATACCCAGCAGAGGAGTAGCTGGGTCAAATGAGACTTCCAATCCTAGTTCTTTGAGGTATCTCCATACTAATTATTGAGCTAAGTCTTATATAAGAAATCCCAAAGGCATTTATAGAGAGATTTGGGGTGACAAGATTTGAGCACTGATGGATATTAGTGTTACTCTGTTCATATATTGTGTTTGGTTTCTTGTGTGTTGGTACAGAGGGATCTCTCACATCACCTAAGCTGAGTTTTGAGGAAGATTTTCATAGAAAGTAAATCAGAATTTTAAAAAATTTTTATAATATTTATTTATTTATTTTTCTCATTGAGTTTATTGGTACATTCTAGGTATAAAGCACAGTTACATTCATCACTGGGATCTTGTACCTTTACATGAAGGTCTTGGTTCTCATTTTTTCCTCTTATCCTGTGCTGCCTTCGCCCCCTCCTCCCTTCCCTATTTACAGATTATTTATTTCCAGTTTTTCATTTTTTTATTTTCCCTTATTACCTTTCCCCTACCCTTCCCACTTTCTCTACTGTACAATATTTACTCGACAGAAAATGCATGGGAGGTATCTCTTTGTAGTTTAGAAAGATTGTCATTTCTTTGCTTAGTTGTTTGCTTTTACTTAACTTCCTGGATAGGAGCCTTAATTCTAAAACTAAGCTAATAATTTTAGATATATTGATTTTTAAGATTTTGTGGTTGTCTTTTGTTAGTGTGTACTATCAAATTATGATTTATAGTTTTAAAATATTTTAGATAACAGGCTTATTTTCTAAAGTTATAAAACTTATTTTTAACAACTGAAGGTTTTTTGTTCTTGTTTTTTTCTGGCTCAGTAGAACAGCTTAGAGAGTTTGTTTCTCACAATCTGTTTTATGCATCATAAAACAAAATATACAATTGGATTCAATAATGAGAAAGTGACACTAGATTTTTCAGATCTAATGGCCTGGGAATTGAACCTCCTTCTCACTTTCCTGTTAAACTCCCAGGCACGGCGTGGAAACACACAGATGCTAAGAGAGCGACTAAGAGTAAAAGCGTCTATCACAGTGCCGATGTGCTCATAGGCCCCCAAGAGGTTTGATGAGCTCCTCAAATTTCACACTGCTCCTCAAGGGGCCCTGGAGACCATTTGATCTATGCATTTACTTTTTATATGAGACAATTTGAGGCCCCAAAAGTACAGTATCTTTTCCCCAAAAAGCATGCTTTTAGGGGCAGTGTAAGTATCCCTACTCAAAGAAGGGTTTCTTTTACGCTTTACTTTGCTACTTTTCTACTATTTTTTCTTCCTCTTATGTGTTCAGCTAAACATTCTTCTTTCTCTAAAAAGCAAAGATTAGGTAAAATATTAAGCTTTTTCCCCCACAAAAAGTATGTTTTCCATAGTAAAAAGTGACTTTACTATTAATGTTTTCTGTACCTTATCTCTCTAAAATACACGGCAAGCGTTTTTGTTTGTCTTTTTTAAACTATGTAAATAAAGCTCAGTTAGCTTAGAAAATTTCAAGATCATGGAAAGCATAAAATAATAATTTCAAGGATGTTATCCATCATTCTTTTACTAACTTCAAAGATGCATCCAAATCAGAATCAGAATGTGTCAAACCAAGGGATTCTTTTATATTTCGCTCTGCTCCTAATCTTACATTAAAGAAAGAAATTTCTCAAATTTCATTTATCTCAAGTCTTCTACCACCAAAGTGAATTTGATTATTCACAATCTCTCAAAGTAAAATGCTATTTCTGTGAAAATTCTTCTTCCTAGTTGGGTTGATGGCATGATCATGTGGGATAGTGATATAAGCAATAAGATGTTAATCTACATGTATAGAATTTGGTGTCAAAATATTTTGTACTTACTATACTTTCAGAATCTATTACAGTGCATTTACATTATCAAAGAACTATGAGTAGATACTATTATAGTCTCTATCTTGCAAATGAAACAGGCATATGAAAGTAAAGCAACTTGTCTGAGGTTACATGACTACAGTTTCTGGTCACATAGATAACCGACATTCATTAAGTGTTTTATAGAGAATTCGTGGTTGAGCTGACATTTAAGGATAACTTTTGCATTTTTGTATTGGTTATTAATATAATTCCCTGGAATTTTAATTTTGTGAGTTTCTGAAAGAAAATAGAGCATATATAGAGGGATGCAATTCAAAATGCCAGTAGGCACACATCATCAAGGAAGGTTATTCCCTGGGGAAAATGCCAATCATTGATGTCTCTTTAGTTAGGAAATTCAACCATTGTGCTTTGAATTACAAATCACATTTCCAAGTTTAAATAAGGAAGAAACATACTTTCTGAGTTTTTAAATGTTAGTGTTGGGCAGTGTGAAATTGGCCAACTTATTTTGGTTGAAGGAAAGAGGTACAGAGTTGAGTATTATTGTAAATTCATGCTGTTATTTTCCCAAGAATCTAAATTTGACTTCATGGACTTGGTAAATCTAATAAACTGTATGAGAACAAATGGAACAAAGGATTCTAAATTGCACAAGTAAGATATTTCCAAATGCTACGATCCCACACTACCCTGTAACCCATTCAGGGAACAGAAATGTTAATCAGTGAATTTCATACTGGGAAGTTTATTCATACTTTCATCAAAAATTATACCCAAAGTGAATCACATTCTGTCAAATTTATTTGTTTTGAGCCATACCATGGGGTTGGGATGGGGAATATGTGAACATGTTGGATGAGATCGGGTGCATTTAGGGTGGAATGGCTGTGGACAAGATGGCGACATTTTAGAGAAATGTAATCACGCAGAATTTAATTTATTTAATGCCCACGAAGTGTGTAAGATTACTTTTCCACTTCCATCAGCCACTGCCTAAAAGTTGTCAAACTGAATACAGTATTTCATAACAGTTCATTGAAATAAAATGAGTGGCTGTAAGTTTGAAAGATCCACTGGCTAAAAGTGATAAATGACAAAGAACTGTAAATCCCCTAGGCCCCTCACCAGACAAACTAAGGATACATACCTGAAAAAGAAGTAAGACTTGTTTTAAATGAAGTGCACACTTAGGGACTCATTCCATCCTATTCAAAATGTGATGTTCAAACTTTCAGTTAGTATTGTCATAGTGAATCTCATCTTTCCAGTATATTAAAACTCCAATTTTTCTGCTACAATTCCTCAGTAATTTGCATTTTTATTGTTTTCCTTTGTCAAGAAAACATACAACTCATTAATGTTGATTCCTTTAATAGTTCTAACACTTGCTTCTGTTTTTATTTCATGTATTTATGTGCTACATTAGTATTTTCAATACTTAGATTTTTATTTTTACATTAAAATGCAAATTTGCTTATAAATAAAATTTTAATGTATTTTATCCTTTACAACTAAAACATTCTAAAAAGTTTTCACCTTGAAAGGAGACTTTGTTACCTTTTACCAGAAAGGTATGCAGTGGCCTTACCCCATAGATCATGTGTGCTATCTATATCAAAGTCATAGGTATCAGTCATCCCCACCCCTTTAGATTATCCTTGCACTGAAAGTCTCTGTGATTTGTCTGTATTTTCCTGATAGCTTTTCTTAAAGAATTTATTCAATTTCTCTACATAGTAGAGATTGCCTTTTCAATCTGACTCTGCTAATCCTGTCCAATTTCTTTCTTTAAGAGCTGACCCAAACTCAGCCTTAGCAAATGTTCTCCAGTAGCTCTGTCACTCTCTGATTTTGCCTTAGCTTTTGATATCAGCACACTTAAGTGTATTGTTTTTGATACTTCATTTGATAACTGTTATTTACGATGCTTATCTTATAAAAACATGCTAAACTTCCCATGAATGTAAAAAATATTTCCATATCTTTTGTGATCTCTTGCATCGTCTGTTAGTAATAATAAAGTCCTATGTTTGTAGAGTTTGAGAACTGATTATGCAACCACTTAGAATCATCAAAGTTGTCCTTTGGAGAAGGATTAAGTATAAATCCATCCAGCCTTTAAAAGTTTCTTCATGGTTCTTCTACCAGACATGATGCTTAAATTTAAACAAATACCTGTCATATATCAAAGAATTATAAGAAAAGAATAACAAAAGTAACCAGACAACCATTTCTTTTTCTCTTCCTTCCTTCTTTTCTTCCTTCCTTCCTACCTTTTTTTCTTTCTTTCATTCTCTCTTTCTAAATTCAGTGGTCACGCTTCTCTTTTTCAACAAATTAGGTCAATCACCTTGCAGGAAGAGAATATGAGAATTCCAGATGGTAGTATCATAGTTCCAAAATTTCATTTGTTTTTATTTTTCTCCTGTTCCCTTAAAATATAATTGAAGAATGAAAATTATATATACTTAGAGCATATAATGTTATGTTTAAATACATGCACAGTAGAAAGTGATTATTGCAATCAACTTAACATATCCATCACTTTGTATAATTCCTTTTATTGTGATAAGATTTAAGATCTGAGCACATCAACATTTTAAACCTATAATTCATTATTATGAACTATAGTTACCATACTGCATTTTTGATCTCCAAAACTCACTCATCTTTATTCAAAATTTCTAGCCTTTGACCAAAATTTCCTTTCTCCATTTCCCTTACCCCCTAGACTAGTAAACATTTGTTTTTACTCTCTATTTCTTTAGGTTTGATTTCTTAAGATACTACACATAAATGAGATAATGAAGAATTTCTCTATCTGTGTCTGGCTAATTTCACTTAGTGTAATGTCTTCTACATTCATTCATCCATGGCAGGGTTTCTTTCTTTTTTTCAGATTGAATAATATTCTATGGTGTATTCATTCAGTTTAGTCACACCAGAAAAACTATTCTGAACAAACTGTAATAATGCATAAGATCCTAATGAGATAATTGACATTGTGAAATGGGAAGAAAAGGGCTAAAGGTGTAGGGAAGGTACGATGGGTAGGGGAAGGGTAATAAGCGAAAAGAAAAAAATTGTGAGAAAATAAAAAGGTGGAAATAAAGGGTTTGTAAATGGGGAGGGGAGGAGGGGGTGAAGGGAGGGCAGGGACAAGGGGAAAAAATGAGAACCAAGTCCTGTCATGTAGAGGTACAAGATGCCAACAATGAATGTAACTGTGCTGTATAACTAAAATGTACCAATAACCTCAATTAAAAATGTTCTATGGTATATGTATATAATCACATTTCTTTATCTATATATGTATATATACACATATTTATATAACAATCAATACTCACATGTACATGAATACATATATACATATTATACTCACATTTTATTTATTCATTCACCCCTCTAGCAATGAACACAAATTATTTCCATATTGGCTCTTGTGAATAATGATGAAATGAACTTGGGAGTACAGATATATTTTCAAGATACTAATTTAAAAACTTTTGGAAATATACTCAGAAGTGGCACTGCTGGATTATATGGTAGCTTCAATTTTAGCTCTTTTGAGGAACCTCCAAAACATTTTCCAGGATTGCTACACCAATGTAGAATTCTATCACTAGCATATATAGATTCCCCTTTCTCTACACCTTTGTCAGTATTTATTATCATTTAACTTTTTTTTTTTTTGGTAGTGGGAAATTGAATTTGGGACCTTGTGCTTGTGAGGCACAAGTGGTAGAACCACTAAGCTAAATGTCCAGCCCCCCATCATTTAACTTTTTGATAGTAGTCACCCTGATATGTGATGTGTGAGCTTATTGAGGGTTTGATTTGCATTTTCCTGATGATTACTGATGTTGAGGAACTTTTTTATACATTATAAAACATAGTAATTGAAACAGTATGGTACTGACAAATAAGAGACAGCTAAGCCCATGGAACAGAGTAGAGGCCAAAAATAAAGCCATACCCACATAGCCAACTAATCTCAACGAATATCCCAAGAGTATGTAATGAGAAAAGGATAATCTCTTCAATAAATTTCATTCAGAAAGCAGAATATTTATATGCAAAAGAGTGAAACTGGACTCTTACCATATACAGTGTGCAAAGAACAACTCAAAATGGATTAAAGACTTAACAGCATGACCAGAAGCCACAAACATTTGAGAAGAAAACAGAGAAATGACTTATGACATTTGGCTTTGCTACAATTAAACAAATATGACTTCCAAAGCACAGGCAACAAATTCAAAGAAAACAAGTAGGACTGCATCAAACTAAAAAGTTTCTGCATAGCAAAGAAAAGAATCAACACCATGGAAAGTCTACCAATGGAATGGAAGAAAATGTTTGCAAAACATGTGACTAGTAGGATACTAACATTGAAAATATATAAAGAATTCAGAAACTTGATAGCAAAAATTGAACACTCTGGCTTTTAAAGTGGATACATCTTTGCAAAAAGGAAAGGGGACCAGGGATGGAAGAGAGGGAGGGAAGAGAGGAGAGAAGGGGGTGAGAAAAGAATTAAGATGTGTATGTATATGTACCAACTCCTAAAAAGAAGTATAATCACCATGTGCCGCAAGCAAATACCAATAAAAATAAAAAGAAAACAGGTACAGGATTGAATAGACATTTTCCCAAAGGAAACATGAATAGTCAGCAGGTAAATGAAGAAGTGCTCTACACCAGAGGTGCTTTGTCCAATCCAACGCCTTCACTCTTTTGTTTATTTATGAATTTATTTATGTATGTATTAATTTATTTTTGATACCAGGAATCAAACTCAGGACCTTGTGCTTGTGAGGCAGGCCCAGTGCCGCTGCACTAAATCCCTGGCTCAATGCCTTTACTCTTCTTGAAGAGGAACTTGTTGCCTTATCTGACAAAAATAAAGCGTGAATGATCTTAATATTAAAAAAATATTGAGCTGGGGATTTAGCTCAGAGGTTCCGGCGCCTGCCTTGCAAGCCCAAGGGCCTGAGTTCGATCCCCAGTACCAAAAAAAAAAAAAAAAAAAAAAAAAAAAAAAAAAATGGTAAAAAAAAAAATATTTCATCACCTTCCAAATTCTAATTTCATCAGAACCCAAGATGTTTTCCAAATAATGTCCCCACTGCTAGAAAATCATTCATCAAGTTGGCATCTCTAGTAGAGTACTGACGGACAAAGTTTAGACACCGAAACACATATTTGGGTTATATTTATAGATTGCAAAAGCACTTAGATTGAGATTATAATCTGCAATCATTTTTAGTTTTTTAGATATGATGTTATTTTTGTCAATGTAAGAAACTATTTTCGTCTTGGTTCTGTCCCTCTTCTCCCTCCTCCCCCTCTACATTATTTCATTGAAGAGTCATTTTGTGGTCTCACTAGAAAGTTGTCTGCTAAAAGATTGGCATTGCTCCTTGCTTGGGGGAATCCTGAGGACAGAGAAACTATTTAGTTTGCATAACTAGGTTGCATGATTTCTTCTTGTTTGCTAATAAACATTTGCATGTTTGGCAGATTGTGGTTTAATATTTACATCCACTTTAGCCAGCCACCTGCTGATGAGAGCCATCGTGTTCCCCTCTTTACAGCTGGAGGCTTTCTCTATATACTAAAAGAAACTTCTTAGTTTCTAGATTTGTCATTGGAAAGCTGTTTAAATTATATATTCTTTAAATGTTCTTTAATAACATACTAACCATCTAGCAGAAACTATGCTGGCTGAGCAATAACAAAAACTTTTGCTTCCAATTCTTACCTATAAAACAGTAGCAGCTTTGTAACAATTTTCTTGTCTGATGAATATTTTAAAAACTATTATCTTTGCTCTCACAGTAAGAGGGCATTCTAGACACATAAGCAATGCAATCGAAAGGCTCATTTGGCAATAAGATTCACTATGCACATCTTACAGAAAGAATGGCTGAGATAGTTATACCACAAGCCATTATCTAAGAGTTCTTTCCTTCTTAAATTTATATACAATAGAGGGCAGTAGTGGACTGCACAATTTCTAGACTTACTTCTGTAAATTGAAGCCAAATAACGATAATTTAAAATCAATATTAAATACATCCCACATTCAATCCTATTTTTGTTCTGTGAACTGAGTATCATTTACTTGGGCCGTAATTCAATATACAGAAGCTAACCTTTGATCTCAGACTTATGCTTCAGTCAAGCCATTTGGACGTGATTATAACATTGTTTTGCATCTCATCGTTCATAATTCAATTTGGACAAAAATTGTACATTTTAATTTTTCTAAGAAAAATGTGATATTCTTAAGGAACTTTAAGAGCATACACATATATTAGCTATTTTTTGTCCTGAACTTTTTTTTTTTGTTTGTTTGTTTTTGGTACCCGGAATTGAACTTGGGATCTAGCATTTGAGAGGTAGGCAGTGGAACCACTGAGCTAAAGCCCTGGCCCTTGAAACATTTTCTTATACAGGAAATTACATTTTCATGAAATTTTCATCTTTTCAGTCACTTTGGTTTTCTTTAACAAATAATTACATTTAAATGACTAAAAGATTATAGTTATGCAATGGAAAAAGTCCCCCTCATTTTTCAAGACCAATTTCTATTTACTTGAGACAGTCAGCTTCAACTTTTTAGCCTTTTCTGATTTTCTGGCATTTATTATATGTTCTGAATGTCATGTTTATTCTCATTTTTTTCTTATTTTTATCTTAAATATTATGTCTTTTTTCCTAGTGGGGAAGATAAAAGGTTAGCTTTCTTACATTCCCATCTGGCATCCCCTAACCTTATTCCTCCAACACAACTTCAAATTATTCAGTTTCATGACCTGCTTTTTCTTCTTAGCATGCACTTATTCAACATATATCTAATAAAAGAATACTACAATCCCTGAAAGGGGTGCTCAATGAAGGAAAAGTCCTCCAAAATATAGTAAAAGAACAACAACATGATTTTTAAAGAAAACAGGCAAAGGCAAACTGATCCCTTGCAAAAGAGTATGTAAATGATTAATAAGTAATATCCAAGTGTCTGAAAGTAATTAACTCATTAGGGAATTACAAATTAAAACACAGTGGGATATAGTTGTACAACAATCACAGGAGCCAAAGTTAGAGAGGCTGCCAATTCAAGCCAAGATATGGAGAGCTGCCGAGGGAAGTGCAGGTGGAAGGCACGAAAGTCAGCAGCACACTCCGGCCATGAGAGCTGAACATTCATCTAGCAGAAATTCACTGAATGAAAATCCAGTAAGTGCCAAGTAAGATCAGCACAGAATGAAGCTTCCTCAGGGGCCTGTTGTACAAACACAAACTGTATGCCAGAGGGTGCTGGATGCAACTGACTCTGTCCATAAAGACCAGACTCCTAGAGCACAGGGGAAGAGCGAAGATCATCTGGAGAAACAAAGGGTCAGTATAGTTTAATCACTTCTCCTCCCCTCCTCCTCCTCCTCCTTCTCTCCCGGCCACTTCTGTTATCTTTTATTTTTTGGCTACATGTATAAAATGAAATCAAATATCTCCCAAAGTTTCCAAATTCCAAACATACATTATTTGTGTGCTTATTAATCAGATCCTTACTAGGATTATTGACAGAAAATTCAGTGCTTCTTGATCAAGGTTCACTATAATTAAATTTTGGAGGTGAGTTATAACTTAGTCCATTTCCTGTGCTTAGGACAAAATGCTAGCCCTCAAAGACTCGTGTCCATGTTGTTTTGTTAGGTTAAACTAAACATGCACACACACACGCACACACACGCACACGCATGCCTAGGCCTATGCAGGGTCAAGATCATCGGTATCACCACTTTCCATATCCACCACACCGTGCACCACCAGAAGGTCTTCAGAAGAGAGCCTACATGGAGCCGTCACTTCGAAGATACCAAGGCCTCTTCTGGACTATCTCTTGAAGGCCTTCCTGAAGTTGCTTGAAGGTTCTTTTTATGTAAGCCATGGAGTACCTAGATCTAATTGTAGAAGTATGACACAATAAACATATAAACCAGTAATATAGTCATTTATTATCATTATGAAGCATTACATAAAATACTTATTTATGTGTTGTACTTTTATATGAGTACGAGCACAATAGGTTTGTTTAAATTATACCAACACGTGAATAATGTGCTAAATTTCAATGGCTGTACCCACTCTGAGTGATAGGAATTTTTCAGCTCCAGTATAATCATGTGGAACAACCACTGTGCATTTTCTGTTATTGACCAAAGCACCAAGTAGTTCATGACTCTGTGTATGTGTGTGTGTGAGAGAGACAGAGCATATGCACATGTATTTGTATATAGAAATGAAAACCTTCTAACATTGTTTACTGTCCCCACTAAATCCTTTTTTTATTAAGTGCATATTTTTGATTTGTTTCATATCTCATAACAGTTTCCACATGTTCAAATATAATATTAATAGTTTTATTTATAAAAATTCTCATTTTTCATCACAGTGTATGCATAGTTTTATGAGTTTTCTTTACAATTTAATAGTTATGGAAAGCCAGGCGTGGTGGTGGATATCTGTAATCCTAGCACTCAGGAGGCTAAGGCAGGAGAATCGCCCGGAGTTAGAGGCCAGCCTTAGTTACGTAGTGATTGAGAGGTGAACCTGGAAAAATAGCAAGACCTTGTCTCAAAAAACAAACAAAAAAGTTATGGGATACCATTACATCTCTGAAAGATTTTGTATGTAGGTATATTATAGTGAATGCAGTTTAGTGGTTGTGTTTTCTTATTTACTTTTTACATATATATATATATATATATTTAATACATTTTAGGTACATAGTACAGTTACATTATCATTGGGATCTTCTACCTTTACATGACATATCTTGATTCTTATTTTTTCTCCATTCCCCTGGCCTCCCATCACCCCCTCCACTCTTCCCTATTTACAAAGACTTTGCTTCCATTTTTTTCTCTTTTTTTCTATTCCCTTCTTACCTTTACCCTACCCCTCCCACTTCCCCTACTCCTTTAGACCTTTTATAGCTAAGTGGATGCACATTGATGCCATACATACTCTTAAGTGAAATTAATAGGGCACATATGTGTAAATACCATATAGTTGCTCTGGTGTGATAAACTAAAAGTGTAAATAAGGATCAAATGTATAATTGATATTGATTAATAGGAAGAAAATGTCTTATTTACCTTTAAATGAATTGCCTCATGTATGTATTTATAAAAAATTGATACCTGTAACTTTGCATTTTGGAACTAACAAGTATTCTCTGTGATCTATTTTTCCCTTCACATGTTTGTTTGTTTGTTTTGGTTTTTTGAGAAAGGGTCTCACTATGTAATTGAGACTGACCTGGAACTCACTATGTAGCCCAGGCTGGTCTCAAACTCACAGGGATCCTCCTGCATCAGCCTCCCAAGTGCTGGGATTACAGACATGTGCCGCCACACCCAGCTTCCCTCCACATTGTTAATAAGCGTTCAAAATGTGAATTATTAAGTTAACTTTATAGCTATAAATATATTGCTTTTAAATTATTTATTATTTATCTTTTGCTTACTTTTCAATAATAGTTAAGAGAAATAAATTTGCTTGTGCAAAAATCTCATAGTGGGCAATACCACCACAAAATGCCCAGTAACTTAGTCTTTTATCTTGGATTCTATGTTGGTAGTCATAGCACCACACTATTTCTGCTTGAGTTTTTCAGACAAATAGATTATCTCTGATTTTTTTTTATTGATGATTTTTTAAAAATTTGGCTTTTCTTTTTGAGACAGGGTCCAGTTTAGGCTAGCCTTGAATTCACTATGTAGCTCAAGCTGGACTAGAATTCATGGTAGTTCACTCACAGCCTCATGAGTGCTGGAATTACAAGTGTGCCCTAAGACACTTGGCTCTACTATTTCATTTTTGGTGCATTTTTGTGTCAAGTATTTTCAAATTTTATTATTTCATGTTTTTTTCAGTACGGAAGACTGAACCCAGGGACTTGCCCATTTAGGAAAGAAGCTCTCCCACTGAATTACCACCTCAGGCCAGGACCTGATTTTAATAGGAGAATTTAATCTATTTATATTACTTTCACAGCAATTTAGCATGTTCAAAATAAAGTTCCTTCCTAAGAATTCTTCTTTAACTTCTTCAGTGACTTCCATCTTGATAAATAGTAATTGCTTCATTAATCAAGGGTGCCAGCCACAAATTCTCTCTATCGTGTATCTTTAAAATTTAATCCATCTGCAAATAATGCTGGATCTACAAAGTGAATTTTTGTTTTACCTCTGCCAGCCTTCCTGTCAAATCCAGCATTATTTTTTTCAATTAGACTCTCAATGAGTCCTAAATTTAATTTTTTAATAAATTAATTTTATTGTTACCTTTAAGGTGTACAATGTAGTGACATTCGTCATTGGAAATTTACACCTTTAGTTAATCCATCTTGGTTCTTATTTTTTCACCATTCCCCTGCTCTCCCTAACTACAAAGACTTTGTTTGCATTTTTTCTTTTTCTCATGCTAATTCCATTCCCATCTTTCTTTTCCTCTACCCTTCCCAATTCCCCTTCTGCTTTGCACCTTTTCTTCCTATTTCAAATTATTTATTATATGTTTTAGTCTTTATTTATACTTTCAGTTTCTCACACTAGTGAAACTATTTGGTATTTACATGTATGTGTCCTATTTATATCACTTAAGAGTATCACCTCAGTGTGCAGCCATTTAGCTATAGTTTTTCATACTTTATGGCTGAGTAGTACTCCATTTTATTTAAAAAACACACACATTTTCTTTATCCAGTATCCAGTTGATGGGCAATTGGGCTGCTTCCAAGTTTTAGCTATCATGAGCTGTGCTGCTATGAATATGTGTGCACATATATCACTGTGGTATGATTCTCTTAATTCTTTGGGAAAGATAACCTGCAGGGGGATGGCTGGGTCAAATGAAACCTCCAGTCCAAGCTCTTTGAGGTATCCCCATATTGATTTCCACAGTGGTTGCACCAGTCTATACTCCCACCAACAATGGAGAAGGGTTCCTTTCTCCACACAACTCTGCCAACATTTGTTATTGTATGATTTATTAATAGCAGCCATTCTTTGTGGGGTGAGATGGAATCTCAGTGTTGTTTTCATTTGCATTTCTTGAATGACCAGTGATGTTGAACATTTTTTCATATTTTTATTTGCTGTTTCTATTTCTTTGTCTGAGAAATATCTCTTCATTTCAGATGCCCATTTTTGGATCGGGTCTTTAAATTTGGGAGGTATGATTTTTTTTTTAAGTTCTTTTAATATTCTAGGTAGTATAGACCTTTGAGGAACAGCTGGTGAAAAGTTTTTCCTACATTGTGGACTGTCTCTTCATGCTATTGGTTGTTTCTCTAGCTGTGCAGAAGCTTTTTAATAGCAAAAGGTCCCACTTGCTGATTGCTTGTGTTAGTTCATGGGCAACTGAGGTTTTGTTCATAAAATCTTTTCCTACACCAATGTCTTCAAGAGTTCTTCCTAACCTCTTTTCCAGCTGGTTTAGTGTTTCTGTTTCTTTTTTTTTTCTCATTGAGTTTATTAGTAAATTTTAGGTATACAGTACAGTTACACTCATCATTGGGATCTTGTACCTTTACATGACAGGTCTTGGTTCTCATTTTTTCCCCTTGTCCCTGCCCTCCCTTCACTCCTTCCTCCTCTTCTGTTTCAATATTTAGATCTTTAATCCATTTTGATTTTAGTTTAGTGCATGGTGAGAGATACAGGTCTAGTTCTAATCTTTGGCAAGTTGAAACTCAGTTTTTCCAGCACCTTTTATTAAAGAGCCTAGCTTTCCTCCAGTGAAGGTATTTGGTTCCTTTGTCACAGATGAGGTGGTTCAGTATGTCTGGGGTTGTTTTTGAATCTTCTAATCTGTTCCACTGGCCATTAGGTCTGTTTCTTTGCCAGTACCATGCTGTTTTTATCACAGTAGCTTTGTAGTATAGTTTGAAGTTGGGGATTGTGATTCCCCCATACCTTGTCTTTATTGCCTAGAATTGATTTTGCTATTCTAGGTCTTTTCTTGTTCCTAATGAATTTTTGGATTGTTTTCTCAAGGTCTGTGAAGTTTACAACTGGGATTTCAGTTGGGATTTCATTGAATCTATATGGCAGTTTTGGAAGTATGGCCATTTTCACTATGTTGATTCTTTCTATCCAGAAGCAAAGGATGTCTTTCCATTTTCTGATATACTCTTCAGTCTCTTTTTTCAGAGAATTCATTATGTAGGTCAGTCTGGCCTCAAACTGATGGCAATTCTCCTGCCTCTGCTTCCTAAGTGCTGGGATTAGAGGCATGAGCCACGAGGCCTGGCCGTATTTCAATGTTTTGATGCTGTTGTTAAAAGGATTGCTTGTCCCCACTTCTCTCTCAGCCATCTGAAAATAATGAAAATTTGACTTTTTCATTTCCTATCTTTATTCCATTTCTTTCTCCTGTCTAGTTGCTGTGGCTAATGTTTCCAAAACTATATTGACAGGAGTGGTGATATTGGACATTCTTGTCTTGTTTTTGATTTTAGAGTGAAGTATTTCAGTTTTTGACCATTTAATATGATATTGGCTCTTTGTATTTCAGAGATGGCTTTTATCAGATTGAGCTGGAGACTGTCTATTCCAATTTTTTAGAGGATTTTTATCATAAGTGTGATTTTTATCATAAATGCTTTTTCTGCATCTATTGAGATGCTCATAAGGTTTTTGTCCTTGTCTCTATCAATATAATGTATTACATTTATTGATTTGCACATGTTGAACCATCCCTGCATCCCTGGGTTGAATTCCAGTTGGTTAGGGTATATGATCTTCTTAATGATTGGCTGCATTATATTTGTGAGTACTTTATGAAAGATTTTTGCATCTATATTTATTAGTGAGATTGGCGTACAGTTCTCTTTTTCAGTTGGGTCTTTCTCTGCTTTGGGGATCAAGGTGATGTTTGCTTCCAGGAATAAATTTTGCAGTACTGCTTCCCTTTCAATTTCAATGAAGAGTTTACACAGTAGTTAGCAGTAGTTCCTCTCTAAATGTGTCATAGAATTCAGCAGTGAAGCCATCAGGACCGAGACTTTTCTTAGTTGGCAAGTTTTTTTTTATTATATTTTCAATTTCATTGATATTGAGTTGTTTAGAATTCTTAGGTCATCTTCACTCAACTTTGGTAATTCATGTAAATCTAGGAATTTTCTTTTCTTTCTTTCTTTTTTTCTTTTTTTTTTTTTTTGTATTTTCTATCTTACTGGCATACAGGTTCTCAAAGCAGGTATTGATGATCCTCTGGATTTCTGCTCGGTCCATTGTAATTTCACCCTTTCATTCCTAATTGCATGTATTTGGGCCTTTTCTTTCTTTGTTTTGATAAGGTTGGCTAAGGGTTTGTCAATTTTGTTTACCCTTTTGAAGAACCAACTCTGTTGGCTTCATTTGTGTGTGTGTGTGTGTGTGTGTGTGTGTGTGTGTGTGTGTGTTTCTCTTAGTCTCCATTGCATTAATTTCTACCCTGATCTTTACAGTTTTCTCCCTTGTATGAGCTTTGGGTTTGACCTGCTCTTCTTTTTCTAGAAGCTTGAGGTTCAGCATCAGGTTGTGTAATTGTCTGTTTTCTTAACTTGAGTATTCACTGCTATGAATTTCCCTAGTAAGACTGTGCTTTCATTTTATTCCATTGATTCCGATATGTTGTGTTGTCATTGTCATTTAATTGTAGGAACTGTCTGACTTTAATTTCCTCTGTGATGCACTGGTTATTCATAAGTGTGTTGTTCAACTTCCATGTGTTTATGAAATTCTTAAAATTTCTTTTGGTATAGATCTCATGTAGTTTCATTTCACTATGTCTGGTAATATATGGGAGATCACTTCAATTCCTTTGTACTTACTTGAACATGTTCTTTGAGTGAGTATGTGGTCTATTTTGGAAAACGTCCCATGTGCAGCTGAAAATAATGTGTATTCATCATGGTTCTCAACTCCTCTATTTTTTAAAATCTGTACCTGCTCTAGATTTATTAATTGTGTCTTATACTATGGGCACAATCTGTGCTGTTATCTGAGAAATTATTTGTGATTTCATTTTTTTCCATTTTTTGTTGCAAGTTCAGGGAGTATAGGTGGTTGAGTGCCAGATTGTTCCATCTTGTTTCCTTAGGGGGTTGCCTTAGGTGATCTACAAGTCTAGTTTGGGGGCTTGTTTCTGTGTCTTCTCATTTCAACAGATGCAGCCTGCTGTGCCTTTATTAAACACGACGTTTTGCTCACCCAGTGGTCTTCAATTCTCACCACACTGCCAAGATGCCTTTTCTCTGCTATTCACCAGTGCACCAATTCCTGGGTTCAAACCACAGACGCTATGGTGCAGGTCTCTGACTGAAGCTTGTGACCTGTGCAGCTTTCCTGGGTGGGCCTTGTCTGGGCAGGTTTGCCCCAGCCTCTGCAGTCAGGGAAGATCCCTGGCTGGGATCTTCTTTTAGCCATATTGGTCTGGTCCACACCGCTGCTCCCTGGGATCTGTGCACACTCACTTATGCTATGGGGTGGGCCTCTCACTGAAGCTTTTTGTGGCTCCACAGCTCTTTCCTGGATGGGCCTAGGCTGGGCAGGCTTGCCAGAGCCTCTGGGGCTGGGGCGGATCCCTGGCTGGGATCTGCCTGCAGCCATGGGGACCACACCACTGCTCCCTGGGCTGTGACTCTTTTATTGCTGCCCCTGGGTTTCTCCATTTAGAAGCCAAATTTGCATCTCCAAAATATAGGCAAGATTGTGAAATTTTTATACTTAAAATCTTTCTATGGGTTCTCTTCTATTTTACATGCAAACTTAGTTCTTCACACAGATCCTATATTGTTTCATTTCTCTATCTCTCCCAGAGTTTAGGTCAATTCTCTCTATCTCTCTTGTTTATCCACACTGACCTTTTTATCTTTGAACAAGCCAAGTTCGTTATTTTTTCAGCATCTTTGTATGTACTTTTCCTGTACTTAAAATGTTCTTTAACTCAGCTTTTAGCATCATAAATGAGGCCTCAATTCCAATGTTCCTTGGCCTATGAGGTTTCCTCAAAGTATTCTATCAAAATAGATCACTCTCAACCCAATTACTCTAACACAGCAGTATCCTAAAATATGGTCTGTTTTGGAGAAAGTCCTTTGGGGTCCTGAAAAGAAAGAGTATTAGTGTTGTTTTTTGATGAAATGTAGACATTTTTTTAAAATCTTTTTGACTGGTTGTGTAGTTTAAGTCTGACATACTTTGTTGATCTGTTTTTGCCTGGCTGACCTATTGTGAAAGGGGGGGGTATTGATGTCCCGTGCTAAGATTGTATTGTTTTTTTATTTATCAGCTCTGTTTTGTCACATATTGTTTCTTTAAGAAATTAGGTGTGCTGATGTTTCGTGCGTATATATTTACAATTTTTATCTCTTCTTGATGAATTGTTTTCTATACCAGAATTCAATGAGGTTATCTGTTTCTTCTGATCAGTTGTGTTTTGATGTCAACATTTTCATATGTGTGTATATATATATATACACACATACATATTTCATATATATTCACATGTTCATATATTCATATACATACTAACTATATATATTTAGATATTAGTATATATCAGTATATATATATGTATATATTCATAGGCACCTTATTTTCTCATAATTCTTGTGTTTGTGTGGTGAAGTTCATAGATCAGCTGGGACAGAATTCTGGATCTCTAGTATGTGGGGAACTCTTTTTAATTGCCCTTGGCTCGGGTGTGATTCAGCATGAAAGCACCCATTCAACTTATTCAAAATACTTGGTTACAAAAAAATCAACCATATGTCAAATATATAACTTAAAACTTGTTTAAATAGTTCACTTGGTTACAAAGAATTAACCATGTATCAAATATATAATTTAAAACTTGTACAAATAGTTCTGTACTATTTTATTAGACCAGAAAGATTAAGTAAGGGATAACAGTAATGTAGACTAGGGTACTGAAAAGGAGAAAAAAGGAAAGAGAAGGAAAGCAAGAAAAGAATTCGTTTAAATATATTTATGTACCAGGGAAGAAAGAGGGAAAGAAGGAGGCATAAGAGGTAATCTGAGGGGAAGAATGTAAAGAAGAGTAGGAAAAGAAATATAAAAGAAAGTGAGAAAAGATAGAGTTCCCTATGCCTCCATCCAAATACGAGAGACTTTTCAGAGGAGAAAGGAGGCTAAGCACTGCCTTTCTGTGTTTGTGGATAAGTGCTCAAGAGAGTCTGTGCGTGGTGAGACTGGCTCTCACCTGCCTGGGAACGAGAGGGCCAGAAAATCCAGGCCATCTGTTTAATTTTTACTTATTAGTTCATGTGGAAGTCCAGAGTGTGAGCCACATCTCCGTACAACTTCAGGCTGAGCTTTTAGAGGAATGATTGCCAATGCTTCTGAGCAGATTGGAGGGGAGACGGGTGCACAGGGTTTGTGCTTGTATTAGGGGCCTTGGGTGCCCAGCCTTCCACTGATTCCTGAAGGGACAACCCAGAGCCATCCCAGTCCCAAACCTTATAAGGATGAAGTCATTATCTGCTCTTTTGCACTGTCCATCCACCCCATTGAGATACTCACAGTCCAGAGGTTTTTTCCCTTCATAAGCCAGGAGCTAGGGTCCTAATTTTCTGAGTTTAGCTTTGCTGTGTCACAGTCACCTTCTCATGGTCCCTAGTTATTAGGACAGGTGTCCACTTCTGCCTGGGACTATGGTGGCAGTTACAAACCGGAGTTATGGAAAATGTGGAGATTTTCTTATCCTATTAGAGGGAATCACTCTAGATGACTTCTCTTCCAGCTTCAGCCCAAGTCTTTCTGCCTGTTCCACTCAGGCAAGGAGGTAGGGGAAGTTTCTAAGATGGCTCCCATTTTTGACCCTATCTAAATCTGCAGAAAAATGATGGGAATTATCATTCTTGTTTCTGTTAACTTGGCTCTACTCAACTCTCCTATCTTTTCATGTGCTGTTTCTGTCTAGTAGCAGAGTCAGTGCCCACGAGAGTATTCTGTATTTTTGCTTTTACCACTGCATGGTAGGGAAATTTTTCCCTTCTCCACTGAGCCAAAATGCATTCAGTGCTGGAATGCATCTCTCCAATTAATTACTTATCTTTCTAAATATCAGTATTTCAGGGCTTCTTCTGGTGGCTAGATCTTTCAAGCTGTAGTCTCACATTTCCTGTGGTATTCCTAATTCTTCACTGAGTCACATATCTTTTGTTTTGGACAAATATTTTGGAGCAACTCCAGCTTGCCATCTTCAGACTTCTGTCACTACAATTTTATCGTATAGCTATCACAATCTTCATCAAGTTACTTTTGTATTTTTTCCTCACTAAAATACAAATGAATTTCCTATTTTTATCTGTTTATAGTTATTGAAAGGAAATGGAAAACAGACCAAAGTAGATACAATGTGATTATAGACGGGAGAAAGTTGTCAAAGCCTATATTTCAATCTTGCAACAATTAAGTACATTAAGGAAGGATGCCACCCCGGAATAAGGAGACATTTTTAGCAGTTTCTGTTTGGCAGATATGTCACCTCAAGCCAACGTACTAGCAAGCAAGTAAGCAAGAATTTTGAAAGTTGTGTTCCACATAAACTTAAGAGCACATTAGATTAAGATTTACACATATAACACCTAGGTGTCTGTATTTGTTTTTTTGTGGGTTTTATTACATAATAGTCTACTAAGTGTAGTTTGTTGTTATGATTGTTGTTTTCATACTGAGAAATTTTTACAGAACATGGATGCCCATGCTACTTAATTTGCAGAGTAGAATACAAAATGAAAACAGAGAACCCTTTGTTAAAAAGCGATTAAGAATTTTAAAACAATGACAGCAGAGCATTAAAGCAGGCATGAGGACTTTTTTAATAGGAAAGCCCTGTGAGACTATACAGATCATGTACCCAGGAGCCTGGTTGTGATTATTGCTGCTAAGAAAAGCAGTAGGAAAAGGGCTGTGAACCTGTCTTATCTGGAAGCAATGAATTAGGCAGATCTTTTGTTTCTAGAATTTGTTCCACTAAGCCAACCTTTCTGTGTAGTTTTCTCCATTCTGATCACCTCAGACAGTAACCTTTTGTTTTAAAAGGCTGCACAGACAATATTTTCCTTTTGTGCTAGCATTTTATATAGATTTTGAGGTGCTCAGCAGTTATTATTCTTCAAAACACTATCTGCATTAGAGATTTATTTCACCTGCTGAACTAATAAGATATAAGATAAAGAATAACAGCATTTTAACCCCCAGTGTCATGCTTATTTACATGATTCAGATTAAGCACTGGTTCCATGGGCTTCTTTTGTGTTTTTCTAGTAATTGTTGTTTATTGTGTTCATGGGGTGAGATGGTGCTATATTTTTATGACTCGTACAGTGTGTGCTTTAATGTCATGTAAGAATAGATGACAAAAAAAGAGCTAGCAGTTATTTACTTCACTAACACAATCATGTTAATATAGTTTATTCTGAGTAAGATCAATGCTCACTGGAGAAATTGATAAAACATGTATTGTCCCTAAAATGCAGTATGTATTGGCAATTAGATAAGATTTGAATGAGCTGATAATGAAACCTTTCCTGTATAAAACAAGGCATCCTAAATAAATATTCACATGACAGATAAGAAGTGCAGTTTGAAGTCTAGTATCTATTTAAAACAAAAAAGTGTATGCTTGCCATTATTACTATTCACTGCCATACTGTTATCACAAACAAAAGAGGGGAAAATCAACTCAAGACAATTCAAAAAAAATTTTTTTTAATAAAAAAAGCAGTCTGTGATCCTTACAGTGGCACAGAATTTCATGCTCAGATATGCCCTGCAGTAACTTTTTTTAGTTTTTGTTTTTTGAGACAGGATCTCACTATGTAGTTGAGACTGACCTGGAACTCACTATGTAGCCCAAGCTGGTCTCCAACTCACAGCGATCCTCCTGCCTTAGCCTCCCGAGTGCTGGGATTACAGTCGTGTGCCACCATGGCCAGCTTTTACTGCAGTAGTTTTAAAGCTCTGCTATGACTGAGCTCTGCTGTGAAATTTTTTTTTTTATTAGGTTTACTGGTACTTTTTAGGTACAGTTACATTTATCATTGGTATCTTGTACCTTTACATGATGTATCTTGTTTCTTATTTTTTCCCCATACCCCTGCCCTCCCTTCACCACCTCCACCCTTCCCTATTTACAAAGATTTAGTTTCCATTTTTTCCCTTTTCTTGTATTTTTTTCTTTTTCCTTTTTTCCTTTCCCCTACCCTTCCCACTTCCCCTACTCCTTCAGACCCTTTCTTCTTATTTCATGTTCTCAATAATACAATTTGAACCTATTTACAGTTTTTAAATACTTTTTAAGTCAAGGTGCCACATTTTTAAAAAAATTCTACACTAGCTCCTGAAAATTATATAGATTCTTCTGGTTTCTAAATTATTGGGCATTAGTGAGTTCTGGGCATCTTGGCTATATGGATGATGATTCGCTTACTACTTTTTGAAAATGTTTTTCTTTTATCCCTGAAATTTCACTTTTTCCCCTGCCGTTCATGTTCTTCTGTTAGGTCACTGTACACGTGTGCACTCTGCACCAATCCTGCAACAGGGTCCTGAAGGAGGCAGTAATGACTTTGGTCATGAATGTCAAATAAGTCTTCAAAAGACTTAAAAGACTGGAAATTCTGGAAGCTTTAGATCTCTTGGTCCATGTAGTGATTGGACAAGCCCATGACATAAACTGTAGACAATTTGGATTTGGCAAGACTAAAGCTGTTCCTTTCTTTAAAGGGCTCCCCTTAATTTCCTGTCTCCATCAGTAGCAATACTGAATACTTGATCTTCCAGCTGGAATCTGAAAAGCATGCTTCATCTCCATCGACCTTTCCACCTAAATTACCAAGTTCTGTAGGTTGGGAATCGAATTATTTCTTAGTTATATCCCGTGTCTCTGCTTCTGTCCCCATCATTATGTTTTCTTGTCCTTTTTTTTTTTTTTTTTTTTTTTTTTTTTTTTTTTATTTTTTTTTTTTTTTTTTTTTTTGGTAAAGTAACCCAGATTAGTTTCTGATTCGCTATTTTTATATTTTCCAGATAATTTTTATGTCTTATTTTGAGTAAAAGAGAGTTTAATTTAAAGTGTAAATATTGAAATAAAGCATTTAAGATAAATTGTTCAAATTTCAAGTAAAGGTTTCTGGTCTCTCTAGAAATGGCATTGAATTATTACAAATTATCTTCTTTGTGTGTTTCTTTATTTTCAAAATTATTAAGGATTCCATAAATTGAAAAAATTATCTTCCATTCCATCACAACTTTCATTCTCAATCTGTCACAACTCTGTAGCTGTAGGCTCCCTTCATATTGGCTTCTGCCTTCCTTTGAAGAACTTTTTCATCTGGGGAAATGATCTTGCTCTTGGCTTCAAAATTTGTCCTAGACTATTTTTTTACTTTTTTCCTTGGGCATAGAATCAGTAATTTCTCCAAGAAGGCTTTAGAACTTTTCATTAGGGAGTGAAATTAGAGCATTTATCTAAGTGATGAATGGAAGGTTTATTGGTTCTTGGCTAACAAATATTTTTTAACTTTTCCCTTGGTGGTTTTATTCAGTGTTGTATAAATTTATCCTTCATAATAAAATTTTCAAAATTTACAGTAAATAATATTTGCATCTTTTACTAATTACTGAATTAGTGGAAATACGGCATTTCCTGTAAAAGTTATTAAGTAGGGTTTATGTGAGCTCTAGGATCAATTGTTTGTAAAGTGATTTTTGAAGAATATTTTTTGGCCTGGCTAAAAAATAAAAATAATCATAGGTAGTCCCTTTGGTTTTATGGGTATGGCAGTAAGGAGTGACACAGTATGAGTAGATTTGGGAGAAGATTCCAACACCCTTTATGCTTTACACTGTCTTTGTCAAAGACGTGTAAGACTCACTTTGTTGAACTTATGAATGAATCTTACCTATGAACATTCTCAAGGAAGGGAACTCATTGGAAAGCTGGGGACTTAATGTACTTATTAGCTGTCTATAAATTTTGCTTCGTGACCTATTCACAGCTTTACTCACTTTTCAGTTGAGTTATTTGTTCTCCTGTTGAAAGTTTTTAATTCTTTGAATATTTTGGCTGAAGTCTTTTAACACATGTGTTTTTTGCCAATACTTTCACCAGTCTGAAGGTTATCTTTAGATTTCCTTAACAGAGTAGACATTTTAAATTTAGTACAGTACAATTTATCAGTTTCTCTGGTGTGAATAATCTGCAATAATACATAAGATCCTAATAAGATTACTGACATTTAGAAATGGGAAGAAAGGAGCTAAAGGTGTAGGGAAGGTGAGATGGGTAGGGGAAGGGTAATAAGGGAAAAGAAAAAAATGTGAGATAATGAAAAGATGAAAATAAAGTGTTTGTAGATGGGGAAGGGAGGAGGGGGTCAAGGGAGGGCAGAGGTAAGGGGAAAAAATGAGAATCAAGACTTGTCATGTAGAGGTACAAGATCCCAACAATGAATGTAACTGTACTGTATCACTAAAATGTACCAGTAAACTCAAAGCTGAAAAAAAAGGCTATCCTTTTCATATTGAAGAATGTTTCAGAAAACTAAGTTCTAATGTTGCTTTTTTTTTTTTTTTTTGTACCGGGGATTGAACTCGGGTCCTTGCACTTGCAAGGCAGGCCACTGAACCGCTGAGCTAAATCCCTGGCCTAATGTTGCATTTTATGCTTATTATATATAGACCACTTTGAGTTATTTCTTGTAGTAAGTGTACCTTCTACATCTTTTTCTTTTTTTCTTAATGTTCAACCATCCAATCACCATTGTTCCATCACCGCTGCTGAAAAAATCAGACTTCCACTACTGCGTTAGTTTTCTCCTTTGCCAAAGATTAGTTAACTATAATCATGGGGCTATAATCTGGACACTCCTCTGGCCTGATTATTGTCATTTAACAGTAAATCTTGAAGCTGAATACTGATTCTTTTCTGCCCTTAATACATTCTTTTTCATCGTTTGTAGTCCTCAAAAATCATTATAGAGAGATTTTGATAGTTTTTACATACCTAATTGTTTTATAATTAGACCCTATTGTTTATATCTGAAGTATGACACATTTCTTTCTAAATTTTGATCTCTCCATTTTTTCTTTAACTAAAAAATTTCAAAAATTTTTACCATGAGCCAGTCTCCTCCTACATTAAATGCCTTTTCATTCTCTCACACAGTTCTTTCAGCAATCTCTAGTGGAAACTCAAGGACTGTTACTGTTCCCACTTTACAGATGGAAAAAACAGTTCGAGATTTTAAGGGACAGAATTGGACTCTGAGCACAAGTGTCTCTAATCTTTCCTAAGAATCACCCCTACATATTCTCAAAACTTATATGTCATCTGGGCTGGACCACTGATCTTTATTTGGCTCCTTCCCCTCCCCAACTGTTATCACCCGTACTTTTCACTTGACTGTGTTGAATTGTTTTGTTATTTTCATTTTATTATTCATATAATTTTTTCCTCCCAAATAAGGTTAAGGTCTCTTGTGTTTTGTTTTGTTTTGGGGGGTTAAGGTTTCTTATGAATATAGCATGTTTTATTTACTGCAGCAACATCTAGATACAGTGCTGTGGAAAAATCTAGTGTTAATTAGATGTTGCTTGAATAATTGAAAATATAATTGTATCTCAAATCTTAAAAGAATTGATAGTTCTTTCCTGAACAAACCAAGAAGAGTATAATGCTGGCTTAGAATTAAAATTCTTGTATCCAGCAATTAGTAAAAGAGAAAGGAAGATCTAGACCACCAAGAGAAGTGGGAAACAAGGAAGGAGTGACATGGAACTCATACCGCACTACTGAAATGCTGCCTTTTCTAGTTCCTTATTAATTATGTTCTCCATTTCTGAATTTATATTCTTAAACTGAATTAATTTATGTATTTTTCAGCATTCCTAAGGTTCCCACAATTCTCCAAGGCACACCAGATGATAATGTAAAAAGCAGGCATCAGGAATTAGCCCGTGGTCAGGACCAGTCAGTGTTGACAAAAATGTGTTACTAGCATTACGGTAACGGGCTGACTTCTCTGACATCAAGAACATGATTTTCTTACCGCAATTTGTTCCTCTGCATTATTTCATCATTACGAGTACTTGTTTAAAACCCATTTATGGAGCGGATTGCCAAGTATTGTTTTGAACTATTGAGGGAGATGCAGGTGTGTGAAGTTCACACTTTGTTATCAGATCTTTAACTGCTGTTTGCCTGCCAAGCATAGCTAATATTTGGAAATACCATCGTCAGGGTGAAGAAAGTTCAGGTTCCTCCTGGTTGCCATTACTTGCCTATCCTTTTCCCTACCAACCTTCTATTTCGGGTCCAGAATGCCTCAGAATGTCTCTGAATTTATTCTTACATTCTTGGAATCAATTTCAGTAAAGCTAGTTATGTGGTGGTCTGACTCTTTCCTACTGAGCTCCAAGTTGGCTTTTGATTGTTACAAATAGAATGATTTTACTGCCTCACTAATTCCTCTGTGTAGGAAATGTCTCAGAACGCTGTCTGTGCCTCCTTTCAAGATGAGTACATTCAGCTTTGAGGAAATTGCGGTGCGATTTTGGTGGTTATCGACAGCAAGAAAAAATCATGACGAGTAGGTGATTCAGAATCAGCTGTGCATGCATGCATGTCTGGGTCCATACCAGCCAGTTTCAAGACCCAAGGCACTGGCAGGAATAGATAGCAGTGTGGCGACACTGGGGCAGGGATTTGAAGGACCAAGCCAGAGGGCTGCTGGCTGGCGTGCTCTGCACACATCTCAACCACTCGAGACCGCTTTGACGCACAGGTGCTGCCAAAATAAAATCAAGAAAAACAACACAAATTGACAGAATGATAGACAGATACAGAGGAAAGCACATTAAAAAGATTAGAAAGACTGAAGAAAATAGAAGATTACAGTGGAAGGACAAAATTACTCAACCATTATCAGCACTCATGTTTGCTGAAGATTCTGGAAACTGACTCTGTCTTAACATACAATAGAAACTAGAGAGCCAATCTCTTCTCCCAGTGAGAATTGCTTCATTTGTCACTCAGCAGTGGTACCGGAGAAACTATTGAATTGTTCTTACAGAACGCATGAGCTTATGGATCACAGAGTTGCAACAGGATTAGTGTGAACGCAGAGCCAAGTGATGAAAAGTCTCACTGGTTAATTGGTCCCTGAGACTGAGCAGGATTTAGGGCCATGGGAAAATGTGTTTCTAGTTTTCGTGAAGGCAATTTTTTCCTTCCCGTGCTTTCTAATCCAGACCACAATTATACTTGCTATTTGAAAAAGAGGTATATATAATTGTATATTGGTTTAATACCTCAAAGCTACCCCCCCCAAAAAAAAACCCTTAGTTTTTGATGAAAGTCGTTCTATGGTATTTTAAAAATAATTTAATTGTTCGTTTTTTTTTTTTTTTTTCCCTGGAACATTGGATTTTAGGAGATGATGTACGGGTAACCTCATCACTATGATTTTTGGTTGGTCGTTTAGACATTTTCAGGGTCCATAAACCACTATAATTTGGTCATAAGGTAAAGCTAAAACTGACTTAAAGCCAGAACACAAGAAGTATGACTTTGACCTTTATATTAGATAAGCTATGATCAACTGGAGGTCTTTTCATAAATTGTTTTTTATTTTATTTTTAGCTGATGCATGAAAATTATGTATATTTAAACTAGGGGTACTAATGTAAATGTAGAAATAATTTTTTATCATAATATTTTGGACTTTTCCCTTCTAAATTTCAAAGTAAAATAATACTATTTTATTTGGTTCATCTAGTCACATATAAAGTTGATAGTTACCATAAATATTAGTGGGAGTGTATAGACTTTTGAATGGAGAGTTTTAATTAAGGTAAAGAATCACTTGGGTGAAATTTATTGGGTTTTCCTGCTGCCAATTCATAAAATTGGTGGTATTTTATAAAGATATAGGATAAGCATATTAAATTTTCAAAATTAAATAAAAACTGTTAATTTCAAAGTTATTGATTTAAATATGATATTATTTTTCTGTAGGCTTTGGGAGACAATTTTGAGTATTCTAGAAAAATTACTTTAATACATATAAAGCAATTTCACTATTTTATGGTTTTACTTCCACTTTAGTTCCCATTTCTAATAAAAATATATTGACATACTTTGAATGTTTGCCTATTATTTTTAATCCTTAGGATTGTCACTATCATTAGAGTACATATTATGAAAAAAATCTTAATTATAATAGCATAATGGTCATTGTACTAAAATGTGGGCACTAAAAGTAGATAAAGCAATTTCACTATTTTATGGTTTTACTTCCACTTTAGTTCCCATTTCTAATAAAAATATATTGACATACTTTGAATGTTTGCCTATTATTTTTAATCCTTAGGATTGTCACTATCATTAGAGTACATATTATGAAAAAAATCTTAATTATAATAGCATAATGGTCATTGTACTAAAATGTGGGCACTAAAAGTAGAGATATGACAGATGTGCTACACTAATTTAATACTCTGATATTTTACTCACTTTTTGTTAAATAAAACACATAGCTTCACAAATATTTTGTATTGTTTTGAAGGTACATTTGGCAAAGTAGGAGGATGGGTCATCTTTAATTAGTTTACTGTTTGATTCATACCTTTTAAACAGACAAGACAGATGGTATATGGACCTCCATCTTTTCTACTGCTCCAAGCCATGCAAGTGTTGGTAGCTGAAGTTTAAGCAGACCGGCTATAGTTTGAATTTTATCTTTGCCAGATGTGCACAAAGAGATGTTTTTCTCTGGATGTTTCATTAAAGTGAGAATACTGAAAAAAATCTATATATTTCCATTGTCTCATTAAAATATGGTATAGGTTTATACAGTGTTCTAAATTTTTAAGATAAATAATTTGTTGTGTTTTTATTTTTTATTTTTATTTTTTGGTACTGGAGATCAAACTCAGGTCCTTGAGTTTGTGAGGTGGGTGGGGACACCCCTGAGCTAAACCCCCGGCCCATTTGTTACGTTTTTTAAAATATAAGAAGCTATTTATTATTTTGTGAATAACCTAGATATTGTTTGAATTATCTATCCATATGCTCCCATGAAGCAAATCTCAGAAAAAATAATTAATTATTCATTATTTTCCAGGTATATGTTCTATATCCTTTTAGCCAGTAGTTCCATGTAATATATCGGTTAAATTTCAAGAGTGACCACAGAAGACATTGGTGATAAGCCTATGTGATCACTCATCATTTCTTTCCCCATTCAATTGTTTGGTCCTCTTTACTCAGTCTTTATCGTTTAAGACTAGAGTCTGTCTAATGCATGATCACAGCACTGCTGCCAGGACCTAGTATCATTGCTGCTTTGGTGGAATACTTAGGTGTCTGACTCAAGTGAAAACCTTGCTACTTTAGATATTGTTTCAGGACTTACTTTGAAGTTTTCTGCAGTTGATTTTTCTTTTCCTTTACTTATATTCTCTGTTCTTTGCTGTTTTGAAGTGTTTTATTCTTTACTTTCAAATAATTCAGAATTTATAAACTTTTGTGTACATTCCACTCTTCCAAATTCAAGCAGTTTTGTGGGGAGTGGAACCAGGGTGTTAGTATAAGGGATTCTACTATTAGGTAGAATAGTACCTAATAGTACTGGGGACTGTTCTATGTTACCTTACCAACTATTTCGGGCACTTCTTTTCTTTACCTTGTCGGATATTTTATACTATTTGTTAAATTTGTATCACAATAAACAAATCTTCAGCAGGTTTGCATCTCCACAATTTTCTGAATCATTACTATTATTTCAGGTACTCAAATTTGGTACTCATTTGTATATTTAAAGAATAATAGGTATATACTGATATCAATATATAATGCCACATGTAGGGAGAATACTTTAAACTTTTTTCTTTCACTGCCTCTATTTAATTTCAAAGAATGCCACCCACTTTTAGTCTTGTAAAAGGCATTGCTTTTTTGGGGTTTTGTAGCTTTTATGTGTGTGATTAGAAAAGCATCACTCATTTCATATCACTCTTAATTTTATGCATTCAAGGATTCTTGCATACTACGCTTCTTTTATCAATAGTTTGTATTATTGAGATGTTGCTCAGCGCCAATGTATAATCTTTTTTAAAAATAAGAGCTTTATTGAGGTGTAACTTACATATTATACAATTCTGACCCATTTAAAGTGTGTTATTCAAAGATTTTATGGAATGGTAAACCACACCTCAAAGTCAACATGTGATTTAATCATGGTTTCATACTCTTATTGAATAATGCCATAAATTAGAAGCATAACATCTACTTGTTTTACATAAGGTTTCTAATGACCTCTTCCTACCACTACTTTGAAGCATGTGTAAGCGCAGGTTTCAAAAGTCTTGTAGGATGAGAGAAAGAATTAGAAATATTGCTGAGAGTGACAAGAAAACAAGTGACTCAAAGTAGTTGGTAAAAAACAATTTTACAAGTGAGGTGGTTACTAATTTCTTCCTTTAAAAATATTGAAAGAAGACAATAAAATTGCCAGCCAATAGAGCAATAGAAATAATTTTGGAGAAAGGTCATTGTGTTCCTTTTGGCATAAAACTTAGACTTCCTATGTTTATAGACCTGAAGATATTAATGTATGTCTATACTATCCTAAGTGATCTAGAAATTCAATAAAATTTCTATGAAAAAAGGCAACAAAAGGTATTTTCACAGGAATGAATTAAAGAATTGTAAATTCATCTGAAACTACAAAAGACTGAGAACATTGAAAGCAATATTGAGAAAGATCTAAATTGAAGGGCTCACATTCCTGATTTCAAAACACAGTACAAAGCTACATTACTTAAATGTAGCTACATTACTATTGTTGGCATAGGGACAGAAACATAGAACTAAATAGAGGGCTCAGAATAAATCCAGATGTATATAATTAACTGATCTCTGACATGGAACCTAGAAAACACAATGGGGAAAAGATAGTATATTCAATGAAATGGGCTGGAAAAACTATTTCCACATGAAAAGCAATGAAATTAGCCCACTTAATACAAAAAAGTCAATTTAAATGTAAAAAGTAAAGGTAAAAAAGACTAAAGAGTAAATGTAGGGCTAAAAACTATGAAATTCTTAGAAAAACATAGGGAAAAATTTTCATGATTAGATCTTTGTAATGATTTTTTGAATAGGATAACAAGAACAAAAAATTGAAATTAAAAAGTGGAACTACAGTAAACTAAAATCTTTCTTCATAATAAAGGAGACACTCAGCAAAGTGAACAGATGACTTTAGGGAATTTCAAAAATACTTGCAAGTCATTAATCCAATAAGGAGTTAGGGTACAAAATATACAAGTAATTACTGTTACTCAGTAGCCAAAAAAATAAATTTGCTTGAATAGATACTTCTTAGAAGAAGATAGAAAAACATCCAACGAAAAGATACCCCAAATTGCTAATCACTAGGGAGGTTCATATCCAAACTACAATGAAATATTAGGAAATACCTGTTACAATGGCCATTATAAAAAATCACAAGCATTAGTGAAGTTGTGAAAAAAATCAGAACCACTGTACACTTTTTGTGTGAATATAAAATGATACCAGAAATAGTTAAAAGTGGGATTACTATATGATTTAGAAATTCCATTTTTGGGCATACACACCAAAGGAAGGAAAGCAGGATCAAGAAGAGAAATTTGTACATTCATGGTTGTAGTGGCATTATTTATTTTAGCAGTGTCTGTCAGTAAATGAATTGAATAGGCAAAATGTGGGGTATACACACACATACAATGGAATATTAACCTTGAAAAGGAAAGAAATTCTGACATATGTTACCACATGGGCAAACCTTAAGGATATTATG
Source organism: Fukomys damarensis (assembly GCF_012274545.1). Lineage (NCBI taxonomy): Eukaryota > Metazoa > Chordata > Mammalia > Rodentia > Bathyergidae > Fukomys > Fukomys damarensis. Next base: position 31,096,649 of record NW_022900913.1, read on the forward strand.
TTAAGTGAAACAAGCCAGTAACAAAAAGATAAGTATTTGTAAGATTCCACTTATCTGATAGTATCTAGAGTACTGAAAATCAGAATCAGAACATGCTACGATGGTTGATACAAGACAAGGGTTACAATGGGGAGTTATTGTTTCACATATATGTAGTTTCAGTTTTGCAAGATGAAAAGAGTTACTGAGATGGTTAATAATGATCACATTACAATATAATGATATAACATGCTGTATAATAATATAATGTATATAATGTCACTGAACTTATACCTAAAATGATTAAGATGGTAACGACTATGGTATATGTATTTTACCATAATAAAAACTTGAAAAAATACAAATTTTGCTTACCTAACTTAGTTAATAATGCTCGCGTATAAATTTTCAAAAAATTTTAACATGTATAACAGCTACAAAAGTAATAGATTTAAATAATATGAAGCCACAGAGTTAATCACAGATTACTCTGAGCTCATGCTATGTCTCAAGTGCTATTTCAAACTATTCTGTTAATTAGAAAAGAACTATTTCAGTTCCCATTTTGCAGAAAGAGAAACTGAAACACAGTCAGGAAACATACACATGGTTACACAGTAACTAGATGGAGGATACCAGAACTCAACTTCCTAGTTTCTTTATCGAGGTAACAGCTGCGATCTTTACTAGTATTCTTGTGTAATATTAAACAGAGGATTGGCTTTCCAGTTTCCTGGGGTTTAGTTCTTAGTAGTGGTCATAAAAATAAAATACTTGTCAATAAATGGTCAAATTCTACAGTCATAGACAGAGAACCACATCTCTCCTTCAGGGTGGTCCCTTTGTCTTTAGAATGATCCCGCTCATCCCCAGGAGACAAGTGTGGCTGCAGCTGAACAAGGATGGCTGCCCCTAAAACATGCGCAGTAACAACTCTACAGATAGACTGTGCATTAGGAAACTGTCTGCAGTAATAAAATGCATTGCTGGGGATACAGACACATTAATTGTACTTTTTTTCTTTTAAAAATTTATTTTATTTTAAAACTTTTCTAGGTACATTTCAACTATAATGGTCACCTTCACCATAGGTCACTGGTACCTGTAAATGATACATCTTGCTTCTTTTCCCCATTCCTTCCCCTCCCTTCAATCTCTTTTCCCCTCCTTATTTATGAAAGCTTTGTTTCCATTTTGTCCTTCTATTCTTGTTTTTTTACCCCCATCCCTTCCTTCCTTTCCCCCTTCCTCCTTGCACCCCTTCCCACTTGAACATTTTCTTCCTATTTCACAATAGGTATTACCAGGTTTGATCCTTATGTACATTTTTAAATTGCTCACATCAGAGTAAGAAAGCATAATTTACACATGCTCATCCGATTTATTTTACTTAAGAGTGTGGTCTCAAGGTTCAGCCATTTATCTAGACTGTCTCAAGCTCATCCTTCTTTATGGCAGAGTAGTGCTCCATTATATTAAAAAACCTGCATCTTCTTTATTCATTCATCAGTCGGTGGGCATTTGGGCTGTGCTAAGATTTAGCTATTACAAACTGTACAGCTATAAACATGGGTGTGCACATATTTCTGTGGTCTGATGCCTTTAATTCTTTTGGGAATATACCAAGAAAAGGGAACAGCTGGGTCAAATGGAACTTTTGGTTTTATTTTTTAAAGAAATCTCCACATCTATTTCCACAGTGGTTGCACCAGTCTACACTCTCACCAACAGTGGAGAAGGGTTCTTTTTTCCCCACAGCTCCACCAGCATTTGTTATGGGTCGATTTCTTGATAGTAGCCATTCTTTGTGGAGTGAAATGGAATCTCTGTGCTGTTTTAATTTACATCTCTTGAATGAGTACTGATACTAAACATTTTTTCACATATTTACTTGTCATTTGCACTTCTTCATCTGAGAAATTATTCATTTCATGTGCCCACTTTTGGACTGAGTCTTTAAATTTGAGGAGTCTGGTTTTTTTTTTTTTTTTTTAGTTCTTTATATGTTCTGAATATTAGTCCTTTGAGAAACAGCTGGCAGAAAATTTTTCACATACTGTGAATTGTCTCTTCACTCTGTTACTGGTTTTTATTGCTATACAAAAGCTTTTTTTGTAAGATGAGATGCCAGTTGTTGATTCTTTTTAGTATTTCTCATGTGGTCAGGGTTTTATTCATAAAGTTTTCACCTACATCTATGATTTCAGGAGTTCTACATATTCTCTCTTCTAGAAGATTTAGTGTTTCTGTTTCAGTATTTAGATACTTGAGCCATTTCAAATTTTAGATATATATTAATTGAAGGCCTTTTTTTGGACAACTCTGCACTTCATCATCCTTAAATCAAATTTAGTTTGTGATATTAACTTGAAATTTAAAAAATGATTATAGTGTGTCAAAATTGATCTATTCCAGTGCCAGTCATGCTAAGACAGAAAAAATCCAGTCAAATTTTGTACTTGATGTACCCAATGCTTTTCACTTAAACAGACATTCTGGAATACTTTTGACAAATACTTTCATGTCATTCCATACTCTGAAACAAGTATGAAAGATTAAAATAAAATGACATTTAGTAGTTTCTGTCACTTTCGTGACAAAATGTTTGCCAGATTTTCTACACATTGCATAATGTCGCATAATTCCCTGAGCTATCATGCGTAGGAACTTTTGCCAATCATTATTCTGGGACAATCATATTAGAATGAAAGATTTGTAGATATGACAATAAACTGTAAATGAGAAAATGAAGTTTCTGAGCCACAGGGAAAGCAATGGAAATAAAAAAAATGTGAAGATTGGAAGGAAGCACATAAAATTAAGAGGATAGTGGGCTGGAGATTTAGCTCAGCGGTTCGGTGGCCTGTCTTGCAAGCACAAGGACCCGAGTTCAATTCCTGCTACCAAAAAAAAAAAAAAAAAAAAATTAAGAGGATGGTGATGTGATATATTCAGTTGGCTAATTTTTTATGTTTCAGGAATTGAATGAGGAAAACAGTATTATATAATGTAAGTCAAATACCAATGGGCATGAATTAATGTTTCATTTCAAGGTTTTCAGAGCATGTATAGAATAACCATGATTGTATAAAATGGAAGATCTGGAAATCTTCCACAAAATATACTATGAAAGAATGTTTCTAACTCTGTATAGATTTATTTTTAGTTATAATATATTTTACATGCAATCAATCTATATTTATATTTATCTATATATGTGTAGCAATCTATTTATCTATCTATATTGTAAGTAGAGGTTTATAAAAGATTGTAGGGTTGAAGGAAAACTTCCAGTCAAATCCAGCCATTATTAATTCATTAATCATACAAGAAATATTTTATCATTCATTCAACAAATATATGGTTAATTAACCTATATACAGCTGTGCATAAATGTGAAAATTTTTGCTATTGTGGAGTTTGTATACTGGGAGTTTGTATACTGATGGGACAGCAAGTCTAATAAGAAGTAAATATGTAAAAATAGTGATGAGGGCTAGAAAGAAAAGGCAAGGAGAGGCCTTAAACAGAATGGATACAGTTGCATCATTACATAGGATGTCAGAGGGAAGTTTTCACTGAAAAGGTGACATCTGAATACGTTCTGAAGGAAATGGTGATGACACCTCAGGTTGCTGATTGGTTACACCATTGAATACTATTCAGGTATCAAAAGGAATGAAATCTTGCCATTTGTGAAAACATGGATAGAACTGGAGATCATTATGTAAGGAGAAATAAATCAGGTGCAGAACGAAAGGTACTGCATGATATCACCCACTTATGAAATCTAAGTAGTTGATTCATACAAGTTGAGAATAGAATAGTAGTTACCAGAGTCAAGGGAAAATACAAGAGGGGGAGGGGTTGGCAAAGGTTCACCAGTGGGTTCTAAATTACGGATATCTTGGAATCAGAAGTTCTGGTGTGCCAATATGTAGTAGGGTTAGCACAGGAAAAAATGAAATACATTTTAAAAAGAGAGGAGAAAATATTTTCAAAATTTTCACCAAAAAGAAATGATACATGATTAAGAAATTGGTGATGTTTAACCTAATTTAAACATTATGGAATACATACATGTATTGAAACTTATAAGGTGCCCTATTAACATATACAACTTTTATGTTTTTAATGTAATAGTTAAAATATATTTAGAAAGATATGCTTTTTAAAAAGCTAATTAAGGTATGGTGTCAATCTAGGTGCCCATGAATAGATTAGTGGATAAGGAAAGCATGGCATATATACACAATGGAATATTATGCAGCTGTAATGAAGAATGAAATCTCAGGAAGGGTGTGTGGGGGAATGTGTGGGTAAAAAGAAGTCAGAATTGACTATGGACATTGTATGTGCATATAAAAATACTACATTGAACCTCATTAATGTGCACAGTTAATGGTTAATAAAGAATAAAATATAATTTTAAAATTATTTTTTAGTTTCTTAGATCCTAAGAAATGTATCCATCTTCACTTCCTACTGAAAGTTAGAAGTGATATGAGTGACTTAGCCAGGCCAATGAAAGTGGCAATGGGATTAGAAAAATGGTAGAAAGTGATTCAGGTAAGGGCACCTGGGCCTGGAAACAAAGGGGCCACATGGTAACCCTGATCACAGCTGTTTCATGGGGAAACAAGAGGATCCCATGCGCTTTTGTTTGGCTTGGGCCAACTGGATCTCAAGTGTGGGGAAGTCCCAACTCATGGGTTAAGGTAGTGAGGCACATTTGTTGGGGAGTCTCTGGCCCCAGAAAAGCGTTTTCGTGGAGTGACCTTGACCACAGACACTGAGAGGTCAGCCTTCTCCCAGCGATGTCCATTCTGCCAGCAGAACCTGGCTGTTACATTGTCCACCTAAAGTAAAGCATGTGAAATGCTTACTTACATAGATTTAAAACATAATTATGATAGTTCGGGGCACTGTATCTTTTATATACTTTAAATATGTGTAGTTTGACTATCTCTCTTATACTTTATGGCATTTTCAGCCTGACTGGAGCTATTTCTGGTAAACGAAGTGTAGAACTCAAAATGTCATTTGAGCTGCAGTCAGTACATTTTTCTGTGTGCTTTATTTTCTTAAAATCATTTTAAAGGAATAGCTAGAGAATTTTATGGAGGTTGTAAATAAGAATTATCCAGGGATTAGACCCATGCATGAGTCAGAGTGAGTCAGCATTTCAGTGATCCTGGGAACTGGAAGTCACTTGGAATGCAGAAACTTTCTAGCACTTTAATATGAATAAAGCTTTTGAACCTGTGAAATTTCAAATGTTTGTGGTTGTCTATTTGAAGATAGTTTTGTAATGCAAAATAATTCAGGGAAAGATCTTTCAGACAGCACAAAAATCTGCTACTGTGCCATATTAACACCAGGATGGGCAAGAGTTGTTATTGCATGAAATCCCAGAGCACTCAATCTAGTGAAGGCTCAGTTTGCCTAAAGAGAAACTCAAGTGATTTCAGAGAAGAATTTGAACAAGCTTAGTGCTGGAAAACAAGTGGAACTTTCAATTCTGAATACAATCATATAAAGAGGGAACTCCACTTTTGAAGGGAGGTAACTGCATTTCAGCAATGATCAGAATTAACTGCTGTTAATCATATAGAGGGAACTCCACTTTTGAAGGGAGGTTACTGCATTTCATTTCATCAAATCTATGGAGAGTGGAGGACACAACAATGATCAGAATTAACTGCTATTAAAGAAACCAAGCAGGCCAATAATTACCCATAATTGACTACTGAGCTAATCAGACATGAAAACAGTGCATTGAAAAGTTATAAATTCTAAACTATAGGGAAATCTAAGTGATTAATAAACAGAATAGTAATCACAGACCAGTTAAGCACAGATCTTGAGTGAATGCCAGCTATAACCAATAGAACTTTGCCATTAATTATTTGTGGAATATTTGTCCGTATTCTGAGTATGTTCATCTAACATATTAATAATATGACAGAGACATTAATTGCAACTAAGTTTACTGGGTAACCCTCTGGTTTTGTTTGTTGCTTGTTTTATTTCATTTTTTGTTGTGCTAGAAATCAAACCTAAGGCCTTGTACATGGGAGATGAAAACACTTCCAGTGAGTTCCACCCCAGCCCAGTAACTCCTTTGATGTACAAAATTCTATTCATATTAATGTTAGACTTTTATCACTGTCTTAGAAACAGTTGGGAAATTTATACTAATTTTAACATTTTCAAAAAGTAAAGAATTTAGATAGGGCAAATGAAAATATATGGCATCACAACAGTTTTTAGAGCCCTTGTTTAAATGAAGTAACTACTTGTTTGGCAGTAGGAAAAGAATTAGAAACTGGCTGTTTGTAGGATGCACACAGTTGAAAAGCCCCAGCTAGATTATGTGCTTTCCTATGCCTGAGTAATTTTCTGTGGTTTTCTTTGAATGATTGCATACAGAGATAGGATCAGCGCAGTCAGTTTCTTATTTATGGTGCTATAACCCTAAAAGCAACAAATTGGAGTTACTGATGTGGCAGCTGATATCTTACTCCACTTCTAAATCATACCATGGGTTATAAATTAGAGCTTGATGATTTGGATGACTTCCTAAACTTCTTCCTACTTGCTGTTGTTGTAGGCCATTGCTAGATTAACAGAGTTAGCAAGTCATAACATACTGTCCATTTGATCAAGGAACTGTGAGGAAAATACTGTGGACAGAGATGTTTATAAAAGGGCAGAAGTTTTTATTTGTAAAAATATTATTCTCCATCCAATTTACTTTATGATATGAAAGGCTTTTGCTTTATATACATAGTTACATTCTCACAAATACCCAAGACCTATCCACTTTTTCATTCATATGAAATATCCAGAAGTATAATGTATGAAAAGTAGGCACAAATTCTGCTTTGCGAGATGGAAAAGTTCTGGAGATTGGTTGTACACTTGTGTGTAGTTACCTCTATGGAACAGTATACTTCAAAGTAATTAAGATGAGAAATCTTACATGCATTTTACTACAACTTTAATATTACTGAAAAAATCAGCAAAATATAATTAAAAAGCAATGATACATGCTTGGGAAACTTTCCAGCTGTGTCCCAATGGAAATTTCTGCTAAAAGCTTATGATCTATTTAGTCATGAAGCTTCTTGACCAGCCAGTCCTTTAAGGCAGAGATCGTAACTTATTTCCTGTGGGATGGATCCATGTGGTCAGGAATTTCACCTGTTTGTTCAGGACTGCATCCTCAGTCCCAAACAGTGCCTCATACACAGTAGACATACATCAGATACTTGCTGAAAGTATTAAAAATCAGTTTATTAATACACATTTTACAGTTCTAAATTCTGGAAAAAAATTTTTTTGAGTTCTCTTTTCAAACATAAAATACAGTTCCTTCCAAAGTTTTTCTTTTCATGCAGCTATCTTTATATCTCCCAAACTGATGTTATGTACAATTTGTGGTTCTCTGGAAATTTAGTAGATGCATTGGCACAGCACAATTATGGAAGAGTAGGAAGGTCTGAGCTATACCTTTGCAGTTTTCTTTACTGCAAGAATTTTCATAATTTCTAATAACCCAGTGAGAATTTGGAAGCCTCAAAAGGGGGAGTTCCACCCTGCTTTGGTTCCCAAACTCTTTTATAATGAAAATAGTGCGAATGTGTGTGTGTGTGTGTGTGTGTGTGTGTGTGTGTGTGTGTGTGTGTGATGGAGGTAGAGAGGAAGAGAGAGACAGACAGAGAAAGAGAGGAGAGAGAGACAGAGAGGGAGACAGAGAGGGAGAGGGGAAAGGGGAGAGGGAGAAACTTGTCAAATATTTCAGTATTTCCTGGAAAGAAAGCTTCCTCAGTAGAGTTTGGAAAATACTGCTCCAGCTGGAAATAAAAGGAGACTGATTCTAACTCAGTGACAGAAACATATTCATTAGCTGCTTGGTTGGCTAATGTCGCCCTGGTATCTTTTCTTTAGATGATCTAATGAAAGACAAGTTTAAAATTTAAAGAGTGTCAAAGAAATTCTTGAATCTTCTTTTGGTGCTAATTTAGCCTTCTGCCCCTGAGAGCATCTCTCAGCACTAGCCACGTTTAGGTCATATTGGTTTCCTAGCAGATTCTTCTTTCCTGTTATTTTTATCATAACATTAATCTCCAAAGACAAATGCAGTTGTTTTGTTTTTAAGATCAAACAATTCACTTTCATTTAGTTTCTGCAACATGAGACTAGTGTTTCTCTTCTTCAGGAATGAGTAGAAAAACATATGTTTAATATACATTTCACAAACACTTAGGTATCCAAATTCTCTGATTTATATGCACTCCACACATTCTGTTTAAATTGTTGATTCTAAGATGTGACTGACTCTTAAATAGAGGTTTGCCGAATTGAGTCTGTTATTTCTTTGGACTGTAGCCACTTATGTGCTTCTTAAAGATGCAAAGTAGCTCAAGCACATTAACAAGTGTCTTTTAACAGTGAATTCTTAGAAAAGGAATTTTTAAAGGATAGCATACATTAAATTTTTTATATACATCTTCAGATTCTAAAATCTGAATCAATTACATTTGACATGAGAGTTTCCAGTAGAATATGTATATTATTAAATACTTAAAAATTTAGTGAATAAGTCCACTAGTAATTTTAATTTCTTTTAATGGGTTATTTTGAGGACTTTTAGTGTCATTTATACATGTATAAGCTTTGTTGTTCTAAAATATCCTTTCTTGTTTCTTTTTTTTAAAAAAATCTTTCCATTTTTCCTTGTTAATTTGTACACATTTGTACTGTAAAGAGATTAGCTTTTATTTATTAGCATAAAAGTAGTATGAAATCAGATTTTTCTTTAGGTAACACTCTTCTTAGTCACTTACATTCCAGTAATTTTTTAGTGTGAGAGGTGTGGAATTATAGCTGTTGTGCTGGGAATTTAACATCACCCGTTGTGCATTGCTCAGTCTGTAGCACTATTAGCTGTATTTCTGACCATAATTTTTTTTCCTTATTCAAATTACGGAAAATACTAATGGGAACATGTTACACAGGCAAATGTCATCACTGAAGAAAACAGTTTCAGAAATATTTATTTAGTATTTTCCTTCCCCTCCCCCTCCCCT
>NW_022900913.1:31106410-31135931 GCF_012274545.1 Fukomys damarensis
CCTCCCTCCCCCTTCCCTCCCCCTCTCTCCCTCTCCCAGGGTAGGAGGTAGAGGTAAATATGTGGAAGGGTAAGAGAACACTCATCTAGTGCAGACAAACCCCTCAGGATTTTCACATTTCCACCTCCGTGTCTCATTTCTTCTTCAAACTTGAGCAAGTAGCACAGCACCCTAAGAAACTCACAATGTTCTTACTGTGGTTTCCCATACCCACTCCCCCTGGATAATTAGTTAATATGAAGCATTCACATGAGTTTATCTGGGAATTGGTGGATGCTTTGTTTTCCCTGTTGCTGTTGCTGCTGCTGCTGAAATAGTTTGAGTCTGAAATCACAACTGTGGTTACATTTCTTTAGCCAAAGGATATTGTGAAAGCCTCAGTCACCACAGAAACAGATGAATATTCCCCTGCTCGTGATGGAAAACAGTGAGCTGGTGACAGTTGCATGATTTGCTGCATGGGAGGCCCCAGCCTTGACTCAGACTTAGGAGTTCAGGTCCCCAATGCAACTGTTTGCTTCCTCTCCCGTTTAGTCCTTACTACTATTCACAGGGTCCACAGGGTCTAGGCTTTCTGCAAAGTTAATTTTTAGCAATATTTTTCAGATTTCTCATGAATTTTATAGAGGATGACCTTCTTATCCTATCTAGAAAAGAAATTTTTCCTGTGAATGGGAGGATTAAAACTCCTGGTTAAGTATTCTTGAGTCATAATATTTTCTCCTAATATTCCAAGCTAATAAACATAATTATAAAAAAATTACAAAATAAAATATGTAAAAAATGAAATTTCCAAAGGATTACCCACTGAGTATGCTAATACCTTAATATTAATTCTGTTGGCATTTAGTGAGTAGCTAGTTTCTTTTCTATTAGTTGTTGCTTTAAGGTCTTTAAAAGCATTAGTTGAATTAAAATTAACCCAAAAGAATGGAATAACAGTTTTAACACTCAGATAATATACTATTTTAATTTGGTGTAACATTCATTTGTGTAGTATGAAAAAACTCAAATATGTATGGCAGATTTCAGGAGACAGGAGACGAGTATTGGATGTTTTCAGACCTTTCATGCTGCTGTAACAACAGTGTCGTAAATTGGATGTCTTACTAACAGGAAACATTTCTTTCTCTCAATTTTGGGGACTGGAAAATGTAGGATTAAGGCTTTAGGAGACTGGGTATCAAGTGAAGCCCTTTTTCTTGTCCATAGATGGTGCCTTCTTATAGCCTCTTCATATTGCAGAAGGGACCTGCCGGCTCTCTAGGCCTCTTTCATAAAGACACTAATCCTCGGCATGAAGTTCCACCTCAAGGAATTCAAGGGGATAGAAACACTCACAACATTTGGCTCTTCAGTGAACTTAGTCATGGATATTTATGCAAAGACCTCTTATCTTTTTTGGATCTTGCTTTATCCATCTGTAAAATGGGGATTGGTGACTATTAATTTCTTTTGAAGAGCTCTGCTTTGATGAACATTGAGGAACTCCTCCAATTTACTCACTCCCAATTGTTTTTGTGTGTGTCGAGCATAATGATCTAGTCGTAAGACCTTACTTTGCCATCTCAGAAGCATAAACAGTGGCAAATTAAATATTATTTTTAGTCACAAATATCTTTCAGTGCTTGAGGAAACTAAGGAAATATCTCTTCTCCTGCAATTATGTTATTTGTTGCATAGTTTAATACTTTCCTTTACAATGTGGTCACAGTCCTGAAAGTCTTCTGGTATGTATCATAATGTTCCCTTTTATAAATGAAAATTTTATTTTACACAAAATTCATGGCCGGCTGGCTGCAAGGCAGGGTAGAGCAAGGTTGCTCACTCCCGAGAGGCCAAGAAGCAGAGCACAAAGGAAAGAGGGCCAGAGAGAGAGAGAGAGAGAGAGAGAGAGCCACCCTGAAGGATTTGACATCCAAGGCAGGATCCCTGTGTTAGTTTTGCATTGCTGAGGTCACTTAAAAAAAGGGTTTCTTTGGCTCACAGCTTTGGAGGTTTCACTTTATGCTCCTTTGGCCCTCTTGCTTTTGGACCTGTGGTGAAGCTGCACATTGTGTTGTAAAGATGCATAGGAAGAAGCTGCTTACCTCATGGGAGCAAGGAAGCAAACAGGCTAAGAGGGCAACATCCCAGAATCTCCGTCAAGGTCATGCCCTCTCTGACCCAGTTTGCTTCCACCAGGTCCCACTTCCTGGAGTTTTTAGTACATTTTGGTAGTTTCAAACTGAGGACCAAGCTTATAACACACGAGTCTTTGGGGGACATTTAAGTACTGAAATTTAGTGGTCAATAAAGAAAAAGTGACAGATTAGATTTTATCAGAATTAAAAATTTTGTTTTGCAAATGATATTTTTAGGAAGATGGAGGCAAATTCCAAACTTAGAGAAAATATCTTTAAAATTTTGCAGAAAGTTCATCCTAGAATATTTACATCATTTAAAAAATTGTAATAGACAAGAACTGAAAATAATTCAGATGTCCTTTGGTAATATGAAGGTAGTATGAAGTGTTATCTTGTGATAATGGTAAAGATAAATACTTTGATTTTGGTAAATGTCACAGAGAGGTACACACTCAATAAAATAAAATATCAATATATGTATAACTGGTAGAATGAGATGTTTTATGAGTAGAACCAATGCCAATTTTCTGGTTTTAATGTTTGTACAAGACGTTAGATTGGCAGAAAAATATTGAATGTTAAATTCAAGTGAAGGGACAGGGCAGAACCCTGATGAATCACCCTCTGCCCTGCACCAAGGTCTAACACACCACCCCATTTGCAGTGCTAAGGATGAAATGTATCGCTTGAGATAAGTATAGATAGAGATCTTCTCCATGGGTTTTTTATTGCTTTCTACTTTCAGAATTTTTTTCTCTATTTTCTGCCATGGAGAATAAGCAGGAAGGGAACTGTAGCCATTAGTTGTATCCTGTGTAATTAGTATCCTCTAATCAACTCAAGAGAGGACACAGGGTTTACTTCCTTTATGTAATATTTTGTTTATTTTCTCACTTGAACCCTCTTCTTTCTCACCTGCTTTTCTTCAGTTCCTTTTTCCTTTTCCCTCAAGTTTTCTTTTTTGGTCTCTTTTCTGATTCATCCCAATACACTCCAGGAATGAAAAGCCCTAAACTTTCCAACCAACTCCAAGAAAAGTGAACCATATAGGGAGCTATCTGATGGGCTGCTAATTCTATTGTGATGGTGGTGCCATCACTAATGGGAAATGAGAATTCTTTTACATATTAGTATATAAGGTATAAATATCCCCAGGCATACTTTCAAAAGTCATCTCCTTACTGAATACCATTCTTTTACTATTTCACTATCACTTTCAACATTATTCTAGGAAATTATTTGGATAAAAACATGATGTTTACGAAAAGTCCCCAAGCTTTACCCAATAGGCTTTTGAAGTCCTAAGCATAATAATGTCATAAAGTTGGATTGTATCCTTGTACCAAGGAATGTTCAGTGTTTTAACTACCAAGTGCCAAATTTTCAGGCTATCTACCACTTCCTTTAGCAGGCCTTTGTCTCTTTTCTTCAGATTTTCTCCACCACAAAATGAGGATACAAAATTGAGATGTCATATATGCTTTATACTGCTGTCACGCTGTTGCTCTTTTTAAAAAATGATGCAAGCCTGACTATCTCACATCATTTTGTGATTTCTCTTTTCTTCAAATAAGTCATTACAAAATAGTTTTAAAATTATAAAATTGATTGCATCATATATATATATATATATATAATATTTTAATGCTTCCACTATTATTAACATGTAGCATAACGTCTTGTACAAACATTAAAACCAGAAAATTGAGAACTCAAAGAGAACTCATTAAATTTTGAATTACATGTAGCTCAATACATTTTACTAATGATAAATTAGCATTTTGATATACACAGCATCATTCACAGATAGACATGTGTCTTTTATTACTTGGCGCACTTATACAAATTTTCCAGGTGTAAGAATAATGCATGGACTATTCTAGGCCATGATAATACGGTTTGTCATAGTACTGTTCAGGATTTTATGCATTGTTAAACACATGGCAGCAGCTAGTTTATTAAAGAGTATGCTTACACTGTTAGACATAACTCACTAAGCCACAGTGTTACAGTTAATAGGTTGACTTTTGCAAAATGGAAGAAGACCAAGAGGAGAAAGAGAAAGGAGGGGAAGGTAAGGGAAAAATAATTAAAGTGTGTTATGTACATATGTCATCTCCATGTGAGAAATGGAAACATTATGAACTGCAAACACGTACCAATAAAAACTAAAAATTAATAAAAAGTGAAGTATACACCATGTAAATAATTTCACTTGAGAGCAGTGATGTGGCCCAAAGCAGCATGACTGCAAGTAAATACCAGCCAGGGATCCATTTTGACCCCAGAGGCAGGAGCACCCCTGCCCGAGCCATAGGCCCACCTAGAAAGAGCTGCACAGGTGCACAAGCAAGAGCCAGAGGCTCACCCGAATGCCGCTGATAAGTGAGTGGAGACCCTTGCCAGAAGCCTTCTCAAAGAACAGGAACTGGGGTACACAGCCCCCAGCCAGCGGGCCTCCCAGACAACAGGTACGTAGAGGCTCCAGCAAAAGGGAAACCTAGATACCATCCTAAATATGCACAGACCCAGGTAAGAAGCCTGCCAAGACAACAGATCAGCTTAGGGATCCAGAAATCCAACATTCTGACCCCAGGAATTGGTGTACTGGTGAGCAGCAGAGAAAAGGCCTCTTGGTGGCTTGCTGAGAATTGAAGACATTGGGTGAGCAAAAAGTTGCCTCAAAATGGTACAGCAGCCGGCATCTGTTGAAATGACAAGACACATAAACAAATCCCCCAAACAGACTTCTAGATCACCTAGGTCAACACCAAAGGGAAACAAGATGGAACAATCTAATATTCAATATCTTGGACTCCCTGAACTGGCAATGAAAGAGGACCTGGAAAAAATGAAATCAGAAATAATTTCTCAGATAACAGCAGAGATTGTGCCCATAGTGCAAGACATGATTAATAAATCTAGAGTGGACATAGATATAAAAAATAGAGGAGCTGAGGAACATGATAGAATCCCAACATGGAAATAAATGGAATCTATAAAACAGATGCAAACAGAATTCCAGAAGATTAAAAAATCCATTGAAAGTCTATGCAGCAGAATGAGCCAATGTGAGGATAGAATTTCAGATGTAGAAGACAGGATTGCAATTAGTGACCAGGAAAATAAAAATTTCTTAAAAATAGTAGGGGACCATGATAAATCAATCCAGCAGCTACTAGGCGATGCAAGGAAGAATAATGTAATGCTGACTGATCAGAGTCAATGAAGAAAATGGGGAGAATACAGACAACATTAAAAAAAAAAACTGTTCACAGAAGTAAGGGCAGAAAACTTCCCAAGTAGGGGAAAAGAAATTGACATACAGATAATTGAGGTATATAGGAATCCAACTAGCAGTGATAAAAGAAAAAAATATAGACATAGGCATATAATAGTTAAGACCACAGAAACCCAAGAGAAGAACAAAATTTTACAATCATTTAGAAAAAAGAAACAAATTACATGCAAAGGAAAGCCCATTAGAATTACAGCAGACTTATTAATGCAAATGCTCAAGGTAAAAAGAGCTTGGGTGATATATTTCAAGCTCTAAAGGAAAATAGCCACCAACCCAGACTGATGTACCCCAAAAAAACTATCTTTCAAAGTTGATGCAGAAATAAGATTCTTTCACAACAAAGAGCAGCTGAGGAACTTCATGAATACTAAACCAGCACTCCAAACATTTTTAAACAATATCCTAGGAAAACACAATGAGTATCACAACTACAGGAAGCCCAGCAGAATGAATCCATCAGGCATGATGAGAAATTAAATTCAAAAGGGGAGAATCCAACAAAAAGAAAAAGTCATGACAAGGATAATTCAATGCATATCAGTTATAACCATCAATGTTAATGGTCTCAATTCACCAATCAAAAGAAATGGAATGGCAGAATGGGTCAAGAAGCAAGATCCAACAATATGCTGCATACAAGAAACACACTTACTTAATCAAGAAACTCATAGATTGAAAGTTAAAAGAGGGAATAATACTCTATATGACAGGAACCCCCCAAAAAGCAGGAGCAGCTATAGTCTTTGCAGATCAAGTAGATTGCAAACTAACCATGATTAAAAGAGAAGGAGGAGGATACTACATCCTTGTAGAGGGAAAAATCCAAGAGGAAGAGATGACAATCATAAATAAATATGCACCAAAAACTAGTGCACCTGACTATATAAAACAAATACTAACAGACATGAAAAATCAAATAAGCACTAATACAGTAGTAGTGGGGGACCTCAATACCCCAATGTCACAAATAAATCAACTAGACAGAAAGTAAACGACAAAATCCTAGGACTCAATCAAACTCTTGAACAAATGAACCTAACAAATATTTATAGATTGTTCCACACCACAAAATCAGAATATACATTCTTTTCAACTGCACATGGATTTTTTCTCCAAAATAGAGCATGTACTCACACATAGAACCATATACTCACACATAGAACATAAGTAAGTGCAAAATAATTGAAGTTATCCCTGTCTATCATCAGACTATAGTGCAGTGAAACTGGACATCAATAGCAAAAGAAACTTCAAGAATTTCATAAAGATATGGAAATGGAATAACACACTTTTTAATAACCAGTGGGTCACAGAGAAAATTAAAGAAGAAATCAGACATTTCCTAAAATTAAATGACAATGACAATACAATATATAGAAATCTATGGGACATAATGAAAGCAGTTTTATGAGGAAAATTCATAGCCGTGAATACTCATATTAGGAAAACAGAGTGAGCACAATTAAACAACCTGATGCTGAACCTCAAGCTTCTAGAAAAAGAAGAGCAGGAAAAATCCAAAGCTCACACATGGGAGGAAATTATAAATATCAGAGCAGTAACAATGCAATGGAGACCGAGAGAATGATACAAAAAATCAGTGTAAGCAAGTGCTGGCTCTTCAAAAGAATAAAAATTGTCAAACCCTTAGCCAACATATATATAAACAACCTGATGCTGAACCTCAAGCTTCTAGAAAAAGAAGAGCAGGAAAAATCCAAAGCTCACACATGGGAGGAAATTATAAATATCAGAGCAGTAACAATGCAATGGAGACCGAGAGAATGATACAAAAAATCAGTGTAAGCAAGTGCTGGCTCTTCAAAAGAATAAAAATTGTCAAACCCTTAGCCAACATATATATAACCAGAAAAACATCAATACCAATTTTGAGAACCTATACACCAATAAGGTGGAAAATGCAGAAGAAAGGGACAGATTCCTAGATATGTAGGAATTACCTAAGTTGAATGAAGATGATCTAAAAATTCTAAATAATCCAATATCAATTAATGAAATTGAAAATGTAATTAAAAAGTTACCAAATAAGAATTTCTCTGACCCTGATGGCATTATTGCTTAATTCTACAAGACATTTAGGGAGGAACTACTGCCACTTACTGTTTAAACTCTTCAATGAAATTGAAAGGGAAGCAGTACTCCCAAATTTATTCCTGGAAGCAAGCATCAACTCAATCCCCAAACAGAGAAAGACCCAACTGAAAAGAGAACTATAGGTCGATATCACTAATGTACATAGATACAAAAATCCTTAATAAGACACTGGCAAATAGAATGTAGAAGAGCGTCAAGAAGATTATACTCCCTGACCAAGTGGGATTCATCCCAGGGATGCAGGGATGGTTCAACATATGAAAATCACTATAATAATACACTATATTAATAGAGCTAAGGGTAAAATCCATATGATCATCTCAATAGATGCAGAAAAAGCACTTGAGAAAATCCAACATACATTTATTATAAACCCCAGAAAAAACTGAAATAGACAGACTCTACCTCAATCTGATAAAAGCCATCTATGAAAAACCAATAGCCAACATCATACTAAATGATCAGAAACTGAAATCCTTGACATTAAAATCAGGAGCAAGACAAAGATGCCCACAATCATCACTCCTGTTCAATATAGTTTTGAAACATTAGACCCAGCAATTAGACAAGAGAAAGAAATAAAATGAATAAAGATAGGAAATGAAGAAGTCAAATTGTCATTATTTGCAGATGACGTGATAGTCTATTTAGAAGATCCCAAGAACACCACCAAAAGTCTTTTAGACTTAATAACCAAATTCATTAAAGTAGCTGGATACAAGATCAACGCACAAAAATCAATAGCTTTCCTGTACACGAAAAACAGAATCATTGAGAAATGGATCAAACAATTCCTTTCACAATAGCATCAAAAGAGTTAAAATATCTAAGAATAAACTTAATAAAATAAGTCAAAGACCTCTATTCTGAAAACTATAGCACTCTGAAAAAAGAGATTGAAGAAGATATCATAAAAGAGAAAGACATCTCTTGTTCCTCGGTAGGATGAATCAGTATAGTGAAAATGTCCATACTTCCAAAACTGCTATATAGATTCAATGCAATCGCAATTGAAATTCCAGCAGCATACTTCACATACATTGAGAAAAGAGTCCAAAAATTCATTTGGAACAAAAAGAGACCTAAGGTAGCAAAAGCAATTTTCTAGGCAATAAAAACAAGGTAGTGAGTATCATAATCTCCAACTTGAAATTATTCTACAAAGCTACTGTGATAAGAACAGCATGTTACTGGCAAAGAAACAGATGTGAGGGCCAGTGGAACAGATTACAACATGGAGAAAAAACTACAAACACACTCAGTCATCTCATCTTCAACAAAAGAGCCAAATGCCCTCACTGGAGGAAAGATAGCCTCTTTAATAAATGGTCATGGAAAAATTGCATTTCAACTTGGCAAAGATTAAAATTAGACCTATATCTGTCATCATGCACTAGAGTAAAACTGAAATGGATCAAAGATCTTAACCTTAAAACGGAAACACTAAAGTGGCTGGAATTGAGGTTAGGTTGAACTCTTGAAGAAATCAGCATAGGGAAAGATTTCATGAACAAAACCTCAGTTGCGCATAAACTAGAACATAGACTCAACAACTAGGATCTCATCTTATTAAAAACTGTACCACAAGAGAAACCACCAACATAATGAAGAGACAACTGACACTGTGGGAAAAAATTTTCACCAGCACTTCCTCAGATAAAGGTCTACTATTGAGAATATATAAAGAATTAAAAAAAGTCAAACCTCCCACATTTAAAGACCAAACCCCAAAATGGGCATCTGAACTGAACAGGCATTTCTCTGACAAAGAAGTAGAAAGATCAAATACACAAATGAAAAAATGTTCAACATCACTGGTCATTTGAGAGATGCAGATGAAAACACTGCTGAGATTCCACCTCACCCCAGAAAGAATGGCTGCTATTTTGAAATCAATAAGAAATGCTAGTGGGGCTTTAGGACAAGAGGATCCCTGATCCACTGCTTGTGGGAGGGTAGACTAGTGAAACCACTGTGCAAATCAATGTGGACATACCTCAAAGAACTAGAATTGGAAGGCCTATTTGACCCAGGAATTCCTCTGCTGAGTATCTTCCCAAAATAATTAAAAGAATCATACCTCAGTGGCATATGTGCACCCATGTTCATAGCAGAACAATTTGTAATAGCTGAAATTTGGAAGCAGCCCAGTTGCCCATCAACTGCAGACTGGCTAAAGAAAATGTGTGTTTAAAAAAAAAAAATAAGTGGAGTACTACTCAGCCATAAAAAATGAGAGATTAGAGACATTTATAGCTAACTGGATGCACATTGAAGCAATCCTCTTACATAGGACACATTTGTAAATACATAATAGTTTCTCTAGTGTGAGAAACTGAAAGTGCGAATAAGGACTAAAAGTTATAATAGATCATGTGAAATAGGAAGAAAAGGGAAAGGGGAAATGGAAGGGATAGGGGAAAGGAAAGAAGGGAATGGAATTAATATGAGAATATGAATAAATGGAAACAAAGTCTCTGTATATAGGGAGGAAAGGAGGGGTTGAATGGAGGGCAGGAGAATGGGGAAAATATAAGAACAAGCTGGGTTATGTAAAGGTGCAAACTTCCAGTGGTCAGTGCCGATCTATTGTATCCCTTAGCGATGCCAATAAAATTAATTAAAAAATAGTTTCATGTACCTAATTTCAAATTCGGTTTTAGAACAAGATCAGTCAAAATGAAGGGATCAATCCTTTCTATCTTCTCAATTTTTTTTCCCATTCAGAAATAAGAGTGTTTGATGTAATTCTCAAATGTGCTGAGAGTCACTCTCAGCAAGACCCGGTTGAGAAAGAACCCCTTTTTTGTTAATACTGTGTGATTCTACATTTATTTTTCAGCGTCATGGAGTGTGGTCTAAATATATTAGGTTGCAGATCTGAAGTGTTTTTAGTAGGTTTTATGAAGAAAATCTGCGGACTTGATGCTAGATATTCTAGATTGTAGACCCACAGCTTTTATTCATTGCCTTTCTGAATACCTTATGACATCTCCTTTAGCTTCCATATTTTATGTGTAAAATAAGGACTTTATTTGTTTTCTTAACAATTTCTACATCTCTTCTAGTTCCTTCATTCTGTAACCTTTACAGCATTATACTTAACGGTGTTGCCATTCTAATTAATTCTAATTCTTTTGCATTCTAATCATAAGGAAATTAGTCTCTATGAAGAACATGGGAAAGCTGCCCTTTGACATTACCGTTCTGTGGGAGGATCTTGGGTGAGGAGATAGGAAGAGTTTACATATCCCATCCTCCAGTACTCACATTTGCTTCTCACTCTCTTAAAATATCTACTATAAGAGTTGGTGACATTGGATGGATGGGGTCAAAGAACAGAATAATAAAGAACTAGGGGCAAGGAACAAAGAGTCCTCATGACTAAGATCTACTGTGGGCTGAGGCACATTAATAGAAGCTTACCACGCATTACTAGGTGGCAAAGAGATCCCTCATTCCCTGGCTTTGTCCACTAACACACAGCCCACAGGAACAGAACTGATGCAATGAGTTGTGTGGGTTCCTTCCAAGAAATCTATTCATACAACAAATCACACCATCTCTCTGGATGGTGTCAAAGGCTGATTGACCACCCAGGCTCCCTTCTTGTGCTCCCTCTCCTCTTTTTCTTTTTTCATTATGACATGTACAACCAGTGTATATTTGGAAATATAACCCTATAATCTATTTATATAATTTTTAGAGGTTTAGCTCAACTAATTTCAATGGATACAGAAGTGAAAACCACAATTATATTTATGCTTTGGCATAGAGTATGTCCTATGTGGGCTCAAGAACTTAAGGTCAAGGGGGATAGGCAAATAGCTAGAAAACAAATTATAAAACAGATTCCTGTAATAATTTGGCAAGATTTTCCCTATGTGGGCTTCATTTCCTTGTTTGAAGTCACTGAAATAGTGTCCTTGTCTCAGTTACTTTTCTCTCCTTGCTGAGACAAAATACCTGACACCCAAAGTTAAAGGAGGAAAGGTTTATTTAGCTCATAGTTTGCAGAGGTTTCAAGTCATAATGGGCTGGCTCTAATTGAGGGTGGTACATGCAGAAGGGCAACAGTTCATGGCATTATACCACAAAAAAAGCAACAAAGAACCTTAACAGCATTTTTCTTTTATTTTATTCAGATTACCTAGGATGGGTAGCACTCACACCCTTAATTCCAGTACCCTCAGGCTTAGCCCCATCATGAGTCAGTCACACAGTCTAGATTCAGCCATTTTGGAAGAACATATGAGGCTTTGAAGGGACATCCAAACACAAGCCATATCAGTCCTATATGTTCACTAGTTATAAAAGAATGAAAATGCATTTTCTCACATTGGAATCCATGTGTAGTACCAATATTAAGCTTAGTTTGCTATGCTAATAAAATTAATTTTATGGTTTATATATATAGATGTTTCCAGAAAGCCTCATGTGCTCCTAGATGGGGCTTTTCAGAGGTGCTATGATCATGGGGACAGGGTACTCATTGGTGGATCAGTCCATTGATGATTGTATAGCAAAATGTGATGTTGGCAGGTGAAGCTCAGACACAGGAGGTGTCTCACTGGGACGTGGCCTGGAAAGGTCTATCTCCCTCTATCCTCTGTTGATTTTTCTTTCCTTCCCACTTCCATGTCATGGGCTTTTCTCTGTACCATGCCTCTCTGCCATTCCTTCATGCCTTGAAGCCAGGCAACTATTGTATGTGCTGAACCCTCAATAATTCACTGAAGTATGAGCCAAAATGAACCTTTCTTCTTTGGAATTGTGAGTGTCAGATATTTTGTCTTAGTGATGAAAAAGTAACTAGGACAATTATAATAAAGTGATAAAAATATTTGGCTAGGAATTGGAGTCCCCTACAATGTGTCTCTGAAGGGAAATTTGCCTTTATAATCCAAGGAAGTCTCCTTACTGAGCATTCCAAGTCAGTAAGAGCCTTCCTCCTGGGAAGCACCTTGTTTCTTTGTGGGATCAACATTCAGCAAGGTCAGGAATCAAGAGGCTTTTACAGCTGCCTTGACCAAATCAAGAGAAATACTTTGGGTTACTTTACATAGCCTATAGAGAATGTTTTTGAAATGGACAAAATCTTACCCAGAAATGTCATCTTTGACTTTGAATATTTTATGATGCTGGTCAGTGGGTGAATGTGAATACATTTGGCAATGTTTTGCCTTAATGAGGCAGCTGTTGGAGTTCAGGTATACTAAGCACACATGAAAATGTCTCCAAACATTCCACATGCTTTCTTTAATTGCATTTCCTCGAATCTGCTTGAGGGAAGCCTTTCAGCAGATGTTTGGACAATATGGAACTGCCCCAGCAATTAACTTATGTAACTAATGGGTTGAGAATGTGTTCAGCGGAAATATGCCTGCTGGAAACACATGTGTCATTGGCACTTTTTACAGAAACACAGAATTAGCATATTGTGGCAAACATCTCACTTACAGGAAGTTCAATCTCTCTTCTCTGCAGCATTGTTCAGTCATTTTTCTTCCATCATATTACCGTGCAACTTGCCAAAATGTTAGTTTTGTTTTGCTTTGAGCACTTCAGCCTACTTAGAATCTCTGATACCTCCTCCTCCTCCATCCCTTTCCGAGGCACTTGAATAGATATGCAGATATTTTTCTCTACTTCTGAACCTCTATTTCAACAAGCTTTCCAACGCCTCACTGTTCTTTCCACTCTTTTCCCAATAAATGATTCCAGATTTTTATTTTAGAAGCCACTCTTAATTCAAGCTTCACATTGGTTGGATTTCCTTCTTTGATGTAGTATTTCCTTTTCTAGAAAGCACATACAGCTTCTTCAGTGATTAGAGAGAAATTGTTCAACATCTTTCAGACATCTACTAGTTGTGTGCTGAAAATTCACAAGACAAAACAATAATGCAAATACTAGAAACAATGTCTTAAGAATCTCTGTTGGCTTCATACACACACACACACACACACGTACACACACACACACACACACACACACACACACATATATATATATATATTTTGTCACCAAAGCATTTTCATTTAATTAGTAAATTGATTTCCTATGAGCTATATATTTCTTGATGAATTTAAATTTTAATTATTATTACTATTATTTTAATCTGTGCAACTTTTATTTATTCCCTGGATACCTAAGAAATACGGGATCACATTGTGCCTGCACCTTATTAGGGCTCAGTGTTAAGATTTTTGAATACACAAGGTAGTCCAGAAATATCTACTTTCACCACCTACAAGTGCCACTCACTGTAAAATTTCTCCCTATGTTTACTTTAGCTTCTCTTAAGTTTTGTTGTTGTTACTTTCAATTGTCCTTCTGTCGCCTTAAATGTGTGTGAGCAGACCACGAAGGAAAGAAATAAGCAGTGTGCTAGAAGGAAAATTGAGAAGGGGTGGTTGTCCTAGGAACTGAGTGATAAACAGAAGGGATGATCTGTGTCCAGTAGAGATAACAGTTGGATGAGGCCTGAGTAGTTGCCATTGACTTAGAGATACAGAGGCTGTTCCAGTGGAGTGAGGGTGATGATGATAAAACAAGCTTGGATTTATTACAAAAGAGGAAAATATCAGGCAGGGGGCAACCATTTTAAAGAATATTTTATTAGTACACGTTTGCAGTAGGAGGTGATATCTTTCTCATGGTGGGTTGATTCTTGTACAAAGTATCTGAATTCTTCCTTTGATATCTTTCTCCTCCAAGAGTCCTCCCTGAATCTCTTGTGGAGTAGGAGAGGAAAGGAGAGTGAAGCAGTGAATGGGAAAAAGAAACCCAAGGTGTTGCATTTTTCTTTCAGGGAAAATATTGCTGATTTTGAACAGTAATATTATATTTATTGAAACTTAGTGATTCAAGAAAGATAATGAAAGTCACTGAAGCCACCCTTCTGAATAGGTGGGAGAGAATAGACAATGAGGGGTGTGTTCGCCTGTCATAGGAGCATTGATAATACATCTGTACCAGGGAGGGAAGGCAATGGCATGTGGGTAGATCACTGGTGGGAACCTTTGGAAGACACCTTTTGGTTGCTTCTATTTCTTCAATGAAATAGGGGACAATGTTTCAACTTATGCAGAATGTTTGTGTTTCACTCGTGTATACAATCTAGATAAAACCACAATTTAAATCTTTTTTTGAGAGATTTTGTGTCCCAATTTAGTTCATGATAGTCACAACTTTAAAATAGTCAAACTAAATTAGAGTCACATTTGAAAGATATCGGCAGGACTTCAACATGGGAATTCAGCTGGGAAGAATGGGGAAAATTCTCCCCATGGTGACCACCAGATGCTAACACAAACTTTCCAGAGTAAGAATACCTCAGCCAGGGTGAGAGGATTTAAAAGAATCATAAGCAGCTGTGTGCTGAAGTGGACTTACACTGGCTTGCATGAGCTAACTGCAACGTTTTAGGAATTTTGCAAGCTGGCTGTTCTAAATTTATAATAAAATGATATTAATACTCATAGTTTCTGATTAGTTTACTTTTTTCCATGCTTTTTTTTTTTTTTTTTTGGTTTTTTGAGACAGGGTCTCACTATGTAGTTGAGGCTGACCTGGAACTCACTATGTAGCCCAGGCTGGTCTCAAACTCAAAGCGATCCTCCTGCCTCAGCCTCCCAATGCTGGAATTACAGGCGTGTGCCACTACGCCCAGCAAAATGTGAGGAGTACACAGATTTTCAGACTTCCCTTAGGAGTTCACAACTAACTGAAATTTTGAAAACCACATGTCTGAAATCTCTCTCTCTCTCGCTCTCGCTCTCTTTTTTTTGCCGTACCCAGGATTGAATCTAGGACCTTATGCTTGAGAGGCAGGCTGCGGTGCAACTGAGCTAAATGCCAGGCCCCTCCATACTCTTGAAGTTTATGATGTTTTATGTGGTACAAACATGACATAATAATTAGCCACTTTTTATCCCTTTACAACTTTGCATTTACTGACCTCCTGGTACCCTAACACTAGAAATGGAGGGAGTACTACTATAAATTAAGATGATTTTTCTAATGGGGATTCAATTAAGTATTTATCAACACAACACAGAACAAGAAGAAAAATATTTGTGATAACTGGGTATTCTGAATAGAATAGGTAAATTTGGAGGAAGAAAACCTCATTACATATTATTGTAGACATTGTACAAGGAAGAAAATAGAAGTAATTATAGAAGTGCATTAAAATGTTTTTATAATGTATTACATAGAATGAATCTTATCATAACCAGCAGACC
This sequence comes from Fukomys damarensis, assembly GCF_012274545.1. NCBI lineage: Eukaryota > Metazoa > Chordata > Mammalia > Rodentia > Bathyergidae > Fukomys > Fukomys damarensis. The sequence continues at coordinate 31,122,202 of NW_022900913.1, forward strand.
ATAGAAGTGAAGACCACAGTCTTGGGATCAATATCTTTTCCTGCCATATCCTTAACTTCATATACTCTGCTTAACCTCTTTGCAACTCAATTTCATCTTCTGTACTGTGAGACTAGCTCTTCTTTTATTGATGATATCATGAAGAATAAATAATGTATAATATGCCTAATGCTTAACACAGTTCATGCCACATAGTAAAAGTTCATCACAATTTTTTCTTCAGGAAGAAAATGACATTAGTAAAAATCCATCCTTATGGGCTGCATGATTCAGGAGTTCTTTGAAAGTATAAGAAAGGAGGAGATGTTTGAAATACGAAAGCCATGGAATACAAAGGGAAGCTCAGGTTCTAACATAGACATGAGACTTAGTAAAATATTGTCCATTTATCCGCTGGTCTGGAAGAAAACCACTAGTATACTCTGGAAAGATGTTACTCCTTTTCTTTTCCTACCTTCGTTCTTGCACTTGCCATAAGTTTGCTGTCTTCAGAGGCAGACCGAATCTCTTAATTTCTGAGCCAATGTTAGCATGACTAATTTTATAAAAGCAATATGTTCAGCAATATGTTTGGGATTGTTTCATAATTTCACCAGTTACATCATTTTGCTCTAAGGTTTCTAGTGGATGAGTTGCTACTATGTTCCAATGGTTACCTGTGGCCCATTTTTCAACTAGAATAATGTTCTATATGCTGGATAGTAGATAATGCAGTCTTGTCTCAATCTTACCAGCTGGTACCTGGGACCACTTTCTGCACCACTAGTATTAGTCTGGATTACCTGAGAAGAAGACACCATGGCAGAATTAGGCATTTAAGAGACTTATTGGGAGACCCATAAGACACCTTGAAATATATATCTCAGGCTGCACAGAATATGATTGAGTAAAGTTCAGCTGCAGCACAAGGAATTCCTTAGTACATTTTTGCTTTGTCCAGCTGATGGCTTAGCTAAGCATCAACTCCAGTGGTGCTCTTTCCTAGGAGACACAAGACCCCTTGAAGAGTACTTGAGGCTAAAACATCCCACTATCCTGGATGAAATAATGAAAGAATTTGAAAGATTGGGAGAGAGACACCTACAAAGAGAATGGAGTGGGCTGGCTACTGAAAATCTGTGATGACCTTAAGAGGGAAAATAGCAGTCAGGGTTCTTAAAAATAGTTGATAGCTATGTGTGAGATCTAAAAGGCCCTCATAAAGCCCTTTAACCTATGCAGTAGAATAAGAGGCATAGCTAAATGGTACCCCAAGGAATAAATTGGACTCACAGAGCTTTAAGGACAGTTAAGTGAATAACTGAAGCAATTTTATTATGTGAAGATAGTCCTGGAGTGAAACTCTTCAGTCCTAAAATATGAGATTGTGGTATTTACCTAGATACTCTGTACAGGTGGTCATGCCCCTAGAAGAACCTGATAGGCTTGTGAAGATGGCCCCCTTTTTCCTAAGATCTAGCTAAGAAAGATTTAGTTAATACAGTAAAATATCAAGAGCCTTTGACCTTTGTCATTATTCAGAACATTTTTAGAACAAAAATCACTGATGAATGGGGTACATGGGTCTCAGAAAGGAAGGGACCTGATGTAGTTACCCTGCAAATCAGTGGCTGATTGGACTGCTCATGGAAAAATTTTCTATGATGAGCTCAGTGTATGGTGCTGTCGTTGAACATTTACACATTTTGGTACTGAGAGGATCTTAACAGTTAAAAACAACCACTGTTGTGCATAGGAGCAAAATGTCTGTTCTAGGGAGGCCAAGATGCAAGTTGGGTAAAGTCAGGTGAAAAGTCATTTGTTTACTTTTTTCCATGATTGTGCTTTCCACGTGAGACAAAAATCCTCATGCTTAACATCCACTTTCACATGTGTATGAAACTATCTTTTCCCCAGTGTCTCATCTTCTAGAACCTTTTCTCCCAGATCCCTCTTTGGATGGACAAGCCATTCATTGGCTATTGTTCTTGAGTCTATTTATAGTCCAATTTCAGGGCACTTCAAAACAAAGTAACTAGATATTTAGCTTGCAGCTTTCCCACTGGGAAATTTTCCCTTGTTTTTTTTTTTCTTTCATGGACACAATTGAATTGGATGTAATTTAGCTACTGCCCATTTATCATTTGTGCCCATGTACCAGATGAATCTGTTTATAAATCAAGCTGACTCTTTCAGTAAACAGTATTTTATAATAATGAAAATATCATGTTTGTTTTCTCGGTTCCTCCCTAGACCAGATGAGGAGGTTGCATTAATTGCTCAAGGATGATGTTAGATAGGAAATTCCAAAGTAAGAAAGCTTGAGAGGAAGACTTAAAAATCACGGAAAATGCAAAATGGGGATACAAATATGATCTTGAGTGATGCAGAGGTGTAAGGAAGACAGTATGTAAGAATTTTAGACTTCTGTGCATTCACAGAAAGATTTGACAAAGCCCTTGAAAAGCCATCAAGCCAAAGCTGTCCATCTAAAGGATCTGTGTTGTCCCAGAACTAGAATGCTGTAGCTTGTGGCTGTTAATGATGGATTTCAAAAGTAGCCTATAGAATCCTTTTTTTTTCCTTTTTTTTAGTTTATTGATACATTTTAGGCATACAGTATCCTTTATTGGCCATATCTCTGTAGTTGTAGGTTTGCTAGCGACATAGTCTTGGCCATGAAATCTGGTGTTAAAGTCTTTAAGATTCACCTTGAGGGTCTGTGTTGAGGAGTCTCCTGTAATTCTGATGGTCTTTCCTTTGTATGTGACTTGTTTCTTTTCTCTTCCTGCTTGTAGAATTTTGTTCTTCTGTTCGGTTTCTGGGATCTTAAATATTTTATGCCTATGTGTAGATTTTTTTTTTATCATGGCTAGTTAGTTGTATTGTCACCTATCTGTATATCAAGTTCTTTCCCCCTACTTGGGAAGTTTTTTGCCATTACTTCTGTGAAGCATTTTTTCATGTCATCTGCGTTCTCTCCTGTTTCTTCATTGACTCTGATCAGTCTTATTTTATTTTTCTTTGCATTATCTAGCATCGGCTAGATTGATTTCTTGTGGTCCCTTTCTATGTTTAAGAAATTTTTCTTTTTCTGGTTATCAATTGCAATCCTATGTTCTATATCGAAATTCTATCCTCACATTGGCTCATTATGCTGCATAAACTTTCAACGGAGCTTTTAATCTCCTGGAAATCTCTTTGCACTTGTTTTATGGACCCCATTTGTTTCCTATGTTGAGATTCCATCATGTCCCTCAGCTCCTTTTTTTAAAAATCTGTGTCTGCTATAGATTTATTAGTTATAGCTTGTACTATGGATATAATCTCTGCTGTTATCAGAGAAATTTTTTTTTCTTTTTTTCCCAGATCCTCTTTCTTTGCCAGTTCAGGGATAGTTCAGTTCAGACAGCTGAGTACACCAGATTGTTCCATCTTGTTGACTTAGGTGATCTGGGAGTCTGGCTGTGAGAGTTATTTCTGTGACTTCTCATTTCAATGGATGCAGCCTGCCATGCTTCTGTTGATGCAATGTTTTGCTTACCCACTGGTCTTCAATTCTCATCAAGCAACTGAGCAGCTTTTTTCTCTGTTGATCATGATTACACCATTTCCTGCATTTAGAATGGTGACCTTCTTGGTCTCTGAGCTGACGTGTTGTCTGGATGGGCTTCCCTCTGGGGTCTGTGCACACTTGTGATGGTATCATGGTGTCCTGCTTGCTGGGGACCATATTTACCTATTGTCTGGGAGGCCCTCTGTCTTGGGGCTGTGCACCCCAGTTTATGATGTCTGTGCAAGTTCCTGGCTAGGGTCTCCACTCACTTATCAATGGTATTGGTGCAAGCCTCTGGTTGAAGCTTGCATGTCTATGCCGTTGTTTTCTGGGAGGGTCTTTAGCTTCAGCAGGTGTTCCTGAGCCTCTGGGATTGGGGCAGTGCTCTGGTTGGATCTGCCTCCACCTGTGCTTCTCTAGTCTACTCCACTATTCCTTGGGATCCACATGTACTCAAGAATGATATGGTGGGCCTCTGGCTCTGCCAGTATCTTATGAAAGATTTTTGCATCTATGAAAACATGAAACACTTTGCATTTTTCATTCCTACCTGAAATTTGGAGTCCCATTGCCTTACATTGTCTTCAGAACTTGGCATGTTAAGTTTCTTAGAAATAGTTTTAGCCTTTGAGATGGGTATGTAGTTATATTTTACTCTTTTTATGTTACATTTTTTTCTATGACTAATACTGTTGAGCACCTTAACTATGATTGTTAGCTAACTGTCTATGGAGAAGTGTCTATTTAAGTATTTTCTTATGTCTTTATTAAATTGTTTAGTTATATTTTGGTTATTGAATTTTCAGTGTCCTTTCCACTTTCTGATAACTCTTTTGTCTAATATGTAATTTTCAATGTTTTTTCTCAATGTGTAGCTGGACTTTATGTTCTCTTAACAGTGCCTTTCATAGACCAAAAGGTTTTGTTAAACTTTTGGGGGTTTTTTGATGTAATATATAGGTATATTTTTTCCAAACTAAAATATATAACTATTTTGTCTTAAATTTATTTTTTCTTTTAACCTGAATGGTAGGTTGATTTCATTTTTAAAATCATATTGTGATCTGCAGAACAAGTTTATTTCTCTCTTCTTTACTTCTAACTTCTTATCTCTCTTCCTTTGTAACTGTGTCTCTGTTTCTTCTAATACTCTGCCTCTTTCTCCTTCCTTCCTTTGCTTCTTTTTTTCCACTTCTGTGTTCAGTTATTCCAACATTACTTGTTGAAAGATTTGCCTTTCTTCTTTAAATTCTCTTTTTACCTTTCTCAAAAATTAACTGACTACTTTGATGTGGGAATATTTCTAGACTCTATTCTGTTCCATTGACCTGTTTTCACTTTGTCATCAATGTCACATCATTCTCATAATTATAGCCTATAATAAGTCTCAAATTGGGTTATGTGAATCTTTTAATTATGCTTTTTCAAATTGTAGTGATCTTTCCTGTTTCTTTATATATCTGTAGACATTTTAGCATTAAGGTTTTTGATAACAAAAAATCTTGCTAAGATTCTGTCTGAAATTGTGTTAAATCTGTTGATTGATTTGAGAAAACTGACATCTTAATAATATTGTTTTCCAGGAAATGTAGTATATTTTATATTTATTTAAGGCTTTTGAAAAATCAATATTTTGTTTTATTTTAGTCAGATACGAATGCACCTTTTTAGGTTTTAGACCTAAGTATTTGATTTCTTGCCATGTTCATAACGAATGCTTTCTGTAAATGCTTAATATTTTATTCCTCCTACATAGAAAGACAACTGAATTTTGTACTTCGACTTATATTCTTTAACCTACTAGTTGCTAATAAGAAAGTTTTTTCTAGATTCCATATTGGTTTCTATGTAGACAATGATATAATCTGGAATCATGAACCATTCTATATCCTCTGTTCAAATCAATATGGGTATTATTTCCCTTGTTCTATTGCATTGGCTAGGACTTCTATTTCAGTGTCTCTATGTCATCTATAACTCATCAAGGAATGGAGAGTCAGTATAGCAAAAGTGAAGATAGGTGTGGCAGAAAATAAAACTATTCAAAATCTGTAACTTCACTGAATTGAATGTGATTAACTTTTTATGCTAGTTAAAAGCATTTACATTTTGGAAGGCAATGGAAAGTCATCTAGTAAGAAATGGATATCAGAAAAAATAAAAGCTGACATGAACTGCAGTAAGCATGTAGCCTGGTAGTGAACAGGAATAAACTGAGATATTGGATTAAACCAAGGAAAAGATAAGCATAGGAAATGGCCCCTCTACCAATCTCCCTCCTAAGGAAGTATAAATCTAAGAAAGTATAGTGGATCTCTAAGCCTTTTCTGAGCTAGCAGGTGTATATGAAGGAATCCTAATCTAGGGTAATAAATGATAAAACCCCTGAAATGAATGGATGGACAATGAGTAAGTCTTTCACAAATGGAACTAGAAGCAGAAATTAATGGAGTTTATTGTAAAATGATAGATGTTACAGAGGTAGGTTAACCTAACTGTACATACTTTTGGAAGCAAGAAAGGGAGAGGGAAGGGGGGAATTTTGTACAAAGATAGCCTTCAATTTTCTTTGTGTTTACTATGTGTGAACCAGGAAACTGAGAAGACAAAGTAGTTTGCATAGAATATTGATGGTTTGGAATATTTCTTGTCATGGGAATAAAGGTAAGGATTCATAATGGATGCATAAAAGACTAGAAAATATTTAGTTAGCTTTTCATCCCTATGACAAACTTCATGCGAAAAAACAACTTAAAAGGAGGAAAGGTTTATTTTGGGTCACAAATTCCTAAGATTCATTCCATAGTTTCTCTATGTTTCTGGTCCCAAGATAAGGTGGAACATCAACAATACAGAGCATGTTGTGGAATGAGCTGCTCACCTCATGGAGGTTAGAAAGTAGAGAGAGACTGGCAAGAAGGGGCTGGTGGAGGAAGGTGGCCTGTGAAAGACCTTCCCCCAAGACCTTCCTCCTCCAAGTAGCAGCCCCCCACTCGTTTCTCTCTCTTCCAAGTAGTGTTTCAAATTGGGGAACAGAGGGGCCGGGGATTTAGCTCAGTGGTTCTGCCACCTGCCTCGCAAGCACAAGGACCCAAGTTTGATCCCTGGTACCAAAAAAAAAAAACAAAACCAAAAACCAAAAACCAAAAACCAAAACAAAGCAAAAAAAACACACACAAAAAAACAAAAACAAAAATCAAATTGGGGAAATCAGATATAAAATATATTTCATGCTGTCTTCTTCAAAGACATAATATATTTTGTTGCTGCTAATATATGACTCAATTCAAAGATAGAGATAAGGAGCAGCAGTAACTAGCAAAAGTCAATATTGCCATATTCATAAATGAGGATAAAAATTAGGAGTTTTACTTTGAATACGTAGATATCCACCACTGAAATCTTAGGGCTGCTACTACTTAATTTGATGATAGAGTTCTTGTTAAATAAATTTTCTCATTCTATGGTTTCCCTTTTATAAAACTGAAACAGTAATATCCTTCTCAAAGTATGTGTATGATAATTAGATAACCTACACAAAATTAATTTTCAATAAACATCACTTCCTTTCACTATCTCAAAAATTTCAAAAGATTGAACTTTAAAGTAGTGAGGATTTTAGGACTTACATTTGGATTCTAATCTAGGTGAAAGGCTGGAAGCTAGAAAACGTGTGGGGACACTATTTCTAGAAATACCTAGATGTAAAATACTTTACAGAATGCAAGCTGCTGTTTGCATAGATATTGTCTATTTTGGATCTTCCAATTGGTCTGACTAGAGATAGCAGAAAGGGCTAAAACTACCTTTCATTTGAAAATTTCCCCTTGGCTCTCCTATTGGTGCTATTTAATGTTGCTTGGTGAAATGGGTCATATCTCACCTTTTTTTTGTAGATCCTAGCTGGTGCTATTGATTAAAGTTGCTTGGTGAAATACGTCATATCTCACTATTTTTATAGACTCTAGCTGAGTGCCCAAGTCAAAGGTCATAGTGCAAAAAGAGTTAGTTATATTACTTTTTTGCTGAGAACTCAAGAGGGTGACATCTAGTAAATCAGTCTGTAGACAACAGTTCCAAGAGGGAAACAAAAGATCAGAAGTTCTTCTTTTTAAATCCCTGAGATCATAATTTTCTATGTCTCAGTGGTGCTTACAAGCCTAGATGATGGCATCTCACAGACCTAAAGCCTATCAACAACCTTTTATGGACAGCAGATAGAAGGAGAGGGGCTGGGCAACTTCTGATTGTGGGATTCAGGCTTTTATGAGCAGTCACTGGGGTATTATAAATATACTCACAAAGTATAAAGTTCTCTTCTGAGGTCAAATGGAAAACTCTACAGGATATAGTCAAAGTTTAACTCTGAAGTAAGATTCCTAAAAGTAATGTATAGAGTTTGAACAACTTAGACTTTTGGAAAGGTCTCAGACCATCAAAGAACCATTTACTGACCCTGCCTTGAAAGAAAACAACTAGAATAATAATTGAGAAACTGAGTATACTAAGGACTAAAGACATAAGCTAAAGAAAAGGAAACATGCAAGTATTTAAACAACTTAAGATCTAATAATAAGGGAATTGCAGGGTAATTGATTCGGAAGTGCAAGGTTTATGTTTAACGTTTTGTTGTCTCTAGCAACCAAAAGGAAACATTCAATGTTTGCAGAATTTTATTCTTTATTACTTCCTGGAGCCAAATTGATTAACTCTGAAGTTTCATAGATTGTAGAAGTTTTTGGACTATTCTTTGCTCTATTTTCACTATAACTTTTTTGTTATGAAGTTTTCCTTATGATGTCACCTGATTTCTTCAGTTTTTCCAAACTACTGAGCATTGGTAACAGGCTAAATAGATGTTTACCTTCGTCCTCATTGTTCCATGAATTTTGGCTGAAACTGGTTACAGTGATGCTAGGTTAAGGAATATGATCAGTTATGTATAGAAATCTCTAATGAAACAATCAAAATAAATTTTAATAAATTTGGACTTTCATAATAAACCTAAGCTCAGTTTCACTTTTAGGATGATAACAAAATGTAAATCAATCAACCAAAAGCAATATATCTATGTGATACACTTAAAATGAGAATCTCTGCCTGACTTATTTATTTATTTTTCTATGAATGACTCTAATTCCTCATTCTTTATGGCTGAGTAGTATTTCATTTTATAGAAAAAAAAAACACATCTTCTTTATACAGTCTCCAACTGATAGGCAAATGGGCTGTTTCCAAGTTTTAGCTATTACAAACTGCGCTGCTATAAACATGGGTGTGCACATATCACTGTGGTATGATTCTTTTAATTCTTTTAGAAAGATACCCAGCAGAGGGATGGCTGGGTCAAATGGAACCTGTAATCCTAGTTCTTTGAGGTATCTCCATATGATTTCTATAGTGGTTGCGCCAGTCTGCACTCCCACCAACGATGGAGAAGGGTTCCTTTCTCCCTACTTCCTTCCCAACATTTGTTATTGGTGGATTTCTTGATAGCAGCCATTCTTTGTGGGATGAGGTGGAATCTCAATGTTCTTTTCACCTGCATCTCTCAAATGACCAGTGATGTGGAATATTTACTTGCTGCATTTACTTCTTTGTCTGAGAAATGTCTGTTCATTTCTGATGCCCATTTTTGAATCAGGTCTTTATATTTGGGGGGGCTGGATTTTTTGGAGTTCATTATATATTCTAGATAATAGTCCTTTGTCTGAGGAGCAGCTGGTAAAAAGCACCACTGAAGCATTTAATGATGAAGGTGTAGTAGAGCATCTTGCTTGTAATTCTCCCACTGGCATAGGACCCTAGCTATCTGATTGGCCACAGAGTTGGACTTGCTCATGAGTCCAAGAGAACAGAGTTATGGAAAGTGTTCTTAGAGGCAGCATTCAAAGAAAGGAGCCCAAAACCAAAACTAACTTAAATTCTAAACTGTAAATGTACAAGTAATAAGCAAAGGGAGAAACAGTGAACTAGCAAATTGGAATCCAGACAAGAATGTCAAAATCCCTGCTTAGTGGGACTTGCTGTTTCCTTAACAACTTAAGGAAATTTTATGACTTGGTAGGCATATGAAAATACTTGTGAATGGTGAATCAACTGTCTGATGAAATGTATAATTGAAAATATTTACTTAATAGAGCTAGGCTCTTTAATTTGCAGAGTGAACCAGATTAATGGTAAAAGGATAGAATTTGGCAAAATACTGAAAGATTAATCTTTTTTTTTTAGGTTTTTGAGATAAGGTCTCACTCTTTAGTTTAGGCTGTCCTTGAACTCATAGTGATTCCCCTGTTTTAGCTTCCCAAGTGTTGGGATTATAAGTGTGTGCCACCACACCTGGCTGTAAAACTAAATGTTTAAATAAAGAAGCATCTTTATTTTAAAGATCAATCAAATGTAGTAGGGCAAGGGTAAAGTAGATAGATATTTTATGTTCAGAAGAGAAATATGCTACACACTGAAACTGTTGGTGAATTGGCTCATGAATTCTTTAAGTCTATATATTTGAAAGAAGAAATCAAAGTCCACGTTATTGTTAGGATTTCTTCTTTGGTAATTTTTCAAGTTTGTTGATTGCCTACCATTATGAGAAAAAAATTTTGACCAAAGAAACCCAACATATCTTTTTATGAATTTTATGAACCTGGACAAATGGAGATATGTCAAAATAAGAAAAAATTAAAATGACAACTATTATTCCTGCTAATGGTGCTATATTTTCATGTTTTACACTTTCTTGGCAAGGAGAGCTTCAGTTTAAAAGACCCCAGATTCTGTACCTACACTACCAGTGTGTGACTCTGGCTCTACCACTTAAGAATTATTTAACCTTGGATGACTTATTTAACTCCCCATTTTTTCAGTTTTCTTAATTGTAAAATAGGATGACTAGATCTCTCACCCAGTTAGGGTCATTGTAATAATTAGAAGGGCTAATTTATGTTAAATGCTGTGAACTATATCCTACACATAACAAAAGAATATTAGCAACCATTATTGGTTGATGCCTTAAGTAAAGCTGGATTCAAGATTAATAAATATGAATATATTCCTATATTTTAAAAAAGAAGTCTCTGATCCAAGATCTGTCATGTAAAAGTACAAGATCCCGATAATGAATGTAACTGTACTGTATGCCTAGAATGTACCAATAAACTCAATTAAAAAAAAGAGAAGTCTTTGTAATTTATTTTGTTTGCCTTTAGCTGACTTCTTGTACTACCTGGTTAGGTCATTGTTGCCTATTTCTTAAAATATAGCTGAGGAAGCATTGTAGAGTAACAAAACACTAAGCTCTCTAATTTTGTTATTGTTTACTATTACTTTCACTATTAGTATAAACATCAATTCATGATTTCTTACGAAGAATATAGTTATTCCATTTTCTTCATTGTCATATTTAATTACCTTGGAATTACATAATGTAATTGACTATGCCATTCAAGTACTTACAAGTAAACTTCATTAAGTCACAATACTTAATGAACCCAAAGGAAAATGAAAAGCAACGTTTTTGTTGTTTTATGCTGAATCACAATTAATTGTTTGTCATGACAACTATTATTTTTCAAGATTTTTGTGAGTCAGGAATTTAGGCACCCTTGACAGAAGTTTTTCTGCTTCCTATGAGGATGGTTCAGGTCATCTGTGGTACTTACCTGGCAGACAGATCTGTAGGGCTGAAGATGGATTTAGTAATATTTGGTGCCTGGAAATGATCAGAAGACTGGGGTCAGTTGAGACTGTTCAGAGTATCCATATATGTTTCTGTATTAATGCTGTCTTCAGAGAGCCAGTCTCTCGAGCCTTTGGATGAAAAATTGGCCAACTCTCACTTATACTACATTTGATTAATGAAATCACTTATGGAGCCCACTCACATTCATGAGATTTTCAAACGATTTACATCTATCCACAATTCTTATAAATTATTAATTCCCTGAAAGTATCTGGTGTAAAACTTTGGTAAGTATGATGGTGTAATCCATACATTGCAAATTAATGCATCTTTAATTATTAAATTTTCTTAAATGGAATTAGAAATCATAATATATTATCCTTATACACCAGTGGATCATCACATTCACAACCTGTTTGAAGCAATACTAAACAAATATTTTTGCTTAATATATTATCTGTTCTAACATTTCATATTTTATAGTAATATATTCACTTCAATGTAGATTTCACAATGGCTTAACCATACTCTGAGAGTCTCCTTTATCCTCTCTGTGTCCTGTTCTTTCCCCTAAGAAAGTTAGTATGTGCTTTACATAAATTTGAGCCACAGGAAAAACATTTTTAAATAGAAAAAATGTCAAAGCCTCATGTGGTCACAGGTGAAGCTTTTCAGATGTGGCTGGATCTAGAATGTGTGATTTTGGGATTAAATATGTGATGTGATGATCAAGGGTGTGTGATTACTAAATTAGCCCATTGATTGATTTGGCAGAGTTCTCAGAATGTATAATGAGAAAGTCCTCCCTGTGTGTGAGTGCTACCTGCCCTAAGAGTGGGTTGCTTCACTGTCTTCTGTCCACCATGAACTGTTTCTCCAATGTAATGCCCTTGTACCATCCAGGCTACCTTTGTGCCAGACAGCTATGAACTGAAACTTCTAAAACCTGTGAGCCAAAAATAAACCTTTCCCCCTTAATTTTGGGTGTCAGATATTTTGTCTTAGCAATGAGAAAAGTAAGACAATGCAAGAAGCATTTATGCCATGTGCATAAAAGTAACAAACAAATTTTCTGACTTAACCTTTATCCTCTGTTGGCTTTCATAATACACTTTTCTATTTATCCCTATCCTAACAAGAAGGGTATTCAGATATTTGGCAATCAGAAATTCTAGGCATTGGAAAGCTAAGTTAAACAAATTTGGAAAGGATTAGAACCAATTTTCTCACAGAAGTCACATGACAAAAGCTGTTGCTCATCCATTCATTCATGTGTAACAAATATTTATTGTGAGCTAGTAAGATTCTTACTTGGAGCAGATAATATAGAGGCACTATACTAAAATCCAATAACTTTTAGGATAACTTATTGGCAATTAAAGACTGTGTAACCTACATTTGAAAGTGGCTACACTTTAAAAGATACTTTATACTCTTGTCATTTTTCTCAGGTTAGGAAGTTTTCACAGGCTTTGACATGAATGTCTCTGTAGGTGGCTTGCAGGAAGGTAAGAGCTTTGCTTGACAGGGCGTCTTGCACTAAAAGTAATATAAGTAGTAACATTACATAAGCCTGTATGAGAGGTAACTCAAGGGGCAGATTCATTGGATTAAGAACAATTTATTTTCTTCTAGAGAAACCATTAGTTTATAAAAACCCCTCTGGAAGTGACTACTTGCTCAGAGTATGACTCACATTAATGTATCCCTAGCTTATAATTTCTTCTCCAAAATATTGTTTTTTTTAGTTTTCCTTACTACTCATGACCTGATGTTGGAAATTATGCTTAATGAAATATATGATACATTAGCTAGTAGATTATCATGCTAGATAATTATTTAAAAGATTATTTTATAAAACCTAAAGAATTTTTATATAAGCCAAATAAATATCCATTAGCAAATTTTATCAGATCTGTTGAGAAATGTTCTTGGCAATAACCTTGTAATGTTATTTATATGACAAAACTTTCAGTTTGAATTTGAATTCCTCAAACCACCAATGATTTTGAACACTCTTCATATATGTACTTGCCATATCTATTTTTTTCATCTGAGAAGTGTCTATTCATTTCATATGTCCATTTTGGGATTGGATCTTCAGATTTTGGGGGGTCTGATTTTTTAATTTCTTTACATAGTCTAAATAGTAATCCTTTGTCCAACGAACAGCTGGCAAACATTTTTCCCACTCTGTGCATGTCTCTTCACTCTGCTGGTGATTTCTTTTGCTGTGCAAAAGTTTTAGTGACTTGAGGTTCCAGTTATTGATAATGTGCAATATTTCCTATGCAATCTTTGTTGTCTTCATAAAGTCTTTGCTTACATTTATGTCTTCAAGAGTTCTGCCTCTTCCATCTTCCAGCAGATTTAGTGTTTCCGTTTTAATATTTAGATCTTTGTTCCATTTTGATTTTAGTTTAGTGCATGGTGAGAGACATGGGTCTAGTTTTAGTCTTCAGCATATGGAAAGCCAGTTTTCCAGCACCATTTATTTTTTTTCTTTTTATTGAG
>NW_022900913.1:31136335-31147844 GCF_012274545.1 Fukomys damarensis
TAGTTTTTCACACCAGAAACTATTCAGTATTTCAGTTAAAGAAATCGCTGTATGAGCATTAAAAATAGGGAATCCTAAAATAAAGCTCAAAAGGAAAGTAAAAGAGAAAAGGCAATGATGTAACATTAAAATAATCCTTAATTCTGAAGATGAAAATGGTCCCTGAACATATTTAAATTGCTTCTTGCTCTTGTAGTCTTATCTTATTCTTTTTTTCATTATTTAGAGAATACTTTATTAGTTTCTGTAGTCAAACCCAAGTAGATATGACCTTACATATTTAGTACGATGTGTTACACCTGTACACATGGAAAAAAAAAATAAAAGCAAATTAACATTTCTAGACCAATACGGCTGTCCATTTCTGTACAATGCCAACTCAACACAGTAAATTGGGATGACTTTTTACAAAGTTGGCAGCACCGTTAAAGTTTCCCAAAATTCAAATTATATATATGTACATATATATTTATATTTATATAAAAAGACTAATAATAGTATGTTATGCATCAATAGTAGCAACAGCTTTTCTAGGTTCTACAGTCATCTGTACAAAATTATAGACATTCAGCACATTCCATTAAACAAAAACAAAACAAAACAAAACAAATCAAAGAAAAGAATAACATCCAGAAAACAGCAAAGTTCTGTTGCTGTTGTGGTACCTGGCACCATTTTTTTTTTATTAGCATCTTAATCATCATCTGGAAAGAGAACATTCTAGAGTAATATCATTAAATCTTGCTCTGATAAAGCACGGTCCCTACTATGTATCATAAAGCAGGTACAAGATATTTTACATTCATTGAGTTATGATACAGTACCATCCTACATCAATAATACTAGAATCAGTTTTGGTTTGAAATTTACTTTGTCTGCAAATAAGATTGCTACCCCTAGTTTTTTTCTGGGATCCTGTCACATGGAGAATTGTTTTCTATCTTTTCACTTGCAGTCTATGGGATTCTTTTTTGCACTAGGTGTGTTTCTTGTATACAACATATTGTTGAATTTTGCTTCTTATTCCATTTTGCCAGTCTATTTCTCTTGATTGGTGATTTGAGGCCATTGATATTACTGGTTATAACTGATATGTACTGACTTATTATTGACATGTTATTGGCCTTTTGTTGACTCTTTTTACTGTTTCACCTTCTCCTTTGAGTTTCTTGCCTTGCCTATTTGATTTATTCTGTTGGGCCTCACGGTGTTGTTGCCTCATTGTCTTTCTCTAGGATCTTGTTTAGAATTGCTTGTAGTGTCCAGCACCATTTATTAAAGAGGCTTTCTTCTACTGAAGATGTTTGGCTCCTTTGTCAAAGATAAAGTGGCTGAGTGTGTTTGGAGTTGTTTCTATATCTTCTAATCTGCTCCATTGATCCTTGGATTAGTTTTTTCCTATCTTTGCCATGCCACTTTTATCACAATAGTTTTGTCGTATAATTTCAAGTCCAGTATTGTGATAGCCTCTTCCTTGTTTTTGTTGTACCACACTTCACTGCAGAAAGAATGGTTATTATAAAGAAACCAACTAATAACAAATGATGGCTGGGCTGTGGGAAAAAAGGAACCCTTCTCCACTGTTGGCAGGAGTGCAGACTGGTTCACCTACTATGGAAATCAGTGTGGAGATTCCTCAAAAAATTAAAACTAGAACTTTTATTTGACCCAGCTATTCCCTTTTGATTTTCCTGAAAAAAATAAAAAACATACCACAGCAATATATGCACATCCTTGTTTTTAGCAGCACAGTTTGTAATAGCAAAATTTTGGAAACAGCTCAAATGCCCATCAACTGATGAATGGACAAAGAAAATGTGGGTTCTTTATAAGATGGAGTACCATTCAGCCATAAAGAACAAACTTGAGACATTTATAGCTAAATGGACTCACCTTGAGACCATACTCTTAAGTGAAATAAATTGGATGCACATGTGCAAATATCACATTTTCTCTCTAGTGTGAGAAACTGAAAATTTTAAATAAGGATCAAAATGTATAAGAGATATTGAGAAATAGGAAGAGAATTTTTAAATGGGAAGGGAAACTAGGAAGGGGATAGGGGGAAAGGAAGGAAGAAAAAAGAAGAAAAAGATGGAAACAAAGCTTTTGTAAATAAGGAGGGAAAGAGAGGTTGAAGGGAGGAGGGGGATTGGGGAAAAAAAGAATCAAGTTATATCAGGCAGGGAGTTTTAAAAGAGGAGAAACATTTCATGCATGGCAAGCAACAGGCAGTAAGGCAGCAGCTAGTAACTACTACTAGAAGTAGAGAGCAATAGCGGAAGCAGCAGCACCAGCAGCAGCAGTGGCTGAAAGACTTATTTTGCCCCTTTATATTCCAGCATCACGCCCTAGATACAGCCAGCTCTGAAAAGCACAACCTATGAGCATTTAGTCTTTGAGGAGTGATCTAGATAAAAGCCATAACATTTTGTCCTTGGCCTCCCAAAGACTCATGCACATCCCTTTATGCAAAAGGCATTTAGCCCATTTCTAAGAGTTGTCAAAGTCCTAACAGTTTCAGCATTTTTTAAAAGTCCAAGACCAGCATCTCCTCTGAATTTTAAGGCAAATTCTTACCTGCAGGCCCTTGTACAAATGAAAAGAAAGTTAAATACTTCCAACATACAATGGTATGCACCTAAAGCCATTTCCTTATAGCTGTTGTTAAGGTCTACTGCTAGCTGGATGCAATAGCCATGCCTCCTTCTCTCTTAGCTACAGGGAACAAGTGCCTTGATTCCTGATACAATGAACCCAATCCTGAGGAGCAAATTCATCCACTGCCATTCTGGAACATGGTACTCTGGGGCTCTCTTCACAAAGCAAAGTCTCTCATCTTTGCAACTTTGAGACTGCAAAGGGTGGAGTCCTGCTGTTTCTTATGATGCCCTCATGCTACCTTTGCTATAGTATTCCTTCTCAGTAATCAAGTTGACTCTTCTCCATTTTTGCAGTGTGCAACTTTATGGAGCTTTCTTTCTGACCAAACTCAAAACATTTTAAATCATTGCTCTGGGCTCTTCATTCTTGATTCTCAACATAGATCTAGCTAAAAGCTCCTAACAGTAGCCATGCCATTGACTCAATAGTAGGTCATCTTGAAATTTCTCCTGCAATATTACTTACTCTGCTGCCTTTAGTCTAAGTCTCAACCAAAGTCTCTGGACATGAGCAAGTACAGACAAATTTTATGCTGAAGCATAACACAGCTGGCCCAATAGCCAATGAAGTTCTTGTTCCTAACTGAAATCTCCTGAGCCTGGTTTTATTGGGTACAATTCTATCAGTATTCTGGTCTCCTGAGCTCTTCACAGAATCTTCCTACAAGCATGGATTAAAGCATTTCAGGGCTGCTTCTTCACCTGGCATCTCCAGACCTTTCCAGACTCCTCACATGAGCTAGTTTCAAAGACTTTTGAACCACGTGGCCAGGTATTGTCAGAGAAATAACCCAACTCCCAGTACCAAAATATGGCTTACTTACTTTTCTTATTGCTGAGACGAAATATCCAATACCCACAAGTGAAGACTGGGAAGGTTTACTTAGCTCACAGTTTGTAGAGAGTTCAGTCCATCTTCAGCTGGCTCTAAGCAGAGCGGCATGGCAGAGGGATGTTGCAAGGGAAAAATAGTCCATGGCAAAGAGGCAGGATACAGTGAAGCAGCAACAGTAGAAGACTTCATTGCCTCTCTTCCTTTTATATTCCATCTAGATTACCTCACCTTTGGATGGTGTCACCCACACCCAGGGTGGGGCACAGTTAATCCCAGCATTGTACCCTTAATTCAAACATCACACATTATGTAGCCATCTTCAAAACTTCCCAACTATGACTGCATGAGGCTTGGAGGGGATATTTAGATACAAACCATAAAACCTACCCTACTGTGCAATAACACACCAAGACTTTTTAAAATTATAACTAAGTACCCACTAATCAATTTGATTTTCTCTCTTTCCCATATGCTCTGTTGCCTCTGGTAGCATCTTTCTACTCAAAGCTTGTGTGATATTCTTCTTTTATTAATGACTTTAATCACAATGTGTTTAGAGAGAAGATAACCCATGATTTACATACCAGGAGCCCAAAAGACACTCCTAACACAGCTTCTTCTTTTAGATTTTTCTATCACACTAATGACACCTATTTATATTAGTAATAACAAGGATCTCTCAAGAATTTTCCTGACTTGATTAATATGTATATACAGTCTGCCAAAAATGTATATATCAAGAAAAAAACTTGTATAAATATTTTAATACTACATATATTGAGACATCATGAGATTCAAACAAATTATCTTTTGCCTCTACAATTACAAGACTGCTCAAAGTGGTGGCCATTAGCTTCAAGACATTTATTACTATGGTGAACTGTTGAAGTGCATATACATAATTTTGGTGGTATCTATCTATCTATCTATCTATCTATGTATCATCTATCTTTTGTATATATTTGAATTCAATCTTTCTTTTCATTCACTATGTCAGGTTTTTACAGAACTTTTTACTTTGTAATATACCTTTTCTCTCCTAAACCATCACGACGTAATGTTTTTTTTCAATGTAGACATAGTATTTTACTAATCTTTGAATTGTAAGACCTTAATCCTAGTCCATAATTGATAGTCAATTGATTTTTTGAATTAACAATTTGATTAACAATTGATTTGTTGAATTAACAAAATAATTCGATTTTCTAAACCCACAGTAGATGCAAATTCAAAATAACATTTAATCCATTATTTCATAAAGTAATATAAATCTATGTTTTAGTCAATTACTTCTTCAACTAAGTAAAGACATAGAGCATTTTTAATAACAACCCATTAAGAGAGTGTTTGGATGTTGAGAGGAAAGGTTGCATCTATAAGAAATTAGTATATTATGTTTTGCAGGATGTAGTTATGAGTGATTTAATGAAGAAGGCAGTTCTCAGAAGTATAATACATATCTCTCTAATATATTTGTTGATTTTTCTTTATTTTTGCTGTATCTGCTACCAAGAGGGTGCTAAATGGTGTAGGATCAAAATCTTAGTTGCTAGATTATTTGTTTGTTCATTTTTAAATAGCAGTAAGAACAGGTTTAAACCAATCATCGATAAGTTTTCTCTCAGTACTATTTGCTACCAGAGTAGATGGTGTCTGAGATTAACTATGCAGATTAGGAAACATCTTTTGAGAAAGAAAGATATAGAAAATAGAGTTGAATGGACACTATCTCCTGGTGACAAGCAGGTGAGCCTAAAAAGGGAGAAATAAATATTGTTTACCTCAAGAATGTTTGAGTGTTTGGCGATATTAAACAGAAATTTGCAAATAAAAGTTTCTATGAGTAAACAGCGCTGGAAATATTTTACCTAATTGAGTCTTTTATTAGAAATTAAAATTTTGCTTTAAATATGAACTATTTTAAGAGACATTAGGTAGAAACTGCAGCAACAACAAAAAGCACTAAGAGAAGCAAGCCTGTGAAATTTTGTTTATAAATACTGTATAGAATCTGACCAAAAATAGAGCAAATCTAAATTTTAGATTGATTATAGAATTTAAACAAGGACTATTTATTTGCTTTATGGAACCTAGAAAGTGATTGTGACAGTTTGTCAACTCTCCTTCAAAGTGATTCTTGAGAAATAGTAAGCAAATAAGAAATGAATGTGAGTATATCCGTGTGTTAAAGTTTTAAAATATGCCACCATAAACAATAGAAATGATGTATTAGGAAAATATATGTGATATATTTACAGGGCATGGCTGAACTCTTTGGCTTCACAGTGTTTACATAAACCAATAAGAAACAAATACAAATTTAATAGAAATATTGGTAAAGGGCATGGATAAACCAATCACAGAAAAATATAGATGTACAAACTACAAAATAAATGATAAATTTCATTTATAATTAAACCAATCAGAACAGAAAAAATGATTTTTACCCTATGAATACATTACTAAAGATAATGTGATTGGTTTATTTATTGTTGAGATGTCTGTGGAATACTTTGGCTCTTGCACTGGTTGGTAAAAGTGTTGATGTCATGTTTGGAGACTGATTTGATTTTTAAGAAACACAAAATTCCACACAAATTTTTATATATATCTTTAGTGATTAATTTGTAATTGTTCTTAAACATGATGCCAGGGCATTATAAATCTTAATTCAGCATGTTTGTTATTGGATCCCTGAAAGTATCTTCAATTTTTATTAATAATCCAACTAGGGCCTGGTTTTTGCCTCTTTTCTACTTTTCTATATTTTTAGCACATGTCACTGTGAAAAGTATCCTGGTTTGGGCCATAAAATATATGGTCATTCCTTTAATAGGAAATAAAAGGATCTAATTTTTCTTTTCTTACCTTTCCATACAATTTTATTGTTTCCATATGTATGTGTAACTCATATTATTAGAGTACTTTTTAAATCAAGCATGAAAATATTATCTCAAATTCTCTGAGATTCCATAATTCAAAATAGACCTTTTATATTTCCTCCACACTATGAGAAATTATTGGTTTTAGGTATTTTTGGCACACATAATAATTACTGTTGAACTCAGGGTTCAAATCCTCTGAATTTTATGCAGACAGATTTCTGGTTAATTAGGTTTTAATTGTCTTATTGAGGAAATGGAATTTGTTCTATTTAAGACAATATCAAAAATTCATAGCTTAGTCAGAACACAGTGCTTGCTAATTTCTTAAATAGGATGTTATTGGTTGCTGAATGAACAAAATTTTATACTTGAATAATGTTCTCAATTTAAACTGTGGTCATTTAGTACTAAGTTTTATGTTGAAAATCAGAAGACCTGTTTACAAACAAAACCTTAGCAACTTCTTAATATAGCCTTGAAGTAGGTTAGAATTGAAAGAATAAGATGGCAGAAAGTCTCCTTCACAACACGCAAGTCGTGGTTAATAGTGAAGGTGCTGTCAGACTGCTAGGTTTCTAATACTAACTTCTCAACAGGAAGTTACATGATTTTGTGTAAGTTAATCAATTTCTCTGTATTTGAGATTCTTCATCTATAAATTGGGATGTAACTACATCTAGCCCATATGTGTATTAGTTTCCTATGTTGCTATGACAAATTGTCACAAATTTAGTGGCTCAAAGTATTACAAATCTATTATCTTACTGTCTAGATATCAGATCTCATGAATGGGTTCTAATGCACTGAAAATCAAGGCATCAGCAGGGCTATGCTGACCCTGAAAATGCTATGGCAAATTCTGCTTTCTTGCCTGTCTGATTCGTAGAGCAGCTTGCCTGTGTTCACAGCCCCTGTGTCCTCAGAGCCAGATGCATAGCATCTCCTACCTCTGACTTTGCTCCTGTTTCCAACACATGACCTTCTTTTCTTTCTGTGTAGTCAACTCCTCCTCTCCTTCCCACTTAATTGACATGGTTTCTACATCTCCAGATTCTTAACTTGTTCATATCTGTTAAATCTCTTTTAGTACATAAGGTAATATTCACAGGTTTTATACATGAAGATCTTGCTATCTTTTGGCACCATTACTCAGTTGACTACAATAATGTTATTGTGAATATTAAAGGAAATAATAAACGTAACAATTTGACATACAAACTGTAGTTCTCTAAATGTCACAGTATTCTAAGTGAGAAAATTAAGTGTAACCTATTAAATTTGTATACAGTGAAGTGGTCCTTGAAGTACGACTACAGGGTACACAAGCAAAAAAGAACTGGAGAAAAAGAGAGCACCTAGGAACCCTTGAAAGAAATTGAAGAGTTTTCATTTTAAAAAGAGAGAATCATAGTAACATATCAAGGGTAAATATTAAGTTTCCTTGTGTAAAACTTAGCTGACAATTATGCTTATGATAGTCAAAGAATAAAATATATCATACTATATCTGAACAGCATAAAATAATAAAAATATTATTAATAAAAATTGGGAGGAGACGAAGTAGGAAATGAGCATGCTAACTTCTTCATTTCTCTTCTATATTCAATAAATATAGTCTAATGTTGCTACATGCCTCAAAAAATGGCTTTTACCTGAAAATGTCATAATCTTATTTAACTGTATAAGCATATTTTGAGGAAGTTACACTTTTGGTGGTTAAGTAATTATTTGAAATACTGGAGATCTTGTTTTATCTGCTGATAAGCTTGGTTAATTGAAATTACAACATAATTATAATATAATGTTAATGTTATGATCTCATATTGATGAAATTAGTCCATCTAACAAATTATCATGACTGTATCATTTATTCAAACTTAAAAGGACTGGACTGAATGAAACCAGCATGAAATCTGCATGCCAGTTATTTCAGGTGTTCCACAATTCTGTTCTGTATACTTCTACTTTGTATTCTTCTTTATTGTTATTAATAAGAATTAATTCAGAATGATTTCCATGAACACTGCAAAGTTACTATTTAAAAAAAATAAGAATAAACCTCTGATATCACAAACAGGACCTGTTAAGGCCGTGATGGGCCTTTCAGTCATCATAGTTACTCCAACCTCATAGACAGCCTGCTAAATCCCCCACTTTTTAAAACTATCACTTTCCATCGCTTCTCAAACCTTGCAGCATATTAGAATTTCCTTGGGACTTAGCTATAATGCTATGCTGTGTTCTATTTCTAAATATTTCCTATGAAATATTCTTGTTTCCACTGTCCTTTTTTTGTGGAACATTTTCGCCTGTATGCTGTATTCCAATGGAGATCTCAGACTCACCTTGCATTTACATCTGAGATAATAGTCTCCCTTTCCCAAAATCATCAATCCTATTTTTTCTCAATATTTATCTAATATCTCTATCGCTCTTGACTTTATACCTTAAACTTTGTGGTTTTTGAAAAAAAGTCTGTCTTCACGCCAGCTCCTTGTCCTTTTACATTATGCTCTTGTAGCCACCTCACATTTCATTCTTTCCCATTTGCACTAACCTGGACACCTTGCCTCGTACTTGAACCTTTGAGAGAGCTTCCTGATATATCTCACCGCCTCTAGTCAATTCCTTGCTTCCATTAGTTGCCTTGGATTACTCTTCTGAATATATATCAGTATCAATTGGCAAAGAAGTTAACCTAATATTAATGATCTCTAGGAGAGAATTCAAGTTTCTTGAGCAACATACTCATTATTTAACCTTAATGAAATTATAGTCTACCTCTTACATGATCAGATCACAGTAATTTTTAAATTTTCTGATTTTTTTGAAAATAGAAAAATGGGTGATTACAAAACACAATGAAGGCTGGAACAATTGTAAAAAAAGAGTCAAACCAAGAAAGCTACAGTACCCTTTGGGACCAAATATGGTAATAATAAATTTTACTTTCTATTAATTTACAATGAGATCTGTATGTCTCCCATTTGATTTAGTTCTTCCTTCAATCACTTATGATTCAAGTAAATTAACATTTCTAATCACAGCTAAAAGTATTTCATGGATTTCATCAGCAATATAATGTAATAGAATTAGTTGTTCAGATTGTCATTTTAACAAATTCAAATTTTTCTTCAGCCAGTAACCGTGCCATGTAAGAATAATTAAATTATATCTGAACTTGAATATTAATGATAATACAGTTGTCTACTTAGCCTTTTCTTAAGAAAACATTTTGGAATAAAATCGAACTCAAAAAGATAATAGTTTTACTTCTTTGTAATTTTGGTGTTAGAATTAAATAATTAAACAAGTTGATCTTAACATAAAAAACAACAAAGAATCCTTAAGTTGGTATGTAGAAAAGTAAATGCTCATTTCCAAAAATTCAGTCAGTAGGTATATTTACCTGAAGTCGGTTGAAGATTAAGTGGAAAGAGAGGTTAATCACCACTTACAAAGTTTGAATTAAGGTAATTTTATCCATGCACTGTTCTTGTGTGTTTAATAGTTAAATAATACGTAAAACAGAATATTGCAAAGGAAAGTCATGGACCCTTGGAATTTCTTCTGAGGCCATGAAAATTTTGAGCAATTTTATTATCCATTTAATTCTACTTCCTTATGGGCAGCTATGTTTTCTGAATGCTTAGGAATAGTGAAGGCAGTTAAAACAAAGACATAAATATTCTCTAAGTCATGTTTAAACTTAGGAAAAGGTAATTGGTTCCAAACTGATGAACTAAGTGTTCATTAGCTGTATATTTTTACTCATTATTTAAATTACAAGACTCATCATGTCCATCTCCAGTTGTTATTGAATACAGACAGATCCTGCTTATTTAATTGCTGACTAATGAATGATAAAAATGTCATAAACTTTTGACTTTGTAGACACAGCAGGCAGCAGATATTTAACAAAATTAAACCCACAGATTCTAACCAACAGCAATTTAAAGGCCAAGTCCTCCTCCGGGAAGAAACTGAAACAACATTTTTGGAATTTCTCTTGTCAAAATCCTGCAAAAAATTTCAAAATAAGAAATTTCTTAGATACCAAAGCAAACAAGTCTTTTTTCAGTGCCATAGGGGTTTGATTTAAACCTTAAAAATTAGCAAGTAGTGAATAGAGGTTTGAGTTGGGACCAGCTAGGCAGTAGTGGGGTCCAAACAATCACAAGTTGTCTAGAACTGTTTTCTTGCCTTCACTATGCGCTGATGGGGCTCCCTGGAGACTGCGCAGCAAACAGAAAAGCACTGAGCTCAACTCTTCACACCTCTGTTCTAGAAAGCTGTGTCATCTCCAGGAAACGTGGAGGGACAAATGAGGCCATGGCAACACTGATCTTGCCTAGAAAAAGTGCAAGGAAGTAGTGAGAGGCCACGAACTGCTGAGCCCTGGAAGTGGCTTGAGTGTGCTCTGGTACTACTGCACAGTAAGGCCACAGGGAGAAGCATATTACGGATTTATGTTGAGCACATGTGCAGCCTCACTGGGAGATCCATGGGAATATCTGGGGAACTGGGTCCCCACAGCAGATCACACAAGCACAGAGGTTCTTACACTTACTAGTTTTGACCGTAAAGGTGAAAAAAGGAACCTTTCCTCTATTCATTGAAATCTATTGTCACTCTCATTTACATGCTTGTTTAAAAGTTTTCTATTCTCATTGTACCACAAACATTAAGACAGATCAGTTGTTATGTATAATTCAAGAGCCGTCCTATCCACCATGCCCCCTAGATACTCTTCCAACAAAGCGCTTACAATTTATCTGGGGAAAGCAGATACACACAATTTCTTAAATGTAGCTCAAATCAATTTCCCACTTACTGCCTTAACAAAAAAATAAATCATATTTAACAGTGGAAAGCAAAATATTTTTCCAATGTTCAGTTCGACTAGGATAGCCAGTTTTGTGAAGGGGCTTTATGAATCCTCTCTTCCCTCCACCGAAACATTGATTCATTTAGTATATCCTATAGTCTTAAGTGTTACTTGATTCAAAATTAAGAAGGATTAAGGGCCAGGGATTTGGCTCAGTGGTTCTGCTGCCTGCCTCACAAGGGCAAGGTTCCAAGTTCTATCCCTGGTACCACAAAAAAAAAAAAAAAAAAAAAAAAAA
>NW_022900913.1:31147991-31203401 GCF_012274545.1 Fukomys damarensis
AAAAAAAAAAAAAAAAAAAAGAATTAAGAAGGTTTAATTAATGAATTAATTAAGAAGCCAGGATTAAGAAAATGCTATACCTGCAGCAGCCTCAAATCAGGTCCTTAATTCTCTTGTTTTGACTAATGGTTTTCTAACTGGGCAGCATACATTTGGCTTTTCTGTCTTGTGAATTATACATACTTATAAAAACCCAATGGGTTATTCTATCCCTTTGATGAAACCAAAATACAGACCTGGAGAGAAAAACCAAACTCCTCACTTAGCGAAAGGTGTTTCATAGCATTTTGTTTTTTGTGGTCCCAGGTCTACAATAGGGTTTGACGTATAAAAAGTAATTCCTATGTATGGACAGTGTTTCCCGAAGACTAGGGAGACTACCCACTCAAAATTTCTTCCACAATGCACTTCTCTTTATGCTGCAACTGCTTTCATCTTACATGAAGCCATTTGATTTAGATATCCTTCTTATAAAATAGTCCAAACTGGCAGGGCATGGTGGAGCATGTCTGTAATTTTGAGAGGCTGATGAAAGAGGATCATATTGAGCCCAGCCCTGGTCATTTTGTGAGTTAGTGAGACTCTGTCTCCAAATTAAAAAGAAAAATTAAAAGGGATAGGAGATAGCTCAGTAAAAAGGCACTAGCTTCGATCCCTACACACACACACACACACACACACACACACACACACACACACATTAGCAGCTTATTCACAGAGCATATTAATGATTAACAGTATGTTCCTATGAATAGGTATGAGGCAGAGAGAGATGTACTTTATATGAGATAATTAATTGAGCCAGAATTATTTGAGATATGAAATAAGGAGAATAACATTTGCTCTCTCTTTTGATATTTTGAAGAGCAAATCAATTAAGAAAATAAAAATTCCCCCCAAAGCTGGACAATGACATAGAAACTTATTATTTTCTCCACTCATGCAGCCGCTTTGAAGTTAAATAATGAAGCTTGTATTTAGCAAAGGAACAAATAGTGTTCCTTAGAGCTCTCAGAATTTGTTATATATTTTTGCAATTTCTAAGATTTTATTTTTATAATGTTATGAGAAATTTATTATGAGGAAACTCAGCGTCAAACATCTTTTGTTTTTCAGCCTTTTCTCTAATTCCAAAATATGGCAAATGTTGTGGTTTTATGTACTTGATGGATATTGAAATTTATTTTTAAATGAAATATTTTGAAAACACATAAGATGAAAATTTCCTAGAAAATTCTTGATTAGATATTTCACATACATATGCATCGTTTTTGTCCTATTAATGATATTCAGCTTAATGTTTTACTTTGATAAAATTTCAAATTCATCCCTTTTATATTTTATATTTGTTGCATTCTGAATATCTGTGAACTATATAAAAATATAATTTGCAAATTCTTTATTTGATTTTTAGTGAACTTCATAACTATCAAAATGTTTTCTCTCACTTGTTCTTCTTTAGTATACACTTCTCCATCATGAATATTTTATAGAACATAAAGGATAATCAAATCTGAGCCAAAAGTGCACTCTCCTGATGAAATCTACTCACATGAATTATGTATCTCTGATTTATTGCACAGGAATTGAAAATAACAAATGGTATTTAGTTTTTCACAGTTGAGTGAACAACTCACAGTGCTTTGTATTTTCTGTAAGTTTCTAAGGTGAGCTTTGGTTATTCCCATTTCTCCGACGTGTGTCTAAACATTCTAGATGGTTTTCTTACTCATTCTCAGGTCAGTTTGATAAAAACTTCAAAGGGAAGAGAGTTAAATGCTTCAAGATTTTTGGTAAACAGTACTGCTTTTATTAGCTCTGACCTACAGTAAACTTGTTGCCTTTTTTGGGCTCAGGTTTCAGATCTTTAAAACCAAAAGAGCAGGATGTGGTGGTGCATGCCTGTAATCCCAGCACTGGGAGGCTGAAACAGGAGGATCACCTGGAGTTCAAGGCCAGTCTGGGCTATATAGTGAGTTCAAGATTAGCCCTGTTTCAAAAACAAAACAAAAAATTCACACACACACACACACACACACACAATAAAAATAAAGAGATTAGATGATTCTTAAGGTCTCTTTCAACTTTGACATTTTACACACTTAAATGTCAATCTTATTTTAAATAATAAAATAAAATATGCCCTAAAATTTATTGCTTTAGGGTTAAAAATCAAACTTAACTCCATGCCAATCCAGTATTTTGTAGCTCTTTACACTTGATCTTAGCCAAAAGGCCGAGAAGCGATTTTTTTCTAGCTCTTTAAAATTTTCCTGAATCATGCCGTAGTTTTCTATTTGTCATTGGAAAATTATCTTTTCTATGTGTGTTTTTAATAAAGTGGAGTACAGCTCTGCCATAAAGAATGAGAAACTGAGGACATTTATAGCTAAATGAATGCACATTGAGGAGATAAATGAAATAAATAGGACAGACATATGTATAAATACTGAATATTTTCTCTGCTGTAAGAAACTGAAAGTGTAAATAAGGTTCAAAATGCATAATAGATAATGTGAAATAGGAAGAAAAGGTCCAGAGGGGAAGGGGAAGTGGGAAAGATGGGGGGAAAAAAGAAGGGAGTGGAATTAATATGAGAAAAGGGAAAAAGGGAAACAAAGTCTTAGTAAATAGGGAGGCATGGAGGGGTTTAAGGGAGGGCAGGGGAATGGGGAATAAATAAGAGCCAAGATAGATTATGCAAAGGCACAAATTTCCAATGATAAATGTCATTATACTGTATACTTAAAATGTACCAATAAAGTTAATTTAAAAAAGGAAAAAGAATAAAATTATCCTCTCCTACTACACAGAATATATTGAGTCAACAAATTTAAAATTGGAAGGCTATTGAATACAGTCACCATAAGATGTTTAAAATTTCATGTATTCCTTTTGTCCTATGTTTAATTATAAATAAATCTAGCTCCATACAGGAACATAAATATGTACTGCAAACATGTATTTAAAAAAAAGAAAGTAGAAAGGAAAGAAAAGAACCAAGAGATGGGTGGAAGGAGGAGGTAGGAAAGAGAAAGGGAATGAAAAAGGAATTAAGGTTTGATATGTACACATACCAACTCCCCACAAGAAATGGGAGCATTATGTACTGCACACATACACTAATAAGTTAAAATTCAAAAAATAACTGATTTATATAAGCTTGTATTATAAAACTTATATTTTGCTATATTTTATTTATACCATAAATATTGTATGGAAAGCATTTGTCAATTTATCTGATTTTTGAAGTATTTTAAAGAAAGATGCAGATATCTCCACCTTTCATCTCTAGCTTCATCATGCATTTCATCCCCTGAGGTTCAATATTTGTATGTGGTTCTCTTTTTTAATTGACAGTTAGTTAGTGACTTTCACAAATATTAAATGCTACATGTGACGCATTTTGATAAATATAATGAAGTTTGTAATCCAAATCTTTGTTAGGATAAAGAATATTATCTTCTCCCCAGAAACTTGTCCTGATGCCTTCTTAGTTGATGTCTGTACATGAAAACCAGCAGCAACTATTTTTTCATCTTTTTCTCACCAACAGTTTTATCTATTATGGAGTTGCATATAAGTGGAATCATATAGTATATCTATGCATAAGGCTTCACTTACTAAACATTTCCATATACATCCATGTTTCGTGTAAGTCATTCCTTTTTGTTGAATAGTATTCATGTGTCCCATTACCTTTTTATTTTATGACAGACGGAGCTTGCTTCTAGCTTATGCTTTTTTTTTTTTTTTTTTTCTGGGGATTGAATTTTTTTTTTTTTTGTACTGGGGATTGAATTCGGGACCTTGCATCTGCTGCAAGGCAGGCAGTGGAACCACTGAGCTAAATTCCTGGCCTTAGCTTGTGTTTTCTTTAGAGCATGGAACACTACATTTTTGAAAATGTGAAAATGGTGGCTTCCTTTTCTTAGAATAATGGCTAATATGCATTTTATATGAACAAGGCTAATAAAAGGCTTGGATATCAACTATCAAGCTTCCTAAGAACCAGATATATGTAATATTTGACCAAATTAATATAGATAAGTATTTAGATCAAATTAGAATTTTACATGAATTTTATCCGAAATGAGTAGACATTTCTCAAACAAAAAAGTAATGGAAAAATGTTAAAAATTATATATGGATTGTTTGGCTTCTAAAGGAACATATTTTTCATAATGGAAGAGAGTTATAGTTATTTTCTCATTGCTGAGATGAAATACCTGACACAAGTTAAAAAATTAAAGATTTATCTTGGCTCACAGTTTGTAGAGGTTTCAGTCTACAGATCACTGGTTCCAAGGCAGGTGGCATGGCAAAAGAGCAACACAAAAAAGAAACAGTTGATGGCAGGACAGGTAGGAGGCAGCGAGCAGCAAGTGAACCGCCTTCCTTTCCCTTTTGCACCATCCAAGCTACGAGCCTTTGCAGTGGTACCACTTACACCCAAGATGCGCCTTCTCATTATTCACACTCAGAACTATTCTAAACCAATCAGTACTACACACCCTTAATCCAGTATCACACACTGTAGCTTAGGCCAGCTCCAAAAGCCCTACCAATGAGCACATGAGGCTTTGAGGGGACATCTAGATACAAGCTATAACAGGTAGGTAGGATTAATATAATTGTGTATTTACTGTCAAAATAGACTAAGTAGATATCAAGAGAACTAAAAATATTATCTAGTCTCAAATACACTTTATCTGCCTCCATTGTACAGCAGCAACCCTACCGGCGTCCATAAACCCAGTCTGTCACTATTAATTGCTCCATTCAAAATATTTTTCTTCTATGCTGTTTCAGCAGATCAGTGATGTTGAACAATAGTAAATTTCTTTATCCCTATAGACACTAGTTTTCTCATATTTCTCAAAAGCTTGATATATCACCCCAGCTAATGAATATTTTCTCACCCCATTCCAATCCCTGTTCACCACTGGTGGACATTTTAACAATTATAATGCTGTCTTCTCTCATGGTTTACCTGTGTATCACTTGCTGCTAGCGATTGAGATGCAATTGCCAACCATTCATTGACTCAATTCCCAAATAGACCATTTATGATTTAAAGTTTTACAGAATAAGTTTCTCAGAAAGCAGACTGAAACAACTATTGACATGTAGTGATTTATAAAAGGATTCTTGAGATTAGCACCTGTGATAGGGAAGACTAGAGAGAGAATCGAGCAGGAGCAGAAGTTGAACTAATGCTCTACACTCTCAGGCTTCTTATAACTTTATGGTGAACTCGGGTTGAGAAAAGCCTGCAGCATTTATATCTTCATTTGTGGGCAACCTTCCAAGATGGCATGTCTTGGAGTGATGTGGTTCTCTTCACTTGAGACAAACCTATAGGGGCTCCTCAATGAAATATTTCTTTCTGTAGTGAAGAGACTATGTCTCTCATTTCCAGCTAGGATACAAATGCTATGTCAGAGTACCCACCACATGTCCTTTGAAATTTCATCACTTTTCATTTGTTGTTTTCCTCATATCATTGCTATCTACTTATTCATATTATCCTGTTTACTAAATGAAAAACTAAGGATGATTTTTTTCAACTTTCATGTGACCAGTAATGTGCCACTGCATTCTGTATTTGCATTGCTATTCTACCTAAATATGTCACCTTCACCTTTGCACAATATCCCTATAACAAGTTGAGCATTTCTGTGGATATAAAATTCGCCTCCACAGCAACTGCTCAACTGAACCCTTCTTTACTCTTCTGTTGCTACATTTCTCTTTGCTTTGTGGATATAGCTATGCTTATGCCATCAAGTCATTCTTCCACTTTGACCCAACTGAGGCTTTATCTAGAAATACGCTTTGTCATTTACTCCATTGTTACTTTTCCTGTCCTGTTTCTTCCAAAAAACTAGTCTTGTGATACATCACTTATTCAAAACTTTACACATGGCAAATATCCTCCCTCACATAGAGCGTGTCAATGAATACATGTTGAATTAGAAGGGAATCAGAGGCATAAGTCTTAAGGGTTTTAAGAGGTAGGTCTACAGTTTCTGTAAGTTCATTTTTTTTGTGATATGTGTATTGACGTATGTGTGTGTGTGGATATGGGAAAAGGTAAAATCTAATTGGATACAGCCTACCCTTTTTCTTGAATCACTTCTCTACGTTGAGATGAAGCTTTGTGTGCTTCAGATACACAGGTTTGTTTGTTAATTATGCATCTTGGAAAATCCAAGGCATGGAAGACTTTATCTAACACTGATCGATAGGGTAATCAGGTTCCTATGTGGCCAGCTTATCAATAATAATAGAAACTAATTTCCTATGTACCTACAGTTCCCTAAGGACAGGTCTCAAGATCTGTAGCCAATGGAAAAGAAGTGTAAGATTTTGTATTGTCACGCTCATATTTTTGAACATTGTATCAACTCTAATTGAACCAGAGCTAATTAAACATTTGCCTAAAAGTTGAAAAATCAGCAAAATTAGAAAGAAAACTACAAATAGACAAGGTAGAGGAGTTATAACACTTAGTTTGGGAAAGTAGTAGAATATTTGACAATTCTTTCTGTTTATATAATCAGAGACATTTCTTACAGTATTTCTTTAAAATTACAACCTATTTTATTTGTGTAATCTTTCCAGAAGTATCATTCATGATAAAATGACAGGCTTGTAGAAGCAAACTACTAGTTTATGAGATTATACCCTTACTGAACAAAAGACTGGCAATACTTCTTATTGATGTAACAGAAATAAGTATAAAAATAAGACTCAAAAATTTCAGGTAACTATCTCCCCAAAGAAATGAAGAATATGTACTCTTTCAAAGTGAAACCATGCCTAAGAATATAAAATATAATGCATAAGTTATAAGTTAATGTAATTATGTATGCATGAGTTACAAGTAAATATTCTAATAATAAACTCACTCAAAAAATTCAAAGCTCATAAAGATATTGAACTAATGGGGGAAAAGAGTGTGACTGTTGAAATGAGTAAGGACAGAGAGGTGTTAGTAGCATTTGTGTATTTTCAACTGTCCAGCTTTCTATACAAATGGATGTTGTTATTATTTCAAAGGTAACTTTTTATTACCCTAATACAACATAATCAAGCAAGAAATTGCAACAATGCAGAAAGATACAATGTCAAACACTTTCCACATTTCTTTCCTAGAAATAATCACAGTAGATATTAGGCAGACATTAATATTCCAAGTATCTCTGTGTAAATAGGATGAAAGTACAGACAAAGCACTTTTGTAAAAACAAGGTCATATCTTGCATGATATTTTTAATAAAATTTGTTAAAATTTATTTATATTATATTTTGCTAAGAAAATAAAGCACTGAACAGAACATGAAGGAAGCAACGAAGCTCAGATTCCTTTCTGTTTGTTTTAGGAGGTGGCAGCTATTAAAATGACCCTAAAAAGAATGAAAAATAGACACTTGAGAAACAAAATTTATTTTTTATTCTTTTCAAAAAACTGTTAGTTGTGTCTCTGCTTTGGAAGCAAGGGAAGTTAATGTATTTTTCCCATCTTCCTCTACCAATTCCCAAACCTGTTCATTATTACTGTTACTGATCATTGTTATACTTATTTTAAGTAATTGTTCTCTGAATATGGGTGCCTTGACTATTCTTAGTTCTACATTCAATTGTTCAACACTCGTCTTTTAATAAAGACAATCTCTTATTAATTTCCTTTTAATTTATTGCAAGAAAGAATCCTGGATGGTATTTTCTCTCACTTTTTTCATACTTTCATGTTTCTAATTCTTAATACATGAAGAATAATATGACTATCTATAAATTTCTTCTGATACTGTTTCTGAGACTTTTTAAAGCATAAATTATTTTCTGACTTGAAATGATTATGGAAAGTTGTGTGAATCTGAAGTAAAGATGGGGATATTGAAATTTCAAAATTGTATTTTTAAGAAAAATGCAGCTGCAGGACACAAAGTTGTTCAAGTCTTTTTCTCCCCTTCCAGGAAACTCACTCAAAAATTTTTACAATAAGTATGTAAATTTGGGCTCTTAACCTGCCCTTTTCACCTGTAAATTTCATTTCCTCCATCTTTTGGAAGCAGTAATATTGGTGGGCAATATATCACAATTTCAAACCCACATAGATGGCTTGCATTAATAATCTGACAGGAAGTGAGAATACACATCCTACATCACACATCTTGAAAACGCCTCCTTAAACGTACCCAATTCTGGTTCAAAGGCATCACATCTCATTTCTCTGAGCACCTGCGCTCCACTCCTGAGTGTGTCCTATGTCTCTGTCTCATAGTCTCCTTTTCCCACTACTGGAAACCCACACACTTATTCTACAAAAAGGGTGCATTAAGTTAGTGCTCGGATTATAGCCATGAGCCACTACAACTAGCTGCCTCTGTGATTCTTGATCTTTGTCTTCTATAACAGGATATTTTCAATATTCCTCTGCTGTTTTTAATAACCTTATCTTCAAACTTGTTTTCTTTAAAATTCATATATTTATTGAATTATTCTATAGTATGAAGTAGGCTTGAAGGTTTTTCTTATGATGTTTGGTAATATTACAATTTCCTCCAGATTGAATTCTTCCTCTGTCTTTTGCTTAATATATTGGCTCGATTCATACTCTACTGTAAAATATTTCTATGTTTGCAGTGGCTTTTAAAACTTCGCTCACCCACTATTTCTTTTTTTTCCCCTCTCATTTTTATTGCTACCTGCTAGGTATACAGTACAGTTGCATTCATCATTGGGATCTTGTACCTCTACATGACAGGTCCTGGTTCTCATTTTTTCCCCTTGTCCCTGCCCTCCCTTTAGCACCTCCTCCCCTCCCCATTTACAAACACTTTATTTCCATTTTTTCAGTTTCTCCTATTTTTTTCTTTTCCCTTATTACCTTTCCCCTACCCTTCCCACTTTCCCTACACCTTTAGCCCTTTTCTTCCTATTTCACATTGTCAATTATCTCATTAGGATCTTATGTGCTATTATAGTTTTTCACACCAGAGAAACTATTCGGTATTTACAAATGTGTGACTTATGTATTTCACTTAGGAGAATATCCTCAAAATGTATTCATTTTCCTATGAATGAACCTAATTTCTCATTCTTTGTGGCCGAGTAGTACTCCATTTTATAGAAAAACCACATCTTCTTTATCTAGTTTCCAAATGATGGGAAAATGGGCTGTTTCCAAGTTTTAACTATTACACCCACCATTTCTAGTTTTGTTTAGTTTCAGTCATCACTCTTTTTTTTTTTTTTTCCTAAGACAAGGTCTCACTCTGTAATTCAGACTGGCCTTGCAGTACTATGTGTAGCCCAGGATGGCCTCAAACTCCAAGTGATCCTCCTGCCTCAGCTGTGAGTATTGAGAATACAGGTTTGTGCCACCTGGCCTGGCAAGGTGATCACTCTTTAGTTTTCTTATCTCCTTTCTAAAATTTTCACCAGATAAATTGAGGAATAATCACATTACTTTCTAAAGACTTCAAGTCTGAAGGCACAAACTTGAGAAAAGATTGCAATTACCTGGAAATTTGTAAATTCTTTTTTGAAGGATGTGTCATGGCTTGTGCTTAGATGTCTCACCAAAGCCTCATGCTTTTTCAGAGGTGGCTGAATGTAGAGTGTGTGGTTGACTCATGGTGGGGCCAGGCTTAAGGGCACTGGTTAAAGGTATGAATGCTACCTGCCATAAGTAGTCTGAATGAGATAAAAGGGACAGAAAGACACTATTAAGTTCCCCTGTTGCTTTCACTGCCATGAACTTTTGACCTTATGACACCTGGCCTTGGAGCCAGCTGATTATGGACTGAAATCTCTATGAACTCTATGCCAAATAAATCTTTCTCCCTTCAACTTTGAGTGCTGGGTATTTTGGCCCAGAAATGAGAAAGAAAGTAACTAAGACAGGATGTGAACTTGTTCTTTCAAGATTTTGTTTAAAGCCATCTGTCACATTTAGTCTATCTAACACAATAGATTGAGTCTTGTCTCCCAAAACATTTTGAAGTCCTCAGCCCCAATACTTGCTTTTCCCCCCAATACTTGCAAATGTAATCTTATTTGGAAACTTATGATTGCAGATGATTAAATGAATATGAAATAATTAGGGTGGGACCTATTCCAATGTGGTTTGTGTTCTTACAAAAGGGAAAATCTAGACACAATATAGACTTATAGGTGGGAGACAGACATGAGAAGATACTGACAAAACTCAAGGTGATTCATCTTGAAGTAAAGGAATGCCAAAGGTTATCAGGAAACTCCCAGAAGCTAGAGAGAGGTATAGAAGAGATTCACCTGCACAGACCCAAAAGGAGTCAACCCTGTTGGCATCTTAACCTTGGACTTCCAGCCTCCAAAATGGTATGACATCACATGTCTGTGGTTTAAGCCACCTAGTTTGTGGCCATGGAGTGGGTCCTGTGCAAATGTATGTTCTTGTCAGTTTCTGTGGTTCCTAGGTTGATATTAATTAAAGGGAAGGATGCAGTGGATAAAGAGTTCAATAAATTTTCCAACCTGACCTCTGGATAATGAGCATTATTGCTATATCTTTTTATCACCCATTTTTAAAAAGATCTTTGAGTGTTCTCTCCTCTGGATAGATAAAAAGGAATGGATACCAAAGTAAAATATACTTATACATATGGTGTTAATTCTAACAGAATTTTATGTTGGTTTTAAAGGTTACAGGTGAATTTCTGCCTCTTATATTTCTACTTTCTACTAAAGTGGAGGTAATGAATGATTCACATCTGTATATTCATCAGTGTGACTGACTGCAATAATCCAAGTTAGAAGAAATCAAGCTAGCTCACACTTCACTTTTATTCAAATCATGGTGGGAAAAGACAAATTGGTAAGATACTGAAATATATTAATACTTGAAGTTATCAATCTTCTCAATTAGAGTATCTTGATTTCAACTTGTAACCTAACATATTATTTTCCCTAATTGCCGATATAATCAAAAGGAATGAGTCTTCTTGGCACTTCCCCACAATCAAAACAGTCTTTAGAAAATTGTGTTGCACCATAAACATATAAGCAAACAACAAAAAGACAATGAATAAAGAAAACAATAGAGGATGGATACAAAGAGAGGAAGGGATGATCTCTTGCACATGGGAAGGGCAATGGCAGACTAAGGGCAATTGTGACGGGGAGCAGAAGGAGAACTAAGTAGAATACAGATATGCCATGTGCAGGACCCTAAGAACCTCAATGAATGTGTTATGGCTTGTGTCTACATGTCCTCCTAAAGCCTGACAAAGTCACAGGTGGGGCTCTTCAGAGGTGGCTGGATGTAGAATGTGTGATGCTGGGATCCAGGGTGTAAAATTACTAAATTAGCCCATTGATTGGTTTGGCATAGATCTGTGAAAGGATAATGGGAAGTCCCTCCCTGGGTGTGAGTGCTACTCTCCCTTAGGGTGGGAAGCCTGAAAAGAATTATAAAGGTCAGAAAGAGGACTGCTGTAGTTGCTTGCTTCTTGACCACTTCACTGCTGGCTGCCTTCTGCCTGCCTTGCTTTCCCATGAACTGTTTCTCCTTTGTGATTCCTCTCTGCCATGCCACCCTGCCTTGGAGCCAGCTGATTATGGACTGAAACCTCTACAAATTGGGAGCCAAATAAACTGTTCCTCCTTTAACTGTGGGTATAAGATATTTTGTATCATCAACGAGAAAAGTAACTAAAGAATGTAAGCATGAATTAAGATTAATATCAATAGGAAAGAAAATGGGGAAAGGGGAATTTAGAAGTAGAGTGAGGGAAGATGTCATGGCTTGTGTTTAGATGTCCCTCCAAAGCCCCATGTGGACGAGGTGGGGCTTTCTTTTTCAGAGGTAGTAGAATCTGGAAGGTGTGATGCTGGGGTTAAGGAGTTGTGATTACTCAACCACTACGTGAGAATGATTAGTTTGGCATCGCCCTAATCCCAGTAATCTGAATAAGAGCGGCAGAAGGGTGCTGGTAACTCTCTCTTGTTACCTTTGCTGCCTTGTGTGTGCCATGTTGTTTCTGCTCCGTCATGCCTCTTTGTCATCCCTGCCTTGGAGCTGGCTGGACTGAAATCTCTACAAACTGCAAGCCAAATAAATCCCTTTCCTTCCAACTTCTGGTGTCAGGCATTTTTGTGTTAGCAACAAGAGAAAAGTAACACAGAGAGGGCATGATGAGAAAGGGATTAAAAAAGGAAGAAAGCTGTACTGTGAACAGGTACCCGCGTCCCGAGATGATTGTAAGACGAATGTTTCGCAAACATCTACTAATAAAAAATACTTGATGAGGGAATAGAAAAATACACAAGAAAAAAATGAAAACAAGTCTTTGTGAATAGGGAAGGGTAGAGAATATGAAGGGAGGGCAGGGGAATGGAATGGGGAAAAATTAAGAACAAAAATATGTTATGAAAACAAGATCTCAATGATGAATGTAACTGTATTGCATACCCAAAATGTTCCAATAAACTTAATGGAAAAAAATACTTAAAGATTAAAGAGGAAATCTGAGCTGCCTTTTTGTCATAATTGATGAAAAACTAATTAATGTTATTAAATTAAGTAATATTCATACATATAATACTTGGAATAGTACTATTCCCTTACTAAGTGGAATTATTGTCATCTGTAACTTCCTTTTTCACAATAGCCTATAGAGTTCAAAGGTCTTTAGGGATTAACATTACTATGTTCTCTGGACCTAGCAGTGTAGGTGTTGAATGTACATCTAACAGTTTGGATGTGTTTAAATATATACAATAACAGAAAATTCAACTAATAGTGGATTAAACAAATAGAATATTTTTCTTTAATTGTAAACTCTCTGGAAGTAATTTTCCTTTATTGTGGTTGGATGAAAGACACAGTGGTAATGCTAAGCGTGATAGTCCCTTTTATCAGGAAAGCAAGAGCAGCTGTAGAAACAAATATTTGGCTAATTCTATAAAGAGAGGCCAGGAGACAGGATTTGGGGATGCTTATTGAATCAATCATTCATCAGGAAATAATATGAAAATAACATGTTTTATATGCTTTTGTTTTTGTTCTAGAATACTTCCCATATTTATCAACAACTTCTACTGAGTAATAAGTATTCATTTGTTTGATTAGTCTCCTTAGAGTATACAAAGATCTGTTGTTTTCCATTTAGAGTAAAATCAAAACTGATGCTCTGGTCAGTTCATTACAGATTCTGCTAACGTTTCTGTTTGGAAAGGACATTTACAAAATATTTGCTGGCTCTGAAAGTTGGAGTTTTACTTGAATCAGTCA
Source organism: Fukomys damarensis (assembly GCF_012274545.1). NCBI lineage: Eukaryota > Metazoa > Chordata > Mammalia > Rodentia > Bathyergidae > Fukomys > Fukomys damarensis. The sequence goes on from NW_022900913.1 coordinate 31,161,277, forward strand.
AAATGCATTCAGCAAATTGAATAAAAACTGCAATGGTCATAAATACTCAACTCTATATTCTAATCCATTTCACATACATATTTATATAATAATAATAATTAATAATAATAATAAATGGCAAAAAAGCCAGAACCAGTGAGCCAAGAATGGAAAGAGTCTAAGAAACAATTCAAGAGTTCTGAACTGATTTTAAAACTAAAGTGGTTCCTAATTATGTGCCTCGGGGGAGCCAAGTTATTATACTGTGGGTTAAACTAACAACAGGAAGCCCTAGATGTACAGGATTGAAGTTAATATTTATGTAAGCTTTGAACTACCGGGCCCCCTTAGGTTAACTAGCTACGTAATATTAATGGGAAAATTTGGTTCCATCACTGTTTCCCATAGCATGAGAATATATTAAATCTACTCATAAATATTTAACAGAAGTATTTTAAAACGTCATATTTACCTAAGAAAAAGCACATTGCAGGAGGCATTCAAAGTGCTCAGAATATCAAATGTTTTAAAGAAAAGATAATAAAAGAAAGAAAAGACAGCTGAGCAATTAAAAAACATCTATTAGCCTAAGCTGAGATGCAGGTGCAAGTCTGCTGGAACCAAGTGAGCCCTGTGTCTCAGCAGAGGGATCTTCCTCACACTGCGTCAGAGCAGAGTTAAGGCAATCCAGGAACACAGTGTGTTGACTTTTAAAAATATTTTTGGAAAAGTTAGAGCTTCAGAGCAAAGTATTTGCTGAACAGAATAGGTGATATAGATTATTTGATATAATTATATATATACATGTATAAAACAAAACAAAAGCTCACGTCCAGCAAGCAAGGGCAGGAAATAGGAGAAAGAACAGCTGTGTGAAGGAAACATAAAACAAAGCCTTTTACACAAGAAGGAAAACAGAAACTCTCAGGCTAGGACATACTACTTTGACGTACATTTGCGCTTACCAGCACCCCTGCCTCACTCATTTTCCTTTTGAAGAGGCACCCGAATGAAAGAAAAGACAACAGTCAAAAGGCCTTGCTTTCTGCACTTTGCATGGCCTCTCATCTTCCCAGAGTCTCAGTCTCTCAAATACAAAATCCCTTGGAGCACCCTGAATCTTTTTTTTTTCTTTTCTGTGTATTCATTTATTACATATTTATTGAAAGCTAAGGTGTCATTAAGCAAAAAGAAAAAAAAATACTGCCATTAGTCATTAAGAAGCTTTTATTCTAGAGAAGATAGTAAGCAAATCAGATAGACAATTCTTTTTGTTTCCTTTTTGTTGTTGTTGTTGTTGTTGTTGTTGTTGTTGTTGTTAGTGCATGTTTGCAGTACATAAAAATTACATTCCTTGTGGCTAGCTGGTACATACAGATAAAGTATCTTAATTCTTTTTTCATTCCCTTCTTCTATCCTCCCTTCTTCCTCCTTCTGTCTCTTGATTCTGTGTATGGCAGAGGGCTAAGTGCACAGTAGCCTATCAGCCTATGCTTCTCTCTTTTTTTTTCAGTCTGGGTAAAATAGGTGGTGTTTTATTTCACTGACCTCAATGAATTCACAGTCCCTTCTCCTATGACAAGCTTCTGTTTTTACCATGCAGGTGACAAACCTACATGTTGATTTTAGCAAGTTATGAAACTATTAAGGTATTTGCAAATTTGAAAAAAGCTGCAAGTGCTTGACTAGTAGCCAGTTAGACAAAAAAAAGGAAGAATGTCAGGCTTTATGCTTCTGTACTATGTACAGACTCCAGACAAAGTTTACCACGTGACAAGGGTGTGTTTGACACTGGGTCTCTTCAATTTATGCTCTGTCCATAGTCCTCAGGATCCTCCAGTTGTTAAGGAGCTCTGCCCTGCCTGTTCTTTTTGGTAGGTACGCATGGGGCTGTATGAGCAATCTGACTTCAGTTTTTCCTCCCAGTAGCCATTGACCCCAAAGAGACTTATTTCTGTAACAAAGACTGATTGCAATGATGATAACTTGCACTATCCATATATCACTTTGGTGCCATTTAGGGTTACAACTTCATCTGAGTACTCTTAGCATTCTATCATTTGAGTAACTCCTGCTTGATTTTAAGGGTTGTTTTAGCTCTAGATTTCTGAAATGAGAACTTTGGACTAAAGCTTCTTTATAGATAATTTATTTGCAAGCAGAAAATACAGGGTGTGGAAGAAAAAAAGGAAGAAAGAAAGAAAGACAGACAGACAGACAAAGAATTTGTAACCCAGTAACCCATTACAAATTGCTGGAACTTGATCCAATGTGGTTTTCTCAGGGCCTGCCAACCCAGGAGATAGAAGACAAAGAATTCATCCATCAGCCCCTGGTCCCACTGGTTAAGGACAGGCTCAAAAGGATTAACTCCCCTCCTGAGTCACAACCACATCTCTGTGGCAGTGGAGATGCCCACATCACAGGTAGAGTACCCAGTGAGTCTGAGAGAGGTGCTATCAGGTGGCACCTGAGTGAAACCGAGCCAAGGAGCAGTGGGCTAGCTTTTGCAACAGTGGCCAGAGGAAGAGGTGGCACAAACAAATTCTGAAGGAGTAAGCAGAAACATTTCATGTATTGAAGCAGACTAGTTTGAGCCACTCTTGGCCTCTAGGGTAGATCTTCTCAAACTACACAGTGCAATCTCCCTAAGGAAGGTCAACTATATAATAAAAACAAATATCTCTTCATGTTTCTGTTCAGCTTCATTATAAAGCAGCGTTAGTAAATGAATAATCTTTTCTGACTATACTTAATTTTTAGCCGCAGTGTATTTTGAAATGTCAACTCTTCCAAACAAGAAGAGGGGAAGGAAAGTATATCCAAGAGGAGGCTGGAAGGGTGGCCAGAGCAAGCTCCTGCTGGGCTTGGTCGGCGTGCTGGGGATGTGCCTTCTATTATAAGTGTGATGAAAATCCCTTGAAGCAGTAGTTTAATTGGGTTTGCTTTAGAAGGACCAGTTTATTACAATGTGGGATTCATTTGGAAAGAGCAAGATGGGCCAATTAAAAGAATATGGTTTGTGTGAGTTGTAATTGGTGGCTTCCACTAAAAGAGAAAGGGACAGATTCAAAGTGTTGTGTAAAGAATAAGCTGACAGATCCTGAACAAGAGTAAGGGAAAGTACTTTCTTTAACTTGTCTTGTCTGGAGTACAATAACAGTTTTATACATTTTTCTTTTCTCATCCACCAAATTACCAGCTCTTTGGGGTAGGGTCAATTTCTTATACATACATTATATTTTCCTTAAATTCTTAAGAATAATATTGATTTTCAATAAATAGTTGTCATCTTGTTCTTTTGTATTAAATAAACCATAAAATATGTTATTGAAATTATATTAGCTACCAGATTAAAATATGTCGAGTACTTTCTCATCATTCCAACAGAGTTTTTATTATTTTGTTACATGTTAATGGATGCTAAAGAACAGGGTGTTGACTTTTGTGGCTATTTCATTAAAAATGGGAAATCTTTCTGCTTGGTTTAGCATGAAGACTGCCAAATTATTAAGTGTGGTTTCTAACAAACACAAACTTGGCACATAGATAGGGCACTGTATGCCTTTTTACTTAGAAGAGATCAAAGAATTCATAATCTATGTAGACTCTGGATAAATTTTATAAAAACAAAGTAAAAATGTAATCCAAACATTCCCTCACAGAAGTGTTTTAGCCACTTTCCAGCAACAGTACTTCCTTAAGGGAATTCTGAAGGACAAACTGTTATCTGCATGCTACTTTTTCACACACTTTCCTTCATAGTAATGACCCCTTTCTTTCCATGTACCAAAACTGACTGTCACATTTGAAGCCAATAAATATATGCACACAGTGTAATGAACACACTGAAAGAAGTTCGTCAGGAGTCACCTTTCCTAGATATATCTGTGTTATGGTTTATATCTATACTCCCACCCCAAAGCCTTGTGCACTCATAGGCGGACTTTGGGGGAGGTGACTGAATCATGGGGGCATGATTCTCATCAGTGGATTAGCTCAATGATGAGTTTATAGCTACATGTCATTTGGGAGGCAAAGCCAGCTTGGAGGAGGTGGGTCACTGTGGTGTGACCTGGAAGGATATATCTCCCTCTCTCTTCCTTTGGTCCTTCCCTCTGTTTCCTGCCATCTTTGAATGAGCTGATTTTCTTGCCATGCCTAATGCCACGCCATCCCGCTTTAGAACCGTCTACAGACTGAAACCTATGCAATCTGTGAGCCAAATAAACATTTACTTCCTTAAATTGTGGGTATTGGATGTTTTATCTCAACAGTGAATGAAAGTGTCAAGGACAGATTTTGGTTTCAGAGAAGTAGGATCAGTACTGTTATACTCTGTGATACATAAGTCTTTAGATCTGCCTGCTGGAGGAGTAGAGAAAGGTTTGGAGATTCTGATTGGGATCCAGCCCAAAAATGCTGTGAGCTGAGCTTGATGGGAGATGCTGGACAGAGATTGGAAGAACAGAATGTTGACAATAATGAAGTCTGAAAATACTAGACTCAAACTGCGTCAGTCGGGAAGAAGGACTCCAGGCCCTGTGTGTCATGCTCTGGCAGACAATTTGTCTGATTTTGCTTATGTCCAGAGATTTTTCAGGAGGTTGAGATTAAAGGAAGAGGACTAATTAATCTGGCAGAGGAAATTTCAAGGCAGCCTAATATTGGGGCTATGGCATGGGTACTTTTAGAGGTTTTTAGAGATATATGTGGATTTTTAGGAGCAAATGGCACAGCTGAATGATTTTAAAAGTTTTGAGTTTGGTCCAAAGGGAAGCACTTGTAAAGTTTGGGCATGTAAGGATGGAGCAGAGGAGCTCTTGGTTGCTAAAAAGATTAGTATTAAAAAGAAGCCAAGTATTTTGGATCTGGACAATACAAAAAAAAAAAAAGTCTCGAGAGAACAGAAGGAACCAGCAAGGCTCCATTTTTTGCAGTCTCAAAATTGCAAAAGTGAACAACTTTGGTTTGAGAAGAGAGTCCCTAAGTAGCTTCAGGAATGGGAATTGACTCCCTGGGAGACATTTTACCATGTTCAGCATACAGGGACTCAGAGGTCTCTGCAAACACTGGAAAAAAGCAAAAGAGCTCAGCTACTGTCTGAGCTGGTGACAGACATTGGGTCATCCACATGGTCCTGATTTTACATGCATGCAGAGTGTAAGAGTTGTGAGATCAGGGAAACTTTCACCCAGATTGCAGAAGGTTCGGGAGGCCAGGCAGTGTGCTCCTGAGAGGGCAGGGTGTGAAACCAGAAGAGTGAAGCTGCAGGTGAGGTGGAGACCCCAGGGTGGTAGAAAAGCCAGGAATGTGGACCAGCTGAGGAAATTTGCAAAGAGTGGGCACAGCCAACCTGGGAGAAAAATCCAAGGCTGCAACCACCTGCTGTGCCATAGGGGCAGCTTGGCTTAAGCTTTCTAGATTTCACATCTCACCAGATTGCTCTGAGTGATGAACATGGAACTGTGGGATTTAATATTTGCTCTGTTATATCTATATCTTGCTCTTGTCCCATTCTTTTCTCTTCTCCTGTTTCTCCTCTTTGGAATGCAATGTTTGTCTTCTGAATTTGTATGTCAACAGTGTTCAACTTTCTTTTCATTTTTAAAAGGGCTCACAGCTAAGGTTTGCCTTAAATCTCAGAGGAGACTCTGGACCTGGACTTTTCAGTAATGCTGAAACTGTTAGGATTTCAGCACTTTTTTTTTTCTTTTGGTACCAGGGGTTGAACTTGCTCTTGAGAGGCAGGTATGGTGCCACTGAGGTAAATCCCCAGCCCTTCAACATGGACAAAATACATTTTGAACAAAGGAAGGCACGTGAGTCTTTTGAGGGCCAGAGGCAGAATGTAACGGTCTATATGTAGGTGTCCCTGTAAAGCCTCACGCACTCATAAGTGAGACTTTGAGGAGGTGACTGGATCATGGGGATGTGGATAAGTCCCCTACCGAGTTTATAGCTAAATATGATTTGGGAGGTGAAGCCTGGTTGGAGGGAGTGGGTCACTGGGGGCGTGGCCGGAAGGGGTCTATTTCCACCTTTTATCCTTCACTCTGCATCCTGTTGCCATGCCAAGAGCTGTTTTCTCCTCTGTTATGCCCTCCTGTCATGTTCCCCCTGAGGGAACCAGCTGACTACAGACAGAAACCTCTACAAACTGTGAGACAAAATAAACTCCTCTTTCCTTAAGCTCCGGGTGTTGGATATTTTGCTACAGCAACAAAAAAATTAACTAAGACAATTTGGAAACAAAAATGTTTGCACAGATTGATTTTCCTGTACACAGGGTTTATAGGGAGAAGATTGTTTCAAGGAAATCCTTCCAGAATACTGAAGGTTGATTCTGTCTAGGAGGTATGGCATGTATCTGAAAGAAAACATCTAAAGTAAGTCTGTATGAGTAACCTGGGAGCCAACTTATCCAGGAACTTTCCTTCTAATTCAAGGATACCTCTCAGTGCCATTTCACCATCTGCAGATTTGAAAGAATTGCTGCAAAGTTATATGGGCTTAGCCATAAAGTTTCTCACTCAGGCTCCTCTCCCCGTATCTGGGACGCCTAGATGTAGGAAGGACATTTTCCTTTTACTTGAGTTTGGTCAATTTCACCACTTTTGCCATCTAAAATAGAACTGTATACATGTTAGACGAAAGCCAGGAAACACTTTGGGATTTAGTACTCCATTTGGGAAGCAGCAACTCTAAATTTATTAATGTTACCACAATAGCACAAGTCTGCTTTTGGATCCATTTTACTCTTCATAGTTCCTCTTGTAAGAAGGATAGTGCTACTATGGTCTATGTTTTTTTTTAATCCTAACCCTGATGTAATTTAGACATGTTTATGTTGTTTGTGATATCATCTTTGTGGGTCATGGAACTAACTTCCTCCATTGTTCACCTCTAGCGTACCATAAACCTTCATTTTTTGAATAGTGATGAACTATCATGCTGTTTGAACCCTTGGTAGCCTTTATTCTTACTTATTAGTCTTGTATACCTCTAATAACATGAATATCATTACCTCTGAAAGCTTTTTCCAAATTTCTAGCTAATATAGAATTTCTCTTTATTGTGAGAAATGTTCAACTGCTACATAGACACATTCTTACAGTTCCAACCTGTGAGCCACATGAGGCAAATATCTTTTTCCTAAGAGATCTGGTCAAAGAGTTGCTGTTACTCATATTATCTTCAATAGGTATCTTTTCTATTGGCTCCAACTATTTTCACCATTATTGTAAAGAAAGGTTTTGAGGTTTTATCATCTTGTGTCTTCAAATCACTAGCTTTCAAATATTTCTTTCCATGTGTGTTGCACAGAAAAACTTAAATCAAAGTTTACCCTAAATATCGTAGAAATGGCAAATCTTCCTTTTCCATCAAAGCAAGTCCCAGTAAGACTGAGGTGATCCTTTCTAATCACTTTTTAGGTGTTGATATTTATCATGATTCTAACTAAAAGTTACAATCTTCTATATGTTCCCATCATGCCAATTTTATACTCATAAACTGTTGCATTTGTTTTGTGAATGAGTAGCTTAATTTCATTTTCCTTATTCAATACAAGTTCTTTCTTCATTGTGACTTTGTTTAGTATATGCCGTACATGCAGCCACTGAGCTTACCAGTGGGGACATAATATTGAACTAGATATTGTGGTCCTCACACTTCAGGGGGGTTAAAGGTGAGTATGATCCAAGGGAGACTAAAATAAATAGCCACCTTGCTAATCATAAATTTCTATAATGTGTGTTCTGAAAGAGTAAATGAATAGTGAATAAAGAGTTTGAATAGGAAGGATTTTCTGGCATAAGTGGTACCTAAGTTAAGGATCAGAAAAAGGAAGGTGAAGAGGAGGGATAATCCAAGCAGAGAAACTTCTTACTTAAAGGTCCAGAAATGAGGATGATCATGGTATTTTAAGACTTATATGTTAGACTATATGAAGACTATATATGAGGTAAGAATTGAACATTAATGGGAAATAAGGAATATAATTTGCTTCCAAATTATGAAGAAACTTCTATTATGTCCTAAAAGAAATTGGGTAGTTAATCTGGGCACGGTGACACACAGCTATAATCCCAGCACTCCGAAGACTGAGGCAGGAGGATCACAAGTTTGAGCCTACCCTCATTGGTCTAGCAACTTAGTGAGATTCTCATAAAACAAGGACAAATGGTATGTGGTGACCAAGTAGGATTCATCCCAGGGAATGCAAGAATGGTTCAATTTATGCAAATCAATAACTGTAGTGCACCACATCAACAGAGCAAAGGAAAAAAATAACATGATCATCTCCAAAGATGCAGAAAAAGCAGCGATAATGTAAAACACTTATTCATGATAAAATCCCCAGAAAGTTAGAATAAATGATTTTTATCTTATAAAACCTATCTATGACAAACCAAGAGCCAACATCATACTAAATTGTAAAAAACTGAAATTATTCATGCTAAAATCAATAACAAGGCAAGTATGTTCACTATCACTTTTTTCAACATAGTTCTGGAAACATTAGCCAGAGCAATCACACAAGAAAAATAAATAAAAGGAATAAGGAGGGAAAGAAAGAAGTTATATTAGCATTATTTACAGAAGACATGATGCTCTATGTAGAAGACCCCAAAAACTCCACCAAAAGACTTCTAAATTTAATAACAAATTTAGTCACAGAGCTAGACACAAAATCAACACTCAAAACTCAATAGCATTTCTATATACAAAGAAATTCCCTGAGAGAGAGAGAAATTTGGGAATTGAAACCTTTCACAGTAGCATCCAAGAAAATGAAATGCATAGGAATCAATCTAAAAAAGGAAGTAAAAGATCTTTACACTGAAAACTGCAGTGTTTTGAAAAAGGGATTGAAGCGGATATTAAAAAAATGGAAAAATATCCCTTGCTCTTGAGTAGGAAGAACCAACATAGTAAAAATGGCCACTGTTGTTGTGCAGAATTAATTCAATCCTGATCACATACCAATAACATCTTCAGAGAATTAGAGAAAATAATCTTAAAATTCATTTGGGACAAGAAGAGAACTAGAATAGTGAAAGCACTTTGGGACAGCAAAGGCAAGGAAGGGACCATCACAATCTTGACTTGAGATTACATTACAGAGCTACTGTGATAAAAACAGTCTGGTACTGGCAGCGGGGGTGGGGGGAACAGCAGACCTGAGAATAAACAGAAAAGATCAGAAGATGCAGAAACAACTCCAAACACACTCAGCGACCCTATCTTTGACAAAGAATCTAAACACCTTCACTGGAAGAAAGATAGCCTCTTTAATAAATGGTGCTAGAAAAACTGGCTTTCCACATGCTGAAGACTAGAATTAGACCCATGTCTCTCACCATGGACTAAACCAAAATAAAAATGCAACAAAGATCTAAATATTAAAACAAACACTAAATCTGCTGGAAGAGAGAATAGATAGAACTCTTGAAGACATCGATGTAAGCAAAGACTTATGAACAAAATCTTGACCACATGGAAAATACTACAAAAAAAAATCAACAATTGGGATCTCATCTCATTGAAAAGCTTTCTACACAGCGAACAAAGCAAAACAAAAAAAGAAGAACAAATCACCAATAAATTGAAAAGACAACCCACAATGTGGGAAAAAATTTTTGTCAGCTGTTCCTCAGTTGAAGGAATACTATATAGAATAAAGAACAAAAATATCAGACCCCGAATTTAAAGGCTTAATCCAAAAATGGGCATCTGAAATGAATACACACTTTTCAGATAAAAAAATTACAAATGGCAAATAAATAAATAATGGTCAGTATCATTGATCATTTGAGAGATGCAACCTCTATGGAAATCAGTATGGAGATACTTCAAAAAACTAGGATTAGAGGTCCCATTTGACCCAGCTATTTCTCTGATAGGTGTCTTCCCAAAAGAATTAAAAGAATCATACTGTAGTGATATATGTGTACCCATGATTATAGGGGCACAGTTTGTAGTATCTAAAACATGGAAACAGCCCAATTGCCCATCAACTGAAGACTAGACAAAAAAGATGTGTTTTTTAAAATAAATTAGACTACTATTCAGCCATAAAGAATGACCAACTAGAGATGTTTCCAGCTAAATGGATGCACATTGTGGCCATACTCTTAAGTAAAATAGTACACACATGTGTAAATATCAAATAGTTTCTCTGATGTGAGAAACTGGAAGTGCAAATAAGGATCAAAATGTATAATAGATAATTTGACATAAGAATAAAAGGTCCAAAGGAGAAAGGGAATTAGGAGGTGCAGAAAAAGGAAAGAAGGGAAAGGAATAAATATGGGAAAAGGAAAAAACAGAAACAAAGTCTTCATAAGTAGGGAGGGGTGGAGGGGTTAAAGGGAGAGCAGGAGAATGGGAAGAAAATAATAGTCAAGATACATCAAGTAAAAGTACAAATTCCCAATGATGAATGTCATCATATTGTGTACCTAACATGTGCCAATAAACTTAATGGAAAACAAATCAACCAATAGCAATTGCTGGTAGGGATGTGGGAAGAAAAGATCCATTCTCCATTGTTGGTAGGAGTGTAGACTGTTGCAGGCCCTGTGGAAATCAGTGTTTAGACTTCTCAAAATACTAACATTAAAGGTTCCATTTGGCACAGCTATTTCTCTTCTTGATATCTTCCCAAAAGAATTAAAAGTGCCATACCACAGCAAAATATGCACATTTTTGTTCATCACAGCTAAATCTTGGAAGTAGCCCAAATACCCATCAACTGATGAATGGATAAAAATTTTTTAATACAATGGAGTACTACTCAGCCACAAAGAAGGATAAACTTGAGACCTTTCTAGGTAAATTGTTTTTTTTTTTTTTTTTTTTTGTACCAGGGATTGAACTGAGAACCTTGTGCTTCTGAGGCAGGCCACAGAACCGTTGAGCTAAATCCCCTGCCTGGTAAATGGATTTTAAGGCCATATTCTTTTTTATTTTTAACTTAATTAATTAATTTTATTGGTACATTTAAGATATACAATGTAATGGCAGGCATCATTGGAAATTTGCACCTTTACATAATCCATTTTGGTTGTTACTTTTTCCCCATTTCCCTGCCTTCCTTTCAACCCCTCCACCCCTTCCTATCTACAAAGATTTTGTTTCCATTTTTTATTTTTCTCATATTAATTCCATTCCCATCTTTCTTTTCCTGAAATAAATCAGACACACATGTGTAAATATTGCATTGTTTCTTTGGTATGAGAAACCAAATGTGTAAATAAAGACAAAAATGTTATAATAGATTTTGTGAAATAGGAAGAAAATATTCAAATAGAAGGGGAACTAGGAAAGGGGAAGGTAGGTAGAAAGGAAGGATTGGAAAAGAAAAATAAGAAAAGAAGGAAAAATGTGAACAAATTTTTGTAAATAAGGAGAAGAAGGATTACAGGGAGGGGAGGGGAATGAGAAAAAATAAGAATCAAGATTTGTCATGCACAGTACAAATTTCCTATGATAAATGTAATAATCATTCTGTATATCTAAAATGTACCAATGAACTTAATTAATTGAAAATGTATGGGGATGTAGCTCAGAGCAAAAGCACTGGGTTCAATTTCCAGTACCACAAAAAAGGAAAGAAATTAGTCATTAAAGGGTTTAATGGAATTGAATATATGAACAATCTTATATTTTAGAAAAATTAGTTTGCTTGTTGTAGAAAATTATCTGCTTGTTTTAAAATGGGAAAATAAGACAGAAATTACTGCAGCCAGCTATGAAAAAGATTATGACAGTCTGAACTAGAGATTTGCTAAAGATTTTTAAAGGATATATGAGATACAAGAATATTCATTATAAGGGCTAATTGTGTTGGATGATCTGGAAAGACAGAATAGATACTACCAGACACTCAGCATTAGTAGTTTCACCAAGGGTAAGTAAGGAATGATAACCAGTTCTGCAGCTTGGAAAAGCACCTGGTTGTAGCATCCACTGAAAATAGAGTCAGGATTCGAGTGGGATAAGAATAAAGTACTAATTTTGAAACTGTTGGATTTGGATTCCTATGGGTCATTCAAGTGTGTATGTTCGATAAGCAAATACATATATGAGTTTACAACTTAGTAACCTGACCTGATGTAAAATATAATTACTCTGTAAACTTTTAGTATATATGTGCCAGTTTGAGTATGTGATTGGATGAATCATGAATAGCAGAATGAGAAATAAAGCAAGCTCTGTACATAACAGAGTTAGGCAAATTCTAACATTGCTGAAAAGATGAGGGAAAGGAATGGCTTAACAGGAGAATGAAGAGTTTAGGGATAGGGGAAGTGCTAAACATTGAATGAACAGAGCATGATGTCATGGGTGCCAAAAAGAGAGAGTGTTTCAAAGGAACCCAATAGGAATGCCCAATGTTGCAGTGATAATTTCCATATATTTTAAATACAGAATTTGTTAGCTACAATGATGAGGATAGTTTCAATGAAGTATTGAGGAGAGAAACCATTTGCTTTGAGTTGAAAAGTAATGGAGATTTGAAGGAGAGAAAATAATTATAGAACATTGCTAAGAAATGAAGGGGAGGCATCCAACAGTAAAAGCATTTTTTAAAGATGGAAAAAAAATTAAATAATAATGGGAAAAGGGTGCTTGTAGAGAGAGGATGCTGTAGGGGTGTAAAGGTGCAAAATCACATTGGGTCTCTAAGGAAGCAGTGTTCTTCTCTGATGCTTCTGATGGTAAGGTAGATTTTTATCTAAATCATTCTAGTGACTTTGCTACCATTTCCATTTTGCAGTTTTAATTATTAAAAATATTGCTTTATCCATAGGAAGCTTTCTTAATTCATTTATGTATTCAAACAAATATTTGCACATGCTGTTGGAATAATTCACACATCAGGGTGACTGCTGGAAATAGAAGACTAAGACTTGGACCTAGCCTTCAGGATCAAGAATCTACAGACAATAGGTATTCCTTTTAGTCTTTATTTTGCCTTTTGATGCCTCAGTGGATAAAGTTAATTTTCTTTATCAATGGTAGCTCTTCTATATTTGAAGACGTTTATTGCATTTTTGTTTCTTCTGTTCACAATGTTCAGCTTCGAAAACAAATCTTTCATTATCTTGGTGGTCCTTTGTAAAGCCAACTCTTAAAATGTGACACAAGAATGAAATCAATAGTCCTAATTATGATATGATCAGTAAGAAATACTGTAGTTTTCCTATACACAACTGGTCAGGTCTGATTTTTTTTCTTTTTTGGTACCAGGGATCGAACTCAGGTACTTGTGCCTGAGTGGCAGGCGCTGGAACCACTGAGCTCAGTCCCCGGCCACAGGTCTGATATTAAAATGGCACAAGCTTTAATTTTTTTGGCAAATGAATGTTCATGTTGATTTATAATGGGATTTCAATCATCTATTCATTTTTTTTTTTCTACTGGGGATTGAACTCCGGTCCTTGGGCTTGCAAGGCAATTCAATCATCTGTTCTTGATATCCTAGGTATATCCTCAGTATCTTAGGTATAAATCATTAGTTCAGATTGTATACAATTAATACTTATAATGAAAAGAAACAACTTTTCACCTAATCATTTGACGTTTAGTTTTAGATATTATTTTTCAAAAATAGATAAATCTTTAAGAATTTATTTTTGTTATCAAATGCATTACCAAGCAAATCAAATATTCTTTAGAAGATTTATTTATTTTGATACTATTAAATTTATCTATTAAAACAGTAAGCACAGAACTAAGCATCGATTTTTGTTGCACTTATGCAAGAATTATCAAGTCTGATAGATTATGTAACATTTTAGAGTTTCTTTTGGCTTAACTATATAAGAACTCATTTAAATTTCATTTTCATCACTAAAGTAAGGACTATCAGGAAAGGTATTTGAAGTTTCTAATAGAGATCTCTAAATATTTCAGTAGGCCTGAGGCACAGAGGAGTATGTGAACCATAGGTAAAGAATCACCACATTCTAGTAAAAGGTTAACTTAATGATATAAGGTCAGTGGGTCGTAGGCATTCTATTGCCTTAACCAAAGAAACCAAACCAAAACAGAATAAAGTAAAAACACCATAACCTCCACCAACTTAGCAAAACAAAGAACAGTTTTCTTCAGACACACCAAGGTTTTTCTTACGCAAATTATGATTTTCCTGTCTTAGCTTTTGCGATCTTAAATGTCAGCCAACAACAATTTTGGCTTCTTTTTCTGGCAGCGGTTCCCCTTGGCTATTTTCTGAATCCTCAGGAAGACTATTTTCTTCTACATACCACATAAAATTAGAAGGTAGATACAGCAAAATGTTAAGAAAGTCCCAACTTAATATTTTGATGACATTATAAAATCTCTAATCTAACTTTGCATTTTCATACTACTATTGCTATTATATATAAATACTGCACAGGATGGTGTCTAAATTAATTGTAAATAACTCATGATAAAATTATGTCAAAATTACATTTTTTTTAAATTTAAAGAAGTAGCCATATATTCATTCTTGTAGAAATATTAGAAAATACAGAAAACATAACTGAAAAGAAGCCATTTGAAGTTGTTAATATTTTGACAAAATAAAATTTCAAATACTGTTATAAACTATGCTTACAAGGTATTAGATATATAGTGCAAATGTAGTTTTTAAAGTTAGAAATGTTATGAATTTTTATGGTTACTTAAATTCTCTTGTCAAATTACATTGATAATAGAATTTAATCTTATACATATACTATACTATACTTTAATCTATGTCCTAACTTACTGATCTTCATAATTACTTTGACCTGTCCTTGTTATGTAATAAATTTTGCATGGACCAATATCTGTATTTACTGCACAGCAGGGCATACTTTCTAGAAGCAGAATATCTAGGTCCAAACAACTTGCATTTTAATGCTTTTGATACATATTTCTAATTCACCTCCAGAATGGTATCATTATCACCAACTGTTTTATCTGTATCTTTAATATTTATTTTACTTATTTGATCATGTCTATCACATCTTTCCTTTAATTAATTCATTTTTTAAATATTTCAAGTTGTGCAGGTTTATATACTTCCCCTATTATCAATGAGTATTCAGTATTTATTTTCACATAAAAGTGCTCAAATCTTCAAAGTGTACTTTTTTTTTTTTGAGACAGGGTCTCACTATGTAGTTGAGACCGACCTGGAACTCACTATGTAGCCCAGGCTGGTCTCGAACTCATAGCAATTCTCCTGCCTCAGCCTCCCAAGTGCTGAGATTACAGGTGTGCAGCGCCATGCCCTGTTAAAAGTGTACTTCTTGATTAGACTGATGCATATGTTTATGTTACCAAAACTACTATCAAGGCAGAGCACATTACACCATTGTTCTCATTTCCTTGAACTTTACTGATCAGTTTTCAAATGTCTCTATTTTCCCTCCCCTGCCTATAATCCCAAAATAAATCTGACCAACGCTCTCACAATCTGTGTTCACCTTTTTCTGTTGCTCCTCTTTACTCCTCCTCTCTTTGTGTAGACTTCTACAACAGCAGCCCTAACATTTTTCTTATTTCTTCTTTGCTCTCTTTGTCTATTTTTCAATAGCAGTTGGAGAGATTTCTCAAAGAGTATATTGCACTTGCTATCGTTCTTATTGTAGCGTTTTCAAAATCTTTATGTGGTCTGGAAGACCCTGCATGTTTGAACATTGTTCAATCTGCACCTTTGTTCCAGGCTTCCCTGCACCGCACTTCACCGCTTTTTCACTGTGTCACTGCTGTTTCTCTCCTTGGGAACTTTTATACCTGTTACTGCTCCGCATTGGGGGAACTGTGGTTTCTTATCCTTCCAGAAATAACATTGCCTTTAAAAGTCTCTTTGTGAAGGAAGTTTTGATTGACAACTCAGTATATTTGCCTCGCATCTCCCTCTCCCTTGCTGTTCTTTTTGCTTATACCTAGGTTTATGCTCTTCAAGCCCTTCTCATAGTGCACAGTCACATCTGTTCAGTGTTCTTTTCTGTCAAGTTGTTTTGAGCCACCAGACGGCAAAGTCTACGGGCTAGTGCTTGTGTAGATACCACCCCCATGTCCCCTGCTCCTATCATCAGGCCGGGGGCCAACATTCCTCTCAAGGCACCTAGGAAAAAGGGTTAAATTTTGTCCTGTCAGAGAATGAGTTTTAAAATCTTTAAGTTTTGTCTTCTCAGCAACAAGCTTTTGAGGAGATCCATAGTGGAATTTCTGTCACACGAATGTATGTTTAAGGCACGTACTCAAATGTGACTGAAATGCGCCAATATTTCATAAGATACATAATGAAAGTAAAATCAGTTTAAATTATGGCTGGCAGACAGAAGAAAAAACATTGTCGCCCTAACCTTCCCATTGAAATAATTTTTTCCTACTACATTTTGAACAAACTTTCTGTCTCTACTTCTGTTATTTTTTTCTTTCACCTGAAAGCTAGTTTAAACATACAAGTTGTTTCAGGCATTACTTCATCAGTGTTTTGCAAGTTAAACACACACAATACACAATAATATAGAGCCTATCAAGATATGGGAGTTATTAATGAGAATGGTGATTATTATTCTTTTAATTTATATAAGTAGCTCAAAAATTATACCATAGTTTTGGCAAAATATTAAAAATATTTTATAAATGACAACTGATTACTATGTTGAAACTTCACTTTTACATAGAGCACCAGTCTTTCCCATAATCTGATTGTATGATTGTTAGGGTGTTGTTTTGAGGTATGAAATACGTCACAGTGAAATACATGTGTATGCCTAATGCTCTGACCGTTGAAAAAGGTGCCAGAAACACTAAATTGCTCTGTAGGTAAGTGTTATGACTCGTGTCTAGATGTCCATCCAAAGTCTCAGGGAGTCATAGGTGGGGCTTTTTTTTTTAGAGGTGGCTGGATCCAGAATGTGGGACAATGGGATTGATTCATGGTGCAATGCTAGGACCATGGGCACCAAGCATAAAGGTGAGTGCTACCTGCAGTAAGTAGCCTGGATAAGATATAACAGATAGAGAAAGCTGTGGTAGATTTGCTACCTTCTGCCTGCCATGGGCTGTTTCTCCTTTTTGATGCTTCTCTGCCATGCTACCTTGCCTAGGAGCCAGCCAATTACAGACTAAAACCTCTACAAACTGTGAGGTAAGTGAACCTTTCCTCCTTTAGTGTGCGTATGTTGAGTATTTTGTTTTAGCAATGAGAAAAAGTAATGAAGACAGAATTTGATACCAGGAAGTGGGGTCATGGCTGTGACTGTACCTGACCATGCAGTTTATGAGCCTTGGGAGCTAGTTTGTGGGAAGAGTTTGGAAAGGTTTGGAGATGCTGGCTGAAAAAAGTAAAGCTGGAATGCCTTAGGCTGTACTTAATGAGAGATTCTGGTAAGAGCTCAAAAGACCAAAATGTTGAAAGAAATTATGCTGGTAAGGACCAGGCTTGAGAGGTTTCTGCTGGGAAGAAAGTCTGCATTGGCTGTTGGACTCTTGATGAGGAGTGTTATGGGTTGGCAGAAAGTTTGTCTACATTTTTATCCTGTCCAGAAACATTGCTTGAGATTGAGATTAAATGTGGTAGACTGATTAATCTTGCATAAGGAGTTTCAAGGCAGTCTAATGTTGAGGCAGTGGCAGGGCTGCTTTTGGGGGCTTTTAGCCAGATTTATCTTGAGAATCAAGAGCAAGGAGCCCAGCAGAGTGATTTAACAAGTTTTGAGTTCGGCCATAAAGGAAGCTCCAGTAGAACTGTGGACTGCAAAATAGAGCAGAGATCTTGATTGCTGAGCTGGAATAGAACATTAGAAAAGATGGCCTGAAGGACTCCACCCTTTGCAGCCTCAAAATTGCAAAAGTGAATTTGCTTTTAGAAGAGAGTCCCAGAGTACAATGTTTCAGCATGGTAGTAGCCTAGGAAAGTTGTTCCTTGGGATTTTGGTTTATAAGTACTGGACTCCTACAGCCAACAAATAAATAAATAAATAAATAAATAAATAAATAAATAAATAAATAAATAAATAAATAGAAAAAGAGAAAGAAAGAAAGAAGGAAAGAAAGAAAGAAAAACCTGAATATAGTTCCAGCTGGCAGTAGACCTTGGAGTGACCCAAATAGCACTGATTATAGGCACATACTAGAGTTGTGGGGTGAGGAAGGCTTCCACCCAGATTTCAGAAGAAGGACTGGGAAGGCAGGCAGTGCGCCCCTGGAAGAGCAGTGTGTGAAGTTGTGAGTGTGGAGCCAAAGGTACAGTGGAGATCCCAGAAGTTTGAAAAACCCAGGATCATGGATCATCTGAGGAAAATTGTAAGGATGCATCAGAAAACAGCCCATGAGAAATGCTGTGAGAACTACAACCATCTGCAGAGCCATAGAGGTGGAGCAACCCAAGTTCTTTGTAGTTTACAACTTGCAACAGATTACCAGGGATGCTAAAGATAGAACTGTGAGATTTAATGCTTGCCTTGCTGGATTTTGGACTTGCTTTGTCCCATTCCTTGCTATTGTTAGATTTTCCTTACCTTAAAATGACTGCTACATCAAATAGCAGCCTCCTCCTTCCCCTATTGCTCTGCACCTTAAGATGGCTGCCACATGGAACGGCAGCCTCCTTCCCATAATGCCATGTTAAAATATGTCTTCTCCCACCAAAGGACAGTCTTCTTCTTGCCAATATTCCCCTCTTACTACCAAGAAAGGTAACCTGATACTTGCTATCTCCTAGAAACTAGTGATGTCACAAGCCCCTCCTAGTGACACCACAGGCTCCTCCAATACCTTAATACTACCTCACTCAATGCCACCCCAGCTCAGGCTTACCTCACCCCTTTCCTAAAAACGAAGCTCCCTGTTCTGCCATGTTGGTTTCACTCCTTTGTTTGGAGACAGACCCACAGACCCTCCCCATAATAAAGGCTTGTTATGGTCCTGGCTTTCAGCTCTTTTTACGTTACAGCTATACCTCACTGTAACTTTTGGAATAGAAATGTCTATCTTGTGCCACTGAATGTTGGAAGTGTTTAGCACTCTTTTCATTTATACAAGGGCTTGCAGGTAAGGGTTTGCCTGAAATCTCAGAGGAGACTTTGGACTTGGACTTTTCAGCAATGCTAAAACTGTTAGGACTTTTGCAACTCTTAGAGATGGACTAAATGCCTTTTGCATAAAGGGATATGCATGAGTCTTTGGAGGATGAAGGACAGAATGTTATGAATCAAGATGTTCCCCTAAATCCTCATGCAGTCATACATGGGATTTTACAGAGGTGGCTTGATCTAGAATGTGTGACACTAGGATTGATTCATGGTGGAATGCTAGGATTAAGGGCACTAAGAATAAGGGGGCAAGTGCTACCTGCCCGAAGAAGCCAGGATAAGCTATAAGGGATAAGGAGAGCTGTGGTTATTCCTGTTGCTTTGCTATCTTCTGCCTGCTATGAACCATTCAACACTTTGATTCTTCTCTGCAATGTCACCTTGCCATGAAACCATCCATTTATGGACTAAAATCTCATAGACTGTGAGCTAGATAAACCTTTCCTCCCTTAGCTTGCGGATGTTGGATATTTTCTTTCAGCAGCAAGAAAATTAAGTAAGTCATCAAATAAACAAGGAATTTCCTTTTTCTTACTCTATTATGCTAAAATTGAAGTTGGAATTCTGAATGATATCTCTACTTTTTATTATTAAATATGAGTTCTAAAGTATTATACCCTAATGACATAGTATTTGGTGGGTAAAATGAAGTGAACCTATTGTCTAACCTATTTCTTGAGTTTCACTTAATCTATGAAAAAAGTCCCTTTCATCTTTTGAAGGACTCACAATTTATTTTAATTCCCTTAAAATAAGATATAGGAGTTAAAGAAATGGATTTTGGATTAGGAAAGCTCAAAACATAGTTTCAACAGCACTACTAAGTACTTTATGAAGAAAGAAAATTATAATTTGTTAAATGTCAATTTTATCAACTATAACAATAGAGTAAAATTAGTACTGACCTTTTTTAAGTGTGTTCTGAATATTAAATAATATAATGTATGTGAATTGCTTTCCAATATATTTAAATGTTAATTACTGTTATTTCTGGTGATGTTTTTATTCTCATTGCTTTGGATTTAATATGTTGTAGGAATAAATTTTACCTTCATGCCCATCTTTGAACCAGTATTATAAATTTATTTGAATTGACAAGTAATCTGAAGAGTTAGAAAGGAACAGTATATTAAAATTAAATTTAATTTTGTTCCTTGATTGGACAGAATATTAGTCATAATATAGTAACAACACACAACAGTACGACTTGGCCCATGGAAAATGGCACAAAATAAATCAAACAGAAGTATCAAATGGCTACAGACACTGTGTTTTTTAAGTCTGGCTTAGCACTATAATGTTTAGTATGTGTGCTAATTTCACACAGCTAAATGGGAATTCATGAAGGCAGAGATTTTTCAAGTCTTCACCGTTCATCTAAGCATTTATCTCATTTCACATATGGGAAAACTGATTTTGTTTAATTCAACAAATTGATTAATTGCTTGAAGAAATCCCAAACTTGATTAGTAGCAAAGATAGGACTTCAACTTGTTCTTACCTCACATTTAAGCACTAGCAACATTCAAACCAAACAATATATTCTACTCTTTCAGTATGGAAACCATCATTGAATTTTATCTCTCCTATTCTCTTTAAGTAACTTAGCATCAACTGAGGCTATTTTATTAATTAATGTATTTATTTATTTATTTATTTTTGGTAGCAGGTATCAAACTCAGGACTTTGTGCTTGTGAGGCAGGTGGCAGCACCACTGAGCTACATACCCGGTCCTGGAGCTATATATATTTTTTGATATCTCTTTTATATTGAACTATTCCTTTCTCTTCCTATCTAGATTATGTAAAAACCTCCTTACTTGTTTTGCCTTCATTATTTTCTTTTTTCCTCATATTTGTCCTAACTAAAATTATTAATGTTTCTGTAGTATGATTTTCACAATAACCAATGTTGAAAAAAATTTCAGTGGATACCTACCAATTCTTTTAAGAGTACAAACTCTTCTATATTTACCTTTCTTGCAGGGCACAGTGGTATGTGTCTGTAGTCCCAGCACTTGGGGGCCTGAGACAGGAGGATTGACATCAGTTTGAGGCTAGCCTAGGCTACATAGTGAGTTCAAGGCCAGCCTAAATTACATATAGAAATCCTGGCCAGAGATTTAGCTCAGTGGCACCATGCCAGCCTGACAAGTGCAAAGTTGTAAGTTCAATCCCTGGTACAAAAACCAAAACAAAACAAAAACACAGAGACCCTGTCTCAAACATGAAAAAAAAAGTTAAAAACTGCCTTTCTTTTGAACATACCCCTTTCTAGCCAACCTTTTTTTTTTTTTTTTTTTTTTTTTTTTTTTCTACAGGGGCTAGAACTCAGGATCTTGTGCTTGAGAGGCAGGCGTGGTGCCATGGAGCTAAATCCCTGGCCCATAACCAGTTATTTCTGATGTTTCTGATGAACACTTCATTCAGTCATGTAAGTTTACTATCTCCTACATATCACATATGATTCTCATCTCTATTTGGATCTTTATCTGCAAAATTACCATAAACCATTTGTCCACCCCATCCTATTTTATTTAATTGAGCATTTTCAGCTTTCAAGCTTTATTTCACACTTTCCACTGATGTGAGTCAGGTTCTCACTGTGCTGCCAAGACAGTTCTCAAGTCTGCCATTCTTTTACATCACCTCCTCTGTAGCTGGAATTGCAGGTCCATATGTGCACTATACCTGGGCTGGAAAATATATTTCAAAAGAGTTTTACACTTAGTGTGATGGTTAATCTTGTCTTTCAGTCTGGTTGTTTTAGAAATGCCAAAGGAATTAGTAAAGCACATCTTTGGGTAAGACTTTGGGGACCATATAGGTCATCTTCCTCTCGGGTGCTTTACCCCTGCTCTCTGTTTCCTGGATTTCATGCAGTGAGTACTTTGCTACATCACTGTCTTCTGCCATGTTGTTCTGCCTTATCTCAGACCCAGAGCAATGGAACTAGACAACCATGGGCTGAAACCCTGAAACTATAAGCCAAGTAAACCTTTCTGTTTATAAGTTGTAAGGGTCAAGTACTTTTTCCCCATCAGTGCTAACCAATACAGATAGTAGTATCTAATCCAGAAAATAGTTTGAAAGTTTTACCTCACATGCCCCAGTGCATGCAGGAAGATGGAGACCTCGCTAGTCAGTACAGCTCCAGTTTCTTCCCAGGTTTGAGTTTTTCAAGCTACAATTGGAGGATGTACTGGTTCACGTAGAGTGTCATTCTGATTGGCTTTGGGATCCACCCAAGATATTGGTGGGGCATACTTCTGGGTTTGTCTGGGTGGGTCAAAAAGGCATGATATTGGAGTCTATATCTGGTCTCTAGCTCCTTCTCTGGGACTATTCCCTGCTCCGCTTCCCTGTCACCATAAAATGAGCATCTTTTCTGTACCACACCTACCCCTGTGATGTTTCTGAATTGGAGCCAGCCTACCATGGACTAGATCACCTTAAAACATGAGCCAAATTAAACCTCTTTTCCTTTGATCTGTGAGTGTTGGTTATTTTGTCCCAACAGGGGAAAAAGTGACTAATACAGAGAATTGACACTAGAGAGGTTGGGTTGCTGTTGCAAATATACCAGACCATGTGGTTTAAAAAGCCTTTCCAAAACAAGAAGTGCAATATGCCGCATAAAAAAGTACAGACAAAAGTCATGTCGTCATCTAATTAAATGCAGAAAAAGCCTTCAACAAACTTCATCATCCTTTCATGACAAAAATAAACTATCTATATGAGGATTGTTCCTCAATAAAATAAAAAGTATAAATGGCAAATGCTAACCAATATCATACTAAAATCAGGAAAAAAACAAGGCTTTCTACCTTTACCACCCCTGTTCAATATAGTACTTGATATTTTAATGAGATAAATTAGGCAAGAGAAAAAAATGAAAAGAATAAAAATAATAGTAAATGAAGAATTTAAGTTATCTTTATCTGAAAATAACATGATGCTTTATTTAGAAGACCCTAATAACTCCAACAAAAGACTTTTAGAGTTGATAAACAAGTTCAAAAAAGTGACAAGATATCAAATTAACATAAAAAATCAATAAACAACTTTGCTTCAAGAAATGAACCCTCCAAGAAAGAAATCAAGAAAACTGTTCCACTCACAATAGCTTTAAAAAATGAATAATAAACCTAACTAAAAGGTGAAGGACATGTACAGTGATGATTAAAAAACATTGAAGAATGAAATTAAAGACGACATTAGAAGATGGAAAGTTCTCCCTTCTTCAAAGACTGGTAAGTTCAATAGAATTCCTCTTAAAATATTAATAACATTTTTCATAGGGCTACGAAAAACAATACTAAAATTCATAGAGAGACACAAAATATAGATCACGATAGCCAAAGTAATCCTGAGCAAAATGAACAATGCTGGAGGCATCACAATATCTGATTTCAAAACATGCTACAAATACAGAGTAACAAAACTAGCATGTTACTGATATAAAAACAGGCCTATAGACCAACAAAATAGAATAGAAGACCCAGAAAACAAACCCATGCAACTACATTTTTCTGATTCTGAATGAAGCAGTCAAAAATATACGTTGAAGAACAGAAAGTCCCTTTTACAAATGGTGTGGGGAAAGCTGGATATCAATATATAAAAGATTGAAAGTAGGTCACTGTCCCTCACTCTCTTGTATTTAAACCAATTAAAAATGCATTAAAAACCGAGGTATATGACTTGAAAATTTGAAACTATTAGAAGAAATCATAAGGAAAATACCTGAACATCATAGGCACAGGCAAAGACTTCTTAAATAAGACTTGAATAAGACTCCACTAACATAGGAAATAACAGAAAAAAATCAACAAATGGGACTATGTAAAATTAAAAACTTTCACAGAGCAAAGCCAACAGTAAACAGAATGAAGAGAACCCCATTGAATGGGAAGTACTTTTGCCAACTACTCTTCAGACAGAGAATGTCTACAATATTTAGGTGTTATGAGTTATATCAGTTCTCCACAATGAATGTGATCACTATTTACAGAAAGCATGTACTAATACAAATAAAGATTACAAAAACGAACTCAAGACCCTTTTTTAAAGAAAAAGACATTGATGAGATATATACTTCTATGAGAATTTAATTTCCATATACAGATTGTTGATTAAGCACATATACACACATATACTCCAGTACATAAAGTCAGAATGAAATAATCCTGTGTCTCTGCCCCATACAATAGGAATGAAGCAAAAATACATTTTAAGAAAACTTGTAGAGCTTAAAGTGCTTCAATTCTTTTTTGTTTGTACTATCATTTCCCTCATTTGTGGCCATAATTTTATTGTGGTATAAAGATAATGAGAAAAAATCTTGAGAATTCCATAAAATATTAAATTTTGGGAAGGAAAAAACTCCCCGTAGAAACAGACTACACAGTTCAAAAATAGCATCTCTTTAACTGTCACTACACTGGCCATCTCGGCAGGACGGTGGATGCCATGGAGACATGTAAGGTTGAGTGGTTCCCGGAGCATGCTAAATTAACTTAGTTCTCCTCTTTGATTGAAATGTCAGCTCTCTTTAGGGACTACACACTTAAACTCTTTCCTTTGTGATTCAGCTTTCCCAGTTGCTGAGAGGTCTTTATAAATGCTTCACTCATTCTGACGTAGAAAGAAGAATACCCAGAGTATGCAAAGTGTCCTTATTTGCCACTTTATTTAATCATATCTCTAAAACTAAGGATCAATATATTGAGACAACTGCTACTTTAATGATCAGGCCAAGCTCAAGATGTAACTGCAGCTTTAAAAGCTAGTGGATACCCAGACTTCATATTCTGACCTTGTTGTATCAATTAAATGAGTCTCCGCCACAGTAATATTTGAAGCAGGAGCTATTATTGTTTTATGAGTGGAGAAATGGAATGTTTCCCAGGATTGTACAGTGAGCAAGAACTGGTGGTAGAAATTGATTACTGATATGTCTCTTTCTGTTACCAGGTTCTGGGGTGCTGGAGTCACCTTGTAAAGATGGTTTGTAGGCACTATCTGTCCCAAGTAAAGAATTGGTCAACACAGGTGCAAATAGTAGTAAGATTTCACATTTATTAAAGATGGGGAAAAAGAGCTCTGTACAGAGAGTTTGGGCTAAGTCAAAATAGGGCACTAAGTACAGTAGAGAACTAGAGTGGGTTACCATGAAAGAACACAGTAACAAAAGCTCAGTGTGACTATTTTTTGTATTTCCCCTCCTCAGGCTTCCCTTTGCATGTGACTTGTTTCTTCTCTCTAATTGCTTGTAGAATTTTGTTTTTCTGTTGGGTTTATGGAATCTTAACTATTATATGCCTATGTGTATATATATATATATTTTTTTTATATATATTTCTTTTTTTGGTCATGGCTATTTGGAGTCCTGTATGCCTCATTTGTCTGTGTGTCAAATTGTTTTCCTCTGCTTGGGAAGTTTTCTGGCCTTACTTCTGTGAACAGTTTTTGTTGTTGTTGTTGTTGTTGTTGTTGTTTTGGTCATTTGCACTCTCTCCTGTTTCTTAATTGACTCCAATCAGTCTTATGTTATTCTTCTTTGCATCATCCAGCAGCTGTTGGATTGATTTCTCATGGTCTCTTACTATTTTTAAGAATTTTTTCTTTTCCTGGTCACTAATTGCAATTCTATCCTCTATATCTAAAATTCCATTTTCACATTGACTCATGGTGCTGTGTAAACTTTTAATGGAATTTTTACTCCTGGAAAACTCTTTGCATCTGTTTTATGGATTCCATTTTTTTCCTATGTTGGGATTCAATTACGTTTCTCAGCTTTTCTTTTTTTTTTCTGTGTCTGCTCTAAATTTATTAATCATATCTTGTACTATGGCACAGTCTCTGTTGTTATTTGAGAAATTATTTGTGACTTCATTTTCTCTAGATCCTCTTTCATTGCTACTTCAGGGAGACCAAGTGGTTGAGTATCAGCCTGTCTCATCTCATTTCCTTTTGGGGTTGCCTTAGGTGATCTGGAAGTCTGGCTTTGACACTTACTTCCTCTTCTCAATTTACAGATACAAACTGTTGTGCGTGCATTGAGGGAACTTTTTGCTCACCCGATGGTCTTCAATTCTCAGCAGGCCACTGAGCAGCCTTTACTCTGCTGCCCCTGAGTATGCCAATTCCTGGGTTCAAAGCACTGATCCTATGGGGAGGGACTCTGACTGCAGCTTGTGCACCTGTGCAACTCTTTCCTGGGCAGGCCTTGTCTGGGCAGGTTTGCCCCAGCCTCTGTCTTCAGGGCAGATCCCTGGTTGGGATTTGCCTGCAGCTGCACTGGGCTGCACCACCACTGCTCCCTGGGATCTGCACACACTCACCGATGCTCTCAAATTTATTAAGATTATGGATGATTATGTTCTTAATTCTGTTCATATGATATATTGTGTTTATTGATTGGCATATGTTGAAACATGTTTTCCTGAGATAAATGTCACTTGATTATGGTGTATGCATATTTTAACATACTTTGGAATTCAGTTTTTTAGGTTTTATTGAGATTTATATTCATGCAGGATATTATTTTGGAGTTTATTTTCTTTTATTAAAGAGTACTTGCCTAGTTTAGATAACAAGAGAATGCTGGTTGCTAGAGTGAGTTTGGAATGATTTCCACCCTTTCAATATTTTGAAATAGTTTGAGAGCATTTGGCATTAGTTTTTTTAAAAAGTTGATACAGTTTTGCTAGGCATGGTTACACATTCTTGTAATCCTAGCCCTCTGAGAGCCTCAAGCAAGTTTGAGCCAAGCCTGGGCATTTTAATGACTTAGCAAGACCTTGTCACAAAATTAAAAAAAAATAAAAGGACTAATGACTTAGCTCAGTGAAAAGGCCCTGGTGGGTTCAATCCCTGGTACTGATAAAATATTTGCAAAAATGCTGCAATGTCATTTGGTCCTGGACTATTATTTGTTGTCAGACTTTTAATGATATATTCAATATTTTCATTTATTTTTGGTTCAAGTTTTATCTGTTTTTCTCAGATTTCCTATTTGTTGATATATAGCTGCCTAACGATCTCTTGTATGCTGTGGGATTCATTATAGTTGCCTTTTTCATTTCTGATTGTATTTGCTTTCTTTTCTTTTTTCTTTGTTAGTCTAGTTAGAAATTTGTGCATTTTACTATCTTTTTGAAGAACCGGATTTAATTGATTTTTGTATTGTTATTTTTTATATTTGTTCTTATTTCTTTTTTTCTATAACACAGTATTGTGTTTACTTGTTGAGGAGGCCTTGCTGGTTGAATCTATTGGAGACCTTTTTAGCTTCCTAACTCCAATGTGTGCATCTTTATGAAGAGTTGAAATTTATTCAGGTATTATTTTCTATCCTGTTTCTCTTCTCTCTTTTTTCTGTAGAATCCCCATAATGTGAATATTTGTTTGCTTAATATTGTCTATGAATCTCAAAGGCTTTCTTCATTTTTCTTTTTTCTTTTTGCATAACTGGGTTATTTCAAAAGCCCAATTTCAAGCTCAAATTTTGTCTTCTGCTTGATCTAGTCTGTTTTGAGGCTGTTCACTGTTCTTTCCATTTCATTTGTGAATTCTTTAGCTCCAAGATTTATCTCTTTTTGATGCTGTCTGTCCTTTTCTTTAATTTCTTATCAGATCATGAATCATTTTTCTATTTTCAGTGCACCGTCTATCCATTTCTTTGAAATCATTATTTTGTGTACATTTTCATTCAATTCATTAATTTCTTTTGGGGGGGTCAATTGTAAAGCAGTTGTTTTATCCTTTTGAATGACTATGTTACTTTGCTTTTTCATGTTCCCCATGTCTCTACACTGCAATTTGCTACTTGCTATTTCTTCAGCTGAAATCACTGTTAGTGACGCCTGTGGGTGTCTGTGTGGCTTAGGGTGAAGAAGTCAGTAGGACTGTCTGCCCATCTGTGATATAGATCTTTCATATGGGGGCTTCTTCACTTACAGTACAGCTCTTAGGTATACTTAGGTTCACTTTTAGGGTACCTCTCAAGTGGAAGCTAGTTCTAGACCTGTTACACATACCTGTGAGTGCTAGGAACCCATCCATTTCTACCTCATTGGGACAAGGCTGCTCAGGTCACTCAGACGGCTGAAGCACGGCTGGGAAAACAGCAGATATAGGACCCTGTTAGTTATCAAGAGCTGTAAGGGAGATGCATTTCTCTAGCCACCCAGGTGAATGTGGTACAATGTATTTTATGTTGAGGGAGGGCAGTGAGCACACCATTTTCAAAGGGCTACAACAGGATCAGGCTGCTCTGCAGAGCTGCAAAAGAGTGCTCATCAGTGTGCAATGTATATGGGGGTAATAGGCCATTTCAGTGTGCACCATGGCAGAGCGAGTGTCTCTGCTTGAGAATGGTGTGGAGACCTTTGTGAGGAGTAAACAAGCCAAATCATTAGGACAGGAAGGCTGGTTGCTTCTCAGGGTTACAGGTAAGTGGACAGGGCTGTTCATTTGCTTTCTAGGGCTGGCAGTAGGTGAGTAGCACCACTAGGCTGTGTCCTATGGCTTTAGTAGACCAAACCTGCTATTTCCCGGGTCTGATGGTGGGAAGAGATGCATTGTTGCTTTGTGGAGCCTCAGGATAGTAGAAGGAGCATCTGGCTTCTTTTTCAGTCTGCAAAAGCATGAATTGGGTCTCAAGTTAGCCCTGTTCAGTAGGAGATTGGATGGAGAAGACCCCAGCATAAACCGGGCTTTTTGTCTGGGTAGAGGCAGTGTGGCAGCTTGCCTCTGACAGCTCCCAAAACTTAGCTCAGAGCCGTAAAAGCTTCAAGTGTCTCTAGCAACACATATTTCAGGTTTCTATAGCTGTGGTGGGGAATATTACAGGGCTCCTGCTTACCTATTCTTTACCATGTAATGTCCTTCTTGGAGCGGGTCTGATCTCATCTGGAGAGATGGGATGATGGATGCTCTGTGCCTGTTTTCTTTATGAGGCTGTCCTGGGTCTCCATGCTCTGTGGAGTTTCTATTGCATCCCTGCTACACTCCATAGCTCTCCATCAAACATTCCAGAGGAACAGCTCCTGTTTCATCTTTGTTTTGTTTTTGGAGAGAAATGTATCAGATACATCTAGTCAGATATCTTTCTGATATTCATCAGAATCTTTTTATCACTCTAACATGAGTCTAAAAGTATTTATTTTAAATAATTCCTTTTCCCTTAGACAAGAGTTCCAAAGGTATCCCTGAAGCTTTCAAATAGCAAATTAGGTACACCACTTTCTGCTAGTTTAAAGTCCAGTGTGAGAGGAGCTATTCTTTTTCTCAGGCTTAACAGTCTATTTGTGTTGAAAAAAGTTCTTCATTAAAATGATTTAGTTATTGTATTTTGTAGTGTTTATGTGTGTGCATTTGTATGCAAAATCCTGCATATAGCTTATTCATTTACATTTTCTGTGTTAGATGGCTAATTTGAAATGCTTCTGAATATTTTCATAAAATATATAGGTATATATAACTATGAAGTTGAAATAAATTTCTAAATGATAATATCAAACTTTTATGAATAATCATCTTTTATCCAACATATCTGAATGTCCAATCTGAATGCGCATATTACTTTAGCACATGAAATTCATCTATGAAGAAAAAAATGCCTTAAAAAGACATAGCCAATAAACATACTAAGTAGAGAGTCTGCCAAAATTGAATGAATTCTATAAACATAGGGCATGTTAGGGCTGTTAGGAGTTCTGAGGGGCATGAGCATGACATAATTTAAATAAGGTAGGACATTTCATAAGATTTAAATGAGTTGAAAGAGTGAACCATGTGGATATCTGAAGGAAGGGTGGTCCAGGCAAGGGGAGAATAAATGCAAAATCCTGATGTATGAGTACCCCTGGTACCCTGGAGTGTTTCCAGGAATAAAAAAGGGGGGGGGGAAGCAGAGTAGCTGGGAGGAGTGAACAAAGAAAAGTGTAATAGAGAGGACGAGATGAGGGGTAATTGGGGTTCAGAGCATACAGTGGCTTGAAGGCCAATAAAATGTTGCTGGCTTTTATCCTGAGCAAAACAGCGGACCACTGAAAGGATTTTAACAGGGGAGCTGCATGAGCTGACATATATTTAAAGGATCACTTTGAAATGAGACTGCACAAGAGGGTCCGGATAGGGGTAAAGTAGAAAGGTCAGGGCAGGACAATGCGAAAAAATAAGAACCAAGATGGATTACGTAAAGGTGCAAATTTTCAATGATGAACATCACTGCATTGTGTACCTTAGATGAACCAATAAAATTAATTAATAAAAAAATAAAATAGAAAAAGAAAGGTCAGGTACGTTAAAGTGAAATGTAATGGCTTAGAAAAGTGTGATAGCAACGAGGATGGTTGGAATTAACGTCAGATAAGAACATGGATCTTTTGTCAATGGGAAAGCTGAGTTTGTGGATGCATAGGACATTGGAATGGTAAACATGGTTTACTTAGTTACTTCAATTTTCTCAGTTAAGTTGGAAGAATGATCCACAATAAGGGAATAAGTGAACTGGTCTTGGGTGTTTCTAGAGAAATTAAAATATATGATATAGTCATCCAAGAGAATAAGAGACTGAAAGTATGAGATACCTCTAAAGTGATTGTCTGAGAATATTAAGGGCCTATGATTACTTTCATGCTTTTGAGTATGAAAAAGAACATGGCTGCATAATTTTTTATACAAAATTTAGCTCCACATGGGATGGTACAGAGGGAACCGTGTTGTTTTTTTTTCACAGTTGTGGTTTTGTCAGTTGTAAAGAAAAAAAAAAAAAGAACAAGAGAGTCAAAAGTACATTCAAGAAATAGATTATTGTGATTGCCAGGAAATTTAAGCTTGTAGAAAATAAGAGAGTATCAAATAGATGATGATATTGAAACAGTGATA
Organism: Fukomys damarensis; assembly: GCF_012274545.1. Taxonomy (NCBI): domain Eukaryota; kingdom Metazoa; phylum Chordata; class Mammalia; order Rodentia; family Bathyergidae; genus Fukomys; species Fukomys damarensis. The sequence goes on from NW_022900913.1 coordinate 31,192,245, forward strand.
TTAATGGATTTGATTATAGAGATGAATTGAAATTTTGAAAGAATGAGTTGAAAATTAAGAAATTATAAGCAGAGTATTGAATCTATGAACGCTGGAATTATAATATAGCACACTTACTGGTAACGACTAGATGTAGAGTCTGATCTGGAAAGGGCTAGCTAACATGGGGTCTAAAGATTATAGGATTGGGAAGTGTTCCATCTAATGACATAAGATTCAAATTGTGGTTTTTGTTGGTGATTTTTTTTGGAGAGGGTTTGTTTTTGTTTTCCACTGGACACAGTGAGAATGAAGAGACAATAATCGGAAAATGATTATGAGAAACAAGTGAGATGCGGAGTTTTCCTTTGTGAGAGTGGTCCAACCTGAAGGTGGCGTACTCTAACGTGAAAGGGTTCACTTTAAATCCATATTGGTTGAGAGACAAACAGAAATTGAGTGAATTCTTTTTGAACTACTGTTGATAGAACTGGGATTTATGAGGAGTATGGTGTTACACTAAGCAGAGCAGTCACACTGTTCTTCACTGTGTTAGGGATGAAGAAAACTTTGAAGACGTCTGATTTGTGCTACACCCAGGACGTTCCTTGACTATAGGTGAAGGGTGATAGACGTCAGAACAGATTACCTGTTGACCTTTATCGGTGGAGGTGAGTGTGCGGGTGAAACTGGGTCTTACACGTTCAGGGCCCAGCATTCACCATTAATGATGAGCTGAAAGGATTGAAACAGGGCAGTATTTCACTGTGTGGAGCTCTTGTAGGGAGAGTGTGTCATGTACTCAAAGTGTACAGATGCGTGTGATTGATCTCAATTGGTGGAACAAAGACTTCTGGAGAAACCATGAATTACATTAAACCCCCAAGATCGAGGAGAAAAGGATTTACTCCTTTAATATAAATAGCTGAATAGTTCACCGTTGGGATAAAAAACAAGGAAGGATATACTCCAGGCTTTTATTGTCAATTTCTAAGCAACATAATTTAAGTTCTCTATAGTTTCATAGGTAGCTTCACACTCAAGAGCAATAATGTAACATTCATCATCCAATTATTCACACACTTGACTAGTATTTGTTTGTCTGCTCTCTGCCAAGCATTGTCCCAGACCTTAGCAATATAATTGTGTAATTTTTCATTTTGCTTACAATTTGGTGGGAGAAGTAATTAAACATGATATTTTGTAGAGTACAATAAATGTACTGAGAGGGAAAGAAGTGTTTTTACTGAAATATAAGAGTAGCACACTGTGAACTAGAGGAATCACTTTCTGATGTGTATTATCATCAACTTTGAAAAAGCCCCTGAAATATACCACACAGGTAGTTTCAGAGACCCAGATCTAGTCCTTCAATTCACAGAGGGGAAAGTGAGGCCTGAAAAATGTTCATGACTTGCCCCATTCCGCGGCAAATGTAAGCGGATGAGAAGCAAAGCCCTCATCTCCAGAGGCAGAGTTCAGTGCTCTTTAACCTGGGCCTCCACGGGGCTGGCTTCAATTTTTCAGTGAAGAATACTAACACGCTGTTCAAAACCACAGGTGGGGACTCTTAGAACTCAAAAGCAAGTGAACATTTGTTAAGTAAGTACTCAAAAGAGCATTCATTACTACTAAATTGATATCAGTTTTAGCTGTTGCACTGATATCACCACAGCCTAAACTATGCATCTAATTTAATAAATTTTATCAGATATCAATGACAAATATATTTTTCCAAAGATTCTAGCTTAAATTCTGTTAATAGAAGTAAGTCCAGCAGTTCTCACATACAAAATAGGACACACAATACAGGAGCCACAGGAAAACTGAAGAAGGAATATAAGGACCACATCTCAAACCAATTACTTTTCCATATTGCAGAAGGGAATCACTTATATGGCTGATGCAAAAAAGGGAATGATACTTCAAAGTTGTGACTTTATAAAATACTTAAGTAATAGAACTTCAAAATGTCCTTTTAGTACTCAGGAGACAAATAAATGGAATATAATAAATGTTTATTTAGCACATAAACTAAAACCTTTGACATCAGGAGACCGTTTTCCCCTCTCTTTGAAGAGTCACAGTTTTCTAACGTTCACTGAGAACTGCTTCCCTTTTAGTTCAACAACATCTAAGGCTCTTTGCTTTAGTACTTATTACAGCTAACTCACAAAATTAGGAGTACCAAATTGCAAACACTTTTATTGTAGGGAATAAAATTGGTTTTAGTTTTGGGGCCAAGGCTAAAATTTATATTTAAAATTTTAAATACAAATTTAAATAAACAAAAACTAGTATTAAAAAGGAAAGAGGGAGAGTGGAGATGAGGAAGGGGAAAAGGCGGTAGAGGGGGAGAGAGAGAGAGCGAGCGAGCGAGAAGAAAACCAAACACCGTTCCAAGTACTGGCTGTTCACGGGTTTACAGGAGGAGGATTCCATCGTGCTGTTATTAAAAGTCAGATTAGAATAAAAACCTTAAAAACAAAGAGTAGACTTAGGGGAAAACTGAAATATACAAGTGTTTTTCTCGTTATTTCATTCTAACTCTTCCACCACATTTTCCTTAACTCTAACATGCAGGTCCACCAAGCCTTCCCCTAATTAACCCATGTCTTGGAACAGCATTGGTAAATTATTAAAGAATGATTTCATTATAATTTTAGTTCATTCGTTTTAATACTACAGATAAAATTCTTCGAATATTGTCAAACTCACTGAATATTGTCTAACACTTTCTTCTACCTAATTCACTTATTCATTTTCATATGATTTCAACAAGCATGAGAGCATCATACTCAACAAAGCAGGAGACTTCATAGCAGCCAATGGAGTAATTAAAGACATTCATCAATAGCTCTCAGTAAGGCTTTAGGGACCAGAAATTTGAATGAAAAGAGTTCATAGTAACCACATATTATATTTGAGCCCTTCTGCTTAGAAGAAAATATTCGATAAATTAACCTACTGTAAGTATAATTTACTAGTACATAATTATACAGAATATACTGTGCAACAGACATTGCCTTTACTGTTTTTGGAACATTAACTAATTAAACCTGTGTAATAATTCTGCATGTAAGGGTTTAACATTATCATCTTTATTTAGAATAAAATAAAACTGTGGCAATGAAAGATTAATAAACTTACTCAAAGTCACAAGCCCACGATGCGGTGAATGTCCTTGATTTTATGGGCACATCTAGATGTCCCAGCAAAACCTCATTTGCTTAGAAGCAGGGGTTATGGGAGGTGATTAAAGCTGCAGCTGTGGTGCTGTGAGACAGGGTCTGTTTGGAATATATGGGTATATGGATCACTGGGGAAAAGACTTAGTAGGGTTATCTCTGTTCTTGGATCTTCCCTGTGCTTTCTGCTCCCTGGAAACTGTGATGTTAACAGGTATTACTCAGCTCTATGCCTCTGCCTTGCAGTCCTGCCTTGAAGCCTGCACATTATGGCCTGAAACCTGAGCAAAAATAAACCTCTGTTTAAGTTGCAGGCATTGGTTTTTCTGTCTTAGTGACAAGAAAGTGACTAAAGCACTTGTCCATAGCCCATGGTCCTGATCATTGTACTATGCTTCTGTTGTAGTCAGGGCTAGCAGGGCCACAGATTAATGCAGGAAACATAAATTTATAGGATTATCTTATACCATTCACCCCAAAAGCCAAATGCAGAAGAGTGAAAGAGACCTGCCTGTACACTAGAGACTCAAAGAATCCAGGTGAGCTCCTGGATCCCATGGCAGTGTCCCCCAGGAGTCCAGCCAGAGGCCTAGAGCCCACAGCAGTGTCTCATTCAAATTCATAACAGGAGGCTGAGGAATCCATGAAGGAAAACTGACGGGTCTGCAGCAGAAAGCCCAAGGGCTGGTGCTAGAGGCTAAAGACTGAAGGATTTGTGCCAGGAGGCTGAGGGATCTGGACTGGAGCCAAGTGATGTTCGAGACAAAGGCAAAAACCAAAACTTCCCCAAACGAACAGCAGCCATCCCCAGGGACAGTGAGGCCCCAGAGCTCCTCCTCTGACGGGAACAGTTCATATGAGGAAAACCAGCCACAACAAAGCTTCTCCTGGGAAATTAGAAGCATGCATCTTTCCCTCTCATTCTCCCTTTATGCTGTTCAGACAGCAATTCTCAGGTGGGTCTACCACACCCAGAACCACACTGACAGTTCAGCTGGGCGTTGCCTCTCAAGTTGACCATTAATTGATCCACCACAACTTCATTAAGTCTAACACATTGTTTCATGTGTTTGGAAAAATTTGAAATCCTCTGAATTTGTTAACAAAATGTATTGCAACTGTTTGATGGGAGTGAAGTTGAGGTTTTAGAGTGATTATCTACAACTTTGATCACATTTATAGAGACTAGAAAGAAAGACTTTCGACCCTTAGGAAAAAAAGAATTTTATTGAATTTCAATTAAGGAGATCATACAATAACCAAAACTGGATATTTAAACCATTTTGCAAGTATTGTTCTCTCACATCCTTTATTTTAACCCAGACAATGGCCAAATAAGGAATGTACTATGCACATAAAATTTTAGCCATCACACGCACCATGAATTAGCTGAAACAACTATCATGCGAGAAATAATGGTGAAATAAAGCTGGACTTCACAGAAGCCCAGAGAAATATTCCAAAGTCTTTCTTCCAGAATCAGTCCTCAAATCTGTATGTATTCATTTGTAGTGGTTGATCTGCATAAGTAAGAAGGATAACATCTTGCTGTAGTCCACTTGGATTCCCATAACAAAAATGCTATTAATGACATAGCATACAAACAACAGAAATACATTTCTCAGAGCTTTGGTTGAAGTTCAAGCTACCATGTGATTTAATATTTGGTGAGTGCCCACTTTCTTGTTCATGGATGGTGCCATCCCTCTGTGAGCTCACATGGTGGAAGGGGAAAGGTAGCCTTCTGTGGCTTCTTTTACAAGCACATTAATCTTATTCATGAAGGAAGAGACCTCCCAAAGTTTCCATCATATTGGGGATTCACTTCCCCAAAACCATACCTCCTAATACAATCACAGTGGAGATTAAATTGAACACAAATATCAAGAGTAAAAATAAGCAGTCAGACCATAACAGGTCTTTAGGCAAGCCTTTTGCTACAATCTGATTTATCAGAGTGAATGGAAAAGTATTAAGAACAATTTTGAGTAAGAAAAAATTGAAATCCTTGAGAATTTCAAGAGTCAAGAGAAGAATAAAACCTTGTGAGGTGAGACAATGGCAGAAGGAAAAAAGGAAAAGGAAAGGCAACTTTTCTGGAACTGTCCTTCCTGCAGTAGGGTAAACCAGACTTCTGATTTCAAGAAAACAAAAATCCTGTATTTTATAGAACATGGAAAGAGAGATAAGAGTGAATATCACAGTCAATTCATATGATAAACTAAATCAGGGTCTTCAGTTCCATTCCACAGATTGCTTCCAGTCCTTAGCCTGTAGTAGTGGGGCTGCACAGCAGGATGTGGGTGTAGGTGAGCTAGCAACCGCCCCCCGCAGCTACTCACATTATCGCCAGAGCTCTGCTTCCTGTAAGATCAACCATGCCATTAGTTTTTTCATGGGAGCATGAGCCCTACTGAGAACTGCACATAGGGATCTAGGTTGTACCTTACTTATGAAAATTAAATATCTGATGATCGAGGTGGAACTGAGGCACTGACGCTACAGCTGGTAAATGGTTGCAAATGCAGATTTACATTATCAGAGAGGTTTTGTTGCCCAGAAACCATGATAAATCAATTGTTAATAGACTCATATCAAAACCTTATCAGTAAATGACAAGTGACAATTAAAATGCATTTGGTGGCAGGCCTTACATAGCAAGTGAGTTGATGTACTTCAATTGTACAATTTGCACCTGATGGCAAGCTTTAAGTCAGAATCCAGCATTTATTTAGTTTGTACATGTAGCACATTCTTAAATTTAGCACTTTCAACTATGCCTCTTTCCCACATTGTTACTTGTCTCAGCCACAGTTTTGGTAAACTCACATACTAACTTTTGGCAAAATAAGTGAAAAATAAGTGTTACAGAGGGGATTCGTTGAAAAGGTAGAAATACCCAATAATGAAAAAAACAGAAGATTGTAAGGTTACCAACAAAAAGAAAGTTGATTTTATAAGAAAATACCAAGTCACTTCAATTAGTTCCATTGCTACAGGTAATTCATATTTCCTAAGCCTCCTTTGTTTAGAGGGGAAACCAGCTATCCAACAAAGTCATGAAACCTTCAAAACTGCTTCACTACAAGGGGAGCAAGTATACTGTATTGAAAGAAAAGTATTTGGAAATTTTCAAAAGAAGAAAATGTGAACACAAAGACCCACAGCAATAATTAAAGGCATGACTTTATCAAGTGTGTCTTCATTAAGAGAATCATTCTTAGTGGCTAGCTGCATTATTATAGTTAAGAAGTCATTTATTACAGGTGAAGAGTTGATCTTGCTCACTGCTAAGGACATTTGTCATGAACTTTCAGAAGAGACTAGAGTTCAGAAGTGGCATGCGTCTTGCTTTCAGTTAGTACAATTATTAATGAATTGATGAAACAGAGGATATTGATGCACAGTTGTCAGGGAAGCTAATGAGTAAACATGGTACACAATCTAGATTGATGAATGGATTGCTGTTGACAAGGTAACAATGCTAATTTTTGTGTAGTGTATTTCTTCAGAAGGTGTTCACTGAGGATATGCTACGTGCACTTTTGTTGCTAAACAACACCACAGCTGCAGAACTCTTCAAGGTTATGAATGACTATCAGGAAAACTGAATTGGTCTCTTTGTGTCAGTATATGCATAGATGGAGTGGATGTCATGGCTAGACGGCTTCATGGTTTCACTAGTTGGGTGAAAGAGGTCACTTGTGAATGTGAGTCTACATATTGTGTTTTTCACAGAGAAACTTGGATAGCTGAAAAAGTCACCTTAACATTTTTCATTATCGGATTAAAATTACCAACCACATTAAAGTACACGTCCTTAACTCACGTATATTCACTCAGCTGTGTAAAAAATCACAAATGTCTTACACACTGAAGTGAGATAACTTTATAAAGGTAGATCACTGGCCAGGGTTTTTGAGTAATAAGAACTCTTCTAGAATTTCTTTTTAGAAAAACAGTGACCATAGGTATCACATTTCAGTGACATAGAATGGGTTGCTTAACTTGCTTACTCATATGAGATATTCAATTTGTTCAATGAACTCAATCTTTCACTTCAGGGCACAATAACCACTGTGTCCAAGTTAGTAGATTTCTAGCTTCATCTAGCTTTATCTAAGCTCGATGAATTCAAAACCAAATGGAATTAGGGAGGCAACCAGTGAACACAGATTTTTCATGGTTGGTTTATTTTTTTTTTTTAATTTTTCTTTTTTGGTACTAGACATCAAACTCGGGTCCTTGAGCTTGAGGTAGGTGGCTGTACCACTGAGCTAAAACCCTGGCCCAACACTGAGATTTTTGACACGTATAAAACGTTAGCTGAGATTTTGAAGACATTGATCCAGAGCCTTCTTTCTCTCACTTGGTGCACTATCTACTGTCTCAACTACCAAAAGAATTTCAACATTACTTCTCATCCACGAAGTTCAGGAAGCAATGGATTTGTGACCCCTTGTAAGCCTGGTAAATTGACTTTGTCCATGGAACTCACTGCTTAAAGTCGCAGCTTCAACTCTCCATAAATTCTGGATAAGTCAAGGTAAAATATCCTGAGATTGCTACAAAGCCATTGAAGACGCTGTTTCCACTTCCAAAATCCTATGTTCCTACAGTAGTAGCAACCAAAATGTAATTACAGATTAGACTAGCCATAAACAACAACTTTGGATGTCATTGTTACCTACCACCCCCTGGTGGTATTGTCTAGCTCCGGGAAAATAAACTGAAGGATCCTATTGATTTTGCATTGTGGTGAGTTGTATGAAAATTTCATTATCTATTACAGTGTAATAATAGAAATAAAGTCCACAATAAACATAATGCTTCCACCACTTCAAAACAATCCCTCCCACCCAAGTCTGGGGAGAATTATCTTGAATAGAACATTTTTCTGGTGCTAAGGAATGTATCACAGAAGAAGGAATAACATAATTCACATTTCTGAAAACACTCCCTGTCCATAAATCTCTTCACTTACCTGAGGAGAGTAAAGAATTTGTGGAAGAGAAACATGGAGGACTAAGAAGGATCTCGCTGAGGGAAAGATGACAGAGCTATTTGAGAGGCAAGCTCTCATAAGGATGGCAGGAGGTTTACCAGTGTTCGTTCTCTTTCTTCTTGCCGTGCCGTCAGCACGGAGCAGTTACTGGAATGTACTTCTCAGTCTTCCTCTGTGGCCATCTGACCAGTGCAAACCAGCAGAATCTGAGGAGAAATGTTACAGGTTGCTCACAGGCCAGGTTCATAAAACTGCCTTGCAGGATGGTATCCCACAATTTTTCTTCTGTTGCTGAGTGTAGAAGACTTAAAAGTCTTATATATTGACAAGAGTTCTGTAGTAGAAGAAATCGGAGTGTCTGAATTACAAAGAGTTATTTTGGATTATTTTGTTAAAAAAGGACAAAATTCTAATATCTTGAAAATTTTGAATGTTGATTATTATAGAAACCAGTATTTCCCTAATGCTCGTACATGCACACACACACACACACACACACACACACACACACACACCTGTAATTGAGAAATAAAATATGATAGAAACAGCTTTCAGTTCAATTTCACCCCACTACTATGCCTTCTTTAGAGATGCATGACTGAAACCTACAAAAGGAGAATAATTGAGCTCAAATAGATTATCAAGAGCTTCTGAACTCTTGGGAAGAAATGTAAACACGAGCAAAGGATAATTAAGCATTTCTACTTTTCACTGAATATTGGGACTTTGACGAGAATGAAGAATAGATGACAGGAGTAAATGGGTGAGCAGGTACAAGACAGAAATAAGCTCAAGAAGTTTCTTAAAGCTGAGAATATCTCTCCTTGCAAGAGCAAGGGCCTGAGTTCAATCCCCGGTACCAAACAACAAAACAAAACAAAACAAACAAACAAACAAACAAAAAACCTGAGAATATCTCAATCCCTCAAAGCCAGATATTTGCTCAAGGTGGCCTTTAAAGTAGCTGTAAGCTGTAAAGTAGGAGAGGGAGAGTTGTCCAAAATTCGGGGAATGTGGCTGTCATGGTGGCATGTATCTAGATTTCTCCTCGAAACTTTAAGGACTCATAGGTGGGGTTTTTTAAAGGTATCTGGATCTAGGGTGTGTGAATGTTGGATTAAGGGTGTTTAATAAGTAAATTAGTCCACTGATTAGGTTTGCGTAATTCTGTGTGGATAATGAGAAGCCCCACCATGGGTGTATGTGGCAGCAACCAATAGGCTTGTAGTGTGGATAGATTGTAAGCCCTCCTCCTATGTCGTCCTGCCTTGGAGCCAGCCAATGATGGACTGAAACTTCCACAAACTGGGCTGAAATAAACCTTTCCGCATTTAATTTTTTGGTGTTGGGCATTTTATCCCAGCAATTGGAAAAGTTACTATGACAAAGTTACTATGGAGAACATCAGTTGTGACAGGAACAAAAGGCTCGTATGTGTTCCCAGGAATTCTGAAAGGACTTTCTTAGGGAAAAACAAACAAGCGAACGAACACACAAGCAAACAACTCCCAAAATACCTATGTCATAAGCAAAACTTTTTCTTAGCAGGGAAATCCATGATCTAATTCCTGGAACCTGTAAATACATTATATCATGTTGTAAGAAGTAATTAAGGTTGCAGATAGAATTACGTTTCCTAATAAGCTGATCTTAAAGAGATTGTCTTTGATTATACTGTGAGCTCAATATAATCACTTCCTCCTGAATTGTATTTGGAAACAAACCTGTCTGAAATCTTGATTTTAGCTTTATGAGACCCTTCCTTTCTATTCTATTCCTGTACAAATTATAAACAACCAAAACAGCACCTCTAATACTTGCTTATACATAACTATTTACCCATCCGTGTGTTAGGACAACTAAAGACAAGGGTTATCATTTATTTTTCTATTTAACTGTCAAGGAATTTTGTAGTCCTCATAAGGTACTTCCAAATATTTGTTGAGTGTAAATGAAATTAAATGTGTCCTGGACAAATGCAAAACTAAAAATAAAATAGATTGCAAAAATAATATGAGGAGTTACTTTTGACTGATACATTCAGAGAAAAAGGAACAAATAACTTTGGATGTTAGGTTGGGATATTTTATATTTTATCTTCAGACTTTCTAATAAATGGATAGTTTTTAATGGAAGGGTTTGGCACCAGTGAAAACAGTGTAGTTAGAGATTTGTAGAAATTGTCATGAGATGCCACTTTAGAAAAGTTCTGGCATTTTGCAATAAAAGTAAAAAAACTTTCATTGTTCCTATAATTTGGTAATTCTACTGAACAGTTAGCCTAAAGAAACTGAAATGGATGCCTACAAAAAATATGCATAGAATAATATTTATAATGATTTTATTAATAAAGCCCCAAATTGAAACAGCACACCACATTCCATCAATAACATAATGAATAAACCATTTGTAGAATACAAAATCAATAAAAATCAAATAGACTGTCTATGTACATCCATAAGAGTAAGTCACAAACCATCCTAAGTGAAAAGAAACTGACACTAAGAATATGTACTGTGAGAACCAAGACCTGGCATGTAAAGGTACAAGATCCCAGTAATGAATGTAGCTGTACTGTCTACCTAGAAAGTACCAATAAATTAAATTTTTAAAAAAGAATATATACTGTGAGTCCATGTAAAGCAGACAAAACTGGGCTGGGGATTTAGCTCAGCAGCATAGCACCTGCCTGGCAAGCAAGAGGTCCTGAGTTTGATCCCTGGTACAAATAAATAAATAAATAAATAAATAAATAAATAAATAAATAAATAGAAAACTACATAAGGTTGACAAAATCTAAACAAAGGCATCTTTTGGAGGCTTAAGGTAAGAATTCATTGGAAAGAACCTTTCTGAAGTTATAAAATTAATTGAGTCATAAATACCAAAACTCATCTAATTTATATGTAAAATGGTAAATATCATTATAGAGTGATTGATAGATATTCATGTTGATTTTTTTTTTTTTTTTTTTTTTTTTTTGGG
>NW_022900913.1:31203461-31276245 GCF_012274545.1 Fukomys damarensis
TAGTTTTTATTTTGTTTTTTTTTTTGGTACCAGGAATGAAACTGGTACAAATTTATAAATTTTAATATGACATAATTTTATTTCAGCTATTATCCCTGATAGCTCAAGAATTTTTCCCTTGATAAAGAATTTCATTTCTTCCCATTTTCCTTTAAGATTGCATCCAAGTTTAGGGCACTTTTACAGACAAAGGGTGTCAGTGAGAAGTGATTACCTGGGTCTCCATCAAAGCTCCTGCCAAACTGGCAGCCTTGGAAGTGTCTCTGTCTCACCAAGCTTCTTTGCATTTTCTAGATCCCAAGGAAAAACATCTCCTACTTTCACTTTCTCAGTTCTATCAAATATTTTGCATCTCGGGCCCCTGCATTTTTCTGTGGTCATAGGTTACACTACTCTAGAATATCATACTCAATTTTTAAATTATTTGGCTTCTTAGACAAAAAAATCTAGACCCAAACAGAGTTTATTCAAACAACTCAATCAAATGATGATGGCAGATGTGAGAAAAGATAAAATATTCAAGAGTCATTTAGGTGAAAATGTATTAATTTTATTTCTTGTGTATGTTTAAAATCCCCATATTAGTAATGAAATCATTTACATACTGATTTTGGAATATTTGCCTAATGAAAACTTCTAATATTCTGATGCAATTCAGAGAAAATGTAAGTACACATGCCACTGTGTACGTGTGTGCATGAATGTGTGAAGTGAGAACGGACAAGAGGGAACAAATGAATGAGCCTCAGTACTAATTACAGGCTAATTTCAGTTTAATTAAGTAACAAAAAATAGTTATTTCTCTATTGAAAACACTTTCAAAAATTAAAGTTGTAGTTTTAAGAATTTCAGTATAATTAATCATACCAACACATATATTTTATTTAAAAATCTCAATTATTTTTTTCTCTCTTAACTCATTGTTATCTAAGGATTGGGAGGGCTTTGTAAAAACACAGAAAAACAAGAATAAGTTAAAAGGACATTTATATTTCTATTAGTTTTATATGTAAGTGATACTGGACATATTTATTCATTGACCTCTCTGTTGGCTTCTGTGTCCACAGAAACTGATTTTCAGTTTCAAATTTTTTTGTAATAATATTGATGTATTTAGGAAGAGATAACTCAAATGCATGATTAAGGCCCAAAGTACCATAGTAGGTCCATTACAATTATATTCATTAATGAGATAAAATAATGTTTTATTGGTGACATTTAGAGGATATCAGGATTTGAAGTCATTTAATATCTTGCTATTTTAATCCAAAACCACCATTTTCCCATTATTTAATTATTTTAACTCTAAAAATTTTAGGTTGCTCTTAGTACAGTCACAGAATATAAAGAATCTAGTAGGAACTTTCCTGGTTAAGTATCTATGTATTAATTATTTATCAATACAACTAAATCTGAAATGTGGCATTCAGTTTCTCAGACGGAACAAAGATAAGTACAATAAACAGTAACACCCATTCTTCAAACTTACTCAAACACACCCCCATACACAATCAGTTCAAAGTTAAAAATATAAACAAAACTCATGAGCCAAAATCAAGGAGTCTTGTAGGAATTTATTTTTTTTTCCTTTCTAGATAATGAAATGATAATTTTGCTAGGATCATGAGTTCAATTTTAGTAATTGATCATTAAAGTGAGCCATGATTATTATTTAAAGGGTCTGGTTAATGATAAACTAAGATTTGTCTTTTCATAAATCAAATAACTTTAATAATAGAAAAGTTAAAATATTGTTGGTTCTTTCAACTTGTTTCACTGCTTTTGTGTGTGTGTGTGTGTGTGTGTGTGTGTGTGCTTAAGGTCTTTTCTTTTTTTGCACAACATATCCCTAAACATATTTTAGATAGTGTCTTTTTAATTATGATTTATTTGCATTATAAAACTGCCACAAGGACTCTAAAGAAAGCTTCCAGTTCATGTGCAACTGAAGTTTTCTCATGAAATCTTTTCCTACACCAACATCTTCAAGAGTTCTGCTTAACCTATCTTGGAGCAGATTTAGTGCTTCTGTTACAATAGTTATATCTTTAATCCACTTGGAATTTAGTTTAGTGAATGGTACAAGATGGGTCTAGTTTCAGTCTTTGGCACGTTGAAACCAAGTTTTCTCAGCACCATTTTTTAAAGAGACTATCTTTCCTTCAGTGAGGGTATTTGGCTTCTTTTTCAAAGATGAAGTGGCTGAGTATATCTGGAGTTGTTTTTTCATGTTCTAATCAGTTCCACTGGTCCTCAGGTCTGTTTATTTGCCAGTACCATGCTGTATTTTTAAAATAACAATAGCTTTGTAGTATAGTTTCAAGCTGTGAATTTTGTTACATGCTACCTTGTTTTTGTTGCCTAGAATTGCTTTGCTATTCTAGGTCTCTTCTTCTTCCAAATGAATTTTTGGATTATTTTCTCAAGGTCTATGAAGTATGCTGCTGCAATTCCAAATGGGATTGAATTGAATCTATATAAGAGTTTTGGGAAGTATGATCATTTTCACTGTATTGGTTCTTTCTATCCAGGAGCAAAGGATGTCTTTCCATTTTCATATATCCTCTTTGATATCTTTTTTTTTCAGAGTGCTATAGTTTTGAAAGTAGAGGTATTTATTTTTTTCTTAGATTGATTCCTAGATATTTCATTTTTTGGGATGCTATTTGAAAGGAACAATTTTCCCAATTTCTCTCTCACTGAGTGGGTTTGTTATTCATGTACAAAAAGCCTATTGATTTTTGAGGGATAACCTTATATCCAGCTACTCTACTGAATCTGACAATTAAGTCTGGAAGTCTTTTGGCAGAATTTTTGGGGTCTTCTATCTGGAGTATCATGTCACCTGCAAATAATTACAGTTTAACATCTTTCCCTACATTTATTCCTTTTATTTCTTTTTCTTGTCTAATTGCTGTGGCTAATGTTTCCAGAACTATATTGAACACGAGTGTTGATAATGGACATCCTTATCTTGTTCCTGATTTTAGCATGAAGAATTTTAGTTTTTGACCATTTAGTATGATGTTGGCTGTTGTTTCTTCATAGATAGCTTTTTTAAAGTTGAGATAAAGACCATCTACTCCAATTTTCCATAGAGTTTTTATCATTAATATATATTAGAACAATTTTTCTGCATCTACTGAGATGATTATATGGATTTTGTCCTTGACTCTGCTAAAATAGTGTATTACATTTATTGATTTGCATATGGTGAACCATCCTGGCATTCTCTGGGGTGAATCCAACTTGGTCAGGTTGTATGATCTTGATGGTCTTCTGTGTTATGCTTGCCAATATCTTATTGGGAATTTTTGCATGTATTTTCATTAGGGAGTTAGACCTGTAGCTCTCTTTTTTGGTTGTGTCTTTCTCAGCTTTTGGAATCAAGTTAATGCTTGCTTCCAGGAACTAATTTGAGAGTATTGCTTCCTTTTCAATTTCATTAAAGAGCTTGATAACTAGTGGCATTAGCTCTGTCCTAAATTTTTTGTAGAATTCAGCAGTGAAGCCATTAGGACCTAGGCTTTTCTTTTTTGGTAAATTTTTAATTAAATTTTCAATTTCACTGATACTGGGTTGTTTAAAATTTTTATATCTTCTTCATTCACCTTTGGAAATTCATATGTATCTAGGTACCTGTCCATTTCTTCTGTGTTTTCCATCTTATTGGAGTACAGCTTCTCAAAGTATGTATTGATTATCATCTGGGTTTCTGCTGGATCTGTTGTGATTTTGCTCTTTTCACTCATAATTGCATGTATTTGAGCTTTTCCTTTCCTTTTTTGATAAGACTAGCTAACTGTCTATATTTTTTATTCTTTTGAAAAACCAACTCTTTAATTGATTTTTTGTATAATTCTCTTTTACTCTATTGCACTGATTTATGCTCTTATCTTTATAATTTCCTCCCTTGCATTA
Organism: Fukomys damarensis; assembly: GCF_012274545.1. Taxonomy (NCBI): domain Eukaryota; kingdom Metazoa; phylum Chordata; class Mammalia; order Rodentia; family Bathyergidae; genus Fukomys; species Fukomys damarensis. The sequence goes on from NW_022900913.1 coordinate 31,207,383, forward strand.
GTTTTGGGTTTGTTTTGCTTTTCTTTTTCTAGGAGCTTGAGGTTCAGCATAGGTTTTTGAGCTTGCTCTATTTTTTCTAGTATGGACATTCATTACTATGAATTTCCCCCATAGAACTGCTTTCATTGTGTCCCAAAAATTCCTGTAGGTAATATTTGTATTATTTGATTGTAGAAACTGTCTTATTTCATCTTAATTTCCTCTGTGATCTATTGATCATTTAGGAGGATACTATTCAGTTTCCATGTATTTGGGAAATTCTTGTTGCTTCTTTTACCATTGATCTCCAATTTCATTGCACTATAATCTGACAGTATATAGGGAATAACTTCAGTTTCTTTGCATTTATTTAAATATGTTCTATGAGTGAGTATGTGGTCTATTTTTGAGAATGACTCGTGCAGCTGAGAAGAATGTATATTCTGATTTTGTGAAGTGGAATATTCTGTAGACATCAATTAAGTCCATTTGTACAAAAGTTTAATTCAGCTCTAGTATTTCATTTTTAGTTTTTTGTCTAACTGATGTATTGTGACAGTGGGGTATTTAATTACCCCACTATGATTTTTATTAGTGTTTATTTGGTTTATCATGTCCATTAATACTTATTTTATATAGTTTGGTGCAGTAGTATATACATTTATGATTGTCATCTCTTCCTCTTGGATTGTTGCCTTTACAAGGATGTACTGGTCTTTTCTGCCTCTCTTAATTAGTTTTGGTTTGAAATTAACTTTCTCTGTATATAGACAGCTACTCCTGCTTTTTCCACGTTTTTGTCACATGGATAATTGTTTTCCATCCTTTTATTTTCAGCCTACAAATTTCTTTTTGAATTGTTTTTCTTATATACAACATATTGTTGGATCTTGCTTCTTAATCCATTTGCCAGTCTATTTCTTTTGCTTGATGAATGGAGGCAATTAACATTGATGTTTATAACTGAGATGTATTGACATTCTTCTCATTATATTTTCCTGTTGTTGGCTCTTTCATTTTTTAGTTTTACTTCCCCCTATTTCAATTTAATTTCTAGTCTAGCCTGATGGCTGCACTGTTGAACCTCATGAAGCTGCAGCCTTCACTGTCTTTTTCTAAGATATTGTTTAGAATTTTTGGGAGTACTGGTTTGGTGTTCATGAAGTTTCTCAGATGTTCTTTGTCATGAAATTATGTTATGTCCCCATTGATTTTGATAGATAGTTTTGCAGGATATATCAATCTAAGTATAAGGTTGTTTCTTTTAGTGCTTGAAATACTTCAATCCAGGCTCTCCTTGACTTGAGGGTTTGCATTGAAAAGTCTGCTGTGATTCTGATGGGCTTTACTTTGGATATGATTTGTTTCTTTTCTCCAACTGCTTTTACTTTTTTGTTCTTCTGTTGGGTTTCTGGGATCTTCACTATTTTAGATATTTTTCTGTTGTTTTTTTTAACCACAGATAGTTGGAGACCTGTATGTCTCATTTATCTGTATATCAAATTCTTTTCCTCTGCTTACAAAGTTTTCTCCTATTACTTCTGTAACAGTTTTTTAAAATGTCATTTGCATGTTCTCTTGCCTTTTCATTGACTCCTATCAATCTTATGTTATTCTACTTTACATCATCTATCAGCTGCTCAATTTCTAGTGGTTCATTACTATTTTTAAGAAATCTTTCTTTTCATGGTAAATAACCACAATCCTGTCTTAGTTTTTTCTCCAACCAGTAAATTTATTGGTGCATTTAAAGCAAACAACAAAGTTAAATTTATCATTGGGATCTTGTGTCTTTACATGATATGTCTTGGTTATTGCTTTTTCCACATACCCCTTCCCTCCCTTCACTCCCTTCACCCTTCCCTATTTACAAAGACTTTGTTTCCAGTTTTTCCTTTTTGTCCACATTTTTTCTTTTCCTTTATCTCCTTTCCCCTCCCCTTACCACTTCTCCCTTGGCCATTTTCTTCCTATTTCACACTCTCAATTATACCATTGGAACCTTATTTACACTTTCAGTTTTTCACACCAGAGAAACTTTGGTATTTAGTCAAGTGTGTCCTATTTATTTCACTTCAGAGTATAGCCTCAATATACATCCACTTAATAAAAGTTTCTCATTCTTTATGGTTGAGTAATACTCCATTTTACAGAAAAACCACATCTTCATCTAGTCTCCAGTTGATGGGAATTTAGGTTGTTTCCAAGTTTGGCTATTATGAACTATGCTCCTGTACACATGGGTGCACATATATCACTGTGGCATGAATCTTTTAATTCTTTTGGAAAGATACCCAGCAGAGAGATAGCTGGGTCAAATTGAATCTCTAATCCTAGGTCTATGAGGTACCTCCATATTGATTTCCACAGTGGTTTCACCAGTCTGCTCTCCCACCAACAATGGAGAAGGGTTTCTTTCTCCCCACAGCTCCACCCACATTTGTTATTGGTTGATTTCTTGATATCAGCCACTCTTTCTGGGGTAAGGTCGAATCTCAGCGTTGTTTTCATCTGCATTTCTTGAATGACCTGTGGGGTTGAACATTTTTCCTATATTTATTTGCTGCTTTACTTATTTGTCTGAGAAATGTCTGTTCAGTTCAGATGCCCATTTTTGAATTGGGTCTTTGTATTTGAAGAGTTGGATTTTTTTGAGTTTTTTATATATTCTGGATAACAGTCCTTAGTCTGAGGAGTAGCTGGTAAAATTTTTTTTCTCACATTGTAGGTTGTCTCTTAGCTCTGTTGGCGGTTTCTCTTGCATTGCAAAAACTTTTTAATAAGATGAGATCCCAGTTGCTGATTTTTTGTGCTGGTTCTCATGCTGCTGAGGATTTGTTCATAAAGTCTTCTTCTATTTCAGTGTCTTTGAGAATTCTACCTAATATACTTTACAGTAAGTTTAGTGTTCCTGTTTGATATTTAGATTTTTAATCCACTTGGATTTTAGTTTAGTGCATGGTGAAAGATAGGGATCTAATTTTAATCTTTGACAAGTTGAAATCCAGTTTTAACAACACAATTTATTAAACAGGCTATCTTTCCTCCAGTGAGGATGGTTGGTTCCTTTGTTAAAGATGAGGTCACTGAGTATATCTGGTGTTGTTTCTGCATCTTATAATCTATTCCATTGATCCTAGGGTCTGTTTCTTTGCCAGTACCATGCTGTTTTTATCATAGTGTCTTTGTAGTATAGTTTCACATTGGGAAGTGTGATTCCCCATGCCATGTCTCTGTTGCCTAGAATGTTTTTTGCTCTTCTAGGTCTCTTATGTTTCCAAATGAATTTTTGGACTATTTTCTCAAGTTCTGTGAAATACACTGGGGATTTCAATTGGCATTGCACTGAATCTGTATAGAACTTTTGGAAGTATGGCCATTTTCACTATGCTGATTCTTCCTACCCAGCAGTCAAGGACAAAAACCATATGATCATCTCAATAGATGCAAAAACAGTATTTGACAAAATTCAACACCCATTCATGATAAAAACCATTCAGCAAATTGGAATAGATGATCTTTATCTAAACCTGATAAGGGCTATCTAAGAGCCAATATCAGTATAAATAGTCAAAAACTGAAAACATTCATGCTAAAATCAGGAATAAGACAAGGATGTCCACTATCACTACTCTTGTTTAATATAGTTCTAGAAACATTAGTCATAGCCATGATACAAGAGAAAGAAAGAAAAAAAGAAAGAAAGAAAAGGAACAAAGATAGGATAGGAAGAAGTTATACTGTCACTATTTGCTGATGATATAATACTCTTCATAGAAGACCCAAAAAACTCTGCCAAAAGACTTCTAGAATTAATTGACAGATTCAGTAGAGTATCTGGATACACAGTCAATACTCAAAAATCAATAGCCTTGTACACAAATAACAGAATTACTGAGAGAGAAATTAGAGAAACAATTCCTTTCACAATAACATCCAAAAAATGAAATATGTAGGAAATTGATTGAATGAAGGAGATAAAAGACCTTTATTTTGAAAATTACAGCACTCTGAAAAAATAAATAGAAGAGGATATAAGAAATGGAAAGGGCCAGGGATTTAGCTCAGTGGTTTTGATACTTGCCTTGCAAGTACAAGGTCCTGATCCCTGGTCTCTGGTTCCTGGTCCCTGGTCTCTGGGGAAAAAAAGAAGATGGACAGAAAATCTGTCTTCTATATCTGATATTATGTCCTCACATTGGCTCATTCTGCTGTGAATAATTTTAATGGTGTTTTTAATCTCCTGGATATCTCTTGGAATCTTTTCATGGATTCCGTTTCTTTCCTATGCTGGGTGTTCATGGTTTCTATCATGATCTTGAGCTCTCTATTTTTTTTAATCTGTTCCTGTTCTAGAGTCTCTAATCATGTCTTTCTCTCTTTGGATTGTACAAAGTCAGTTTTTCCAGCACCATTTACTAAAAAGAATATCTTTCTTCCAGTGAATGTGTTTGGATCCTTTGCCAAAGATAAGGTGGCTGAGTGTGTCTGGGGTTGTTTCTACATCTTCTAATGTGTTGCATTGATCTTCAGTTCTGTTCTGTTTTGTTTTGTTTTGCCAGTACCATGCTGTTTTTAACACAGTAGCTCTGTAATATAATATCAATGAGTGATTTTAAATATGTTATCAATAATATGAAGTATCTTTTCCATCAGGATTTTTAAACATGTTCCCTTTTTTCTTCAAATTTATTTACAGATTTAAAAATATATCTTTAGTTTATCCAGACTTTTTTATATTAATATATTTTTTAATGAACACGATGATAACTTGCTGTAATTGATATTTCCAATGTTCAGACATCATTGTATTCTCTGAAACATGCTCCTTTGTCCAGTGAGTTTGTCATCTTTCTGTAGCTGTGACACATACCTGAAAAATGTCTTACAGAAGGAAAGGCTTATTTTGACTCCAAGTTTTAGAGGTGTTAGTTCATGGTCTTCTGGCTCCATTACTTTGGACCTGAAGAGAGGCTCAGTGTCATGGCAGCTGGAGCAAGTGGCAGAAGAGATGGCTCAACTGATGGGAGCAGGAAGCAAGGACAGAGAGCAAGAGAGAACAGGCCAGGCACAGGATATCCTTCCCAAAGGAGCATCCTCAAAGAGCCACTTGCTTTGACTAGGTGCTATCTTCTATGTTTCCACGATCCCCAAACAATAATATTATGACCCCATTGTTAGCTCAATCCATTGATGTGGGTTGGGGTCTTCATTTTATAACCACTTCCCAAAAGGTCCAGTCCTAAATATTGATGCCTTAGGGGTAAACAACACATAAACTTTTGTGGGACATTCCAGATCCAAACCACCATATCTATGATAAATTATTTATTCAATGTTTGACTGTATAATAATTTCATCTGCTTAATTATTATTATTATCTTCATTTATGAGTAAAGTTGGTAAATTCATTTTATTTATTCTATCCTTATTCTCTCTGGTATTAAAATCATGCTAGACTGATAGAATGTTGTGGAAAACAGCTCATATTATTATGATGAAAACGTTAAGTATTCTGAACAATTTAATGAATTCATGTGTGTATTAATCTTTTTTTTCTCTAGCATCTAGCAAATAAATACAATGTCTAGAATTCAAAACATATTTCTTGTTGACCAGGAGAATGTATAAGTGATGGAATAAATGAACCCATGCTTTAAAAAATGTTGGCAATTATATCCATTAAAAATGTGGCCTTCTTGCTAAGTTCATATTACTTTGTCAAGTTTTATACTCCATTTTACATCACAGAGAAATAACTGTATTTCCTAGGCTTTTAAGTTTTTTTTAGTATTCTGAAATGGCATTGGGATGTATGTTTTTGTGCCCTCAAAATTCATTTGTTTAAATTTCAACCACCAAAGGGATAGTATTTGTAGGTGGGACCTTTGAGATGTGATTAGGCCATGAGGGTGGAGCTTCTCATGACCTTGTGATTAACAAGTACTCTTGGGTTCTGTGGCCTTTGTTTTACTTTTGTAGTTTTTTGTTTGTTTGTTTTAACAAGGTTGCTTGCTCTTCTCTCTGCAATGGGAGAATATATGAAAATGGTTGTCCTGGCACTCTGGTCTCAAATTTCTCAGCCTCAATAATTGTGAGAACTAAATTTGCATTATTTAAGTTGCCTAGTGTATGGTATTCTATTTTTGCAAGGTCGGGTGATGAAAACAAAAGTACTTTAGTATTTTGTTAAAGATCTGTGGATGTTGCTCAGTAGTAGAGCCTTGGCATGTTCAAAGCCTGGACTCAATCCTCATTAATGCAAACAACAAAAGAAAATTCTAAAATTTCATCCAACAAATATTTATGTGCCTCTATAAAACAATAAATGAATTAACTTAAGTAACACAGCAACTAAATTTAAAATATATTTCCACAATAACAAAAATTTCTTATTACACAATGTTCCAAAAATTTTATTTAAATTTCATCTATCTTTTATTATGGAAGTTGAATATGTTACCCTGGAAAATAAACTTGACTCCCAAAATATGCTAATGTAAAAATTAACAATATGAAATATTCTGTCTTGAGAAAAATAAAGAAAATCATAATTGTTCATTAAAACACTAAATATATTTTCTAGTAATCCCCAAATATGAATATAAATTATCTATTTTTATTAAGCTTTTACATTGTATTATCAAACAACAACAAAGAATTACATAATGCAAATAAAAATAAGAACTAGAAACTGATGAATTGCTTATGTAAGAGCAATTTTATTTGTTTTATTAATTGAAAAATATAAAGTGAAATCATTATAAGCATCCCTCAAGACTCATATTAAACCTAAATGAAAAACTTCTGGAAGGCTTAATAAAGTTCTTCAACAGTTTTATAGAACCTAATTTAATATTTTTCTGTTGTGTTTTATTTTTCTTGAATCTTTTTTTACTTCTTCCTAGGAGTTAATGAACTTCTCAAGTAGACAGGGAACAATAGAGTCTGTTTATTATCCAGACAAATAGAGACAAACTAACAATATTGAACCAGTAATATAAAAATGAACTTTAATCTATAATGCCTAGTAATGGTCACCAAATGTTCCAGATAGTACAAAATGTGAAGTCCTTTTGTAACTTAAGTGCTTTCAAGAATATAATAAAGACAAATGGTCAAAGTAAAATTTGTGAGGTGTGGCAAAGGCCTATTACCTGCTGCACACAGCATTTCTCCATTAACTAAAATAAATCATGTCTTCAGAAGTAAATATTTAAAAATATGGTGCACCATCAATACTGCCCAATTAAAGTGGAACCTATGCCTCTGATAGAGCTCTTAATTGAGATGGATGGCTGAGACAGACTGGTACAGATCCCTAACTTCCATGGCCTCCAAGTCCTCTTGAAAAAATGAACACCAAAATTTCAAAAAGACAATACTGAAAATGATTATTCATGAGCCTTTCTGGAAAGCAGTGGGTAACAGTCTGGCTGAAGAGTTATGCTTACTAAGAATTCTCTGGCTCTCTCTTTTGTAAAAGATTTAGAGGAGATGGGAGGGAGGCAGGAGAGAAGGGAAAGGGATTTTTGTAAAAAAGAACTGAGTTACCATGTACATGTACTAATGAAAAAAGAAAAAAAAGGAAAAAAAAGAAGCAATCATCTTTGATATCTTGGGCAAGGATACAAGATTATAGGTATGCATTGTTATTTACTGAAAAAAAATCTCTACAGATAAATGAATGAAGTTACAGTCATGATTCTTGTGACAACTGAAGTTGAAAGATTATCCACTTTAAACCTGCTCCATTCACAGTTCTGATAGATGACATCCTTGTCCCCCATCAAGAACAGTTATGATGATGTCTGAAATTGTTCTGTCCTGACTACCCAAATGGTTTGAGAGGCTTCATCTTAAACCTTTCATTTTTCACTTTGTTGTAATGATGTTTCTGAAGAAATTTAGATTTAAAAAATTCTATTCTGTAACTTGGCAAGTTTTTAGCTACTTTTTAAAATTCACCCCAGACATAGAATTAGCTGGAAATAGTTCTGGTTTTATAAGAGCACTGTGATTACCAGACATTGAGTTTTTCTTACCTAGGACCTCATGATGATTCTTACATTTTTCCCAAATGGAACTTGTGGAGATCTCATTTCAGAGAATGCAGTCTTCACCGTTCATGAAGGTTTAAATAAAATGTTGATTCTACCTGTTTTACAGGGAGCTGTGGGAGCATTTTGGATGTGATAAAGCTTCCTGTGAAAGCTGACTTCATAGTTATTCTTCTTGTTGTGTCATTAAATAATCCAGCTTTATTCTTTGATGTTTTAAAAGTAGATGGTTCTGTACTTTCTAAACAGTTGCTTTGGAATAAGATATGACAAAATGTATCAAGACTGTGTGAAAACTAAGTACAATTAGATACTGAATAAAAACCTTAGAAAGTATACAAAGAACGGAAGTGTGTTTAAGTGCCTAATCTTTAGGCTCTTTTTTGGCTATTTTTTCTTGTTTATTCTTAGTAAATCAACAACTTTAGGTAGGTAATAAAAGTTCCAGGAGCTGTCAGGTAGCACTAAACTGGATTAATCTATTGGCATTTGAGTTTTCATGCATATTTTTAAATTTCCCAATTATGTTTTAGTTCCATTAAACTGGAAATTTTCCTTGAAATCTTGATAACTTATTTCCAGCACTTCATCTTTTTATAGGCTCTGTATATTCAGTAAATATGTAAAGTAGAAAAGAAACCTCACAAATTGCATGCCAATTAAATAAAGACTTTTTAAAAACACAATAAAGAATGAAAGGATGGAAAGCAATTCTCCGTGTGACAGGAGCCCAGAAAAAAGCAGGGGTAACAATCTTATTTGCAGACAAAGTAAATTTCAAAGCACAACTGATTCTAGTATTATAGATGTAGAACAGTACTGTATCATACCTCTGTGAATGTATAATATCTTGTACCTGCTTTATGATACATAGTAGTGACTGTGCTTTATCAGAGCTATATTTAATGATGTTACTCTAGAATGTTCGCTTTCCAGATGATGATTAAGATGCTAATAAAAAAAAAATGGTGGCAGGCACCACAACAGCAACAGAACTTTGCCATTTTCTGGGTATTACTCTGAAATAGTGAATACCTGCAGCTCTGATATGTAGTGTTAAATTTACCAACTCTCCTCCTCTGTAAACTCAATTTATTTTTTTCTCTCAAAGCAAATCAGTAGTGTTGGCCCTTTTTCCACTTAGGTTTTCCCTTTGTATCAATTAAATTTTCAAGAGAACAGTGGGAATTCAAGTTATGTTGTGAGCTGGGTGAGCAAAAGCCAGACTCTCATATATGTGGAGTCATAATTTATATGGTTTTTAAAGCAGGTATTGTCCTTAATTGTAAGTTTTCAGAAAGATATGCCTAAAGAATAGCCAAAATTGTTCATTTCTTTGTTTGGCCTCTTACCTTAGTTCCCACAATGATACAGTTCCAAATATCTGACCCTAAATAATCTCTTCTTTTCAACTTTGAGGAAAGTTTAAAGTTAAAAGTAAATTTAGAGATGAAAACTTTTGTGTGAAAGAACTCATAAAAGTTCAAATAACTGGTAATAAAATTCCTTACAGTATAGGTACACCTGAAGTTAAATCAATATATAAAGGAGAATAAGTAAAATGTCAGTATGATTCTTGCTCCTGAGGTCTATAAAGTCTTTCTTAAACTCTCTTCATGTTGACCTATGTTTAGTTATAGGTAGAGATGCTGCATTGCACAAGCTCTAGTGTGAACATCAATTGGGATATGTCAGTTTGATTGGAATAAGAAATGCCTAGGGGATTAGTAAAGCACATTTCTTGGTATTGATGGGTGGGTCCTAGAGGTATGACCTTGAATACTGCATATGATCCCTAGCTCCTTTCTTTCCAGCATTGTTCCCCTACTTTGCTTCCTAGCAACCATAAACAAAGAGCTTCCCTTCTCAACTTCCTTCTACCAAGATGTTCCTGCCCTGGGGCCAGCGGACCATGGAGTGAAGCCTTTGTGACCATCAGCCATGTTAAATCTCTCCTCCTTTAAGTTGTGTCAGGTATTTTGTCTCAGAGAAGAGAAAGCACATCAACACATATAGGAATTAAATGAACTCACAGAGGAAGATCACAGAACCTCCAGAGAAGAGTAAACGAGACATAGGGGTCAGGAAATAGGTAGGTGGGGAAGGATTTCAAAAGCTTTTCAGACTGTGTTTAGAAGACAGAATAAGGAAAAAAGAGAATAAAAATACTATGTTTTTTAACATTTTCTTTTACTTGGCATTTTAGAGTAAGATTATAGGAAAGGATATTGAAATTGTGTTGCATGTTATGAACATAAACTTCATTTGCTTTTGCAGGATGCTCTAAAACACTCCTTGCAAGGAATTTTCAAATTTGTCATGAAGGACATAACAGTGTTCTATTTAGAGACATAAGCCATCAAGCCAGACTACTGTAGATCAATCCTGATTCTCCTATCTTAAAGATATAACTCTCAGCAAGTTACTTAACCTCTCTTGCTTAGTTAGATCATGTGTAAAGTGACATTAACAACATTAACAACAGTACCTGCCTTACAAGATTTGAGGAATAAGTGACTCATTATATAAAACATAGGGATCAAATATATTAGTAACTTGCATTTATATTTCTTTTAGAAATATTGTGTGAGGTGGATGGTTAGGTGGGAAAAATAAAAAGTTTATATAAGTTACAAGTAATGCTAAAAGACTTTGCTTAGAGTTCTTAAAAGCTGCTAAATCAAGTCATCTTAGTACATTTTTATTTTGAAAAATATTGTTCCACAAGTACTTTCCAAAACTAACATTTTAACAAAACAAAGCAAAAACATTCTTTAAAACTGTTACCCGTTTAAATTCGAGTATCACTATGACTAAGGCACGCATTGATAAATTTGCACCTTTTAGCCACTCAACCACACTGACATATCAAAATGAAAGGCTTCTAAGTACCACTGAGTTTTCATTTTTAGATGAGAACTGTCTTAATTTTTTTCTGATTTTGGAGACACAATGCCTGATACCCTCAACTGTAAGGAGGAGAAATTTCTTTTTGCTCACAGTTTGTAGCAATTTCACTCTATAGTTGGCTGATTCCAAGGCAAGGAGACTTGCCAGAGGGGCATCAAAGAGGAGAAACAGCTCATGGCATGATAGTAGGAAGCAGTGAGAGATCAAGAGAAGAAAGAGAGAAATATATCATTCCAGGCTGTAATCAGGGGCAATGACATTCAAAGGGCTTAATCAGAATCTCCAAAAGCTCTATCACTATGTTTAATATGCTAAAGTAGGAACAGTGAATATCAAGTTTTTAGGGATGACAAAAATCTCAATATTTCATTTTGACAGAGTTTAAACTACTGCTTACATTGCCCTAGAGTGCAATATGAATGAGAAAATTCACAAGAGCTTTCCTGTTCTCATAAGAACATGATGTACATTTCAGGCTACCACAGGGCAGTGGGTTATCGCAAACTCTCAAGACTTGGATAAGAATTGTACTAACCTCAACCTTTCCAATTTTAGTGGACTTTGGTGGGCTAGTTGTACAAAATTTACTGCTGAAGATAATACACATCCCACACAGTTCTACTTAAAGTCCACTTTTTAATCCCCTTAGAATTATAAACTTTGTTGGTTAGCTTTCATTTGCTGGCAGAGAAAGACTATTAGCAACATGTTATGTATACTTTTCAGCTGTATTTTGTCCTGACGTAAGATATGCAGAAAGAATTCATCAACTGTCAATAAAATCCTGTTGGTCAAAAGCAGTGAGGTAAGGTTTTCTGAGTCTTAGCTAGTTGAAGATTTGATTAAAATAATAATGTAATTAACTCATTAGTCTTTTATTGTAGTTCTCTGTCTGAGAGACTGAGATAAATGCACTGAGTACTTAGGACTATTGCAATCATATCAGTAATAACTCCAGTTATCAAATACACACCCTGGAGCCTCTGTGACTATGTTTACAGATGGGGTGGGTCTGAGCACTGTGACCGCTCATGACCACATCTCATGCTCACCTCTCCCAGGCGGCATTTCCTCAGCTGAGGTTATCTTCAAAGGACTCTTCCTTCAAACTGCTTACCCTTGTGGAAAAGAGGCTGAAAATATGAGAGAATCTCTAGCCATAGAAAATAACTGTGCAAATCTTAACTTTTTTTCTTTGTGGGCTGGGGAGAAAGAGCTCCTCTGTACACAAAGAAAAGAGCTGTAAGGAATGGTGGCACTAAATATATAATTTACTTTAGTATCTCGAAATTATTTAAGTCCACCCTCTAAGGTATTGTTTAGTGTTGCTGGCTTTTTCATCCTCTTTTATAACTGTTTATAATAGTAAGTATGTGGTTTTTGTAAGACTAGCATTATAAAATTTGTGTCAAAATTGCTAAAATCGAGGGCCAGGGATTTAGCTTAGTGGTTCCATCACCTGCCTTGCAAGTGCAAGGGCCTGAGTTCGATCCCTGGTACCCCCCCAAAAAATTTTCTAAAATGTGCATTTCATGCAGAAATGATCATGTCTGCCTTTCTGACTTCTGGATCTAGAGTCTTTATCACTTCTCAGCCTTTTGATTAAGATTAAGTGGATCTTAGCAGAGAACCTATATGTAAACTTCCTTAATAAAAAATGAATTTATTTACAACATTCAAAATGGATTACTTTTGCATTTTATGAAGCACTTTACGTATCTTAGATGCCTGAATTCATGCTTTTTTGGAAAATGCTGAAAGGGAGTGCCTTTCCCCCTAAACCTGGATGGCACCCAATGACAAAGCGTAACACAGAGCTTGGAGGTCTATAATAGGCAAGATGTATAATTGTCCATTTTCAATTGTGGTTCAGGAAGAATATTTTTCTGGGAAGTACAGTGGATGCCACATTTATTAACATCTATTTCACCATCTTCAGTTTATTTTGTTTTATTTTGATTAATGATATTTCTAGTACATAATGATTATTTTCCTTATGGGGAGTTGGTAATTTACATAACACATCTTAATTCATTTTAATCCCACCACTCACCACATCTACCATCCTCCTCTCTTTTTTCCCCTTCCCTTTTACAAAATATATTTTATTCTGCTCTTTAATTTATGTATATTTTGGGTTTGTCATATAAAAGAAATCATGCTATATATATAAGCTTGTGTGTTTATTTCACTTATTATTATCTGAAAGGGCATCCATTTTCCCACAAATGACTTGTTTATCCTTTTTTATGGCAGAGTAACACTCCATCATGTACAAATACCATATTTTCTTTTTTTCTTTTTTTGGGGGGGTACCAGGGATTGAACTCAGGTCCTTGTGCTTGCAAGGCAGGCCACTGAACAGCTGAGCTAAATCCCCGGCCCTAATACCATATTTTTTTTATCCATTCATTTGTTGATGGACATATAGCCCTCTCTCTCTCTCTCTCTCTCTCTCTCTCTCTCTTTTGTAATTAAGGAAGATAAAGTTACCTTTATTTTTATTTTTTGTACCTATAAATCACTTGTGTAGATTTTATTACCATTTCAAAAATAGTGTCCTGTCAACATGATTCCTAAGTGAAGCCTCTTAGTTTTCTTATTCATTGCGGAAGACACTCATTAAAAGGCCATCAAGTATTTTTACAATCAAAAAATTGTAGCACCAGTGTAGGAGAAAAAAAACATTAGACCCGTTTCCCTTCTTACAGTTGTTGAGGAAAAAATATTAAGGAAGGTGGACAGCAAAAACAGTAAGAAGTAAAACTAAAAACCTTACCAATTTGCTGCAGAGATCAGAGAGTGGGCCACAGCAATACTCTCTCACTCTCTGGAAGTCTCCATCTCTCCCGCTTTGCTGCCCTCATACATTTTATTCTGACTCTTCCATCCTTCTTCAGCCATGGGCTGAACACATCGGGTGTCTTGAACCAAATACTGGTATAAGAACAGGTGGCAATTTTTTTTTTCAGTGCAATGCAGGCCCAGGACAAGGATGAAATGTAGGACACATAACTTATGCCCATTCCAAGGCTTCTATTTAAGCTTAGCACGTAGCAGTACTGCAAGTAGAAATGATTAAATAGATATTTTTCCTAGTATTACAGAGAGGTATTGCAGCTGGGTTACTGAAAATAAACCCCAGGTCCACCCTAAGCCCTCAAAGGAGCCACAGCTGCAGTTAACAATGATTCATTTGCATTTTATTATTTCATCAAGAGAAGAAACAGAAGCTGTCTGGCTTTCTTCACATCAACCAATAATTTCATGTTTTAAAGTTTGGGATGTTTTCCATAATGAGTTTAATCAAAAATCTATTTGAAAAACATATATTTATATTTTTGAAAAACTCAGGTTGCTTGCATGTAAAACATCAATTGGTAAGTTTCTTTTGTGTTTGACTCCATGTTGCTGGAAAAATTTTGATCAAGCTTGCATGCTAATTTGTGCATAGTTGCAAGTATTATAGGCAATTTCATACTTTGCCTAATGTAAGGATAACCCTTCTTCGACATAATCAGAAGTGATTCAGAAGCAAACTATCCTAATACTGTTACTTTCAAATCATCAACATGAAAATCCTCGATAACGTTGAGATGTTGCTAGGAATCAATTAATGTAGCTAAGAGTTCCACAATACTGTTTTGCTTTTTTTTTTTTTTGTACCACTGATTGATTTTTTTTTAAATCCATGTTTCTTTCCTTTGTCCAAAGTGTTCTAGGTAATGAAACCGACTCTTTTGAGACTGTTATTTTGATTTTCCTTTTTCATCTTGTAGGATGCTTGCATATCCCCTCCCGGTTTTTTGTCGTGTTTTCTTTTTAGCCTCCAATTCATTAAAGACATTGTTTTGTCATAGATTCACACACAGGTGCTCTGGCCATCTGGAGATCACAGGAAAACTTGCTTTTTGTATGACCCAGAGTTTGGCTGCTGTATCGGAAGTGGTGCTGATGCTTCCCCACTCATGGTCACATCCATCTGCTCGGTCCCACTTGTTTCCACTGGGAATTCCACAGGCATCTGGGGATTTGCCGTGCTGGCTGAAGCACCTCTTCCCCAGAAATCCCCAGGAGAAAATTTGACTGGGATGACAGGTGCTCGTGGGCTGCCAGGAAATCTTCGTGGTGATCGGATTTTTGGTTCAAATGAAAACTTCTACACTTTCAAATATAGATGGAGCCACGTATGTAAAACCCAGAAAGACCCGGTTGGCACTTTCACTGGGAGTTGAGTCGTCTGGGCTATCAACAGGTGCCTGGCATGCAAACTTTGAGTCAAACTGACTCACATCCTCTTCAGATTGCAACAGAGGTTTAAAAGGAGGTTCCACGTTCTGAGCCAGAAGTTCTTCCCAGTTAATGTGTCTGAAGAAAGGATGAGCTTGAACTTCTCAAGCATCCCTGGGACCAGCTCCAAGACGAGAAGCAGCATTTCTTTTCAGCAGCTTTTAAAGCGGATCTCTGGCTTATTGTGTGAGGTAGGGAGGCAAATCGAGCTCACATTTGAGGATTTTGTCAATTGTTTTCTATTTTTCCCAGTGAATGGAGGAGCTCCAGTCAGCACGTCATACACTAATGCTCCCAAACTCCACCAATCCACAGAACCATTGTGGCCACTTCTCATCAAGATTTCAGAGGCCACATATTCTATTGCTTCACAAAATGTATGCGTGACTGTTTCATCATGAATAGAGTCTTTGCGTAGTCCAAAGTCTGTTAGTTTCACGTGACCTTGGTGATTAAGCATGATGCTCTCTGGCTTCAGGTCTCTGCAGATGATCCCCTTTTGATGTAAATGCCCCAGAGCCGTGGAGATTTCTGCCAAGTAAAAGCAGGCTATATCTTCCATAATTATCCCCTCTCTTTCTAACTGCGTAAATAGTTCTCCACTGAGGTACTCAAGGATGAGGCAGACTTTTCCACCGGTCTCAAAGGCATAAATTAAATCTACAATGAAGGGATACTTTACTTCCTCTAGAATATTCTGTTCTGCTTTTGTATGAGCTGTATCTTTAGTATTTCTTACTATCATTGCCTTTTTAAGAACCTTCATGGCAAATATTTTCCCAGTATTTGCTCCTGTTACTTTTCACACTTGAAAAACCTTTCCATAGCCCCCTTTACCAAGTACCCAAAGTAGCTCAAAACATTCTGCTCTTATTTTTTTCTGGCCCTCTGTTCACACTAGTTTCTGAGATTTCAAATTTCTCACAGTGTTCCATGCCAAGCTCATATGGTCCAGCTCCCCCATGGTCCATGCTTTCATTTAACTGACCCCCCCCATCCAGCTCATCCTCAGAGCCTGTGTCCTCTGGCTGGTCTAGGGCTATGTCAAACACTCCTGCCATGTCCTCAGCTTCCCTTTCTCAGAAGTCGAGCACTGGGTAAAAGCCATCCCACCTCTGCCATCGCCTCACGGGCCTGGACACCCCACAGACACCGTCTTTGCTGCTGCCATCACCTGCTGCTTTGGCTCAGTTCATATAGGCCTCTTCTAAGATTCAACTTGTATGAGTAGTGCTGCTATAAATGTGGGTCTTCATATGTCACTGTAATGCCATGTTTTTAGTTCTTTCCAGAAGATACCTAGATTGAATGGAATTTCTATTTTTAGTGTTTTGAGAAATCTCTGATAAATTTCCAGTGCTAGTACTAGTTTACATTCCTACCAACAGTGTAGAATGGAACCTTTCACCCTTCAGCCTCACAAGTGTTTGTTATTGATTTTTTGATGACAAGCATTTTTTTCTGGAGTAAGATGAAATCTCAATGTTGTTTCAATTTTTATTTCTCTGATGCCCAGAGATGTCAAATATTTTTCATGTATTTATTGGCCACTTGGTAATTCTTCTGAGAACTGTCTACTTATTTCAGTTGTCCAGTTTTTGATTGGTTCTTTCATTTTGAGAGGTTTAATTTTTTAGTTCTTTGTATTTTCTAGATACTCGTTCCTTTGTCCAAGTTTTAGCTGGCAAAATTTTTTCTCATTTTGTCATTGGTTGTCACTTTCTTCAGTTTGTGCTTTCTTTTGCTTTGCAAAACTTTTAAAATTTAATATAATCCTATTTGTTGATTCTTGTGTTATTTCTTGTACAATTGGGGTTCTATTCAGAAAGTCTGGTGTACACCCATGTCTTCAAGAGTTCTATTTATTTTACCTTGTGCTATATTGTCTTTGAATATTTAAATCTTTGATCCATTAATTTTATTTTAGTAATTGGTAAGAAATATGAATATAGATACAATCTTTTGCATGTGAACAGAATAAAGTACATAGAAACAATCTCAGGCACATTTAGCCATCTGATCTTTGACAAGGGGACCAAATCATATGCTGAATGAAAGATAGCCTCTTTAGAAAATGATGCTGGTAAATTATTCTAATGTGAATAGTTTTATTTTACCTTAGTTTAGAAACCTTTTGTTTCTTATATCTTCTAGGAAAAGTTCATTTGCATCTTCATTATAATTAATTCTTAATAATTATCAAATGTCTACAGAGCATCTAGTGTAAATCAACCTGCTGGTATTGGAAAGAGCAAGCATGAGAACCATGGTTATTATGGGATGAATTACCTTTTCTATTCCTCAACTTGGGAACATTCTTGTGAATTTTTACAGATACACACAGACCATGCATTATGATCATTTGGAGGTGCAAACAAGTTGAGGAAGTAGCTATGTAGCTGTATGGTATGATAACATCATTTTAAGGTAACTTAAAGCAAGAATAGTTTTTTTACAGTATTTGTGGTTTTTAAAATTATTTACACTATCTACTTGTATCAGAGGTGTATAAGACTCACCGTGCAGGCTTATCAACAAAGCTGACTTATGAATGTTCTGCTGAAGAGAACTCATTCATAAGTCAGGGAATTAGCGAATTTCTATGTGGTCCTCTAATTCTCTGTACTTCAACGTGTAACTATGGAAAGAAATAGGGTCCTGGCAGAAATAATTAAATTAAAATGAGATCATCACAGTAGACATTAATCCAATGTGACTACTGTTCTGATAAAAGAGAAAGTTTAAAAAAAGAGAGAAAATTTTTGACACAGTTACACAGAAGAAAGGTAATGTGAAAGACACAGGGAGAAAGTAGCTATCTATAAACCAAGGAAAGAAGCTAGGATTATTTCCCTGCGTTACTACACTCAAAAGAAACCAACTGTTTATACACCTTGATCTTAAACATTTAGCTTCTGGAATAGTGAAAAAATAAATCTCTATTTTAACCACTCAGTAGTTTGCTAAGGCAGATCTGGAAAACATTGAATGAAACAAAACAAAACAAAACAAAACACTATGTTCATGATTTTTTTAACTACCAAGATCTTACACTGCCTCTCATCTTGTTATGATTTAGATCCAAAACAGCCTCAGAAATCTCAAGTGTTCACAGTGAGGATTTTGGAATGCAACTGAATTACGGGGGCAACCCGTCAGTGGGTTTGTGCATGGGTGAGTTCATAGCTGAATGTGCTGTTAGGAGGTGGGGTCTGGCTGCAGGAGTGGATCACACGAATAGGGGACAGACGTGGGAGGGCATAACCCCATCCTTGGCCCCTTTCCCTCTGTCTCTAATTCATTCCCTACTGTTTGCTTCCTGGCTGCCATATTTTAAGCAGCTTCACTCTGCCGTTCCCCTCTGCGGAGAAGCTTCTGCCTTGAACAGCAAACTATGAACTGAAAACACTGAAAACGTAAGCCATAATGAATCTCTCCTCTTTAAGTTGTGGGTGTCAGGTGTTTTATCCCAGTAATAGCAAAACTAAGACACACTTCCATAGGTATAAGACAAAAATAAAATAAAAGGTAGGCTATATAACATTTTAATAATGAAACAATTTATATTTCCAGTAAAAATCCTCTGGAAACAAAAAAGGATTGCTTCTTTTTTATTTCTGTTGCCAATCAAAAGTTTACTTACACAGTGATTTTATTTTTATATACATGATTTCTGGCACCTGATATGGTTCAATAAGTGTTAGCAAATATTAGCTCCTTTTTATTCTGTTTTTCCAATACATATTTTCTCAAAATTTCTTTTTTTGTTGTTTTTTTGTTTTTGGTATGAGGGATTGAACTTGGGTCCTTGGGCTTACGAGGCAGGCAGCAGAACCACTTAGCTAAATCCCATGCCCTCAAAATTTCAATGTGCAGGTAGAACCCAGGAAGATTCAAGATGATGATAAAATTTATTCTGTTAATTTGTCCTTTCAGTGATCTTGTCCCTCATTTTGGTAAGTGTGTCCTAGACAACCACGGTATTAGATTTAGACACCACACTACAATTTAACCATGGAGATGCTATAAGTTCTAAACCACATTTTTTATTTTCAGCTCTCAACTGAAAGTTATGTGTCACTTTGCCTATTTTTTCAGTATATACTCTGCTACCTTACATGATAAATGTTTCACACTATATAAACTATATTTGCTCTTGCATGTTTATTACTTCAGCCTTAAGATAATTACTTAATGTGTATAACATAATTTATTGCAATACAAAAATGACATTACAGTTTTAGTCATAATGATGAAAATATTTTGATTGAACAGAACTTTAATTTTCATGAACATGAACGTTTTCAAAATATATAAGTTCTATTATCATTCTTCTGAATATTTATATATATTAGAAAAAGCATTGTAATATCCACTCTATATGTGTATTCATTTTATAAATTAATAAACTTCTCTACACTACATACATAGTTGGTAAGTAGTGAAATTGGTATTCAAAATCTCTTATTCAAGTATTATTATTATATTGTCTTCCATTTCAGTGTTTCAATCCACTTATGAATATTAATATGAATTAAGGAAAAGAAAAGAGAAAATATTGAAACCAGGTATTTATTTTCTCTGTCTCATTCTGTTTTCGGTACTTGTCCCTAAGAAAAAGCATAAAAATGTTTTGGAAGTCTTAGAATTGTGGCTAGAAAGAGTAAGCACGAGTGGCTTTAGTTATAAACAAGAGATCCTGAGTGCCACCCTACGATAAATGATGTTTAAAATAAGTAGCAACATAATGTCTGGAAAGCACCCAAAACTCAGACAACTAATTTTAAATGCCTGAGTCGTACAAATCTCATATAAACTTGCATTTAAGCACTTCTCTTTTTTGGAAGAAGAAGCAAATTTAAATAGGAAATTTAAATAGCAAAATTAGAAGCAAATTTAAATGTTCCAAAGAATATAAGAATATTTGTATACAGAATTTTCCCACGAGAACAATATTGACTTTCCCTCAGTCATCCTGAGGAAATAAAAACATTACAATGGAAAGCAAAAACAAATTTGACAAATGGGGCTTTTGTTTTTAGGTTGGAAAAATCTCTAGCCTGTTAATGTGTGAACTGTATAAAGAGATATGTGAGTAAGACAATCTTGAATTTGCAATTATTTTGTGTTAATTTCTGGAAGACCCTCAAATCACTCAAAAATTGTCTGAAAAGATTTCAATTTGTAATCTAGATTTGGAAATGTAATCTCCAAGACTGAGATAGGTCCAAAAAGGGAAAAAAAGGTAAAGTTTTATAGTCAGAATTTCAATTTTCAGGAAAATAATCAACCTCAATAAATAAAATTTCACACAATGTTTTTACAATGCCAGCTAAGTGAAAGAGGAGGGTTAAAAAACGTATGTTCTGGCTTAGTATACAAGTGCAGTGTTGCTGTGTTTGAAGCTGGACCCCAGCTGTGAACCCCACTATTGTGTGTGAAGCTGGGTGGGCCTTGAGCCCATCTGCTCCTTTTAGCCCTCAAGGCCCCAGAGTGGTTACTGATCACTACAGTGTCCACACTTTTCTCACCTCTTGGTACCTCCTTAGTGTAGAAGGTAGCTTCGCCTCCTTCCAAGGTGTACTCCTGCCAGGATATGAGCAAACAGACTTCTCTAAGAAAAGGACATCATACATCGAACACAGCAAATGCATTTGATTTTGCATGCTTTGTACTACTATTTGCTATACAATACCGATGCTTGGGTTATGAGTAATGAGAACATTATGATTGATTATTAAACCAATAGGTTGATATATAGATATAGATATAGATATAGATATAGATATAGATATATTTGTGATTCCCACCACAATCACGTGTGTATACTATATCCAAAGCTCAGCCTGGGCAACTTAAAATCCTAGTTAGGCCTTATCTAAAGGAAATAAAATTTAAAAAGGACTAAAATTATAGCTTGATGTGAAGGTCTTAGGCTCAGTTCTCACTACTGAAAAGGAAAAGAAATTCGTACAAACAAAATTGGAAAAGTATAACTAGATACCTCTCTGAAGACTCATGTATGGAACTCATGATGTTCCATGATGACATTCAGATTGTGCTAGTCTGTCCTAGAAGTAGAAAATGCCTTGGTTGAGGAAATCTAATTAAATGGTAAAAAAGGAACTTAACAGAAAAAATATTAATGGACATAGCTGAGGTAAAAGGGGAGGAGGGGGAAGAGAGAGGAGAGAAATTAGCGGGGGAACCATCATTGTGTAATACAACATCACTAGTCTCTGGATAGTTCATTGCTCCTCTTGAAGTAGGAGAATGTTTTCAGTGACAGCCTTTGAGGCATTTTAGTTTTGTTTTGTTTTTTGAGACAGGGTCTCACTATGTAGTTCAGACTGCTCTGGAGCTCACTATGTAGCCCAGGCTGGTCTCGAACTCACAGCTATACTCCTGCCTCAGCCTCCCGAGTGCTGGTATTACAGGTATGCGCCACCATGCCTGACCAGCGACAGTCTTTGAAAGAAGCAACAAATCATTATAGAAAGAGAATAAACTGAATTAAATTCACAAGGTAGAAATCACGACTCAGTTTTTATTAGAAGTGTGTCCTGAACTTCACTCTTTTCGTAATTAAATGGTCATAATATCAACTATGTAATTAAATTGTTGAAAATATTAACAATAATGCAAGAAAGACACATGCCACATGGTAAATGGATTGCATTTAATATCGCTGTTCTTTTTTTTTTTACATATTCCTGAAAAGTATTGATCAGAAATTATTTCAACTAAAAATAGTACATTTGTAAAAGATCATGAAACTGTTCATTTTTACATAAAAGCAGGATTAGTACAAATATGTAAACATGTCTTATGTACTATTCATGGTCTACTTGCTACAGTCCTTATTTTCACAAAGACTCCTGTACCTCTCCCTGATGTCTGTCACAGACCTAAAGCTCTCCACAGCCTTTCCTGTGCTTGTTGTATCCTGTGGTCTTCCATAGGAAGTTTGTTCATTTGCTAATGTACTGCCAAGGTACATCTTTGAAGAAGGCAAAGCTACCTTCCACACCAACCTTTTTGAGAAAAAAGTTTAGCAAATAAATTAAAACATGCAGCTTTTCTTTAGGAAACCAAAAACAAAAAGAAAAACATCCAGATCCTGTGAATTAAACTGCTGAGGAAAATTAGGCCGATGCTTATTCCATTTCTTATACTATGGCTTCATTGTTTAGTGAGAATTTGTCCCATGACCTGAAGAGAATCCTCTCTGCTGTCAACATGCATAAATTTACAAGTGGAAACTAGATGTGAAATATGTAATCTTCTTGAGAAATATGTAATCTTCTTGTGAAATAATGCATCATGATGTTTTGATAATTAGAAGGCTACATCAGGCCACTGGAAAACAGACAATGCAATCCCTGTCATTCATTATCAGTGCTACTTAAATGGTTTCCCATAGGTTTCATATTTAGATAACTGGTTGGGGTCAAATTTCTCTCACATGGAAATTTAGAGCCATTCCTGGGACCTCATGTGGTGTAAGGGGAGGGTGATAAATGGACATCTGTGAGCAAAAATAAAACTGAAATTTGGTTTTGCCTGATTTTCCTAAACAAAGCCGAGAAAGGTAAAAGAAACTCTCAGGCTTATAGAAAACACTCTGTGGCCAAAAAAGGGCTTCTTCTGTGTGAGGATATACCCACACGGAAGTGGCAGGCATCCATTTCCTGTCCTTGTTTCTAATTAAGAATATCCTTTTGATTCTTACTCTGATTATATTCTTTCTAATTACAACTTCTGCTCAAAATCTTCAATGGAAAATTAAGAAGAGTCCTTTGTCACCTAAGAGGTTTCAGCACTCTTTAGTAGTATCTTCATTCTGTAGGATTCATATGGAGGGCCATCTATGTACTCCAAACCCCAATATATGTATTAAAGTTTATGCCTTCTATATTTACTATTCATGACATGTAGACACTAGTTTTATCTTTTTCCATCTACATTCCTGAGCACTGTGTCCTACAGGCAGCAATACATACATGTCATTATCTTTGTTATATTATCAACAGAAATTGGGTAATCAACAAGAACACTTTGCAATTTTATCAGTTGTCAGCAAAGAAATGTATTGGTGAATATCCAAACCCAAATAGGAAAAGATAATCAATTTGAAGTATGTGAAAGAGAAGTGGTATTTGTTTAAAAGATAGGAGCAAGAGGAAAATGTAGTGACCTTAAGCTTAGAAATAGAAGACATTACTACAAAGAAATAGATGAAACAATTGAAATTCAGACACTTGGCTTGCTTGAGGGCATGTTAGGTGGAAGTTAGAGACAGATGTATGTGTAGATGAAGAAATGCCTTGCTCTCCTTTCCCTGACTCTTTAATCTTCTGCCAATGTCTTTCTATGCAGAAATTCAAAGACTCAAATTAGCTCTAAACTGACCTCAATTTCAGTCTGGAAAAGCTGTAATAATGAGTGTAAGGACCTGAATTCCAAAGCACATCTTCTAAGTTATCCAAAGTGATCAAAGTAATATATTTTTAAATAATGTCAACTGGAAGCTAGTTTGGAGCACTCTGTACTCCTAATTTCCATTCTGTGCTACCATATATATCTCTTAAGATAAGCACACAAGAAATATAAATCATGCCAAATCAAAGAAAGAAGAAATGTGGCCAATACCAACTGCTATTTACCTAAAGTGTGGGCTGATTTTTTTGTTGAAAACAATATAAACTGTCATTTAGACTATGAAGAGTTGGAAACAACACCTAGAGCTGCAAAGGTAAGAAAAAATTAACGCTACGGAATGTGTGTAGGATAAGATGACAAAAAGTACTCAGCAATAGTCATGTTTTAAATTAGTGGAAACTTTCCTATAAACTTAGAACAATAGATTTCTGATGTCTGAAGTGCTGTCCTTAATTTCCTCTTTTCTTTTCTTCTCATCATTTAGCATAAAACTCAGCTAATGATTCATTACCTAAATTTCAATCTTTAACTTCTACTCTAGATAACAGAAAGATATCATTTCGTTGTGACTATTAGTTATTGTTCATTGAAAATATTGGACTTCCATTGAGTAGACAAAATGTATCTTTTTTATCATCTGCAAGTGAAGGGGAGAGGCCTTAGTGAAGTCAGGCCTTCAAATCCACTGATCTTGGACTCCTAGGCTCCTGAAATGTCAGAAAAACTCTTATTTTGAAGCACTCCGTCTATGGCATTTTATTGTGTTAGATTCAAGGAACTAATTCATTTGGTCCTACATTTGCTTATGTAAGCATAAGGTGCTTTAAAGACAAAATAGCAGAGGGCTGGGGATTTAGCTTCATGATTCTGCCACCTGCCTCACAAGCACAAGCTTCTGAGTTTGATCCCTGGTACAAAAGAAAAAAAAAAAAAAAAAAGCACATAAAGACCGAACAGCAGGAGGTCTTAGTGTAGATTTTCTTCAGTGTATTACAAAGACTATCAAGCAAACTTCCTATATGGTATGTTCTATTTTGACTAGTTATTCTCTGAAGAATATTACTAGATGTCTGTGGAAATTTGTTTCCGTGTACATCTGTACAAAGACACAAATATACCTAAAATTCAGACTGACAATTTTGAAGATAATGAACTAAGGAAAGTAAAATGCAGAATGGCATTCAGAATCTGAATTGATGACCAGGCCTTTCCAAATGGAAATTTAGAGAATGTGTTTGTAATTGCTGAGCCTTGCGTGAAGTTATATTATAGAGATGAAAGGATCATTTTAGAATTCTTTCTGTTGCAGAAACAAGGCAGTTCTTTAAATAACTCTCAGTAGAATATTTATCTGGCTACTGTGTGAGCTGTATTATAATTCCTTCAGTAGTTAATTCTCAGTTTACCCCACTGGAGCAATAAGAGCAGCTCTATTGGCACAGAGGATAAATGAACAGATCCTTCAGGTACAAGGTAGTTTTCCAGGGCCCCAGAACTCAACTTTAGAGATACCCTGTGTCCTACAGTACTTGCACCCTCATAGGAGATGAGCAGGTATATTACACAGAGCCTATGCTATCCACTAGCAGGATGGTACATTAAGGTAAACGCACAGCACGATTAGAGAGAAAATAAAATAAGCCCTTAGCATCTTCCACTGTCTCTTTGTGTGTCTCTGAAATGCTTTTAAGGATTTGTGCCTCGGGTGGACAAGTCCTCTTTGATGTTGTCTGGCTTTGGGAAATTAGATATCATGACATCCTGTACCTGTCTCTCCTCTGCAGAAGTACCAGAATACATGTTTGCTAAAAGCATCTTGCTTGGCAATAAGACTCTTGATTTGATAAAACTAATATGTGTTTTGGGTAGATATGACTGAGACACTTTAATTCAAAGATATGACAATTGAATAATGGTGTTATAACACTGTGAAAGTTTAGATCGTTAAATTGGGGACAGGTGAGGAGTTTGCATGACCAAGACAGCTGCATGGAGACTGGGAAAATGGCAGCCACACTCTGTCTAAATAAGCACAGCAGCTACTCATCTCAGGTGAGTACTGCCACTGGAACATGGTCTTGGGTCCAAGTATTTTTCTCTCTATGTCCTTGTCTGTAGGTAAAAAAAAAAATCTTTCATCTTTAGTAGTAGAAACCATCTAAAACATTAGCTCAACATGAGCCAAAACAAGTATGTCTGGTGTGCACATGAGTGAGAGAGAGAGAGAGAGAGAGAGAGAGGGAGAGAGAGAGATGCGGGGACAAAATAGAAACAGAGAAAGAATGAGAGAATAGATTGACCTTATTGACTAATCTAGAAAGACATTTTGAAATTGAAATTCTTGTTTCTGGCAATGAAACCAATCTTTTATTCTCAGCAGAAATCGATGACTATTTTTTACAAGGAGGATAACAAAGCACGGTAGAAGATGACAAGAAAATTGGTTTATAGTTTTCTGTCTTCCACTCCAAAATTGGTGACATTGTATTTCACTTGTTATTTCTGAGTATCAGCATTTTCCCTATGAAATGAGTTTTCCATTGTGTTATGTGATTTCATGATTGTAGCTAAGATGACCCTTATGTTTTCTGCTGAAGAGGCTCCTCTTGAATAAATTAAATCTTTTAAAAAATGAATAAATATTTCATTTAACTATTTCAATGGTATCTAGTCAGCCTCAAAACTAAAATCACATTTCCTTGTACTGGCATCAGGGAGAAAGATAAGCAGTGAATGTGGCAAAGGGGAAACTAAGATTTCCAGTGAGACCACTGACCTCAGACCTGTGTCTGAAGTTTGCTGAGAGCAAGCAACTGAAAACCTAATTGCTATGGAGAATTGGAGAGAGGAACACAAGCTATATAAAAAGACTTAGGATGTCTTCCCAAACTAAACTTCCATGCTATTTGAGGAAAATTAAGGTCATGAAAGATAGTGAGAACATTTTACAAACTGGAGATTATTCTTTGAAAACAGGAAATAATATAGCATTATGAAGTCTACATTAACAGAGATAATAACTCATATTCATTGAAATGTTTTTAAAAATTTTCAGGAGAACAAAAGCAGTCAGCAACAAATCAAAACAAAATAAAAATAATTTTAAATTTAGGGCATAAAATATTTTTCTTCAGAATTATGTTTTATTTCACATTGATAGAAACCATGAAAAACATTTACAGTGTACCACACCACAACACAGCATTTCAATGGAATATTTCTTGTTATAAATAAGATCTTACTGATTTGTATAACTGAAATTTGTCTACAGTTCTTCAAGATAAAGCAGAATGACAAGAGTCAATGATTGTTTAAAATTTTTAAATCCAGATAAACATATGGCTTCATTATAAACATCCTATATAGTCCATTACCAGATTATTTCCATGACCAATTAGTACTGTAAAGATGCATTCTTAACATTGTTTTGGTAAGATGAAATACAGCAGAAAATTAACATAGTTCAGAAATATTAAGCATATATTTTGCTACAATTTTAAACTATATAGTAACTATACCATATTAATAGAGTTCTGATTAACCTTTATTACCACAAAATTTGTTTTCAAATAACTTTTACTATTAATCTCAAAATTCTGACTGTTTAAAATCAAATGATTTATGTTTTTATGTTTGCATGAAAGGCTAATTTTTAAAAATAATTTGAGGTAAAAATTTCAAATAAGACCACTGGCAGATAAAAATAAAGCAAATTTTTCTAATGGATTGTTTTCTACAGTAGTAGGTTTCAAACATATGTACAGAAAAGTAAAACTTAATGCAGCAAGGGGATTCAATAAGAAATTAGTTTTTAAGATCAGTCTTAAATATTTCTGTACATACCAGAATATGATTTAATTATTCATTCAACTGTTTACACAAAAATATTTTATTATTATCCAAATTGAAGATTCTAAATAACTAAATAAGTATATATTTGAAATAAAGTACAATTATTTGAAGTACATAATATATGAAATTTAAGTAATGTTTGGTTTCTTTTACTTTTAAAGTTATAGATTTCAAACAGCATGTGTCTATAATTCAGAATGTCAAATTACAGCATGTATTGACAGTAGATGACAGGGAGGTAATATATTTGGTCTGTTAGGAAGGATAATCATGAAAGAAAACATTTTTTTCTTGAGAAGAGAAAGTACTAAATGGTAATACTATCAAGGAAGAGAAAAACCTGGTCCCCCAAATAAAGAGGCCATTAAACGAAGAGAGCAATGTTACTCTTTGCTTACAAAAGCATTATCCTTATTATCAAGAATATGTAATAATATATAATTCTTATGTATTACAATCATTATGCATAATGAGCACATATAGAAAAATATAAGCCTTGCATGATGACTAAGCAATCGTGGAATAAATCTATGGAGTAAGTCACAACATGCACAGATCATTTATACCTAAACCAATCATTTTATCTGAACAAATTATCATTAGCATATTGGTCATTTTCAAATGATGTGATAAAAAAATCTTGTTGCTGCATTTTATTATTTTGCTGAATTATATCTGAGAAAAAGAATCTAACTGCCTCACCTATTTTAATACTGGTATATTCTGAATCATATTATACAAATATATGTGTAAAAACTTAAAAGATCATAAATTTCCCACAAGGAAATGTTATTTGTTATATATCATTGACGTGTATTTGCAAAACATTTTAACACTGCAAATATTAGAAAGTTTTAAGATTGGACGTGGGAAAAAGTTCGTGCTCTACTACAATGCTGCTGGTGTCCTACACGAAGCCTCCTGGTGACATCAGTCAATTGGAGGCAGGAGTTTATCAATGAATTGCTCGACCTCCATCACTTCCTGTTGACATGAAGTACGCACCCTGCCTTCATAGGTTTTGAAGGTTACATTGGCTGAATTTACCAACGATTTTAGTTTTTCAACAGTAAAGGAACCAAACATTAGGGGAACTAAAGGTCGCAATTTCCATGGTGCTGGAGAATAGAAATATCTTTGTTATCACCACTGATAGGACCCTGTGGAAATGAAGCCTGAAGTGGAAGCCAGCAGCTAAGTGCGGTGACACCAGCCAGTTTCTGCTGTGTGGTTAGAGCAGTGTATAAAGACAAAGCTCCTCCCTGAGAAAATCCTCCCAAAATAATTCTGTTAGAAGGAATGCCATTCTTCACCTCTTGCTTTATTAAAGCTTTTGCATTTTCTGTTGCCCAATTAATCCCAGGTTTATCTTCCTGAAAATTTGATGAAAGCCCAATGATATCAAACCAAGAAGGCATAGCCATGTTCATATTTAATGTTATAGGCATAACTGGTGCATGCGGGCAGATATATTTGATATGTAAATTTCTGATACCTGCAAAGGCTTCTGCCCACTCATGCCCAGTATCTCCCAATCCATGAAGGAAAATAATCAATCAGAACTGCTCTGCAAAGCCCCTGACCCGCATGCCTCCCGCCAGGTCCAAATAAAGTATATTTTTAAGTTTGAAATAAAAATCAATAAACAAAAATGTATGCCAGAAAGATCAAGAAAAATTGTAAATTGAATGATAGCACTGAAGACAATATAGAAGATAATTTTTTAAAATTTGAAAACAGACAAGAAGTATAAAAAGCCAGAATGAAAAGCACTGGCATATGTCTAAGAAGAAACACAGATTTTGAGAAAAGAAAGAGCTGATAAGAAGGCAATATTCAAAGAGTTATTTAGATTTTGTCAGAAATTTAAACAGATATTTGCTCAGATAGAAATTGTACAGAGTTTTACCCAATCTCTATTGCAGCTGGTTTAGTGTTTCTGTTTTAATCCACTTCAATTTGATCCACTTCAGTTTTAGTTTAGTGCATAGTGAAAGATATGTCTAGTTTTAATCTCTGGCAAGTTGATATCCAGTTTTTCCAGCACCATTTATTAAAAAGGGTATCTTTCCCCCAGCTAGGTGTTTAGCTCCTTTGATAAAGGTGAGGTGACTGAATATGTCTGGAGGTGTTTCTGCATCTTCTAATCTGTTCAATTGATCCTTGTGTCTTTTTTTTTTTTTTTTTTTTTTTTTTTTTTTTTGTGCCTCTACCATGATGTTTTTAGCTTTGTAGTATAGTTTCAAGTTGGGAATTGTGATACCTCCTACCATGTTTTTGTTGCCTAGTATTGCTTTTGTTATTCTAGGCCTCTTCTTATTCCAAATGAATTTTTGGATTGTTTTCTCTCGTTCTGTGATGTATGCTATTGGATTTCCAATTGGGATTGCATTGAATCTATATAGTGATTTGGGAAGTAGGGCTGTTTTTCACTATAATGCTTCTTTCTACAAGGAGCAACGGATGTCTTTCCATTTTCTGATAGACTCTTCAATCTCTTCTTTCAGAGTGATACAGTTTTCAGAGTAGAGTCTTTGATTTTTTCAAAGAGTAGATATATTGAATATTAACAGTCAGAAACATAAAATTACATATTTCAAATTAAGTCAAAGAAAAAAATTATTAATTAACAGAAGTCAGGAAAAAGAAGCAAAGTTATTTAACAGAAACACAAATATAAAGGCAGAAATTAGTCCGAGTGTCTCAGTAATCAGTAAAAAGTATAGTAGATGTAGCTCACCTATTAAGATAGAAATTATCAAGAGTATTTTAGTTTTTTAGAATAAACAAGTCAAGAAAAAGACAAAACTGCACTGAAAAGTTGAAAATAAAGGAATACAAAATATATACTGGGCAAGTGAAAATCAATAGCCACTAATATTTTGGTTCAGTTTGGTCAAAAATAGTCTTTTTAGAAGTGAAGCACAGATAGCATCAGGAAATAATCTGTGACAATTTAAGGAAAGAAGAATTAACATTTTATACTGGTTTTTCAGATAGTAAAAAATGTGAAATAGTTCCCCAGCACATTTTATGAAACTTATCCAAACTGGATCAGAATACAGAAAATAAAAATTATAAAAGTCAAGTTTCCTCTTGTTTCCTTTAGCTAGCTGATAATCCAATCAATAGTCTCAATTATTTCCCTCTACTAATTCTGAAAAAATATCTGGGCCATTATAAATGATTTGTAGGACCTAAATGCAGTTTGTTTTTACTTGCATCTGTTTCCTCACCAGAATATTGCATCATCAATCAATACGGGTGCTGAACCCTAGCTTCTCTAGGTATGATTGTTTCCATTAGATTATCTGCACTAAGAAGCAGATAACCATAACCACCTGGGAAACTTAAGAATTCCTTGGAAACTTCTCTTAGTGCATATAGCATTGTCATAGTTGAAGATGATCAGTACTATTGAATTCTATAGCATTAGAAGCTTCTAGAATTACACAGCACATTACCAAAATTTAGAAGATACTTCAATTTTATACTTTGACATTAATTTTACTGTCACATTTTTAGACCTATGAATCTTTAAATCAATATGCTGAAAGTAGATAATATCTTGTAGAATCTCAGCTCCATCATCAATGACTTATAGTTTCATTTTATATTTTTTAACTTACATGGACACAAATAAGGCCCTGGAGGAGGCTGGTATTCTCACTTTTACTCCTGCCTTCCTCTAAAGCCAAGGGTATATTTAGTTCCAACAAGTACCACAAAGTAATACATAGACAATGGGTTATTTTTAGAATTTTAAAATTCTAAGTTGTTTCACTTGCAAATACATAAACTATAAATGAATAAGTAATAGACTATAAGTAATTCATCTGAAAGAACTGCTAAAACTAGACATGACATGCTGGTAATGATAATATTGTATCATCAAAAATATACTGGCAGAATATGAAAACATTCTTTTGAATTTGGATAGGCTAAATACTTTTTAAAGATCCCTATAAATTCAACTTTATATGTCTGTAAATAAAGATACATTTTTGCATCCTTATACATTTTCCATTTATTTATTTATTTATTTTTAAATTGCCTTTATTGGTAGATTTTAGGTATACAGTACAGTTACATCATCATTGGGATCTTGTACCTTTACATGACAGGTCTTGTTCTCATTTTTTTCCCTTGTCCTTGCCCTCCCTTCACCCCCCACCCCATTTACAAACACTTTATTTCCATTTTTTCATTTTCTTATATTTTTTTCTTTTCCCTTATTACCTTTCCCCTACCCTTCCCACTTTCCCTACACACGCACACACACACACACACACACACACACACACACACACACAAAACTTAGTGGTTTACAGAAAGAGAAAATAATTAAATGTGAGGTGAGCTAAAAACAAAAATAGATCCTAATTTGTGTCTCTATAGCGCATACATTTATGAAAAACAATAGGTGTAGTAAGAGTAAATATGAAGAGTAGAATGTTCACCAATAGGTTAAATTAACTGGCAAATGTGATTTAAGCTTGCTGTTTTCTTAGTCAGATTTGTACTCAGGAGAACTGGATCAGCATGACTGTAAATGTCAGAATTGGATTTTTAATGGAATGGTTGCCATTCTAACTTCTGGTCATAGAACCAGCTGACCCTGCTGCTGACTCTAAGGCATCTGTTTCTCTCATAAACTATCTGTGGTTCTTGTAACAGAGACCTTTTTTCCTGATTTATTTTTGCTGATGTTTGTGTTTCCCAAAATATTGTTGAGAGAACTTCAGCAAGGCCTCTGAAGCAGTACTTGGGAGGCAGGCGTTCTTCACCGGCTTTGTTACAGAGACAGAAGGTAACAATCGACTCGACACCTGCCCCTGTGGGTCACAGTGAGGGCCAGTGACCCAGCCTGCAATAGGAAGCAGAGCAGATGACCGAGGTGCTAATGTTTTGAGAAGAAGGGTGTGTTTGCTTTGTGATGTCTGAATCCGAACTCTTTGCTTTATTTTGTTTCTTTTTTAAAAAAATAATTTTATTGGTACCATTTAGATATACATGATGATCACATTCATCATAGGGCATTTGTGCCTGTACATAGTATATTTTGTTTCTTTTTTTCCCCATTTCTTTCTCTCCCTTCAACCCCTCTTCCCTTCCTTATTTACAAAAGCTTTGTTTGAGGTTTTATCCGTCTTTTCTCATTTTTTTCTTTTCCCTTTCTTCTTTTCTCCCTCCCCTTGCCTAGTTCCCTTCTCATTTGAGTATTTTCTTCCTATTTCACAATATCTTCTATACATTTTGGCTCTAAGTTACACTTTTGGTTTCTCATACTAAAGAACATGAAATTTACTTAAGCATGTCTGATTTATTTCACCTAAAAGTATGGTCTCAAGATACATCGGTTTACCTAGAAATGTCTCAAGTCTATCTATCTTTACGGCTGAGTAGTACTCCACTGTACAAAAACCCCACATCTCCTTTATCCATTCATCAGTTGATGGACATTTTGGTTCTTGACTGTGTCTTTCTTTGTGTCTTTGAAGCTACCAGTCGTGGATTCAAAAGGTAGCAAGACAGAATTTTACTCTTTCATTAATTTGATGGATTGAGGATGTGTCACAGATATACTGGAGGATCTTGGTGAGGACTCGGTGGCCTGACAGTTAATTGGAGGAAACGCTGTGTTACACAGACTATCATGGGAGAAAGCTGAGTGGCTTCCTCTAAATATAGTGACAGGACAGCGTGGTTGAGAATGTCAGGAACTTGGAGGGACAAAATGGTAAGAAAATATCTGCTTGTTGATATGAAAGTTCAATATTCATTGTTTTTGGAACTGGGGATCCAACTTGGGACCTTGTGCTTGTGAGGCAGGCGGTGGCACAACTGAGCTAAATCCCTGGCCCCAAGTCAATATTAATTAAAAAAAATACAACAGAAACCTTCTTGATCATGCTTTTACCACACAGGCTGGTACCTGGGATAAACTCTAAAACAGTACAGTGGGCTCTAGAAGGTGCCCTGTATTTCTACCCCCCAGAACTACTCTGAGCCAATCTAGTTGAGTGTTTCTTATTCAAGTTGATACAATCAATTAACTATCACCGTCGATAAAAACATTTTACTTAGTATAGTGTAGAAAATGGTTTGGAGAATGGCAAGACTGAAAGCAGGGGCTTGACCTTAGATAACTGTCCTAGTATTCTACAGAGAATGCAGAAAGTGGTAGTGTAGTAGTTGAGAAAAGAAAAATATATAACAAGTGACATTAACTAATTTTAAAAGTAGTAAAAAATGAAGCCTCCAATTTAAAAAATCAAAAGGACCAAGTGTATCTACTCACATTTCTTACCCCATTATATTTCTATGTCACTTCTTCTCAAATGGTTAATTTAACAAGGCCACTTTAAGGCAAAAATACCAAAAACAAATAACTAACATAGCAAGAATCACAGAGGTGCCGGTCCTTTCTAACTTTTCATGTGTTTCTATGGAAATATACCATCATCTTTGGTTTGCATACAAGTTATATATTGTCCACTGCGCATTCTGATCTTGAGAAGCAGATTTTCAAAAACTTTTTGAAAAAATAAGGTTAGTGTTTACCTATAAATCTAAAGATACAGCTGGTAGCACTTAGAACAATGAAACCATGAAAATGATCAGAAGCATCATTTAGCAGATAGCGCTGTGATAAGGGCAATTTTTCTGAATTTAGTGAGCAAACAAGAGTCACCTATAGGGAAACAGGAAGACTTTCCTCAATAAAAGAGGGGACCAAATGCTTCAATACAAACGTGATAATTAGTGACAGAATTCTGTACTGGTAACTTAGAAGTGGAGATCAAATCAACTGCAGTTATGGCAATAATCAAGATAAATCATAGTTTAAAGAAGTGTTTTAAAAGTAAAAATTAATGCAAAACTATAATGAATATAACACAAAAAGATTAAATAAATCAAAATGATACCATGACTTTGCTAGGCCATAGTGAATTTGGAAGCAAAAGAAAAATCAATAATACTAATCCTATCGTAAATAATATTCACAACTCATAAATGACCCTGCCAGAATAAATCTTCTATGTAATATATTTACAAAACAATACTAATTTTATGTATTTAACCTGGTATATCGTTTTTTATATACCAGAAAGTTAATCTTCAAAGAATAGTTAAAATGATATTTCCATCATTATCAAGTACGTTACCAAAAGAAGAAAATTCAACAAGAGCTCTTTGAAAGTTTTCATTCATATAGTATGACTCTTATTTATTAAGATAGGTAATATGGAATTCATTTTTATGACTTCATCTAAGGAAAAAATCAATGTTTCCCATTTTTGGTATTAGAATCATATAGAGTTTCTTCCTAAATAGAAAAAAGAAGGTAGTGATGAAACTTAAACTTTTATATTAGCTTTATTTTCAGTTCAGGAATGTAATTACTCTGTCATTGGCCAAATAATTTTTGTAGCTGGAGGTAAATGATGGCATCTAGAGAAGGGTGAACAATTTCTTTATGTGTAGGCATAACCCTTACAATAATTAATTCTGAAAATCTCTATAACATTAAGTCAAAGTTTGAATTCTCTGCAAGCAAAAATCTCAGAGCCTTTCAAGTTATACAACAAATTATACCAAAATACAAATTAGTTGAAATTTTTCTTCTATTAAACATATACTGTTAGTTCGCATGACCAAGTGTTTAACTCAATTTAATAATTTTATTATTAGTACAATTTTAAAGCAAGAAAGATTACAAACTCTGAGTTCCAAAACTCAATGTGTTAGTGATTCTTCCTATGCAGTAATGTTAGAACTTAAGCCCCCTCAGCATACATATTAAACAGGAGTAGGTAAAACTAAAGCGCATTAAACATTTAAATACTTACGAACAGTAATAATAATAAAATGCTAAAGGTAATAGAGTCAATCGCCAGGTTATAAGGACAGCCCACAAATCACGGATAAAAAATTAATATTTTAGTTAACTGCATGTCAGTTCCATATAATAACAAGGACGGTACCATTAGTGTCTCATTTCTCATGAGAAAAATGAAGTTCTTGGAGCCCAAGTAACTTGCCCAAGGCTGCCTAACTGGTAAGTCTAGGGGGTGGTGAGAAGAAGGCAAGCCTGTGGGGTGTGTGTGTGTGATGTGAGTATTGACAATATGTGAAGTGGGGAGCCACTTACAAGCAGAGGAAAAATCTCTGAAAAATACCAACTCCACACAAGGAGTGTAAATGTAATGTGTTACAAACATGTACAGAAAAAGGGAAGGGGATCGGGGGAAGAGGTAGGGAAGAGAAAGGAGATGGAAAAGGAATTAAGATTTGTTATGTATGTGTACCGACTTCCCTTAATTAAGGTAAATGTAGTATTATGTACTACACACATCTGCTAGTAAACAGAAACATTGATAAATCACATGCAGGTGACAGTGACCATCTCTTCTGTAAATACTATTCTCAATCTCACCTCCCTTTGAAAGTCTTGAATACATTCCCTGAACTGACATCAATTTGATTTTAGAAAATGGAGTTCAAGACAGCTTTAGGGGTTGCCATGATAGAGAAGAATCTTACCGAGGGAGGTAAAGTGAAAGCCAAAGCACAAATTTAAGTCCAGCTAGGCCTAAAAAGATGAACTCATCTTTCTTCATTACATTAACATTTCAAAACACAGCATCAAACATGTATTAAACACCTTGTCTGATACTAAGGTAGGCTTAGTAGCAAATTTAATGAAACATAATTGACCTCAGAGGACTATAAAATCAAAGTAAATTTTTACATTTACTTCTGCAATCTTCAGTGATTTTAATAAAAAATCACCATGATTTTCCCACAGTTAGGACATATTTAAGGAAAAGGAAATTTTTATTAATATGAAAATAGAAAACAATATGTACCAAGTTACTTTCTATTAGGTCTATATCACATTGTTCTGTGTTTTTAGCCATTTTCTACATTAAAGAAATAGGCAAACTCATGGAGAAATATATATTTTTTACTTTTGTTTTGCTTATTATTCATGAAGTTCTGCAAGCATTCTTGTTATCTTCTAAGAAGTATTTGTGTGTGTGTGTGTGTGTGTGTGTGTGTGTGAATTACAAGAAAAATGATGCTGTGGAAAGTTAAAGAGTAAACTTCATGATGCCTGACCATCACACAAAGCATTTATTGTATTGTTTCAGGAGTTACCAATCACTACTTTCTCCAAATGCAGTCAGTAGTATCCCTCATCATATTATACAATGATGAGACAAGGTACTAACTTCTCTTTTAGTTTGCTGCTATTTGCGATGAATGATAGCTTCTTCATGGTTACCCGAGGAATACATAAAATGTAAAATAGCGTTGTGCTTGACACAAGAAACCGTTCCCAAACCCAGCTCTAGTCCTCTGATCATTCCTGTAGAATACCTGCATCATGTACAACAAATCTTACTACTTTTGCCCTCAGATGCTATTCATGCAGCTTGGTTTGTTTCAGAAACTGGAGCTCAGACAATCATGATAGTTTTACCCTAAAAAATTGTAAGAAAAAATTGTTTTCACAGTTAGCAGACTAAGCTGTCAAAAGTCATCTTTCCATTAAAATGATAATATGCATTTAGGTCATTGTATTGTTCCTACCTAAAGCAACATTTCTATTCAAATATCCTATATTTTCTACATCAATCTCATTAGAGTTCTGCTTTATCCAAAGGGTTGTCGAATTAGACAAAAGAAAATTGACCAACGTGAAATGTCCTTGTTATTTCTGACATGAAAAAATACTGAATTGATTGAAACAATTCAATTGATTGATTGATTATTTTAACCTCAGAATCCCAAATACTTCTTTAAACACCAAAGTAGTACAAAAATTCATGGTTTTAAGTATATACTTTTTCATCATAATTCCTTGACAAATACAGTAAAAAAAGCATAATTAAGAAAATTACTTTTTTTGTGTCTAATTTGCATTTTTATTTAATTTTCAAATGAATTTGAACATTTCAACGCTAAAAGAATATGTCATTAATGTCAAGTAATAGATAACCTCAATCACTCCAACAGAATGAAAGTTATTTTTTCATTAAAATTGCGTTCATTGGTTGGTTGGCTAGATTTTTTACTTTTGAAGTATTATTTCTGCAGAACATAACAATATTATGAGAAAATGAAATGGCCAAAATAATGATACCTGTTAACAGTTCCCTCAGGGCTCTACTTCTAAACAAGCATTTGTAAATTAGCGTGCATAATGTTGAGTCAATAATTTGTTGCCCTGGTATTAATTAAAATGAAATAGCATTTATAAATACCTACTGTGTCCTGTCATATTTGTGTCACATCCTCTGTAAGGGAACACATATGAGAGAAATTAAGGTAAAAAACAAAGGCTTCTCTGGAATAAGTTGTTTCAAAGTAAATTGAAGTGACTGGTTAAGGAGGAAAAGAAAGTTTGGTAATATTAGTAAAACGATCAAGGATGTTTCTCCTTTTTCTTCTGCTCTCCTTTTCTTCCAGAATTAAAACTTTCATCCCCATTGCTCTAATGATGGGTGGAAGAAGTAAATAAATTACAAAAATAGATTCTTTCTTCAACCTAGATTGCATAAAAAAATGGAGTGGAAAATATTGCTTAAGTGAAGAAATTCTTTTTAATTTTTTCTTTATCTATAAAGTGATCATAAGTAGCACTGCATTGTAGAAATATATATGGAGATAATATGCTTAACATTCAACAGAAATACTTTCTGAATCCACTTAAAATATATTAAATTATTTTCTTCCTTACATGGTTTATAAAACTCTGATTATACTATCATAACCTCCAATATCTTCTTGAAAATATCCATATCTTCTTGAAAATATATGAGACTCTGGTCCCAGAGAAGAGATACTTTAAGTGGTTCCACATTTCAAGACCTTAGAAGCAATTACAAATGACAAACTCAAATCTGCTCAAACTTTATGTAATTAAAATAATTTCAGAATATTAAAATAACATTAATGAGAGAATATACTCAGAAATAAAATGAGAGTACAATTCAATTTCTTATAAATAAAATAATTTCATCAAAATATAATACATTTAGAAAACTTATAAAGTAGATTATATGTAAATTTTCATTTATTTGATAAGAATTTAAAATTGAGTTGGAACTTTTAATTTATTTAAGTCTTAAGTAGGAATGATCAAAATACCTGCACTTGAAAGAAAGCAGTATATTCGAGATAGAACAATATTAGTGATCTTCCAGCACTCTAAAATTTGTCTTCTTAATTGTGCCTCAGTTTATACTTCCAAAATCACAAATATAACATGTTGAGTACTATGTTTCTTGCTAGTCCATGGTAGGCAGATTCTAGTTTCTTTTTTTGATACCAAGGTTCAAACTTGGGACCTTGCACTTGCAAGGCAGGCAGTGGAACCACTGAGCTAAATCCCCAGCCCTAAGATTCTAGTTTCTTTAGTGTCTTCTCTTCCCCATCAGACCCATCACATCCTTATAAAGTCATCCTGAGATTTAACCCTACCTCCAGATCTGATGGTCATGAAGTCACATGAGTATACGTGCTGAGCATGAGAAGATGTCTTGTCAGCCATTGATCTCACTGGAGGTTTCCGAAGAGTCCTTACACACAAGACATCTTACTTTTTAACAAGGGTACATGCTACTTAGAAGGCTTAGAGGGTTCAAGGAGTCAGGATTCAAGATTTTCGAGTACACCTGAACCAAACATCCTTCATCTCCAGGGTCAGAAGCATGCTTTTTCCTCTATTAAAGCTGAGACTGGCATAGGAAATGCCCCTGAACTAAGAATAATGTTGCCATTTTAATAATCAATCATTGTTTCATATCCAGGTTTATCTTTCGTCTGGCTTGAAGAGATGATGATCCCTTTAAACACCGTTAAACAGATTTTCAACTTTTATGAGTCGCTTTAAAGTCACAATTGAGCCTGTCATTTTATCTTTTCAACACACAAATGGTGCATGGCAATATTTGCATAATTCCCATGGCACTTATAATTCCTATTTTGCATACTTCTCAACTCTCATAGACCTTGAGCAGCTAGTGTACACCCTCCCCAGGTATATCTTATCTAAACTCACCATAAGTGATAGTCTGAGCAGCCACATGTCCAAGTCACCCACTGTCAGCACTCTTCCTATCACAGTTGCCTGTGCTCTCACTGCCACCCCATAAATGATCCAACTAACTCTTCAGGGGCATCTTTAAAGGCTTTTCCTGGAAACAATTTCAGTAATATCTAGGTCAGCTTCTCTAGAAACACAGTTTGATAAATAATTTTCTGATTCAAAATCCTCAGGAGAAAAGGAGTAAGTGGAACAGTATTAGATATGGGGGTGACTGACATCGGCGTTAGTAACAACAAGCAAAATATGAAATCAAGCTAAGCGCCCCTCAATGGATGAAGGAAAATGTGGTTTATGTACCCGATGGGATATTACCAAGCCATAAAACAGAATTAAATCCTGTGCTTTGCTGCAACAGAGTTGAACCTGGAGGACATCACGTTAAGTGAAATAGCTCAGGTAAAGAAATATAAACAGTACATTTCCCCACTTATATTTGGAACCTAAAGAAATCAGTCTTATACAAATGGAAGTAGAATAGTGGCTACCAGAGTAAAGGAAGACTAGTAAGGAGAAGGCAGGTAATGACAAGAGTATGCTTGTGGGTACAGGGATGTGCCTTATTAGAGGAAATAAATTCTAGGGTTCTATAACATAGAGGTGAAAGATGATTGACAACAATTAATTATTTCAAAGTTGTTAGTAGAGAGAATTTTGAGTACTCATTACCATCACAAAGAAGCTAAAAATGTTTGCACTGATGGATACATCAGTATCCCTGTTCCAAACAAGAAACAAAAAAATAGAAATGTAAGCTTAATGACGATTAACCTAAAAAAGGCGAAGAGCCTAGCCACTGAGCTATCACTTAATACCCACCAGGATAGCTCAAATAAAAAATGACAACTGACAAACGTTGGCAAGAATGTGGAGAAACTGGGACCCTCATACGTAGCTGGTGGGAATATAAAATGCTACAGCTACTTCACAAAACCATTTGACAATACCCAGCAAGTCAAACAGAATTACCACGTGCCCGGGCAGTTCCACTCCTGGGTCTACACTCAAGAAAGCTGGAAGCCTATGTTCATATAAAAACTTGCAGATAAATATTCCTAGAAGCATTTTTCCATAACTTGCAATAGCCATAAGCCTGAAGCAACACAAATAGGCATTAACTAATGAAGGAATAAATAAAATGTGGTGTTTCTATACACGACAATATTATTCAACAATAAAAACACAGATTTTTTTGCAAACTTTTGCCATTAGGCAGTTATCAAGCTCTGGCTGCTTGGGGTTAAGGGGATAAGAGAAAAGAAGCAGCAGGTCCCATATAAATGTTGGCTCTAAGTCAGCTCAGGGCAATTCCCTTGTGAAAGATCAGGTGTGAGTTTATTAGCAGGTGTGTCAGAAACACAGGTGACAAGAGCGTCTTAGACAATAGGGAATGTATAGTCATCCCGTCTCCACTCCATCATTCTCGGGCTGTGTAGAAATGGAGCCTTGCACTGAGGCTGGATTTCCTTCAGACACATGCAGCTTTCTGAGCTGGAAAACCATGTATGTCCTCTATAAATCTTCCCCAACAGGGCCTTGGTGTAAGAGCAGAGAGGAGAGGAGAAAATGAAAGGTATAATTTTCTCTCTTCCACTTCTCATTTGACTCCATCAGGACTATGGAGAAAACTGTTTATTTTATTCTCAATTTTTAAAGAATTTTTAGTAGAGTTTTAGAGGAATAACAGTTTTTCTTCATTTCAACATAAAATAAATTCAAGCCCATAGTGCAGTGCTACACTTTGGCAATTGGATGTTTCTGAATTACATAACCCAGTAGCAAAAAGAGTGGCACATTTTTTAAAAATTTAGATGTGTTAAGTTTATTACAAATATTAAAAGGGAAGAAAATTGAGATGAACTTTCTTTTCTTTTTTTTTTTTTTTTTGGTACTGGGGATCAAACTCGGGTCCTTATGCTTTCAAGGTAGGCGGCAGAACCACTGAGCTAAATCCCCGGCCCGAGGTGAACTTTCTTTTATAAGTATATTTTAAAAATACAAGGACCCAAAAAGGGTAAGAGTGAAATGTTAAAATGTTTTAAAAGTTGAAAATGTGAAGGCATTTTTTTCAGTGTCTCTAATATATAATTTGGTATAATGTTTTTCCTGGGAAAATTTTATTGAAAAGTCAAACAGAGTTTGAAAATTTAATTTTTCCAAATCCATGAAAAATTATAGTGGCACAGTTTGTAATAGCTAAATCTTGGAAACAGCCCATTTGCCCATCCGTTGGAAACTGGATAAAGAATATGTGGTTTTTCTATAAAATGGAATATTGCTCAGCCATAAAGAATGAGATTCCTTCATAGGAAAATGGATACATATTGAAGATATACTCATCAATGAAATAAATAAGTCACACATGTGTAAATACCGAATAGTTTCTCTGGTGTGAATAAACTGCAATAATACATAAGATCCTAATAAGATTACTGACATTTAGAAAAGGGAAGAAAGGAGCTAAAGGTGTAGGGAAGGTGGGATGGGTAGGGGAAGGGTAATAAGGGAAAAGAAAAAAATGTGAGATAATGAAAAGATGGAAATAAAGTGTTTGTAGATGGTGAGGGGAGGAGGGGTGAAGGGAGGGCAGGGGTAAGGGGAAAAAATGAGAACCAAGACTTGTCATGTAGAGGTAAAAGATCCCAACAATGAATGTAACTGTACTGTATCCCTAAAATGTACCAATAAATTCAATTAAAGCTGAAAAAGAAAAGAAAGAAAAAGGAGGTACACTTACAACTGTTTCCTGGATGTATACTGAGGAATTAAGAACAATTTTTCTGTTAAAAGAAACATTTCATGATTTAGTAAGTGAAAGTTTAAGGCAGAATGGAGCACATTTTGCAACTTGTCATCACATTCTCAAGGTTGCATTATTACTTCTCAATTTTCTCTCAGCCTCAGTAACAAACTACTGAACAAAGCCCAAAAATGAGTGCTGTTTTGATTTTTCATGAATGGTTTGACCACATCATGAGACAGAGCAACATATTTTTTTTTAAATAAGTGAGTATAGTTGTGGTACTGGAATGTAGATATAACAATTTTTAGCTTTATTGAGTGAAAAATGATAAACTGATAAAAATTTTTGATCTATGATTACACCCAAG
Source organism: Fukomys damarensis (assembly GCF_012274545.1). NCBI lineage: Eukaryota > Metazoa > Chordata > Mammalia > Rodentia > Bathyergidae > Fukomys > Fukomys damarensis. The sequence continues at coordinate 31,250,144 of NW_022900913.1, forward strand.
AAACCATTGCCACAATAAAGACAATAAACATATTTATCTCTTCCCCAAATTTCTGTACGCCTCTTTGTCTTCTATCCCCCGTACATCCCTCTCTGGCTTCACTATCTTTCCCCAAGGATCTCCTGATCTTAGTTCTGTTATTATGTATTAGTTTGCCTTTTACAGAAGTGTAAATAAATGGAGACATGCATGTGTATGTGCTCATGTACATATGTATGTGGTCATGTTTTGTCTGTCTTCTTTCATTCTGTGTAATTATTTAGGTAGTTAGGTTGGTGTATATGGTAACAATTTGTTCTTTTATATTGGTGTGTAATATTCTGTTATAAGGATGTGCTACAATTTGCTCCCCAACTCAACTATTGATGGCTATCTGTGTTGTTTCTAATTTGGGGCTATTAAAATAAATTTTCTACAAATTTTTATGGGCAAGTCTTTGTGTGGATATGTATTTCCATTTCTTGGGTAAAAGTCTAACAATAGAAAGTCTGGATCATATGGTAGGCAAATGTTTAGCTTTCTAAGGCATCATCAAGCTGTTTTTCCAAAGTGACTTTTTACTATTTTACATTGTCTCTAAATTACTCAAAGTTTTTTTGGATATAATGCCAACCTCATGCACTATAAAACTTTTGAAATGAATTAGATTTTATCGAATTAAAATCTGTTGTTCAAAAGATGCCACTAAGAGAATAAACAATCCATAGACCCGGAGAAAATATTTGAAAATGTTATCTACAATAAAAGGTGTATACTGAATATATACAGAACTCTCAAAACTCAATATTGGCTAAGAATGACCCTAAATACAAAATGACTAACATTTTTAAAGAGATAGTTCTTCAAACTGTCAAGTATGCATGTGAAAAGATGTGTAATGCCATTAGTTCTTAGGGCAATACAAATTAAAACTATAAGGAGAAACTACTATACACCTATTGTAATGGCTTTAATTGAAGAGATCACATCAAAATTTAATGAAGATGTGAAAGAACTGGAATTATTATACATTTCTGATAGAAATAATACTTTTGTTGTCTATTGAGTGAATACCATGTTAGTTTCTGTATTAACTTCATTTTTTATATATTGCTGACTCTGAATAGTTTTCCTCACATCTCACATTCTTCCTAAAGAATATAAGTAAATCTTATTCATACTTACAAAATTCTTTTGCCTCTTTTTATTAAATGATGTATTATCACAACTTTTTTCTTGAAACAATTTCTTCTTCTTCCTCTATGAAGCCACATTCTCTTTTTATCTGTCCTTTATGATTGTCCTATTCAGAATTATCTCACGTGTTTTTTCTCTTCTTATCCTTACATACTGGTGTTCTTGGACCTCTGTCTTAAACTTTGCTCTTCCCCAGTGTTACAGACTCCATAAGGCAGTTAACCTTATTCAGTCGCGATGTTACAATGGCATACACACTGATTATTTGCAATTGTTGACATTGTATCTGTCCTTCTACTGCTTAAATCATTTCAGTTGCTTCTTATAACCTCTAGATAGTCTCTTCAGGATGGTAAAGTTTTGTTAATTGCAATAAATAAATATATAAACAAACCTTGGGCCCACCTTTCCCTAACAAATATTTTCTTAACTCTTTCCTCATGCACTTTAGTTTTGACCCTACCAAATTCTTTCTTCAAGCATACCATACGCTGTTTTATTTCAGGGCATTCTCATATGTTGTTCCAACTTCATGGAACATTCTTTGTGTTTCTCTTGTCTCTTTTGCCTTGTGAACTTATATATAACTTCTGCTTATCCTTCTACCTCCTTATCCAACAGGAAGCTTCTTTGGATCTTCTTAGGCATGATTGGATGTCTGAACTGAGCAAATGTCCATCACCCCCATAACAGTACATAATAGTTACGGTGACACTGAGTTGTCTGAATTCCTCATTAGAAGGATAGCACTCTGAGGACATAGGCCACATCTGCTATCAATATCACAATACCCTTACATTTAAAACAATATCTATTTCACATGGTCAATTATGTGAAATAGGAAGAAAAGGGCTAAAGGTGTAGGGGAAGTGGGAAAGGTAGTAAGGGAAAAGAAAAAAATAGGAGAAAATGAAAAAAATGGAAATAAAGTGTTTGTAAATGGGGAGGGGAGGAGGGGGTGAAGGGAAGGCAGGGGTATGGGTAAAAAGTGGGAACCAAGACCAGTCGTGTAAAGGTAGAAGATCCCAATGATGCATGTAACTGTACTGTATACCTAGAATGTACCAACAAACTCAATTTAAAAAATTAAAAAAAGAAACTCATTCCCTAGAAGATGAAATAAATTAGCAATTGGAAAATTAAAAAATCAATATCTATTCACTTAATTTCAGTTTGAATGCATACATGAATACATTAATAAATGAATAAAGAAATTAGAACCTCTATGCTCACTGAATGGGAGCCTGACAGAGAAGTCAGAAAACAAAGAGAGCTAAAGTATAGGAATTTATGTGCACAGAAACAAAAATGAACAAGCCTTTGGTAGATGAGAAAGGGTTGACCCAGTCAACTTTTACAAATAAATATAAAAGACTTTGGTGTCCTACTTTAAGGCAGAATATCACTGTCTATATTTGTAGAAGTGCACTATCCATCAAAGGTAACGAATTCAATTCAACCAGAAAGAAAATGTGTAAAGAATTGACTATAACAGTGTTGTAAACACTGCTAAAAAAGTAGAAGATGGCTGGAGATCAAAGAAGGAAGCTGTCTCGCTGAAGTATGACGATCCTAAGTGTACCCAAACGTGGCATGGGTCTTAGCAAAAAGAAGCTCATCAATACCAAGCAAATATAACAAAAATCATTATTAAAAAAGAAAGAGGAGGAGGAGAAAAGAAGCAGGGAAAATATAAACCATACAATTTTAAGTGCTTAAAAAAATACCTCAGCATTAGTATTCAGTTTGTACTTGTTCCTTCCTTCATCTTTTACTTATTTCATTTAATCTTTTTATTGTTAATGAACTCAAAGTTTCCTCAATGTTTTTAAAGATTATCATATAAAGATATCATATATCACTGGATTATCATATATTTTTCAAAAAAACACATGACACTTAACTTTATTGATCTCCACACTATATTCAATGGGTGATCAAAATATATGATGACTTTTAAATTAAAAAACATCATTTAACATTGCCATTAATTCTCCTCAAAATTCTCCCTTTCACTTCCAGTACTCTTATCTAATCATTCTTGTCACTTTGGGAAGCAGTTCTAGAAGGAGCGCCTTTATTCACCAGATCTAGACTTGCACAACTTCTGAATCTTCCCCAGAGTAACAAATGACCATGAAAGGTAGATGCTTTGAAATGATTCACAAACATCAAGGCACCCATAACAGTGCAACTAGTCTCATGAAAGAGGCCTTCCATCACTGCTGCAGAGACTGGTAGGAGCTATTCAGTAACTGTGTTTAAAGAGACAGGAAGGACTTTGGGGGACATTAATGGCAATGTGCCTTTTTTACTATAATCACTTTAAATTTTTAAATGCACTGTATTTTTATAATATCTCACATGAAACTATCCATTTGATATGTGAGTGTCATTGGTTATTGAGGGTGATTAACAACTATATCACAGATCATATTAATATGAATCCTTTCAACCTGGGAAACAGCAAAGAGACCAGTAAGGAGTGAAGGAGGTTTTCAGCAGAAAAGTGATGTATTCATTAGTCTTTGTTTAATTCAATGGCTAACTACTATTGAATTTTATTCCTGGAAAAATACTATAAATATTTACTTATGGATATTGGCAAAGCAAACTCAAACTTCTCTTATCTTTTGCATACACAAGCAAATCCCTGCCCAATTTTGATTTCAAAACTCGTGGAAACATTTTAAGAATTTGTTTGCTCAATTCACAACTTTTCTATGAATACCCTGGCTTTATCCAAGTCTAATTTGCTCACTGAAGTTATTCTTCTTTGATGTGATATTTCAATGAAAAATGTATGGAAAAATATATTAGAATCCACCAGAAGATCTAAGTTCATATATATGTATGCATGGGTATATATGTCTATAAATATGCTGTCTGTCTGTAAAAGCAATAATTCAGCTGAAATAAACAAACTAAGTTTTTAGTTTTACATATGATTAATAGTCATTTCACCGGTTGTTTTCAGAATAAATTTTATGGTGGATGTTTGAAGTTTACAAAATGGTACCATGGGATGCACATAGAGAGCAAAGTGGTTACTATAATGATTTAGTTACCATAACTACCGTCTCACATAGTGAACTTATTTTGTGAAGAGAGTGACTAAAATCTACTTATCCCTGCTACTGTTACTCTCCATTTGTATTTTCTGTATTTTCCTTAGGCTCAGGCCTGTTTATGCTCCAGTGTATTAGAGCCCACAGCGCAACACCACCGTCTCCCCGTTTGACTCTTCTCCCCCAGTCCCTCAATTTGTGAGGCTGGGCCTTGCTCACAACCCGGGTTCTTCCTCTGACCACCGATCTACTGCATCCACGAACAAACTGAAGCTTTACAGGGCCCAAATGCGCTGAGTCTTAGAGATTTTCAAGGTTTAAAACTTTTTTTTTTCTTCATCGTTACATTGTTATATAAAAGGCCGGATTTGGAAAGAAAAATTAGGGCTTTCAATCCTAAAGATAGCAGCACAATGACTTTAGTAAAAATGTGCTAAGTAGGTGAAATGATAAATATGGAGATACAGAATAATAACGTGGATAACCAGGTGCAGTAGGGCAAGCCTGTAATCCCAGCTACTCCAAGGAGGATTGCAGGTTTTTGGGCAGCCTGTGCAATTTATGAGAACTTGTCTCAAACAAAAAAGGTTTTCAACAGGGTTGATGTAGTTTATAGTAGAATGCTCGCTTAGCATGTGGAAAGCTCTGGGGTTGATTTCCAGTATCATATAAAACAAAAAATAAAAACACAATACAGGAAATAAGAAGAAAGAAATTACCTTTGTGCATCATAAGAAAAAAATACAGAAAACATGAAATTTAAAGTAAGAAATAATAAATGAATAGCTAAAATTTTGGAAAGGAGAGAATAGAGAGCTTTAGGAAACTGACATTCAGAGGGATTCATGAATAAGAATGTCTCGGAATGTCTACACAATAAGGACATTATAGGTGTGGAAAAATTTTTTTGACTTTAAAATATTAAATCTATTTTTAAAAATCCAGCACAGTAAGAACTTTTTTACTAGCAATGACAGGTCTCTTCTCAATTCAAGTACAAACATTTAACTCTCCACATTAAAGACCTATAATTCTCTTAAAGCTCTTTACATCCTGAAGTTGTATAAAACTAAGCAGGAAAACATTAACATCAAATGAAAATCAAAATTTCACAAATACATACGACCAAGCAGTTTAGAGCATCGTCTGAAATACCTGTATTTCAGAAACAATTCTAAACAACACTGTGTGTCAGAACAAGATTTCCTTTATTCCCTGGGGTCTGGCTTGTGCAGTTCCTTCTTCACTTTTCTTTCACCCAGCTTAAGGTGAACAATTAAGAGAAACTTTTTCCAGACAGGGGCCTTATTTTTGTGCACATTCTTTTTCTTTTTCTAAATTCAGAGTTTCTAAAAACAGAGGCTTCTCCTTTGCAGTTGTAGAAATTTTAAACACGGCAAAAGAGAAATAACAAATTGACCCAGCTGTTCCCTTGCTGGGTATCTTACCAAAGGAATTAAAAGAATCACGCCACAGTGATATATCTGCACCCATGTTCAAAGCGGCACAGTTCATAATAGCTAAAACTTAGAAACAGCCCAGTTGCCCATCAACTAGAGACTGGATAAAGAAAATGTTCGTTTTTTAAAATTTTTCTTTATAAAATGGAGTACTGCTCAGACATAAAGAATGAGAAACTAGAGACATTTATAGCTAAATGGGTGCACATTGAGGCGATACTCTTAAGTGAAAGAAATAGGACACACGTGTAAATCCTGAATCGTTTCTCTGGTGTGAGAGACTGAAAGTGTATATAAGGATCAAAGTGTATAGTACATAATGTGATATAGGAAGACAAGGTCCCAAGGGGAAGGGGAAATGTAAGGAGGAAAGAGGGGGAATGGAATTAACACGATAAAAGAAAAAATGGAAACAAAGACTTTGTAAACAGAGAAGGATGGAGGGGTTGAAGATTATAGGGAAAAATAAGAATCAAGATACATTATGTAAAGGTACAAATCTCCAATGATGAATGTCATTATATCGTATACCTAAAATGTACCAATACATTAAAAAAAAAAAAAAAGACAGGCTTACGATTGTTACCTGGGGAGGAAATGAAAGGTAGAAAAGCATAGGATAACACCTGTAAGTGATAAGACAAATTCACTACCTAACTAGAGCCATATATCCCTTGAGATTATTTTTTAAGAAATAAGGTTGCAATAACCTTTAAAAACTAAAGCAAAACTAACCTTGGATTAGAATTATAATGAGAAGAAACGGCTAAAATACAAAAAGAAAAGATGAGCATATGAATCACAAAATCATAGAAAATATGGGAGAAAATTTAGTAGCAGTAAATAATATTTAAGTATGTGTTTTCCTGTTAATATAAAATAAGAAGTTAGCATAAACCACTGCTTTTTTAATGTCTTGAAGATAATGCTGGAGAGAAAGTTTATTCTTATTAGGAAGGGAGAGATGAATTAAATGTAGACATTAAAAAGTGTGAAAGATAGCGTCTTTAATAAATGGTGTTGGACAAACTGGATGTCAACCTGCCACAGATTAAAATTAGACCCTTATCTTTTGCCATGCACTAAATTAAAATCCAAATGGATTAAAGATCTAAATATTAACACAGAAACATTAAACTTGATGGAAGGTAAGTTAGGCAGAACTCTGGAAGACATTGGTATAGGCAAAGACTTTATGAACAAATCCTCAGTAGCACGGGAACTAGCAGATAGAATCAACAACTGGGATCTCATCTTACTAAAAAGCTTCTGTACTTCAAAAGAAACCATCAGCAGAACTAAGAGACAATCTACAATGTGGGAAAAAATTTTTACCAGCTGTTCCTCAGACAAAGGACTATTATCAAGGATATATAAAGAACTCAAAACAATCAGTCCTCCCAAATATAAAGACCCGATTCAAAAATGGACATCCGAAATGAACAGACATTTCTCAGACAAAGAAGTAAAAGCAGCAAGAAAATATTTGAAAAAATGTTCCACATCACTGGTCATTCGAGAGATGCAGATGAAAACAACACTGAGATTCCACCTCACCCCACAAAGAATGGCTGCTATCAAGAAATCACACAATAACAAATGTTGGCGGGGTTGTGGGGAGAAAGGAACCCTTCTCCATTGTTGGTGGGAGTGCAGACTGGTGCAACCACTATGGAAATCAATATGGAGATACCTCAAAGAGCTTGGACTGGAGGTTCCATTTGACCCAGCCGTCCCTCTGTTGGGTATCTTTCCAAGAGAACTAAAAGAATCATATCACAGAGAAGTATGTGCATCCATGTTTATAGCAGCACAGTTTGTAATAGCTAAATCTTGGAAACAGCCTATTTGCCCATCCGTTGGAAACTGGATAAAGTAGTTGTGGTTTTTCTATAAAATGGAATATTACTCAGCCATAAAGAAAGAGAAAATAGATTCATTCATAGGAAAATGGATACATATTGAAGATATACTCCTAAGTGAAATAAGTCACACATGTGTAAATACGGAATAGTTTCTCTGGTGTGAATAATCTGCATAAGATTCTAATAAGATTACTCACATTTAGAAATGGGAAGAAAGGAGCTAAAGGTGTAGGGAAGGTGGGATGGGTAGGAGAAGAGTAAAAAGGGAAAAGAAAAAAATGTGAGAGAATGGAAAGATGAAAATAAAGTGTTTGTAGATGGGGAGGGGAGGAGGGGGTGAAGGGAGGGCAGAGGTAAGGGGAAAAAATGAGAATCAAGACTTGTCATGTGGAGGTACATGATCCCAACAATGAATGTAACTGTACTGTATCCCTAAAATGTACCAATAAACTCAATTAAAGCTGAAAAAAAAGTGTGCAAAATGTCTGGTGTAATTAATAAAAGATAATAATTCATAAATTCAAACCAATTGATTGATAAAATAAAAAATTAAAAAGTACTGTAAAAGATAGTGGTGCCACTGTCTGGCTTGCAAATGCAGGGACCAGAGGTACCAAAAAAATATTATTGTAAAGGAAATCAGGAAAGAAACTTGCAAGGAGCAAAAGGTTGGAAAATGGAAGAGTAAGGAGTAAAAATTTTAAGAAGATACCGAAGGAGTTCTCTTTCTATTTGTCAAAGATTTCTCTGTTTCAGAACTCTTTCCCTTATCTTTTTAATTAATTTATTAATTAATGTATTTATTTTTGCAGTACTGAGAATCAAACTCAGGACCTTTCACTTTCCAGGCAGGTGCGGTGCCACTGAGGTAAATCCCTGGCCTCTTTTTTTAATATAAGGATTTTTTTGTCACCTAGATAATTTCCATATAGCATTAGATCACTGATTTAGAAACACTGGCAAGAGATATTTGCATTAGTCAGCTCAAGATGGGTGCCATAACAGGATTGAGAGACAGCAGCTTAAACAATACAATTTTTTTTTTTCACAATTCTGGAGACTTGAAATTCAAGATTAAGGTGAGGCCAGTATTTTCTAGAGACACTTATTTTTCTGGTTTGTAGATGGCTGCCCTTTAACTATGACTTCTCCTTTCAGGGGAAGGAAGGGGAGAGAGAGATCCGGTGTTTTCATTTTATAACACCAGTCCTATCAGATATGGTATCCTACAAAACCAATCATCTCATTTAATCATAATTATCTTCTTCAATTATTTTCTCCAAATACACTCATACTGGGTTCCAGGGTCTCAGTAAATGAATTTTAAAGGAGCAGAATTCTGTCTGTAGCAACCTCATCATAAAGTTTGTAGAGGTCTGTGATAAACAAAAGTAACATAATAAATTTCCATGCATTCATACTTTACTTTGGGATTTTGAATACTTTTTTTTTGCAACATGATTGACAGTAGTGGTAAGCAGTAGGTTTTTATTTGCTTCTTGTTTTTTTTTTTTTTTTTTTTTTTTTTTTTTTTTTTCTTCTTTTTGGCTCATTAGTTTTAAATGTTCTTTTTGGCAAAATAAGGAGTTGGCAATAAAATCAAATCCCCCTTTCGTTAGTATTAAAGTGCATTTAGATTTCTATGTAATACAAAGTTGGAAACCACTGGATTAAATAACTCTTAAAAGTTCTATTGTAAAGATATATGTAGTTTGAAATATAATTTTCCCAAAGAGCTAAATGAGAAATAAAGATCTGTTTTCAATTGAACCAATCTACAAAAAAAAAAATGTATAGAAGATACTCTTTCTTATTTTGATAACTTTACTTTGTTAGAGACAATTATTAAGTCTCTTGCTGTTGGAATACTAAGCCAAAAGCCAAGCATCTGCTTTATACCTGCTGTCTTCTTTCAGAGGGAAAATAGTCATTTAATAATTCAGTTCCTATATACATCTATAAAAGGAAATGCATGTGTGCTTTTAAAAGTCATTTAATATTTGCATATAAAGTAATTGATAAAATACTGCAATGATTAACTAGTTTCCTGGAATAATTAAAGTATTTAAAATTACATGACAACCGACACTAGGCAAATGATTCATGTTTATCTAAGACTTACTAAGATATTACAGGAAACATGCTTTTTCAATGCAAAGCTTTTGTTTAATTTCCAAGGAAACATAATTTAAAAATGGAATTTAATAACATCCACATCCCTTCTATCTGAATTATACATCCAAGCACTACAAGACTTGAAGGACTCATGCATTTTTGTCCTGGCATTTTAATATTTGTTCCCCTCATAAGTCATATTGAATTCTCTGTATTTCACACATTCTTCAAGAAAAGCATTCTTTACATATTTGGTTGTTCATCTATGTAGTATTCATATCCATTAGGCTTGCAATGGTGACATAAAGGTGTATAACCTGTGTGATGTGATCTCTTGCTCATAAGAACCGTGAAGTACTTGATCATGAAAAATGGAATACATGGGGAATATACATGTTCAACTTCCAGCGACCTCTTCTGAGTCCCTAACATATGAGCACCCTCTATTTTCATTTTACTAGGAAGTAGAAATAAAATAATGTTGCTGAACCAAAGACAAAACTTCGCTGTTTCATTTTTTAAAGGAAGTCGGTTTCCTTTGCATATTAATTCTTATTTTTTTGCTTTAAACAAACTGAAATTCATTTGTTTATTTTTTAAACTTTTACTGATTTCATTGGTACATTTAAAGTACACAATATAATGACATTCATTGTTGGAAATTTGTACCTTTACATAATCAATCTTGGTTCTTATTCTTTCTCCATTCCCCTGCCCTCCCTTCAACCCCTCTCTCCCTCCCAATCTACAAAGACTTTGTATATTAATTCTTAAAATGTGATACATAAATCCCTGGATGTCCTCGAACCCTTCCCGGAGCCCCACTGTCATGGTGAAGTCATTATTTGCTGTTTTCATAGCCATTCTTACAGTGTACAGTGAAGTGCTCAGGGTAGCAGGGTATGATGACGTTGAATAATGAAATGTGTCTCTAGATGGATGATCTTCATAATTCAGTGAACCAGTAATTTACAAATAACCAACACATAATGTAACCTAATCATGCAAGGATAAAACTTTCACTGCAAGTCCAAGACAGATCATTGGATTTCAGTGTAAGAGGATATGAAAAGTACTGTGTTCATTTTCAGACTTCATATTGCAAGTGACCTTTGACAAACTACTAGAAAAGTTTTTCTGGCATGTAGAAGAGTATATACAGTTATTTGAAGAGTCTGTTTAAACTCACTTCCTTTTTTCAAATATGTATCTGTGAAAACCCAGATTTTTCCCAATATTGCAATCAGAACAACATATTGCAACAGGTTGAGTGAAGCAGTCCATTTCCTTTTTGTTGCATCAAACATTTTCAGTCCTTGTAAAAATATAAGGCATAAAGAGATCCAGAGGCAAAGACTGAGAATGGTAGCACTAGAAAAATCATTTAAAAAAAACGGCTTTTGCGTGACAAAAAGAAATTTGTTCTAGAAGGATTTGCACCCATTTAAAGTAAAACTCTGGTTTTAAAGGCTTTATAAAAGTTAAAACAAGACTATTTGTCTAGCTTTGTAGGGAGTTATGAAGGGTGAAGGACATTACTGGGCTTTAATACATAATGTAAATGTGGCGCGCACATATATACATGTACTTATGTACTTACAACAATAAAAAGCACTAGACATGAAGTAATAACTGGTGAATAGCATCTATTTCTAAAGATAGATCTACATAACAAACTAAACAGAAGCAATACATGAAGCATTAAATCCTACACCTTGTTAAGTTTTATTTTTCATACAATCACCATTTTGAGAAGTCTTGTTCTGAAACCTTTATTGTTCCTTTTTAATACTTAATAATTTTATCATGATGATTTTAACTGTGGGCCTCTATTCAACATACTTGCATTAGACAAATATCAATAAATATAGCTGTTACAAACAAAAGAAACATACATCATTGATATTAATAGAATTGAAGTTGATAAAAGATAACAATAAACATCGTATGCTGTAGATAATATTTAAGTCAGTATTAATGCTCTGTGTTAAAACAGTGAGAGCAACAGTATGATTTGGGCTTATGTTGTAATTAGAAATAGAAAAATTAAAAGTGCCTGGCATTTGTCTAGGTCAAAGGAAAATTAGATTTTGTGCTTTTACTGCAAAATTTAAAGAAAGTAAAAAAGATGTGTTCTTTGAAAAGGTAGAAACTGCAGAGTATTGAACTGTATATGACTCTGTCTTCTATAATTTCTATATCGAATCAGATAATAATTGTTACAGATTTTTTCTCCAAACCACTTTTTTGATTATGCTTGCACTCTATTCCCATTTCTTGTAGTCCCTGTTTCTCTTTCTTTGTAACTCTACTCTCCTAAGTCTCCCTGCTTCTTCATTCCTTTACAGAGAAGCTCTCCATAATCAAAATCAGAAGCAAACCTATATCTGCTCTAATTTCTCTGTGTTTAAACAATGTCTGCAAGGGGTTGGAGATTTAGCTCAGTGGTTCTGCTGCCTGCCTGGCAAGCTCAAGGACCCGAGTTTGATACCCAGTACCAAAAAAGAAAAACAAAACAACAACACAAAAACACAAAGTGACAACAACGTCTACAAGATGAAGAACATACTCCCTTGCCTTCCACCGCCCCTTTTCAATCTGTCCTCTCCTGTCCACATTTCTCTATTTGCTTCAAAAATCCAGGTGGCCTCTGTAACTCTATAAATGCAAACAACTAAACTAAGCTTATTTGATTTGCTAAAACTTTTCTGTTCATGTCTTCCACCTTTGTCTGTTCTACTTTTGCACTGGATTCCACCCAAGTAATCACTCCTTGGCTGTGGAAAGGGCCTCCTTGCTAGTCCTGCCGTCTTCATGTGCCTCCTCCATGCTGCGGCCTGGTCATTCTGACTGTACCACTAGTTTGCTTAAAACCCTGCCTACCCATGGAATAACTCAAGGCTCTTCGAAAAGGACATGAGTACCATCTTCTCAGTTATGTTTGCCAACATTCCCAGTCTAACAATATGTGCTGACACAATATGGAAATACCCAGTGTCCTTCACCATCTGCTCTTATCTTTCATCATGGTGTCCCTTCTTTCTGGAGTGACTTTAAAATAATCATCATTTATATTGTCCATGGACTCAACATTTCTTAGTTAAAATAGCATAATAGTGATAGTGTTCCCTTCTGAATATATATTTTTTCTAAATTTATCAAGGCTTTGAAGGACTGAAGTGTCTGGGTAGAAAACTGCATCCAATGGTCTCAAGAGACCTTTCAACTTTGTAATTCTAAGCTATGTCCCTTCCCTCGCCAGTCATAGCCACCCCAGTGCTCTCAGACACAGTTCTTTGTCTCTTTCACAACTCTGTTTAAGGCTCTGTAAATTCAAAAAAGAAATACACCCAACAAAAACATTTATATCAATTATCTGTATTCTGATAACTCATGTATTATGTGCCAAATTAAGATAAGCATCTTCCTAAATGTAAAACACGAAGCACTTCCTTCATAAAACTTCCTCAGCAGATATTTTACTGGTTTACTCCACTCTGCCGATCCCATAAGTTTCCCAGTCTTTCCTCCAAAATATTTTCATACACAAGCAAAGTTGGCTGAATATACAGATTCTCAGATTTGTTGGTTTATAAAAAGATACTACATTTAACTAGCCTAAACCTCTTCTTGTTACAGAAATAGAAATAAGGCCCAACGATTTGCTAAGGACATTTGCAGTCGAGTTTGCTCATGAGTTGTATGTTTCTACTGCTCATGTGTAGACAGGTAGACCATATCCCTATATACTTACATGCACAGACACACAGACACATATGTCTGTACTATAAAATGTGTATGTATCTTCTCATCCCAGCCCAAGTTTTAGAAGGAAGGAAACCACAGCTTCTCCATATTCGTTCCTTCCTTTAAAAGCATCAATGCTATCTAATTTTATTTCTTGCTCTACAGGCAAAGGTAAATGTTGACTGACTGAATGGCTGACCCCTACCATGACTTCCCTGAGGCACCTCCTTAACCCTGGCTTTGTTTCTCCTGGCGTGGATCAGTCATTCACGTCACTGGCAGCCATATCCAGGGACTTGTGGTCAGAGTAGAGTCTAGTGTGCTGTTTCTCTAATGATTTTACTCAACATTGCTCTGGCTTTTCCCTTGCCAGTGTGTGACTGGAAGTTTCTCAAACAGCTGAAATACCAGTAGTATCACGCATGAACAATATCCTAGAGATATCGAACCTAATGAGATTTGGCACATTAGGCCACTACGCGTGACTAATTTCTGTTTCTTCTTTCCATAGTTTTAATATATGCTTTATGATCAACGTTAACGTCTGTAATTATTCTAAAGGAAAGCAAAGTTAACACTTTCCTTAAGAGGGACAGAAACAAACTGGATTGTCCTCTGTGGTCTCTAACGAATGACTCCATGATCTGTACCTGTAGTAAATAAGAGAGGCATTCTTTGCTCCTGTAAGAAACTGGAATTCTTTTGAGAGAGAATAGGAAGATTCAGAGAATGGTTTTCCCCTGGAAGAGACCAAATTCACCTAAGTTGCCACCTGAACCCCATTGGTTGAGCTGCCTGATACTCAGCTACAGTCAATCCAGCCCAAGGTTCCAGACCAATTCCTACTGAAGCAGGAGGCCTTGAAGAAGCTCTTCTCTGAGCTATGACCTCAATTTCATAAATTGGTTTCCTGGGTCTTCACTTGGTCTCTATGTAAGAAACAGGTTATTGTAATGTATATAGACACACACTTTTCCAATAGAAACATTTCTAAGCTGTTTAAATTGGCTTTTTAAAAGTCTTTAACATAAATACAATACGAATTTTAAAATTAAAATGGTCATTTAAAGAAAATCTCAATTATATTTTCCTTATTCAAGTAACTAATTCCTATTTTATCTAGTGTGAATCTCGTTTCCACATAAATTTATCTGCTGTGTTAGGAGTTTTCTATCTGTTAGCTATCACCAATTAAGGTTGTGCAAATTGAATTTGGCCTCACAAGTGAAAGAGGCCTGATAACTGAAATATTTTAATTTACATTCAAAAAAGTAAGTCTCAAAACTAGTCTACAATCGAAGGCTTACTTTAGAGTAGTGTGAAGATAATTATTCTTTTACTTCCCGTCCCAGACAGGTCTTGACCCAGGCATTCAGATACCAGCAGAGGGCGCACCATACACAGGTTAGAGTCTGTATCCCCTTAGTGGCTGGTTCCTTTCTCAACCCCACAACCTGTCTTCCACCACCAACCAGTTACAACCTTCTCATTAAAAGGAGCAGACAGAAACCGGCACGCTTTGTTGTTCTCATCGCACCAGATGTTAATCTTTAGCTGGAGACTAAATACACAGCAATGCCGAAAGTTTAGTTAATTGTTCTGTGTATGGCCCTAAACTAGAGCTTCTATATTCAACAAAGAGAGGTTTATTCCTTTGTAATTTTTTTCAACTAATAGTTAAAATATTTTTGTTGAAACCATTTTTCTAACCATATATAAATTTTCACATACAGAAAATAAAATGCAAGCCACACTTTTCTGACATATAGACTTTATACACTACTAATGTTTCTCATCTCAGATCCAGGCACCTTGCTCTTGGTTCAAAGTCTAAACTCTTAATTTATCCTTTTCAAAATGTTGTCTCCAGTATCCATTTCCTGTCGTTATCTAGCACACACACATTCGAATACAACCACAAACATAAAGCAAGAATCGTTTCGTAAAAGAATATCATGTATAGGTACGAATTCTCTACGATGAATGCTATCATTATGCATATCTAAAATGCACCAAAAAATATTTTAGTAGAAAAAGTTTTCATAAAAAAGAATATATGTCCTTACTGTGTCTGATAAAGTAAAAGCATAATGCAAATAGTGAGTGAAATTTCATTCCTATTTAAATAAAAACAGAAAAAGGTTCCCAAGTGAGCACTATAAACAAAAATCAAAAGCTAGTAGGAAGGGCCTACTAAACAGATTTCACTACCCACAAATGACTAGCAATCTACAGTTTAAAAGACATCATTGGATTTGACTTCTTTAGTAAATTTGCTCCTTGGCAATTCACAATACTTTGGGGAAGTTTGTGAGCCATCTACATGAGATGACCACGAGGTACACATGTGAGGAGTCCCTGAGGAAGGTACACAATAATGCCCTGGTCTCTGGTGCCCCTCCCCAGGGGGGACTGAGGAGAGCAGCACCCAGAGGCAGATGGTTGGTTCCATGAGTATCCTTGGTTAGACACTTGCTCCTCAAAGCAAGACACTAGACATTTCCATGCTAAGTGATGTCACTTCGGAATTTGCTAGAATTGTGTACCTTAGTGCTTACCCCAGTGGGCGTCTAATAAGTTCCATCAGAATGTGCACATTAAAATTTGAGAAACATTACTTTAGAGAGCTCCTCAGAGCAAAATATGCTGGCAAGCAAAGTTTGTGAAATAATTTTGTCCGAATTATATAATGAAAGTTTAGAGAACAGAGAGGCTATTGCAATGTTTTGTTAATTTAAAGGCCTTAATAAACACACACACACACACACACACACACACACACACACAGAGTTATATTTTGGTACTGACAGGCAAAATAGAGAAGGCTTGGAGGAAGGATAAAACTTGTCATGATGGTGTTATTTAACATGTTTTCTATGAAGTATGTAAATAAACAAGGCATCACTATTTGTTTTGTTCAGTCATCTTTTTGGAAATACTTTCATAAAACACCCTTCCGCCCACATTGTTTGCTTTCTGAAATGTCTCTGTGTAAAACATACATATGTACAAAACACAGATAATGTACAACCTGTGATATGAACACATGTCTGAGAGTAGCTCAAAGTAATGCCAATTTTTTAAAATTCCAATTTAATTTTCTCATGCATACATTTTGCCAGTTCTATAAAACATCCATCTTTCCAGGATTCCCTTCCTTACCTCCTCCCATTTCTAAGTTGGCCTTAAAAGTGAATATTTCAGTATTGATACATCAAGTATTCACAACCTCGGGCTGTTCTGGGACTTTCTCAGTACTTCCAAGGTCAGTTAGAGTTATGGGAAACTATTAAGATTTATTTTGTATAAACATAAAAGAACGTTTTTGTTGATTTCACTTTCTCTCTTTATCTCTGAGTGTTTATTTGTTAATAATGAGACATTTCCAAAATTACTTCTAAATCATAATGTCTAATTAATTCTGTTACATCTTCGTAAGTATCGACCAGATATTCACCGTGAGCATGACACTACTGTAGGATAACTAATCAGGCAGGTTGTCATAAACTATGTGACAGAAACAAAGACTCCCCACCCCGCAGTGTCAGATCTAAAGGACTGTTTCAGACTCAAGCGCATATCCCCACAGATCAACCACGAAGTCTCCACTGTAGTCAGTCACTCAGGCTGATAAAGACCAAAGCAGTTCAAGCTTCATGCCTGCATTACTGGACAAGGAAAGGTAAAAGGTAAACCATAAACTAGTTCTTAAAGCTTGTGCCTGTTAGTCCTTTATGTCACTTCTCTCACATTTTATTGTCCAAAGCAAGTCATAAGACCATATCTCACTTTATGGGGATTGAGGAAGTTCAGTCTTGCCATATGCCACAAGGAGTAGAGCTATGTTAGAAAACTAACAATGTAGGCTTATGGTAGGGAGCAGCAACACAACACCAACCAAAACTTGAGATTTGAGAGACAAGTTACAGAAAAAGACATATGTATATGCAAACATCATGTAGACAGAGTTGAGGGCCAACTATTCTAAGATTTAATATGGTGATGAGAAAATAAAGATTTAATATATTCAGAGATAGAAAAGAAAATGACAACTAGGTCATAGAAATACAACCACACATGGATCAGAGGCAATTATGTATAAATCATTAGAATCAGAGGGTGAAGTGGAAGGAGTGAGAACATTTGTGGGTATAATGAAATTGGATGAAGGAGGGCTGGGGAGAGAGGTTGCTAGAAAATGGGTACAAACCAACCTGAAGAAAAGCATTGGAAAAATTTATTCCAGTAGGAGCAAAGGATTCCTTAAGCTTGAAATGAGGTAAACCTGAAGAGTACAGTGGGCGTAGGTTCTAAAGAGTCCTGACAAGGTAAGATGTTTGCAAGTGACCTTATACGTGGCCCCCTCTGTACTTGCTCACTTTTAACCTCTTTTACAGTTTTTTAATGAAGGACTGCCACACCATCACATGGCGGAGAGACCAGGACCACATGGACGTGCCTACACTCTCCATGCGCCTGGCTCCTCGTGTATGTGTATTAGTGGGATTTGCAAAGAAAGAAGCAGTCATGAACTCAGTCTGGTCCTGAGCATTTTAGGGTCATTAGAAACACTACAAAGGCCAGAGCAAAATTTGAGAGTTTCAAGATAACGTAAAATTTCATCAGACCTACTAGAAACAAGTTTGTTACATCAAATGACAGGGAGGAACTTGAGCAATGGGGAGGTAGAGCTCAGAGTTGAGGAACCTACAGTTAAACAGCAGAGAGATCATTTTGGCAGCTTTATTTCAGAAAAGTCATATTTTATCTTTCTGAATATCAGCCTTCTCATTTGTTAAAATAAATATGCTGGATTTGTAATACTAATAGTTTTCTACAAATTTTAAGGATGATGTGCATGGTATTAAATCAAACCTGACATGCTGAAGGACAATATTTGTGATTTAGAAGCTTGTTTAACCAGTAGGAGAATATGCAGCAAGCTAATTAGAATATAAGATAAATAATGCTATGAAACACTTCAATACCCCTTCATAAAACAATGGTAATGCTAGTTTGAAAGACTGACATGTGCTGTGGCTCTTTGCAGTGTGTGACCACCATTGCCATTATCTTGCTTTATGACTTGAGTAAAATACCCAGGGCAAACCATCTGTCTCATGTACAGTTGGATGAGAGTCAGCTTTTAATTAGCCATCCTATATAAAGATACAATAAAATGATTGTCCATTTAAAGCTTCTCAAAATTTCTCTTTTGCTTTGTTATCTTTGACAACTTCACTTTACTGGTACTCATATCATAGGACGTTTTTGTCTTGAGCTACTCCATTTAAATTTCCATGTGACTTTACATTTGTTCTGTTTTGGTTACTGCTTAGCTCTAGTTTCCTGTGAGAATATGACATCAAAGTTCATTTTGGAGGTGAAAGCAAACTCAAATAAGATAAAGGAAAGAGGAGACAGCCTGTGTTATTTAAAAATACAGTGATGCTTTGATAAATGTGAAAAAGGAAAGAATTTTACCAAGTTGTATATTAGAATCTATCCAAAATAGACCAAACTATTTTCTGATGAGTT
The DNA here is from genome assembly GCF_012274545.1 of Fukomys damarensis. Classification (NCBI taxonomy): domain Eukaryota; kingdom Metazoa; phylum Chordata; class Mammalia; order Rodentia; family Bathyergidae; genus Fukomys; species Fukomys damarensis. The sequence continues at coordinate 31,269,113 of NW_022900913.1, forward strand.
GAGCTGAGCTTAGATACCCTATCAATTCTTGATAATTCTGTCTTTAATCTTTATCATCTCAGTAAAAACTAAAGTGTCCCTCAAGGAAGGGCTACATGTTATGAATTACTTTATTCCTTGTTATGTGAGCTCAAAGAGAAAAACATTGATAAGGATTTTCCTGTTATGTTAAACATTTCATCAACCATATGTGTGTGTGTGTGTGTGTGTATTTCATCAACTATATTTAATGTATAATATAATATAAAAAATAAATATATATTATATATATGAATTCTGGTCATTAACATGAGGGAATACATTTTCTGTTAACTTTTATAATTAGCTGAGGACAATTTCTCAAATAACTTAGTTTTGCCATTAACTTGAATTTATCATGTGTGTTCTCTCTATGATCCATCTTCCTGTGACATTTTATGAGCATAGATACGAAATTGGATCAGTAGTAGAATTGGATTAGTTTAATTTGGTGTAATTAGCCTTCTCTGAGGAACTTAGACGTGATTGAGCTCAACGGTCTTGGGGTCATTTGGAGGGCCTTAATGAATGTATCTAAATGACTTTGGAGTCCTGTCCTCCTCAGAAGTCTGTATGGCAAATTAAGAGTCACCTCACAACTCTAGTTTGCTCATCAACTTTCCCACCTCACAGGGAAGGACCTTTGAGTGAACCTCTCACCTTTCTCTCCCTCTTCCTAATCAGCCCCTGTTCATTTCTATCCTAGAGTATCCCTCTATTACTATATCTGCCTCTTCATGCCTTACTACATTAGCCTTCTGACTGTTTTTCTTTCCTCCCAACTTGCTTTATTCTCCCTACATCCTCCTGCATCACCCCTCTCAGCTTGCTCAAGGTCCTTCTTTCCTCTGAGAAGCCTTTCCTTCAATGCCTTCTCTGGAACTGTCAATTTCCATGCAGAGCTCCTGTGTATTTTGTGCTTACTGCCATCCTAGCTCTTTTCACCTGGTATGGTAATTTCAGATCTCTTTGTTTTCTGCTAGACCAGAAGATAGTAGATATTAGAGATACCTTCTTATATTTAGTAAGTTTATGTCTTATGAACATTTCAGTTGATGAACTTTCACAAGTATACTGTACAAGACTTTGTCAGACTTAGGAATGAATCCGACTAATGAATGTTCTCCCACAATGGACTTATGGACTTGTTCATAAATTCGAGAATTAAATGTTTCTTCCTTCTTTTCTGTATGGAAGTAGCAAATTTTCATAGTTTATTTTCCTTTTTGATTATGCATCCTTAATTAGTATGATAACCTCAAATTCAAATACACTGGTGTTTGATAAAATTCTCCTCCGATGACTATTCATGTGAGATTTTTAGCCATTCTTTCATTTAGAATCAAAGTTAAAAAAAATGTAAATCTAGATCACTTGTGTCAGCTTTGTATTCCTCTTATAAAATACTTGGCAGCCGTAACTTATAAGGAGAGTGTATTGGGGCTGGGGATTTAGTTCAGTGGAGTGGTGCCGCCATCTGCCTTGAAAGCACAGGGTGCTGAGTTCAATTTCCAGCACAAAAAAAAAAAAGTGAGGAAAAGGAGAGTATATTAAATGCTTACAAGAGTTTGCAGGGCTGAGGCAAGGCTCTTCAAAAGATCCACATGCCTGGAATCAGCTTTAATGCAGGACACAGAAATTTACAAGACTGTTCTACAAGGGCCAACCACAGAGTCAAAGATGGAAGAGTACAAAAGATCTGTCTGCATGCTAGAGATCTGAAGGATCCAGGTGCAGGCCTGGAGCCCACAGCAATGTCCCACTGAGACTGCACCAGGAGGTCAAGGGATCTGCAACGGAAAACCAAGGGGGTCTGTCCAGGGAACTCAAAGGGTTGGTGCTAAAAGCTAAAGAGTCTGGCAGGCCAACCTGGCAAGTCAAAAGGCCATGCTGGAAGCTGATGAAGACTGGCGATCCTCCATAGAGAAAAACAGCCATCTTCCGTGACAGTGAGGATCAGAGCTCCGAAGAAGACAACGGCCAAAGCTCCTCCAAAGAAAATCAGCTGACGTCCTTCCCTCCTGTTCTCCTTTTGTATCTTCCAACATTTCTCCTTAAAGCGGGTCTTCTATGCTCAGAACCAAGCTGGCTCAATTCAGCTGGTGCCCCACACGCCACTTGGCAATTAATCAATTAGTCACCACAGAGAGCTCTATTTAGAGTCACAGTTTCAGAAGTTTTAGTCCGTGGTGGGCTGGCTCTAAGGCAGAAACATCACAGCAGAGGGGTTGCTAGAGGAGAGTTGCTCAATTCAAGGTGTCTAGAAAGCTGAGAGCAGTGAAAGAGTGACCCAGAAAAAGGGTCTAGACACCTGGCCCAGTCTGCCATGGCTGAAAGTGTGTTTTACAGAGCTACTAATGTCTTTCTAGCCAATCAAGCTGACGATCAGGATGAACGATCATAAACAGCCCCATTTCACCATTTACAGACCTCTCCAGGACATGAGCGTATTTACAGGGTATAAAGCAGAGGTTGTGTTGTTTCCCCTTAAGGACCTGGGCATACTTATAATTAAGGGTGTGGCCTTTCATGGGAGAAAAACACAAAGTAACACCACTGCAGACATGAAAAACACCCTAATCTTTTCCTTATCTACAGTAGACTGAGTACTCAGGATCCTTCAGATAAAATGTTTAATGTTAAATATAATTTGTCTGCAAAATAACTTCTCTTCCTTGGTATTTTTAATTTTATTCTAATGGACTAAGTGGAAAGTTTAGTTCTTTTTAAGACATTTTCACCATCCCCTTGTATTTTATATACTGAAGTTGTATTGACTTAATGAATAATGCAGCCTACACATATTCAAGCCCAGGATATGGGCTTTTATGTTAAGCAAAGCTTAATTTTATTGCTTAAAAGTCACATCAAAATCCCAGTGCACAATTAAGAATATACCAAAGGACATCTGCACTCTACTATGTTAACAAATATTTGAGAGTCCTAGTGCATCTCTTTTGACTTTACTACCCTCAACCTCATAGCTGACTCAAATGATACTTCCTACAAATTCAAAAAGATTTTTGTAAAAGAAAATTATGTTCATTTCATTTTGAAGAAATGAGAAGCAGGCAAGCAATATCATATGAGATTAGGTTTTCATTCTTATTGATGAAAATCACCTGGGTCCCTAGCAATAAGTGCCATAAATATGCAAATTGAGATCATCAGCTACCCTGTGATGCCAAGTTCAACAAGATACCAACTCTCCAGTGTAATATTCCTACCCTGTTCTGCAAGTATTAGGTATGAACTGTAAAGCTTCTGTGTGTTACTTCCTCAAACGACACTTTTAAAAATTATTTTGTAAAATGATTGAATCATATTTAGTGAAGGAGGATGACGGAAACCAAGAATGTATTGGTTTTATTTCTCCTGCTTGATCATTCAAGGCAGCAGCTGGTCCATTACCGCATACCTTGCACCTATCTATGAGGGTCACTGTGGATGGGAAATGGGTCTACTGACATTTGCGATCTTGCCACTTGACATCATCCAACGTCGCTGCACACAGAGAAGCATCATTTGAAAGCTGTGCTCTGGAAGTTTATTAACACCAAGCTAAAGAAGAAGAACTATGTGTTTGTCTGGCTAACTGAAATTAAATGTCATTCTTCATCAAATGAATAGCACTCTTTAATGTTTCTTGGAAATAAAAATGTGTATCACATCTCTGTAAATAGCATCCACAAAGTGATTTGAGCCTACTTCATCACAGAACTTAGTCTTTGAGAAAAATTTACATAGAAACAACTGGAATGGAATTAGAAAACAGTAATCTAATACTAGAAATAAAAAATGAGGGCTCAGGGCCAGGGATTTAGCTCAGTGGTTCAGTGGCCTGCCTTCCCCGGTACCAAAAAAAAAAAAAAAAAAAAAAGAGAGCTCAACTTTTTTTTCTTAGCTTGGAAATAGAATTATCAAATTGTCATGAGGTATTTATGATTTTCTTTATATGTTTAAGTCCAGATCTTAAATTTTCTCCTACCAAATAATCATAAATGATGGAGTGGCTGCAGAAAAAAGAAACCCTTCTCTATTGTTAGTGGAGTATAAACTAAAACAAGCAGCATATGAATTATTGTAGAAATTCCTCAAAAAAATAAAAGGAGAACTTGCATTTGACCTAGCTCTTCCCTTTCTAGGTATCTTCCCAAAAGAGTTGAAAATTTAATATTACAGTGAGATAAACATGCCCATATTCATAGCAGCACAAGGCAAAAGAGCTAAATCTTGGGAACTGCATATATATCCATCAACAGAGAAATGGATTTTAAAATGTAACATTTGTACACATAGAGTACTTCTCTTCCATAAAAAAGATTAATTTGAGTTTTTTGTAGAAAAATGGATGCACCTTGATGTCATAATGTTAAGTAAAATAAATCAGACACACAAGCTTAAAAATGATGAAGTGTCCACTTTTTTCTTTTCTCATATTTATTCCTTTCCCTTCTTTCCTTTGGGGTTGAAGGGAGGGCAGGGGAATGGGAAAAAATAAGAACCAAGATATATCATGTAAAGGTACAAGATCCCAATAATGAATGTAACTGTACTGTATACCTAAAATGTACCAATGAACTCAATTTTTAAAAAAGAAAATTTGTAGTATTTTTCAAAGTATAGCTTAAAATCACATTGGAAGCTTCTTAAAGGACAATAAGCTTCACCCAAAGTGAACCAAATCACAATCCAACTGGGAGAGGAAGTGCAGAAACCTATGTTTTAAAAAAGCACTCTGAACGTTAGTAAAGTCAAGTAGTATAGTAAAGTGTGGTAATTACAGTGATAAAGGTGATGGGAACTAGAAGACTACTGTCCAGCTCAGAGTTAAGAAAAGTAGAACACTAAAGTAAAGGAGGGTCAAAGGAATGAAGCAAACACGTACTATTCTAAGAAGACTCAGAGGGAATATTTGCCTTGACAAGAAGAAAAAAATAATCCAGTTTTCTAGGGAATTTGTTGCTCCACTGCTGCTGGATTGGTGAATATGCAAAAGAATGCTGTGAAAGAGGAAGTTGAGGATGGTTTGCATATTTTGTGTTTGAGCAAAGGCCACCTAAGGCCATTTATCAATATAAAGCAGTCTCGTTTTTAGAAATCATCACGCATTATAACAGAAAGTCTAAACTGCACTCTTTTCATATCAAATATCAAGTATATTTCAGCGGACACTGTCTATTAACTGGCTGTTCATATATCATTGTAATTTGGAAGTCTCCCTTTCTGTACCTTCATTACATCTTTTTTCCTCCTTAAACCCTCCCGAAATGCAGAAGAAGCTACATGATTCTGGTCCTGTGCCTCCTGGACAAAGATATTTGTACCTGACATTTTCAAACTAAGACATGGAAGGCGAGTTGTGCGCAGTATATGGTGTAGAGCAGGGAGGAGGGACAGGCTGGATATCCCAAGGGACAAGTAAGCACACAGACACTGATGCAGATCCAGGGAGGGTGACACAACTCAGAAGGAGGGCACTGTCATTTTTGTGGAAATCACATCTCTTTGCACAATATAAATCTACTCTAAATGTATGTAGCACCGACCTTTCTCTTTAATTAGTCAATATTCTTTTATGTGAGCCTATCTCTATTATAGAGTTAATTTATAAGGAGAGACACCTATCAAGAAATTAAAAGACTACTCTCTCATTATACTGTTATATTTCTGCAGGAGAATAGCTGCACCAGCACATAAATGCAGATTTCCTGAAATTGTCATTCATGTTTGTCCTACTACATTATATTCACAGTAGGTACATTTTAATTATATGTATGCACAGTTAATTGTAGCCATTTGTCACGGATACTCTGGTCAAGTTTTGTGCCTATCTGCAGTAAAATGTAGAGAACTAGAGTAAATGGCTTGCAAAAATTACCCAAGTTAACCTTCAATCAAATTTTGGACAAGTGAGGTAATTCTTTACTTCATTTTTCTGTATTTGCAATAATATCTAAATTGAAGTTTGTAACTCTGGGAGTTCAATTTAATGAAGACATTCTGGCCAGTAATTTAACTTCTAGTCTCAAAGTAAGAGTCTCTGAGCTCTGTCCATGATGTTCAGAACATCATGATATTTTCTGACATTTCTACTTTGATTTGCAACTAATGAGGTTGCCTTTCTGCAAGTCCCTGAAAGCAAAACACTGCAGGTGGAGAACACATTAAATGACAATTTGATGCCTATCTGAGTGGGTCTCATAATCTTCTTATTTTTTAGTCATATATTACCTTTGTTAATGTTTTCAATTTCCAAGTACTTGTTGGAGTGACTGTTCTCATTCTCTGAATGCCAAAGAAGAAATTGTGATGTTCATCATCTGATTTCACTATCAACAGAATCCTTTATGGGAAAACAATGTTAATTACCTGAGCTTATCACTTCTTTGTAGTAACACAGAAGTCAGGATGTGATGTAAAGACAGGGTTGGAGATTTAGCTCAGTGATGCCACTGTCTGCCTCCCATGCACAAGGCCCTGAGTTTGAAATCTGATTAAAAATAACAAGAAACAAACAGGTGTCAGGACCTAGAGTAGGTCCCTAGTCCATGAGCTTCTATTGTCCGCCTAGATTTGGGGACACAAACATTTGGAATACATTTGTAAATATGTAAGTAGAACACAGAACGATACCTCCACTTTTTTATTCTTATTGTGTAAAAATATATTGCTGTTAGGGAAAAGCTTTATCATTAGATGTATTCTGAAATAAAGTGCTTACTTGCATCAGGGAAATTGTATTGAATATAGAGAAATGGAAAAAATACAATCTGTAGAAGATACAGAACAACAAGCAAAAATAAGAACTTTGTATTTGTTTCCATTTTTAAAAGTATTTTGCATAAATTGAAATAAAAAGAAAGTGAGATTCAATGGTAGGTGAATGTAGGACATAAATAAATATGAACTTGAGACATTTATAGCTAAATGGATGAATCTTGAGGCCATACTTTCAAATGAAATAAATAAGACACACATGTGTAAATACTGAATAGTTTCTCTGGTGTGAGAAACCAAAAATGTAAAGAAGCACAGAATGTATAATAAAATATTATAAAACAAGAAGCAAATGTTAAAAGAGAAAGGGGATCTAGGAAAGGGGATATATATAT
>NW_022900913.1:31276308-31334623 GCF_012274545.1 Fukomys damarensis
AAGTAGAAAGGGGTAGGTAGGGGAAAGGAAAAAAGGGTAAGAAAAAATATGAGAAAAGAAGAAAAAAGCAGAAACAAAAGAAAAAAATGGAAGAGTGGAGGGGTGGAAGGGAGGGCAGGGGGATGGGAAAAAATAAGAACCAAGATACTTAGTGTAAAGGCACAAATTCCTGATGGTGAATATGATCATAAAGTGTACTGGTATCTAAAATGTACCAGTAAATTCAATGAAAAAAAAAACAATAACAAATAAAAAAAATGGGTAAGTTATATTATAAATGTGTGTTGAATGAAATACAAATATCCTTTTGAAAACAAAAAATAGATTTATGCTGCAATAAAGTGGTTTTCTTCCAGTAAAATGAATTTATATTGACGGTTTTTAACAGGTTGTATTTTACTTTAAAAAAGGAAGAAAGGGATGATTATGCTGCCTTTTATTCCATTTGTCTTTTGTCTATTTAGATGTCTACCAGGCTAATTGGTTTAGTAACTGCAATTATAATTAATGGTTAATTTTGGTGACAAACATTGTGCTTGATCTAGTAGAGCAATGTTAGAGTTCTTTCTATTCATTTACAAGGGAGAAAGCTATCTTGGCTCTTCCCATGGAAAGGAAATGATTTGTGTTGATTTCTACTCAAGTGGAAAGGAAGTAAAATACATCAAGACTGACAATATTATTTCTCCTAAGCTTAAATCAACTACTAAACTAGGTGTTGAAGTGAGGTTTTTAAAATCTCATATTATGCAGGAAGTTAAAAATGCAGGAACAGGGCCAGGGATTTAGCTCAGCAGTTCGGTGGCCTGCCTTGCAAGGGCAAGGACCCGAGTTCGATCCCCGATACCAAAAAAAAAAAGCAGGAACATTCAGATTTTGATTTAATAAAAAGCTTACCTAATTCAGTTTCTTCTTTTCTGACCTATATACAGTTAAGAATTGAGAGGATTTCACCTCATGTTTCCACACCCCTTAAAGTTCACTGTAAACAAAAAGTAAATTGCATTTCCATTCAGAAAAAAATAACTGTTGACAAGAGAGTAAAATAAAAGTATTCCCATCTTCAGGAAAACATGCATCAAGACATGCACCTGGATATTGTTCTTAAAGGTAAAAGAAGACTTGTTTTAGATGTTATTTCCTTATTTTGAATTTTGATAAGTGTACAAATTTTGATAGTCTTTTGATGAAGTGCTGAGAATCTTCAGAAGATGTAGTTGGGCAAGTTACTTGATGACAAATAACATTTTGGTTCTCCAACCCTTGACCCTTGGCTTATCCTTCTATGTTCATCTGTTACATTATTTTATGGTTATTGCTTCAGAAAGAATGCAGATATGAGTGACTCTGAAAGAGTAACATCAGGAATACTTTCTTCAAGATTTGGAGCCAGTACAAAAGATATTGTTTTTGTTCTTCATATTAAAAACTGATAACTGAAGTGACCACCAGAATTCTGTCATTCCTCAACAGCTAAGTTATCCTTGAAGGAATCCTTGCTTGGTATATTTATCCTCAAATCTATTCCCCACCTTCAAATGAGAACATAAACTTTTATAATCCTCTTTATCTGCCTGTTTCAGCTTTTCCTGTGTTTCACTATCAATCATATCACTTTTTCATAAAAGAATTTTCGCATTAAGGCATTTCCCCATTATATATCTACTGTTCAGTTTGCCTCCCTTTGTCACATATCAAGTTGTCCATGTCATTTTAGACCCGGTTCAAGTACAATTTGCTCTGTGAAATCTTCCCCAGATAACTCTCACAAGAATTATATTTAGGGATTTAGCTCAGTGGCACTGTGCCTGCCTAGCAAGTGCAAGGTTCTGAGATCAATCACCAGTATCAAATAAATAAATAAATAAATAGAGATAAAAGAAAAAAAAAAGAATTACATTACTGGCACAGATGAAGGTGTAGTAGGGGAAGGAGGTGGGGAACGATAGCAGATGTGTGAAGTTTTTGTTATAAACTATTTAGCCTACATGCAAAACCTAATCTGTGAAAGCCTCTTACTGTTCCAAGAGATCGCAATATTTCCTCTCAGTATTTGGCTTCTTGGTTTTTACCTGAAGTTTCAAAGGCAATCTGTTTCAATGAGCCCAGTAGCTATTATGAACTTATTTATCGTGAAGCAAGATTTAATGAGAGCCTACTTGCCACCTGGCGTCTATGAGCCCTAAAGCGTCTTGCACTTGTTTAAGTTAGGCAAGTTTCGTGCATTGTTCCTCACATTTGTGTCACTACTATTGCAGTTCTGCTTTTTATGAGTTAAATTTTTCTTTCATTTATAATATTTGAGAATTCAGAAATATTTTTGTTCAGGCATCCTCCATCTTTAAGAAGTTTCACAAGCTTGGACAGAATTTCAGAATGACTCTACAAGTACATCCTTTTGGAGATATGCCCTCATGCACACTATTTTTTGGATGGCTCTGTGAAAAGAATGAACTAGTACCCATAACTACCATGTTTTTTATATTTTCCCCACACTTATTTACCAATAGAACTTTGTTATGGATTCCCATCTTTCTATTTGTCCAGCTAAACTAGAAAAATACATTCAAATTTTGAAGGAATGGAAAGAGACAAAATAAGTCACTTGTAAGTATTGGTTATAAAATTTGGCTTGATTTTGTGTAAGCAAAACCCAGGTATATGCATTAGGAAGGGATTTGGTGCTTACCAAAATAAGTGGAATCATATTTATAAAATAATCTGAAACACAGCCCTGGAATGGATTATTCAAAATAGTGATGATCATTTATAAATTTCATGCCTGCTTGTCAGAGCCTTTAAAAGGACATTTACAAATTAATTCTTGTCTTGAAGTGGTACATTTCCTAAGATCACATTTGCAAGTATTGTTTGCGTAATACCCAAAGTTTCAAATTCATAAAGTAATATTTTCCAGTATGAAGATCAAAATTAGGAAGAATTAAAAGCCCTCTACTCACTTCAGTCATCATTCTCCTAAAAGACCACATTTCATGGAATTGAAAAGAACCATTCTGTGAAAGATATTCTATTTAAATATTTGAATGTTCAGCCTGATACTCTAAGAATCAACACTAACTCTATTTCCAAAATTTGAGTGCAGTTTCTTTTGCAATAGACATATCTACTCTTCAGAAGTTTGTTTCCTAGAAATTCAGGGTATTTAGACAGCAAGGTACACTGAGAAGACCACATCCCACAAGCACTCGCGGATTTCTAGGCTTGCTCTCTATTCTCAGTTGCAGAGAGATGACTTCCTTTCTGGACTTGGAGCAAAGTAGTGATGCAAAAGCTCCTCCTAACCGGAATAGGAAGAGATACTGGCAACGTCTGACTCTAGGTTTAGTAAATCAAGCAAAACCCACAGCGAGGATTTTTAAAACTGAATTTATCACAGAGAATTAGCTACCCATATTTTAGAACAACAAGAAGAACAAGCAGAAATAGGTGGTGTGGAAGGAGCTAAAGAAGCAGAAAGGAAGAATATACCAATTAGAAAAGGTCAGAGTTCACCTGCCTGAACCTGGGCTGTGCCCTTGGAGACACTGTGGTCAGGGCTGGGTTGCTGAAGAGGTGGAGTGTGAACCTGGACCTTACTAGAGAGCATAGCCCTTACTAGGTTCCTGTGGTCTATAAGGACTCCAGCAAAGTCCAGAAGGGAGAATGGGATCTGAGACCATTCAGACATGTACAGGGCAGAAGGTGAGCTAATCCACCCATGTTGATCGCAAGCACAAGGACCCAAGTTCAATAACCGGTTTCCCCCTCCAAAAATAATCCACCCATGTTGAGTTGCTTTTCTAGATTTGAAAGTGGTTATCTTCTTATCCATGTATACCCTTTCAATTTAACCTTTTGTTTTCTTGCAGTGCATATGGTTAAGAGGACAGACAGTTGGTCCCACCACTGACTTGAACTAGTTGGCCCACAGAAAAGAGAAACGCATCATAGAATTTAGAGATTACATCCTATTCTCCACTTGTGTTAAGGAAGAGTAAAGCAGAGGTTAATATTGTGGAGAAAACATTTGTCATGGGAGAATTTTTGAAAAATACAGTAGTCTTAGGGAACTTGTTATCTGTTGGAGGACCAATTCCTGACCTCAAGCTGACATTTCTGGAGCAGCAGATTGTCATCCTACTGACTGGAAATACAGGCAAGCAGGAGAACACAACATTCATTAGGAAAATGTTCGTTCATCCTTGAGAATATTTAGTTTGGGGTGGAAGTACCACAAGCCCCAAATGTAGAAATGTGCGTAACATGCACTGGAACATAAATGTGGGTCCCGTATATTAGATTAGTTCTGAGGTACCTGTCCTATGTGTTGCTCTGTTCCCAGAGTGCCTCGCCAGATCTTGTCTTTGTGGTGTGGACACACTGCCACCCACTTCATTTGGGTCCTAGCTAACTGGTTGAAGGGGACAACTGACTCAGTGTTAGTCACAATCACCAAAATGATAGTTATGTAGTGGTTGAGCAAATACTTTTGCCTGATAATTATACTGAGAAGCAGATTGTGGACAGCTGGAGCAGAAAGAATTGAGAAGAAGCAAGCAATGATGAGGTTGGAGTCAATGCACTGAAAAAAAATGCAAAGAAACAGAGGAAGGTGGTCTGCAGAGGGGCTACTGGAAAAGCCAAACCAACAGTGCATGCAGTGTATGTGAGAGGAAGGGAGAGGGTAGAATAAGAAAGAAGAGTGATTGTTATTTTGATTGTCAGCTTGATTGGATGGAGAAACACTCAGGAAACCAGTGAAATGCACATCCTAATGTCTCTGCGAGGATGCTTCCAGTGGCAAATGACCTTCAGGACCCCAAGGTAAAGAGGGCTACTGCCCTGGAAGTGGGCAGCATCGTGCGATAGGATGGGGTCTGGAGAGAACAAAATCAGACACAGTGTACCATGAAGGGCTTTCTGGCTCCCTGGCTCTCTGTTTCTGCAACCACAAGGTGAGCAGCTCTGCTCTTCCATGCCCTTCTGCCATGACATTTCTGCAGTGCCACAGGCTCATCAATAACGAGTCATGTGCCATGTGCTGAAACCCCTGATGCTGTAACCAAAATAAAGCATTCCTCCTTTAAGTTGTTTTGCTGAGGCATTTTGTCACGGTGACAAACAGCTGACTAACACAAACTTCCCTTTTCCCTAATGTGTTGTATTCCAGTTCTAGGCACCATAAAGCCTGGTTAGATATTATTTGCATGAGACATCAGAATTTTAGGATGCATCCCATTTCCTTTATGAGTTAGTTGATTTCCAAATCCTAAATAAAGCAACAAACTTACTGACCCAAGATGTTCATGTAAAAGAATATCTTGTGCCTATGGTTATTTTCTAAAATGTTTATTTTGGTTTCTATAAACTTATTTTTGTTAAATACTAATCAGAAAGCAATATGTGTGTTTATAGGCAAGTTATAAAGTAAAAATACAATAAGTATCTGTGTATCTACCACTCCCAGTTTTGTTTCCCTCTTTTTCTCCATTCTACTCTTCTGAATTTTGTGTTCATGTTCTTCTTGCTTTTGTTAATTTTGCCATGTACATTTATGTCCCTAAATGAAACACTTCTTGGTTTGTGCATTTTTATTATGCATATAAATGGAACTATGTTCTGTGTAATCTTGTACATTTAACACTTTTGTTTTTTGTGCTGCTGATACTCATGTTGCATGTAACTACATTGCAATCAATTTCATTATAGCATAACATTTCTGATGTTATAACTGATTATACTGAATCAAAATTTTATGAATCATTTATTTTTTCAACTCTTTGTTGACTTGTTAAATTTCAACTCATTTTAATATTTGAGCAGTTCTACCATAGAATGCTTGTCCTCATAGACTAAAGCAAGTACACAGTTGTGGGTGTGTCCTTAGGGACAGGATCTTGGAGTAACAGGAAATGATACACATCTTCAACTTTTGTTTAATAGATGAAAACTATTTTCCAAAGCAGACAAGTCTAAAGCCTTTATAGTGGCTTTATGATCTCATTGAAAGTTAGGTTTTTTTAAATTTTTAAACTATTTCTCCAAGTCTTGTGCATTTGTCATCTTCAGAGCTGTAAAACTTTCACCAGAGTACCTGTCAGCACAGGTTTGGGACCAATTGCTTCCACTAGGAAAACCTTCTGAAAACCCTTCCTGTCATTCCCTGCCATTGCTCTGTGAACTTGAATATATGTCCTTCTGAGAGCCCTTTGGCATTTTAATATGCTCCACCAATAGAAAATGAAATAGGCAATGAGTCCCAAAAGAGACATTTAAAATTATAAATTAGCAAGACACAAATATTAATATTCATTAATCATCTTCCATGGATGGAGTTTTGCATAGGTCTTTTTACTTATAAAGACTGAAGAACTGTGATGTTTAACTTGATTTTAAGTTTTTGTTGTTGTTGTTGTCATGCTCAACTATTTGACCAAGAACACTGTCAAATTTATTAGATTTTAAAAAGGGACTAAAGCTCCATTGATACCAATATCAGTTCGTTAAGTGATTAAACCAAGCTTCATTTATTATTGCTTTAATGTCTTTCAGGGTTATTGAAAATTCAGTCAACACATTAAACAGGCCTATGTAATCTGCAGGTTAACCAAAAACATTATTAATTATGTGTTTAAACATATTGAAATAAAATGAAAATTTGGTAAACATTTTGGATTTTTTAAATATTTTAGCTTTTTGAAGGAAAAAAATTTAAAAAATAATAAATTCTTCAACATTCACACTTTATTTGGAGAATGAGTTATTCTTGCTGGAGAAAATAATTTATAACATTTCTAAATCCATAAATTCAATTTTATTCTGAATAATGAAGATAGATATGGACTGAATATATGTAAACATTCTTTCTTAAGTTTGGGCAGTCATTTTCAGGAATGAATAGAAAAATTAAGACATATTCAGCACATTTACTGTGTTTTTCCCCCAAGTATAAAAGAATAAAATTTCATGTAAATCAAGGCATTGTAAAATAAATCCTTCCTAATTTTAATTCAATTCTGATTAAAATTCATTTTAAGTGCAATATATGATCACACAGTTTTTGCCACACTCTGAGAGAATAGTTTTTATTTCATTAAGCTTCTCAAGAGCTATGATGACAATGTTTTTGTGTGATAATATGCTTTAGTATCATCTTTATAGAAGGTAGACCTGCCTGGGGATTTAGCTCAGTGGTTCTGCTGTCTGCCTCACAAGCGCAAGGGCCCGAGTTCAATCCCCAGTACAAAAAAAAAAAAAAAAAAGGTAGACCTATAACATTTATTAAGGTTTAAAATTTATACTTTTCATTCACCCATTTCATTTTCAGATTGGAGCCATGAATAGAAGACTGGAAGGTACAAAGTACAGAACTTTCTGAAGACAGCTCTTTCAAGAAGTTTGCTGCTAAGGGTTACATAGAATGTGTCTTTAGACAGAGACACTACAAGAATAAGGGAAAGGTAATTATCAGCAGAGTTCGCCCTGGATCTTATTGTGCAGAGAGGATAAATTGGACATACAGAAGAGATTAAGAGTAGGTATGGAGGCAAGGCAGTAACAAAAATCAAAGTCATTAAGTAGGTTGAAGGGGTTAGGATCTAGATGCTAAATGGACTGGGGATCTTTATGAGAAGCAGGTCCCTCTGTCCATTATAAATATGGACAGCACACAGGCAGCACAGAGGGGAGCTTATAGATTTTGTAAAAGGGAGATGAGTAGTTTGCATCTGTGCCAGAATGGCAGCTGTTAGCTGAGATAACCAGCTGGAAATGAGGAGAGAGGAGATAATGAGATAGGAAAAAGATTGGAAAGGGTGAAATGATGACCTAGGTAGGTGGGAGAAAGGAAATATAAATTTAGTGGCTTTTTCAGATGTTGCTAAATAGCTTGCTGACGCTTGAGGTCATATTTTTAAAATGGAGCTGCTCAGGGTGGTAGTAAAATCATTTCTAAAAATATCAGCTATTCAGGAATGGGTGTAGAGCTCATGGCTCCTGGGTTTAACTAGAATTGACATTTCTAAAATATGTGCAAAGGCAAGGGTGCAAAGATAACTTGAGATAAATTCTGGAGCTTTTCCATTAATTCTAAACTAGGAGGGAGAGGGCTATGAGGATACAAAGTACTAATGATAAGCAAAACAAAAAGTAATAATGACAATGGATAGGAGATTCCCATTAGGTGGGATGATTTCTGTGGTGGAGATTTCATTAAGTGATCTTAGAGGTGGAAAAAAATAGCTTTTATTTATTTCAGCACAACAAGGAATGTTTAGCAAGAAATAAGGCAAAAGCGTGAAATGTAGACTTTTTAAGCTCTTGGTAGAGACACAAAGCATGAAATGAACTTAAATTCTGTGAAGGAAGGTATTTTCCAAAAGAATGAAGTCCAGCCAGAGATTTAGCTCAGTGGTTCTGTCGCCTGCCTGGCAAACACAAGGACCTGAGTTCAATCCCTGGTACCAAAAAAACAACAACCAAAAAAAAAAAAAAAAGTGTGGTCCATGTGGTTATGGGGAGCATCAGTTCGTTCTCCATTCAGGCAAATTTGGAAAAAAAAAGGAAGATCAGTCATTGAGTGTCAGTGCACATCTGTCATGGTGACCTGTTGGCAAAATCTAAAGCTCATATTGAAATCTTCAGGGCACTTCATTCTTAACTCTGAGCATGAACAAGATGAGAAACGGCCCTCTTTGCTTTGATCACATAAGTCAAACCAAGTAAGGGCCAGCCTGTGACAGATTAGATGTGGAGGTTTTAAAAGTGAGATAACAACACGCACAGAGAATGTCATATAAGCAGTTCTATCTTTCCTCAAAAGTTAGAAGATTGGTGAATCTATATTAACTTCTACTCAGCACAGGTCGTGACCATCCCATGCAAATATTTCACTCTCCAATTAAGGAAGGATTAGGGGTTTAACTCATGGAGTATTTATTTTTAGGAAAGATAAGATCTTATAATTTGTAAAGAGCAGAAAGCCTGCATTTTAATGTGGGGTTGCAAATTTGGGGTTGAGGATCACTGAAACTTACTTTAATTGTTCTGAAGTTGTATGAAATCTGATCTAAGCAATTACTTCTTTGTCTAGTTTGACAGTCATTCCATCTCCCATGTATCTATTTAACATACTGTTATTAGTGTTGTATTCCTTCATATTTTATTTCACTCTCACTACTCTACCTTTTCATGCATTTAAACACATTTAGTCATTTTCATTGCTACAGGAAATAATAAAAATCCTTTTTGTTCTATTTAAAGTTTATCCATTGATTGAATATTTGTGAAACACTATGTGCCAAACAGTCTTTTAAGAAACGCAAACAGAACAGATGCAGTCTCCATGTGTATGGAGTTTATTTTCTAATGGGAATGAGAGAAATGAGCAGAGATCATTCCACAGTATTAAAATCTTCTATAGTCATTAAAACAGGGTATTATATAAATTTCATTAATTTCTTAAAACCATCTCAGAAAAGGAACATTATTATCTCCACATTATACTGAAGAAAATTGAAAATCAGATTGAAATTTCCTTTCAGAAATTTGGTCAGTAAGAGATGGAGCCAAGATTTGAATCCATCTCTGTCTGGTTCAGATAGATATTCACTTAGCAATTCCACTAAATTTATACTTTTCGGTACTGAGTGTGTTTTAAGTGTCTTCAAACATTTCCCTCTGCTACTGTGCAGTGGCAAACAAATACAGATACAGAAAAAAATTACTGTATCAGTTGGCTTATTTTAATACCTAAATTTTGAACAATTCAATATAAGACATTGTATAGAAGCACTTCTCATTTTCTTGTTGACTTTCATCTTATGCCTATTATTTTATTTTTATTATTCTGTTTTCTTGATTTACTGTTTTAAATCTTGGGAATCCTGATGAACTGAGTACATTTTCCACTTTTAACTGAAACCATAGTGTGCTAAAGTTACTAAAATAGTTGGTGGAAACCTTTTACTAAATATAACTTTAGAAATTCATACATAATTCTGTCACTGTATTTGTTTATGACATTTATTCAAAAGTCAAGTATCGCATCAAAGTTGCAACTTACTTTATATTTATAGCAAGGATTATAACTTTAGTCTACCAAAGAAATAACCAAATAAGAACTTGATATGTGTTGTTTAAAAGTGGTTCAATTTTGAAAATTCCCAAGTTGGAAAAATGAATCATAGCTAGATGTTTTGGAGAGAAAAATAAATGCACGTTGTTATTTTGTTAAGCAATAATGAAAACATGAGAGCACATGAAAGGCATATGTTTTAATCGCTCCATCATTTCTTCATGAAATCCAACTTAAAGTTCTCTGACATTATAACATCAAAACTTGAGTACTTTCCTAGCGTCAGTTACAATTATTATTTGTAACTAAAATAATAAGGAAACATTAAGCAGGACTGAAAACAAAATGGCAAAAAGGCATGGCAATGCTACTCAAACCATCCTCCTACCTCAGATGCCCAGGTGCTGGAATTACAGGTGTGTACCACCGTGCCTGTTTGCCTCACTCATTTTAAAAAACACTAGTAAGCACAATAGAGGAAAATAAATAAATAAACATTAAATTTGGGTACTTGTTAATTTTTTTTTGTTTTTTTGGTGCCGGGGATCACACTTGGATCCTTCCTCTTACTAGGCATGTGACAGAACCACTGGGCTAAATCCCCAGGCCCTTGTTAATTCTTTTTATCTTATACACCAAAACCAGCACGTTTAGTATATGTCTTATTGAATTTTTATATACTTGGAAAGTGTATCTAATGATATTCCAAATAGAAGTTGTACAATATTCTTATTGACCAGAATTTGAAATATTGAGTTCCTATTAAATGCATTTCTAAACATGTACTTACAATGATATTGTAATATCAGAGTAGCTCAGCAGTGCAACACATGAATTTTTTTTAAAGTAACTATAACTCAGACCACTTGGGCTCAATTCTTGGTCTTACCATTAGCTTTGTGGTTTGAATTAAATTGACTAGAATTTTCTATAGTTCAGTTCCCCGTAGGACTTCTAATAGTAACCAGCTTTAATACCTAGCATTTATAGTCTCCTCTCTATAAGCAAGAGACAGTACTAAATATTTTACAAGCAATATTTTTAACTTCAAATCATACCCCCTTTTTATGGATATTGACATTGAGCTACATAACAACTAAATGACTTCTCAAAGTCACTGAAGCACACAATAAAAATCAGAATATAATTCTAGCTTAAATTATATTTTCAGATACTATACCATATCTGGAATAAGTGGTGTATCATTTTTCAAAGAATTTTATTTACAAATACTGATTTATTTCCATATAAATTAGAAATGAATTTACTTGTAGAGAATACAAATACTTCTCTAAAATTTGCCAGCTATATTTTCAAGGTAATAAAGCTTTCACAGTTTTATCTCATAAATTTAATCCTTAAAAATCTCCATATGAGGTAAGAGCTAATTGCTACATATGAATAATACATAATTGCCGTCATCGTTTTTCATGTGATAACACCAAAACCAGGCAATTGGAGTGCTCATTTCACTTGCAAAAAAGAACAGGCTCCAACTCACTCCTTGTAAATTCAATCCCATTTTTCCTTGTCACCAACAAAAGCAGGAGTTAAATTCTCTTTTTTAGTTGAAACAGTCCTTTAGGATCTGAAAGGTTTTTGCTTAATGATAAAGGAGTGTTCTTCTTGGTACTCTGGCCTTTTGGACTTGCATGGAGTAAGTTTATTTCTACTCCCCAACCCTAATTACACTGTTTTAACACTAGAGCCTCAGGAATTCATTACTTTAGCTGTATGTGTGAAACTTTGGAAAATGAAATGAGTAGAACAAAAAGTTTCCAATGTAGCACATTAATATTTTCAAATTCAACTTGGCTCATGTTTATGAATCTACCCTGGCATCTGGCATTTGTTATGAGGGTAAAATAGCTTTAAATATGCCTGACAACCATAGCAAGCCAAGTCACCTCCACTTAATGAGAAGTGTAGCTTCTAGCTTCTCTCAAAGCTAACCAGATGCCACATACTTGCAGTTCATCTACCACCAGAATATCAACAAAGTGCTGACACCTCTGTGATTTGCACATAGATCCAGATGAAAAAATAGTGTTGTGATACCAGCAAACTGAATGATAATTCAAAATCAGGAACATCTGTTTATGTAGGTGCTCTGATGGTCCAATTTTTTTTTTCTTTTTTGCATTACGTGCATGTCTACTCTCTGAGGTTTCATGAAATACATTGGATCCTGTTACAATGTGCAAAGAGAGGTGACACTCAAGGCATGGCATTTAGGTTCCAAGACAATTTTATATATATACTAGAATATGAAGGGCATGAATATTCCTTTAATCAAGTGAATAGAGATGGTATATGTTTTCTTCTTGACACTATTTCTTTCCATGCTTTCATTTGTTTGGGACAAAAAGCTTCAAATATTTGCAAAACAAAATAGGTTGGCAAAAAAATGTCTATGTGTGCAAACTTCAGTTCTTCCCCAAAATGGGATGTTAGTGTCCTAGCAACATGTTCTGTGAGATCTAAAACTCTACCAAGGTGCTTCTAAACCTGGCACGTACTCCATATATCTTTTTAAAAATATTTATTGAGTTTATTGATGCATTTTAGGAATTCAGTATGATCACATTCATTATGAGGAATTTGTATCTGTACATGATATATATTTGTTCTTATTTTTTTCCAGTTCCCCACCATATATCTTAATCTTCCTCAGAGAGAGGGTCACTGTGACAGCTGCAACTTTCCCTAAAAAAGCATCTTTGGGTAGTAGGACTAATGAAATGTCCAAGTATTTTTATAGTAGAGATAGAAAAACACCAAAATAGGGCCGGGGATTTAGCTCAATGGTTCGGTGGCCTGCCTTGAAAGCGCAAGGACCCAAGTTCAATCCCTGGTACCAAAAAAAAAAAAACAAAAAACGAAAAACACCAAAATAAAAAGTTATATTTTTTGTTGTTGTTTTCTATTACATGTTTATAATAGCAAACATTTCCAAAGGGGTAGAAGTTTAATTTTAAACTGTTATGCTTTGACAATAGTGTTCAGTTTGAAGGTAGAACAGAAAAATGCAGTGTTTCATATATATACACACATTTTTTTCATATATATATGTATATATATATGTGAAAAAGTTTAAATTACAAATTAAATTTTAGCAACCACAATAATAAGAAAGGGTACATGTAATAATAGATTGTAATAAAAGTTACATGAACATGTTTACTCTTTCTTCAAAACACATTATTTATGATACTTATCCTTCTTTTGGTGATGAGATAATACAATGCCTGTATGAGAGAAGTAAGTTAAATGACAAAGCCATCATAGCATAATAATTAGGCTCCTCTCTAAATGCTACTTGAACACAAGCACTGCAATAATCTCATAGCTGACCTGCTAATAGAGACTTCTACTAAATGACTACTGGGTCGATAACCCATATATTATACAGTATCAGTACACTGAGCAATGGGATAGCTCACTGGCAAGACCCAGCAGAATAATGCAAGATTTTAACACAGTACTCAGAGACTTATAAATTGGTTATTTCTGAAAATTTCCACTTAATATTTTTGGAGTACAGTTAACCACAAAAACTGAAATTGCTGGAGAGTGAAACTGTAAAATGCCAAACTTAACTAATGGAGTTGTTTGTGATTTAGATATGTTTCCAAGAGATCAAGTAATCAACTGAGCCAGGATTTGATTTCAAAGAGAATTCCCTTTACCAAATAGGCCACGTCCTGCCTGAAAGACATAAAACAAGAGATTAACTTCTTACCTTCTTACTGCTTTGTATTTTATGTTGATATTTTAAATTTCATATTGGAGAGCTCATAGAGAAAATAGAATAATTTTGGTATTTAAAAATTTTTTGGAGACTCTTAGTACTCTATATGTGTTCCTCTCCAGATCTTTTGTGCCTGGGAATTCCTTATTTACAAGTGCCTCATCTCAGACATAGTGTCCCTAATATTTCTTCTTTTGCCAGTATTAATACTCTGTGGGCCCATGTTTCCCAATTCCATTAGGGATTCTATTTCTGAGCCTTACTGAGTTAAGTTTTTGCTCCTTTTATGTGTAAGAGTTGAATTTTTCTCATCTCTGGCCCACATCCCACTCTGCATACCATCTTCTGCCTACCTAGATATCAACAAAAGAAACCACAAGAAAGGATTTTTCTATTCATATCCCAGTATCACATCCAAAATGATTGATCCATAATTAATTTGAGTTTATCAACTGCATTCTTTCCTTTATAGTCAGAAGTATCTCGAATGACAGTAACTTGTTTGGGCTGTCATGAAAGCTAGACTTCATTTATTCAAGAAGTATCCTTAGAATTCTATTATAGCTAATGATCTAAGTGCTGTAAACTCAACAGCAAAGAGAGAGCCCACTATTTAAATAAAATAAAAAAAGGAAACTTAAATCTTACCAATGACATCTCTCATATTTTATCTAACATTACTTTACTATATTCAGGGAGCCTAGGGAATAATATGTTTATTCCTGAGACTAAAAATTCCCTATGTCTCCTAACATTCATTCCTCTTACATCTGTAAGTGAATAATGGTCAACGATCATGGTATGACATACCATACTCATGACACATCTTCCATTTTATTTACAAACAGAAGTGCTCAGTGTAGGCAGGAGCACACAGTCTAGAATGGAGAATGCTCAAAGCATTTTTGAAACATACTATTGCCAAGAGTTGTTGTTGTTTTTTTCTTTCCACTTTATTTGAGTATACTTGACAAATAGAGATTATACATATTTAAGGTTTACAACAAACTGTTTTGATAATATGTACATACTGCAAATCAATTTCCACAATGAAGCTAATAAACATATCCATAACTCATAAATACTGTACATTAAGTCTCCAGTTCATTTTGGTCTTGCAACTGAAAGTTTAGTACCATTTTATCAACCTTTCCCATTGCCCACCTCTCCTTGTAACTGTGACGTGATTTTACTGAGTTTGATTTTTTTTTTGATTCTCTATTTAAAGAAGTTCATATCATATTTTTCTGCGTCTTCTTTGTTTCACCTATCTAAATGACCCACAGGCCCATCCATATTGTTGCAAGTAGGAACATTTACATATATTTTATTAGCATATGTCTGTAGTACATGAAGTTTTCATTCATCTTGGTGAGTGAGTCTTTGTGCATATTATGCCTTGTTTCCTTTTTTATTCCTTTTTACCTTCCCAGCCCTCTCCCTGCGGAAACTTCTAAATACCCTTTCCCATTTTCATTACTGTTATAATTCTTAGTTCATGTATATGATATATAATGGTAATGTTTAATGAAGTTGTTAGGTTCCTGTACATGGCAAATCTCAATTCTACTTTTTTGCCCTTTTCCTCTCCTCTCTCCACTCCCCTCTCTCCCAGACCTCTTTCCATTCACGACAGATCTATCCTCTTGATTCCTTTTATCCATCCTTTGTTTTGCTCTTTTTTTTGTACTTTGCCTTACTCAAATAAGAGATTCCATCCAGTGTTTACATTGGGGTGTTTGATTTATCTCACTCAACATTATGTTTTTCAGATGCCTCTATTTTCCTACAAATGTCTTGAATTTATCCTTCTTTGTAGCCAAGCAGTATTCTATTATATGTAGATATCATTTTTTTAAATCCATTCATTTGCTGGTGGGCATACAGGCTGGTTCCAGAATTTGCCTATCATGAATTGTGCTGCTATAAACATGGGTGTGCTTGTATCACTGTAGTGTGATGATTAAGCTCTCTGGAGAAGATACCTACAAGAGGAATAGCTGGGTCACATAGAATTCCTAATTTTAATTCTTTTAGAAATCTCCATAATGATTTCTATAATGGTTTCACTAGCTCACATTCCTACCAACAATGTAGGAGAGTTCCTTTCTCACTGTAGCCATACCAATATTGTCTCTAGACAATACCCATTCTTTCTGGTATAAACTGAAATCATAGCATTCATTTGCATTTTTCTAATGGCCAGAGATGTTGAGAATTTTTTCATATACTTGTTGTCCATTTATACTTCTGAGAAGTGTCTTCATTTCACTTGTCCATTTCTTGAGTGGGTTTTTTATTTTAGGCTTTTTAAAAGTTCTTTATAGATTCTGAATATTAATCCTCTGCCTGATGAAAGATACCTCTATTCCTGGACAAGCAGAACCAACATTATCAAAATGGCCACCCTCTCATGTCTGTTATACAGATTCAACGCAATCCCCCTGCAAAAATACCAGCAGCATACTTCACAGATCTAGAGAAAACAATCCTAAAATGCATAGGTAAGCAGAAGAGACCCAGAATTAGCAAAAGTAATCTTGGAAACAAGAGCAAAGCACGTGGTGTCACAATACCTGACTATAAGCTATACTACAAAGCAACAATGATTCATACGTCATGGTACTGGCACAAGACAGACGTGAGTAAGTGGAACAGAATAGAGGATACTGAAGTATACTCAGACACACTCTCTGATCTTTGACAAAGGGGCCAAAAGCATGCATTATAAGATATATAATCCTTAACTCTACTGAAAAAGATTGTTTCTTTGATTTTTTTTAATCATTATTTTGGAATTGTACAATTCTTTACTTAAAATAGCCAGTGGCCATTTATTCACCAAATGGTCCTGGGAAATCCGGAAATCTGTTTGCAGAAGATTGAAGAAGGACCCATATCTTGCACCATGTACTCAACAAAAATTAAAATGAACAAAACGTCTAAATATTAAAACAGAAACCTTGAACCTACTAGAAGATAAAGCAGATAAAGCACTTGAAATCAAAACAGAAACTCAATTACACAATAAATAACAGCTAGAATTATAAAATTGGATTATATCAAATTAGAAAACTTCTTTATAGCAAAGGAATCAATTAGTAGAGTGAAGAGACAACCCACAGAATGGCAAAAATTCCATTTACATATTTTTAAAGAAATAAATAGTATCATATTCTACATATGTTGCAAAATTTAAATTTATTTATCCACTGATTGACTTTTAGTTACTCTAAATTTTCTTCTAGTAATTTCAGTTTTAGGTGTTTCAATACATGTACATCCTTAAGGTTATGTGAAACTCTTGTAAGCCTAATATACGAATATGTGAATACTTGAATTCATTCAGTCTTTTTATCTATTGATTAGAGAATGTAACCAATTCATATTTAAAGTAATTATTGATAAGTAAAGTCATACTATTGAGATTTTGTTAATGATTTCTGGCTACTTTTATTTTTTTCTTTTTTGTTTATTTATTTGTTGTTTATTTATTTATTTAAATTTATCCTGGGCTGGGGATTTAGCTCAGTGTTGCCACCATCTGCCTTCAACCATGAGATCCTGAGTTTGATCCCTGGTACTAAAAACAAATGAATAAATAAATAAATGGTGAAGGGGATAAAGAGAGGGCAGGGGTATGGGGAAAAATAAGAACCAAGACATATCATATAAAGGTACAAGATCCCAATGATAAATGTAACTGTATTGTTTGCTTTAAATGTACCAATAAACAATAGAAATAAATAAGTAGATAAATTTATCATTCATCCTTTTCTGTCTTCCTTCATGAGATAATGATTTTCTGTATTACGTTTTAACTTTTTTCTCTTTCTTTTTTTGGATCTACTACATATGTTGTAGTTACTATAAAGCCTACATAATATACCTTAGAGTTATAATTGACTGTTTTTAGCAAATAAAACTTCTGTCATATACAAAATCTGTACACTTTGATTCTTGAAACACATTTTGTTTGTAGAGTCACTATTAAAGCATTTTCATATTGTACCAATAAATTATTGTAGATATGGTTATTTTTAGCATTTTTAACCATTATACTAGAATTACAATTAACACACCACTATCATAGTATGTTATTATGAATATGGCTCTTTACTGATGAGTTTTATATTTTCATTTATTTTTGTTACTAATTTGTATCCTTGTTTTATCTTGAAGAACTCTCTTTAGAGTGGGAATTTAGAGTAAGAACAGGACATGAATCTAAGTCTTCTGATTCTTTACTCAATGCTTATTACTGCTATGGGGAAGGCAGAAAGGGAATTTATCAAATGTACGTTAATGCTTTAATCTCATCTGTGATAAATTTCCTAATAGCTCTGAAACCTGTTTTCTCTTTTTTATCACAGATAACTTGATTTGTTAGCTGCAATCCCTAATTCTACGGAGACATAGAAGACACACAGGAGACAGAAGCCACAGAAAGAAAAACACCAAAAGGCTTCCTTTCAAGCACACTGATTATCTGTTTTTTTCTCTTTTGATAATATTTTTCAAAACCATAAAAGAAGAATCCTAAAATAGTGACAAGTGGTAACCTTCTTTGTGGATTAGCAACCTGGCTTCTGTGGTGATTAGATTCTGGACTGAGTATCTGAAACATTCTTTACTATTCAGGCTTTGTATTCTGTCCAGTAACAAAAATATTCTTTCCAGCCACCTATCTCTTGAACCAGAGTTGTTTTTATGCTTAAAGGAAAACAATACATATCATAACTAGGGTATTACGTACATTATCAAAGCTTGAGCCCAGTCTGTGGGGCAGAAAGCAGGTTATATAACTTGGTCATACTGTTCTTTTAAAGTAAAAAATGATGGTACTATCCAAAAAATTTTATTTCTGAACATGACAATAGGTTACTTTAGCATAGTCAAGATCAAGACATCATACCCTCTAGTTCAGATAGACTTTTGACTCCAGGGGTTTTGGTCAGTACCATCACAAATCTTTTCCATTTGACATGCTCTGAATTTTGTTGGGAGGAAGTGTGTGTGTGTGTGTGTGTGTGTGTGTGTGTGTGTATCTGTAGTGTCTGCTCATATCAAAGCCTGCTTGAGTTAGTAGAATTACATTCCTGGTTCTGTGTGAGATGTATAAAGGAACAAGAAACATTAGCCCTCATTTTGTCTTAAATTACAAACTAATGTTAATTGTTCTCAGAACTGGATTTTTTTCTTAAAAATTAGAACAATTTTTTCTTTTGTGTTAAATGAAGTATTGTTAGCTGAAGCCATTTTGACATGGTTAGGGAGATGTCAGACTCATGAAAGGTGTGCAGCCTGATTCAAAACCAAACTCTGAACCCTTTTAAAGAGCAATAAAACATATTTTGTATGCTTAAGAAAATGCTGCTGTTGTTGATAACCACATTTGAATCTCTAGACTTATTGAGGCCTTTCATAATTCAAATAGATATATAATCCTTCACTGTACTGACAAAGATTGTTTCTTTGATTTTTTCAATCATTATTTTGGAACTGTACAATTCTTTGCTTAAAATAGCCAGTGGCCACTTATCCACCAGCCAACCCAAGCATGTGAAACCATTTTGGCAAATGTAGATAGTAAAGGCTCTAAATTCAAGTATTTATAAAATTTACATTTGTTCACTTAAATGAATTTAAATCTGACTTCGTTCTTACCACAATGGGCAGTGAAAGTTAAAACTATGGCAAAGGACTATCTTCTCTCCTCTCAGACCCATCCAAGACATTATGGTGGATATAATCCAGTGTCACACCAAGGGAGTATGAGATGGTGTACTTTTCTTTGCTGATAATCAGACTAAGTTTCAGATACCCCAGATGAGCCTTAAAGCCACAGATTCTGAAAAAGGTATCTCTACTCTAGTTTGTGGTATACTTAAGTCCATCCTCTTCTCCAGCTCACTCCATCAAAAATGGTTCAGGCTTTCAACAACTTTGAAAGGGAGTTTGATCCTTAGCAATTCTTATTTTCCCATGAAGAGTTCTGGAGACAAGAAAATACAATATAAGAGGAAAGGGAGGGAAATTGAAGGGAAGATAAGTGCAAATGTACACATCTATGTATGGTCTCAACATACAAGCAAGAAGTCAATGATACCAGTTACCACTACACTTCTTATTTTGATCATTTTCTCTTTACCTCATTGGAGACAAATGGATTACCCCCAGCATCATAGTACACATCTACCATTTGATGGATGAAGTCATTACTGGTTTTTAAAAATCTATACTCATAGTCCAGGAAAAAAAACCATATACTGTGTAGGAACACACTGAAGTTGTACTATGGGACAAAGTAAACCAACAGGGTCTGTGGGAAGCACATATTTTGGAGGCAGGGAGATAGGGTGAGCGTGGGTTGTCACAGAAAGACATGATTGCCTTGGATAATTCAATGGGCTGGTGGGGAGCTGAGGCCCGAGTAGGAGGATGCCTTAGTTACTTTTCCTCATTACTGAGACAAAATAACTTTAATTCAAAGTTAAAGGAGCAAAGATTTACTTAGCTTACAGTTTGCTGAGGTTTCAGTATCTCCAAGTTAGGGCAACAAGACAGATGAGCATCTCAGAGGATAAGCAATTCATGGCATGGGGAAGGCACCAAGGAAGCAACAAGTCACGCTTACCCTCTTCTGCTTTACATTTTGATCCAGGCTATATTAGGGTGGGTACCACTCACACCCAGGGTGGGGCACCATTAATCCTATCCAGAACTATGCCAAAAATAAATCAGTGGACTAATTTAGTGTTACACAATCTAGATCCATCCACCTCTGAAAAAGTCCCACCTATAATCCCAGGAGACTTTGGGGTCACACAGGCCATAGCAGGGAAAAGCAGTACTGCCAGAGATAAGGAAAGTGGTTGGCCATGACATCATCCACAGGAGCATGAGGATTGAAAATGAAGCCATCAATTATTAATAAATTTTTCTAGTTATCAAGTCAAGCATCATGTTTACCCTTAACTGAAATTTTTGTATATACTTTATCAACATAGAAGGCCTGTAATTTTATGTTATAATTTGCAATATTCTTTTGTTTCCTTATTGGACACAGCACACAAACAATGAAATTTTCTAAAGGTCTAAGAAAAACAAATATTCCATTTTAAAAATTTTTTAATAAATATATTTTATAAAAATATTTTTGGACTGATGCACACAGCCTTTCCCCAGGCAACAAAATCTTATTATTGACAAGTTTTTCAATCTTAAAAATGTTGCATTGGCTTGTGCCCTTCTCAGGAACTCAAAATAACTAATATGATTCATTTTTTCTGTTATTACAACTGTGCACATTAAGCATATGAAAAGCCATACAGTAATTGGTCATCAAAAATATGCTTTCTCTCATCCAAATGAATGCTTTACTCAACTGAACAGGTGAAGCTGAATTTTTTAAGTTTCACAGCATAAAAGTGGTGACTTTGTAATTTACAAAGAGTTGGATTGCTGAGATTATGATTATATGTAAAATATTTCATAAGATATCAAGTCTCTGGATTAAAAGACAAAACTAAAATATGTGCTAAAATAAAAATGACTACTAAGGAATTAAAACATTATCATTTTAATAATAATAGAAAACTAAAAACAGTTTTTAAAAGTATGTTTTCTCTGACACTGTAATGGTCTGAGTTAGACAGATTATTCCAAATTTGCTGGTTGAAATGCAGGACAGGAAAACTCCAAACTAAATTAGCTTAGGCAGAAAATTCTTATTAGTTAGCCCAAATGAAAAATTCCAGTGTCAATGTTGGGTTTCAGTTTTAGTGAAGGTTTAGGTTGAAATCTGTCATAGGACCTAGTGTCTTTCCATTTCTCTGTAATCATCAGTTGTCTGTGTTTCCTTCATTATCCTCTTGTAGCACAAGTTTTACAAATTTGATGGAAATTACAAATATTGAACAAATAACTCCATCAAAGACAATAAGAGGGACTACAGTCTAAACAAAACCTGATGATGCCTTGATTTTAGCCTTTGAGCCTCCATTACTTTGAGAAAATAAATTTCATTGTTTCAGACACACAATTTTAGGACTCCGATATGACAGTCTAAAATGACATACAACTATATTTATGGCTAAAATGATTTAATTGTATTAAGATCTTGTAACAGTTAAGGTTAATTATCAACTTGCTTGGCTTGGGAGCTACCCAGGAGATTAGAAATTTATGCTTTGAAGTATATCTGGGTGGTCAAAGAGGCAAAATCTTGTGGTGCACATCTTGCCCTTTGCTTCTTTCTCCTTGGTACTGTTCCTTTCTTCTGTTTTTCAGCCACCACAAACTAAGGAACTTTGCTCAACCATATTCTTCTGCCATGATGGCTTCTGCCTCAAAGCTAGGTGACCATGGACTAAATCCTCTGAAATCATGAGCCAAAAAAAAAAAAAAACCTCTGCTCCTATAAATTGTTGAAATTTGTTTATTGGTAAAAGTATTTAAAGAATAATGGCTCATTAATATATGTGATTGTTCATATACTGATTATTATTTTATGGTCAGAACACTTAAAATTCCACACTTGAAGAAAATTTCAATACATATGCTACTTACATATATATATATATGTGTGTGTGTATATATATATATAGATATATAATCACATGATAAACCATAAATATATACATTTTTATTTATTAATTTTAAATAAATAAGTACAGTAAACCAAAAAAGTTAGTAAAAAGAGAAGTGAGGCATGTTGTTTTTTCCAAGTCTATTTGTCTGGATTAATTGAAAACATCTATATTCTCAGACCAGATTCTGTAGTCAATGTATTGTGATAAATTTGGGGAGGAACATATGAAGAAAATCATGCCAATATGTGATTAGAAAGGGATGAGTAATTTTAATAAACTTCTGAAATAATTGTATCTTGAATACCATAGCAATTCTAAGTTCTTAAAGTTTATTTGCAAATTCTATTAAAGAATTATTTTGTACTGTGATATATTAAAAAGCAATAGTCTATTCTACAAAAAATAGGTAAATATGTCTCAGGGAAAATTCTCTTTCAGTTGATAAAATATATTTCATTTGCAGAATTGTGATAAAATATAATGTTTCAAAACTACCATGCTAGAGAGATTCTTACAAATATACATTGGGATCTATAAAAGAATGTCAGTAGTACAACTTTTTGTAATAAAACCTGGAAAATAATTTAAATCAATAGTAAAAATAATTTAATAAAATAATAATTAATTATATGAATAATTAATTAAAAATAAAATAATTTAAAAATTCATCAAAATATTATGATGTGGGCATAGAAAGTCATGCTTTCCAAGTCATTTTATTTTCCTACGAAGCATATAGAAAGACTATCATTTCCAATCTTCTGGCTATGTAAGTAAGGTCACATAATTGAGTCTAAAATGTGAGAATAATTATGCACAACACTCTCAGTAATAGTTATCAAAGTCTCACTCTTGTTACCCTTTCTCTTTACTTTCTCAATCTCCTCTTCCCATACTTCCTCCTCCTTTGCTTGCTCCTCTTCCGGTCCCTGTTCTTTCATCTTCACTGTGGTGTACACACTACACATGTGTCCTTCTCTCCATCCTCTACTAGCAATCCAGATTGGAAAATAGAGGATGGAAACAGCACAAAGAGCCTGGATCACTGGGTTCTCAGCTTGGAAAACAGCCAAGCGGGAGAGCTGTCCAACACAGTACGCCACATCAGACATTGTGTGAACAAGAAATAAGCCACTAAATGTTTTAGAATGATTTATTACTGTAGTTTATCTAAGCTAACATACCAATTGATAAATCGTGCCTTTTTCCTGCTATAGGTGCTATACGACAGTAAAAGTAAATGGTTTGTAACCACAGCATAACTAAATCTCCAATGAATCTGTCTAAGAAACTACTTGAAGAAAACTTGAAGACTATGACTTCATATAAAGTTTTAAAACACAGATAGTGAAGCTATGCATTGTTTGGTGTTATTAACTTGTATGTTGAAACAATTAACAGAACCAAGAGAATAATAAATACAAAATTAAAGACATTGGCCACCTTTGAGTGATATTAATGGAGGAGGTTAGAATGCAAGGCCATATTCATTCACAGAGATCTTTGGTGTAATAAAAATGTTTTCTGACATATATAACATTTTTGGTATCTTTCTCCTGTATACTTTATCTGTATTATTAATTTTGAAAATTGTATATCTGTTCTTTATTTTGTATTTATAGATGACTAAGTAAAAATCAGCCCAATTATTACAAAATAGAAAAAAAATTTAGTTTCCAGTTAGCTATTCCTCCAAAGAATTTGGCAAGAACATTACCAGGCAGATGTTCAGAAGAATTAGACTATACAGCCAATAGAAATTGCAACAGATTTATTCTTAAGAAGCAAAACATATTAATCAAAGGCCAACTGAAGCAATTAATTTACAATCCAGCTAAAACTGAGGAAGCCATAAATATCTGGTCAATATCTGGGATAACATTCTCAAATAAAGAAATAAAAGCATAAGTTTACTGAGTTTGAAAGTTCTTATAAAGCACGTCTATCTGAAAAAGACTTTTGAGAGATATTTTTTTTCATAATTTCCCAAAACTACATGAAGAATCATAGCATTCTGTCTTTTGAGATTCTACACCAACGGTTATCAATCTTGCCTGAATATTATACTTACCTAGATAATATTTTAAATCCCAATGTTAAATGGAATAAATAAAATCAGAATATCAAGTGGTGGAATTTAGGCATCAATACAATCACCAGGTGATTTCAATGCCAGCCAAACTTAAGGAAGAATAAACTACAGGAACTCTTTTATTTCACAGTTTAAGGGTCTGAGTCTGCAAGAGGAAGAAGACTGCACTGCATGAAGTCACATAGCTGCCTAATTATTTGGTCTTTACCCTGTCTTCCACCTCTTTTGTGTGTGCATGTGTTACTCTTTCCCCTACATTTGACACATTTATCTACTCTACTTCAGGTTCTTTAGTACTTTCCTGCCTCATATTCTTGCCACCTATCTTTACATTTGTATAATCTCAGTGACTCCCCTCAGGTCTGAGCCGTGCATCACTTATGTTCTCCTGAGGTGCTCCCTTAATATTACTGGGGCCGGATTCTTTGGGAGTCTCTGTGCCACTCACAACTGTGCAACTTGAAAATGCTGAAAAACCATTATCCAATAGGGTGAATCTATGGCTACTGCATAGCTTTGCTTTTCCTTTTCATTTCCCTATTGTGATTATCTTGATAGGAACTTCACGTGCCTTTGTAACAAGACCAGGGAGATTAAAAAATTGTCTCCTATAGCAGTGAAAAATTTCATAATGCATCTTTGACCTGGTTCTCCCTTTTTCTTTGCTTATCTGAACTTCTTTCTACCTCTTTGAGTCTCATTTCTAGATAAAGTATTTGCATGTAAGTCTCTGGTTCAGGATCTTCCTTATGAAGAATCCCAGAGAAACAACTTTCTCTTATCTGATATCTAATTTCATGGTCGATATCCAATCTTCATGGCACTCATTAAAATATCATTATCATAACCCATGTCTCTTCATATAAATGTTCTTATAAAGTCTCAGTAGAGCTAGTGAGATGTATTTGCTGCTTTGAGAACTTTCCATACTCATTCTTTGAAAAAGGTAAAGTAAGAGATGAATATCAACAAAAAAGAAAAAAAAATGAAAATACAGGGCACCAAAAAGAAAACAATAAGTAATTCAAACTTCCAAAGATTGAGAATAAGACCAAGAACTTGGAATGAAAAAAAAAGAGTGGTTGGGAATAAGCTCTTTCCATTTAAAGTACTTTGAATAGCTTTTCATTGTATCATGAAGAATATCAGTGCATCTATTATCAGTATGCTCCAGTTGAGATCTGAAATGTCTCCTAAAGTCCCTGTGTTAAAGCTTTGGTCCCTAACCTATGTTACTATGGGGAAGTGGTAAAAATTTTTAAGAGGTTGAGCCCAGTGGAAGGAATTTGAAAGGGTATGGGAATTTTGGTTCCTTTCTCTTTCCTCTTTTCTTTCTGGTTGTCATTAGGTAAACAAACTTTTCTGCTGGGCACTCCTGTCATGATGTACTAAGTGACAGCTGGCCTAAAGGGACATGACCAAATAAGCATGGACTGAAACCTCTGAAAATACAAGCCAAAATAAATTCTTCCTCCTTATACTTTATTTCAGGTATTTTGTCACAGAGACAGAAAGCTGGCTAACACAAATATATCAAAGCATCTAATTTTATCTTTGCTGGTAAATATATCTAGTAATCCATTCACAAATATATTCATTGGACCTGACGTAGTTGCTAGAAACACTATATACTCATCTAAAAAAGCACTTACATTTACCCGTTTGAGTATTGCTAATGTCTTAAAACCCCAGATAATACAGGCATTATAACTGGCAAGATTAGTGATGAGTAGTCATTGAATTTCTACCTGAGTCCCTAAGGCAGTAAGGGCCAGGATATTATTAAATGTATTATTAAGTGTATGTGACTACAAGTAAATAAGGGATATACCACTTACTCTTCCAATAAATGACATACATGTATCTGGACCCTAAATACTTACTTGCTCCTATTCCTAAATATATCCAGAATATATCTCTGGTCACATGGAGCATACTTTCTTCCATTTATTCTAGAATTTACATCTTGGGAGAAACAATCACCTGTGCCCAGACCTTTCATTCTGAAATAGAAGTGCTTTTCATTCTCTGATATGTTCTGGTCCAGACCTCTATTCATTGAACAAGTATTTGTTCCCAAATGCAATATATCTGGTTATACTGCAGATAAAATGACAACATTTAATGTTCCTTCATTAAATTTGCCTTCTCATGGAGATATCAAACAGACGTGCAATAAAGAGCGCTGTTGCAATAAATAGGACAGTGTAAACAGTCAACACAGGATCCCCTATTACATGGATTATTCATGGACATTTTATCAAAGGATGAAAACGTAACCTAAAAGTCTCGGGGTGAGGGCACAAAAGGAAGAAGCTAAGATCTAAAAAATGTAACTAAAACATGCAAAAAGGTTCTGAGAAAACAAAATAGCATTCTAGGCAAAAACAAGTTCAAAAGGTTGAAAAATTTCAGGAACAGAAGTAGGTTCAGTATAATGGAAAAATGGTGTACTCAGAAGAGCATAAGCTTAAAATCATTACGAGAAAAACTCAGAGTGGGGCAGTCACGAGGGCAAAGCTGAAATATGAGAGACAGCAAAGGCAATTTTGCTAAGTTTACTCTAGTTTTAAAATTCTAAGAATTTGTTAAGGCTTAAAGCAAGTCTTTTAATAAGGAGAAATGTGAATCATGCACATTTTTAAATTAAAAAAATTCTAATTATGTGTCCTATGATGTTTAGTGCCAAAGAAAACAACTAGAAGGATGTGTATTAAAATGTCAATAGCAGTGGTCTCTAGTCATGAAACTATTAGCAATATGATTTTTTAAATTATATTTGCTATTTTTTAAAATATAATGAGCATGGTTAGAAGAAAAAATGTAACAGAAATACCATTGTGAGTTAGATGGCAAAATAACAAAGCAAAACATCCCTTCAAAAACCCTGAAGAGTTTACCCACAGAACTTACTTCTGTGTCTTCCCAAAATTGCACAAGAGTGAATTTAGATACCAATCCTCAGTAAGGCTTCTCTGTGAAATAACAATTAGTCTCAAGAGTTATACCAGTTTCAAATAAATTGTATGCTGTTCTTTACCATCAGGAAGATAAAGAAATGATTAAAAAGTAATGATGTTGACTTTTAAAACTCTTTATTGTTCAAATTAAGAGCTTTGCCTATATAAGTGACTTAATCAAGACATGTATGAAGATACTACAAAAGATCCCAGAAGAATTGAAGGCATCTTATTGATTGTTGTGAAACTCATAAACTTTCTTGTATTTGATCTTGGCAGTTCAGTGCCAATTTGGTCTGTACTCAGAGAGTGCTTTTAGGAGATTCTAACTAAAGAACTACCTTCACAATATTGTCCCTATCAGCCTTTCACTCTACACCATTGGTGAAAAGGTGATTTTTTTTCTCAACTGGGTCCTTTGAACCCCTGGATACATCATTAAAGGGTATCCAAACATGTAACCACATAACCTGAACCTAGAAATTTCCAGCCATGACAGATGATCTAATCTCTGTACCATAACTTTTCTATATCTTCTCTCTGTATTTTTAATTTTTTTATTAACTATGTTTTTCCTCAAGGGGACTTACTGACTTGTTGCAAAAGAAATGTTCGAAGCTCTTCCATATAGGTTATATTTTAATAAAGTTCCATCTTTATGCATTGAAGTCTCCCAAATTCTGCTAGTATTTTAGAGGAAAGATACATGTACTTTTTATCAAAAAGTCATGGATATTTAGAAAAGGCATCAAAAAATTTTGTCTCTTGTTATGAAACCTGAAGTAGACTTGGAGACAGCCCAGCATCACTGCCACATGTTGAAGATAAAGAACCACGACCCAGTTATGATGTCTGTAATCAGGGGCAATGTTGAGAAAGAAAACATGTATTTTTGTGTTCTTGTTCGTTTTTCTCTCTTTCATCATAGAGAATTATACTATAATAAGATCATAATAAATCTCAAGAGTCTTTTGTGGATCAGTTTTCAGAATACCACAGTCCTGTTTGTCCAGTCTACCTTAGAGAGAGACCCTGGTGTCAAGAACCATGAACATGGAAAGCCCAGAGAAGAGAAAATAACTACAGCACTTGAACAAAAATCTTCCTAGGTTTGAGAAAACTGTCACAAACTAGGAAAAAAGCTTTGAAACTATATGAGATCTACCCCTGAAGAACTCAGTGACTGCAGTACTCGGAGAGGGCAAAGGATCCCTGCATATTTCACCTTGATGTCAGTTTTCAGGGGTGATGCAGGGAGCTGCTCAGTGGTATTCATGATATTCATCATCTTAAAAAAGCAGTCCAGTCTGTATGCTATAGCTGTTGTGCTAGTGAGGTCAGTTTGAACCCTTCTGGGTTTGACTTGTTGAGTCCCTTGGCAGGGCTGCTGAAATTGATTGCCCATCCCTTCTTTCCCTCAACACAGTCCTGCAAACCGAGCAACTGGGCAGCGCTTAGTCATCAGGCTCTGTTCTGCATGAACAAAGAGGTGTGTGCTACATATGTGGCCTTCTACCCGAGTTCCACCCTGTGAGGCATCATGTGTATTTTTAGGCCACAGTATGTATTGGTTGAGTAAAAGCGTCCTACATAGCTGTCTTTTTCTGAAATATTCCTATTATTCCCCAAATGATCTTAGCTTATTTTGAAGTTTAGACTCTTGAAATCTCAGGAAAATGCCCATTAATGTAGTCCACAGAGGAGGAAGACAAGATACTGACAATATCGACACGGAAAATTTTATACCTAGTTTGCTGAGTCTCTTTTTCAGATGTCAGGGCATTTACAGAAAACATCAGTGATCACTGAGGTATATTAGTGATAAGGCACAAAGTTCACTGGTGAACTACCATTCTTATTTTCTCATTTTTTGTTAGTCTCCACCTCCAGGTACTTTCTTCCTTATCTATTCTCTAGTTCTTTCCTTTTTACTATCTCCACCTTTCCTCGTTATTGTGGTCACTTACTCTTACTCATATACTCTTCATTCTAAGATAATGTGTATAAAAGTACTTTAAATTCTAAAATTCTACCCCAATGTAAGGAATCAATAGTATCATAACTCATACTTTCCAGTTTAGGCTCTGGAGTGGGTATGTGTGTGCCGTGTGGGTGGGGTATAAGCATAAAGAGCAAAGTCCAGCTGTTTTCAACAGTCCATCATCCGAACAGATCTCCATTCCCTCTGCCCTACTAGAGAGAGCCAGATCTTAGTCAGGAAGGACCCAGGTACATCCGATGACAAGCTCCAGATCTGAGTGTTTTTGAAGATCGACTTCAGTTCTGTGTCTGTTTCAGATAAATTGAGAAGCACAATTTGTCTGTATTCTCAGTTTTGCATATCTCTAGTTCTTTATCTGTTTCTACCCAAGTACACACTCCCCTGTACTATTCTCCAACAAATCCAGTCTTCCCTACTGGTTAATGACTCCAGCACCATGCTGAGCAGTGCTAGGTGCTTTCAAATTATTCCTTCTCCAAACTGAAATTCCTATGCATTTAGGCTACAGAAGGAAAATATCCTATTCATCCAGTTCACATGAGAGCATGACAAGATAATAATAGCACCTGCATGGATAGTTTTGTGTTTTGCGATTCGACAATTACTACTACAATGATGGTGGAATGATGGTTTAAATAGTCTCTAGAAAAATAATTTGGAAAAGAATACTTTCTACTGACCCTTTCATTTTAGAGGTGACTACCTATTCTGACATGTATAAGGCAGTCTCTAGCCTGGCAAATGAGGTGACACACTTTTTAAAAACGAAAGTGCTGAGGGCCGGGGTTTAGCTCAGTGGTTCCACCGCCTGCGTCACAAGTGCAAGTTCCTGAGTTTGATTCCCAGTACTAAAACAAACCAAAACTAAAGTGCTGTCCAAACGCTGTGTAATGACAACAACTGATGTACAGCAGCTGCCCTACCGCTCTTAGGCACTCATTAGGATCTGGCCTCATTGCAACAAATACTGATTAGCTCATGGAAGACTTCATTTCTACCAGGGAATCGACTCACAGCAAACACTGATGTGGGACCACATAATTTCTTATTTATTAAGAGAAAGAAATCTAAATTGTCTTACATTGTATCTGAAAATTAGGAGTACATGCCATAAAAATGTATGTGCTTAATTGAGAAAAAGTCTTTAAAAAGCACATTGAGGCCATACTCATAAGTGAAATAAATAGGATGCACATGCATAAATACCGAACATTTTCTCTGATCTGAGAGACTGAAAGTGCAAATAAGAATCAAAATGTATAACGGATAATTTGAAATAGGAAGAAAAGATCCAAAGGGGAAGGGGAAGTGGGAGGCTTATGAGAAAGGAAAAAGAGGGAAAGGAATAGATATGAGAAAAGGGAAAAAGGGGGAAACAAAGTCTTTTTAAACATTGAGGGGTGGAGGGGTAGAAGGCAGGGCAGGGGAATAGGTAAAAAATTAGAACCGAGATAGATCATGTAAAGGTACAAATTCCCAACAATGAATGTCAGCATACTGTATACCTAAAATGTACCAATAAAATAAGTGAAAAAAAAGCTATTTGTCTCTTGTTCAAAAGGGAGGAAAAGAGAGTAAGGTGATCAAGCCAGCAAGAGGCCAAGAAGTGAATTATATAGGAAGAAAAAGGTAAAAAAAATCATAGAAAAAATGTCCCATGGAAATAGTAACAAAAAGCCACCTAAGCAGAAATGTTTAAAAATATGCACAAAAAGGAGAGAAAGATAGGAAATATAAAGATACAGATATAAGATGGATGTATGTTCACTCTGCATAAGTAGATTTGAAAGCACGGAGAAAAGACACACCTGAAGACACAGTGTATTGTGTCACCTGGGCCAGACTGAACTGCATTTTCCAGGTTTCCCTTTTAGCTTTGTTTTCACTTGGGGTGCACCAGAGAAAGACTTCTGTGCAAGATTTGGGATGTGGCAATAAAGCCCCAGCCATTTGTGTAGGTTACACAAATTGTTACTTATGTTCTGATTCATTTTGTTGGTATGAAACAGCATCTACAACCAGTCCGTCCTTCTGCTGAATTCTTCTAATTTTCCCACTCCTCTGTGTGTGTGTGTGTGTGTGTGTGTGTGAGTGTGTATGTGTATGTGTATGTGTATGCATGTGTGTGTGCTGAGCTTCATGATAAAGGGTCCTGACTGTTGCAAGAAATCTATGCCATCAAGATGAAAGAAAATAAGAATGATGTTTGTGGTTCCAACTTGTTCATGTTACCCTCTGCTTTACATCTATCTTCCCTTAACCTTGCGGAGCTCAGGCTTTAGCACTGTAAAAGCCAGTTTAGGTTATAAGCAGACAATATAAGGGATAAGGCCTGAGATAGTGCCAGCTGGTTACAAAGAAAATAGCACATACACGGAGTTAAGAGCTAATTCAAGCCTTACAGCAAGTTAAGCTTAGAAATGTTAAAGCAAATAACTCTTAGGAAAGAAATTTCTTAGACAAAACATCTGAAATTAGTCGAGAACTTTTCCCTACCTGGGCTGGACTTGGAGAAATGCAGAATAACTAGTTTATTTTGAACACAACCAGACGAGTAACATATTTTCTTTAAACTATACATTACAATGCCTAAACCTCAACAGTTATTCTAAATCCACAGAGGCCCCTATATTCCGGATTCGCTGGATAACTAAACAAGTCTCAGGGCTCTGCTTATCCATATAAGACCAAAACAAAAACAACAACAACAACAAAAAACTCCAGCATTCCACTTTCAAGACCCTTTCTGGATACCCATATCAGGAGTTATTTTCTTCTTACTTTCAATAAACACTATCCTAACTTCCTCCTTTTTGTCTGAGATTTCATTCTTTGACTTCCTGTCATGAAGAGAGCTGGTTTATTTTATTTATATGGTGCTAGGTGTTTCAGCACAGGATCTCAGGCAGTTGCAGACTACTAAATCAGTTCCCACTCTAATAAGGGCATAAAGTCAAACACCTTCATCAAATCCCTTCCTATACATATATAAATAAATGAATTAAAGGAAGATAAAATATCCTCAGCTAATTAAAATATTCTAAAAATAAAGAGCAAAGTAAAAGACAGTAATAGGAAGTAAAGAGATCTTTTTTAATTGGGAAGGAGATCAGAGACAGAGAAATAGGAGAAAGTGGAAATAAAAATAATTGAGATGTGTTATATACATGTGCTGACTTCACAAGGAATATAATTATTATGCAATGCAAATATGTACTGATAAAAGATAACTGTAAAAAGATATATTTGGATATTTTCACTACTAGCCTTGCCTTTGAACTGCAAGTGTATAAAAAGTGTATATTAAAAATTCATGTTCTAAAAGATGATACTGACACTATGGCTGTCAGTGTAATCTTTTTCAAGGCCACTGAGTCACCCAAATAAACTTCTTGTTTTAATAGTTCTTGTTTAAATATTGACATTATTTGAAATTTACAGAATTTATCTACAAATTACATCAGGTCAGGATTACTGACCATAAATATTTCTTCTTTATAATTTTGATCAATCGTGCCCTCTTTGGCAGCACATATACAGATAAAACTACAGTCAACTAGCATTAGTAGTAATATAGTTCATTATGAACTGGAATATTTATTTATACTATGTCACTATATGAAGTAAATTCTTCACTACTTCTTAGAATTTTCTTCAATTTTATGGGAAACAGAATTAAACTTTCCTTGGTTCAGGTGCATAAAACCTATTGTAATACCATGTGACAGAATCATATGAGCAACATCTATATTTTTAAATATTCAAACAGAAGCATTTTATAAATGTAAAAATAAATCAAATTTATTTCAACCATGTAACTCAATGTGTCCAAAAGTATTCCTAATAAATACAAAAAATAAATGATATTTAATTGTTTCATATAAAATAAATCTTTGGGGATCTGGGTGCATTTAAAATTTCAGTACATCTTAAGACTAGCCATGTTGGAAGAGCTTGATAATCAAATGTAGCCAGTGACTTGTATATGGGACAATGCAACTTCAGTTAATCTGTTGGCTAAAAGGGTAAACTTGAATACCTTTACCAAATTCAGGAAACAAAAGTACAAGGTAATTTCCATGCACCAGAGATTACGTAATGATAAAGGTCAGGAAACCTTTCAATAAGCCTGGCTAGCTTCTTCTTTACCAAGGAGACAGTCCCTTAAACAATGTGGATGGAATCTGCCCTAGCTCATTAGAGTGCAAGCAATGCAGAGAACGTTTGTGGACCCAGTGGAGCCTGGGCACCAGTGTTTTGTAGGTGCATTGTAATTATACCATGAGGCCTGCTTGATCTGTCTCTGACCTTGAGACTCCATGTGCTGTTCAGGTGCTGAAACAAAATCTCAGAGCTTCGCAAAAAGAAATTAATTTTTTTACAATCAGGCCCAACTGAACAATTGGCAGGAAATTATATGGTTTACACTTGGGTATGTTTCACACCATTGGACAGGAGTCCCTAGGGAGGTTCAACACTGGCAAAAATCAGATTCTAAGGATGAAACAGGTGAGCCCAAGAAGGATCATGGTGGCAAAATCCAATATATCACACTGAGAATTTGTCTAAAGTACTGGGAAACGGCATCGAAAGCAGCCAGGGGGAGACACAGAAAAGTAAGTGTTCCTTTTCTGGATCTCATTCATATGGGCATCTAGATCTCAAGTCTACTCTAACAAAAGAGATTGCAGTACTTACTATGTCCTTGGCCATGAAAATTACAACAAAAACTATAACCATAGCTACAACAGTTCAAACTTACTAGATATACACCATACACCAGCCAAGTACTTCTACAAATTTTTATTCGATTCTATAACTCTGAATGATTTTATCCTCATTTCAAATACAAGACAGTTGAGACTCAAAGATAACTTCTCCAACATCACATAGCTAGAAAGTAGAAAACTGATATGGGAACTGTCTATGATCTGAAACATATGCATTAAAGTTAAGAGCCACATAGATGTTGCAAGTCATCAAAGTAAAAGTTGTTTTTATTTAGATAGAGCAGCTCCCATCGCCCTTTTTCTTCAAAAAATCTGCAAGATTATCTTAGTTCAGTAGGGCATTTATAAGACTACTATAAAATAGATCATTTATAAAAATTCAAATTTATATTTCAAGGTCTAGAGGCTGGAAAGTCCAACAGCAAGGCACTGAGGCACCAGCAGACAGGTGTCTGGTGAAGATCTAGCTCCTGGCTCAGAAAAAGTGTTTTCTTGTTGCAGCCTCACATAGAAAGAAAAAATAAGTTTAGCCCATCCTCTTTTATAAGGCTACTGGGGCCTTCAGGACTTAACCACACACCACTAAACTCTGTTTCATAATATCAATCACCTTGAGCACAAGGTTGCAACATAGAAGTGGAGGTGAGGCCACATTCAGATCATAGCAGGGGAGTTGAAGACTTTCACAGTGATAAGGTAGCTGAGGACTTGGCTGCCTGCTCTCTAAGGCCCTCTGACTAAGTTCAGTGTTATGTGAACAGACGTGGTCACTTCTTGGAATAGCCTTGAAACTGCAGGGATTCCTCTGATTTCTTTTTTCACTGCCTTAAAATCTCAGCAGACTTGTCACTGAGTTGTAACTACAGACACAAGATGTGATGACTGGGCCCTATTTAATGGCAGCTATGTCTTTAGAGAGATTGATTACTAGTGAACATAGGGATTTCTCTTGCACAACTCATGTTATATTTTATAATTTTGATTTCTATTTTTTCATTGGTATATTTTAGGTTACATTCATCATTGGAATCTTGTACCTTTACATGATATATCTTGGTTCTTAATTTTTCCTTATTCCCCTGGTCTCCCTTCAGCCCCTCCACCCTTCCCTATTTACAAAGACTTTGTTTCCATGCTTTTCTGTTGTCTTATTTTTTCTTTGCCTTCACCTTTCCCCTAACTCTCTCACTTCCCCTACACCTTTAGATATTTTCTTCCCATTACACAATACAAATTACACATTTTGATCCTTATTTACACTTTTATTTTATCACACCAGAGAAACTATATGGTATTTATACATGTGTGTCCTATTAATTTCACTTAAGAGTATGCCCTCAGTGTACATCCACTTAGCCATATCTCCAGTTTCTTGTGCATGGCTGAGTAGTACTCCATTCTTTAACCCTCTCTTTTTTATTCTTTTTGTTACTGCAGCTAATTTCAACCTTTCAACCCTATGAGATGTAGAGAAAGCTGATCCTGTCAAATTAGAACTTTACACACAAGCATTGTAGAAAGGGAACTACCTCTGCCCACATCTACTCTTATATTTCAGCAATATCGCTAAACTAATATGCAACTTCTCATCCAGTGAAGAAAAAAGTTCAAAGATTAGAGCACAGAGAATTGTTTCATACTTTAATTGTGCTTTATATCAGTCAGTGAGACTTAAAAGAAAGATTATGCATGTCATGGTGAGTTTTATAAATCCTATCACTCAAATGAACTATATAAAGAAAATAAGTCCATTTGAATTCTGCATTTATAAATACATAGGGCAAAGTAAAGTACAGCAGGCCATATGGAAATACAGTCAGCCCTCCATATCCGCAGGTTGCTACATCCATGAATTCATCTAAGTGCAGACAACTTTTTAAAATATGCCTATTGTAAACATGTACAGACTTTTATTCTTCTCATTGGTCCCTAAAAGATACAGTGCAGCACTATTTATATTGCAGTTACATTGTAGTAAGCATTATACATATTTGAAGGGTGGTGAAGAAGCCTGGTTGTGATAACTTGAATGGCTCAGGAGTTGCCAGGGATATTGGTGGCATGAGTCTGCTTAGGTCATGGAGGTGTAACTTTGTATTTTACATTTGGTCTATCACCCCTATAAGGCTGAT
The DNA here is from genome assembly GCF_012274545.1 of Fukomys damarensis. NCBI lineage: Eukaryota > Metazoa > Chordata > Mammalia > Rodentia > Bathyergidae > Fukomys > Fukomys damarensis. Next base: position 31,312,645 of record NW_022900913.1, read on the forward strand.
ACACTTTCCACTAGGTCATGTTCCAGAGAGGCACAAAAGTAGCTCTTCTTATTTCATTCTTTATGTGAACTTGTAGAAAAGAAAATGAAGTTAAACAGCAACACACTTAAAAAACCACAGTGAACATTTTTAATTCAGGCAATGAGGCATTATTGCTAGAAATATGCTACTTAAAATTAGTTCAAAAGATACCTAGAATATTGAGCATACTAGAGTCTCTTTATAAAGTATTTCTTCATGTCTGCAGGCAGGGAGTTGAGCCTGCAGTGTGTGGGCTGCCACAGAACCTCTGGGCCATCCCACACACCTCCAGCCTGGGGCTACCCCCCCACCCCGCTTCCCAGAACCACACCGCAGAGGTGCAGGGTGTCATAAATGCTATTTTTCTGAGCTGCAGAAGGTAGAGCAGAAGTGAACAATAGAGCGAGAGCCTCTCTGAGGTTCTTTGATGAAAACTGAAGCCCACTGGGAAAGTGAAGAAAAGCTCTGCTAAAAAGGCTCACCACATCATCATAGTTGATAAGTTGTAGGGATCACCACTTCCCATTGGAACCTGGACTATTTTCAAAAAAGAGAACTATAGGCCAATCTGCCTAATGAACAAAAATGCAAAAATCCTCAATAAGATACTGGCAAAGAGAATGCAGAAGGTCATCAACAAGATCATGCACCATGATCAAGTCGGATTTATCTCCCAGGTACAAGGATGTTTAAATATATATAAATCAATAAATGTAATGCACTATATTAACAGAGTCAAGGACAAAAACCATATGATCATTTCAATAGATGCAGAAAAAGTATTCAATAAAATCCAACACCCATTCATAATAAAGGCCACACAGAAAATTGGCATAGATGGTCTTAATCTCAACCTGATAAAGGCTATCTATAAGAAATCAACAGCCAACATCATACTAAAAGGTCAAAAACTGAAAATCTACACACTAAAATCAGGAACAAGACAAGGATGTCCACTATTACCACTTTTGTTCCATATAGTTTTGGAAACATTAGCTACAGCAATTAGACAAGAGAAAGAAATGCAACCAATAAAGATAGGAAAGGAAGAAGTTAAACTGTCATTGTTTGTTGATGATACGATACTCTACATAGAAGACCCAAAAAACTCTGCCAATAGAATTACGACTTAATTGACAGATTCAATAGAGTAGCTAGATACAAGGTCAATGCTCAAAGTTTAATAGCCTTCTTGTATACAAATAACAGACTCACTGAAAGAGAAATTAGGGAAATAATTGCTTTCACAATAGTATCCAAAATAATGAAATATCTGGGAATCAACCCAATCAAGGGAGCAAAAGACATCCACATTGAAAAATACAGCACTCTGAAAAAAAAGATCAAAGAAGATATAAGAAAATGAAAAGATATCCCCTGTTCCAGGATAGGAAAAACCAATATAGTGAAAACGGCCATTTTCCCAAAATTGCTATATAGATTCAAAGCAATTCCAATTGAAATTCCAACAGCATATTTCACAGAACTACAGAAAAGAACCAAAAACTTCATTTGGAACAAGAAGACACCTAGAATATAAAAGCAATTCTAGGCATCAGAGACATGACAGTGGCTATTACAATCCCCAACTTGAAATTATACTACAAACCACTCTGATAAAAACAGCATGGTACTGGCAAAGAAACAGACCCAAGGACCGGTGAAATGGATTAGAAGATTAAACAACAACAACAAAAAAAACACAGCTCCAGATGTACTCAGCTATCTAATCTCTAATAAAAGAGCCAACCATTCTCAGTGGAGAAAAGATAGTCTCTTTAATAAATGGTATTTAATAAATGGAAAAACTGGATTTCAACCTGCCAAAGATTAAAACTAGACCCTTATCTTTCACCATGCCCTAAACTAAAATCAAAGTGGATTAAAAATCTAGATAATAAAACAGAATCACTAAACTTGTTTGAAGATAAATTAAGTAGAACTCTAGAAAACATTGGTATAGGAAAAGACTTTATGAACAAAAACCTCAGTAGCACGGGAACTAGCACAAAGAATCAACAACTGGGATCTCATCTTACTAAAAACTTCTGCACTGCAAGAAAAACAACCAACAGAGCTAAGAGACAACCTATAATGTGGGGAAAATTTTACTACATGTTCCTCAGACAAAGGTTACTTTTAGAGTATATAAAGAACTAAAAATATCAGACCCCCCCAATATAAACTCAGTTTAAAAGTGGGCATCTGAAATGAACAGACATTTCTCAGACAAAGAAGTAAAAGTAGCAAATAAACATATGAAAAATTATTCATCACTGGTCATTTGAGAGATGCAGATGAAAACAATGCTGAGATTTCACTTCAGCCCAGAAAGATTGGCTGCTATCAAGAAAGCAACCAATAACAAATGCTGGTGAGGTTGTGGGGAGAAAGATACTTTTCTTCATTATTGGTGTGACTGCAGACTGGTACAACCACTGTGGAAATTAATATGGAGATACCTCAAAAAACTAGGATTAGAGTTCTCATTTGATACAGCTATCCCTCTGTGGTATGTCTTCCAAAATAATTAAAAGAATCATACTATAGAGATATATGTTCACCCATGTTTATAGCTGCATAGACTGTAATAACTAACACTTGGAAACAGTCCAATTACCCATTAACTGGAGACTGGATAAAGAAGATGTCCTTTATTTAAAAATATAAAATGAAGTACTACTCAGCAATAAATAGAGAAACTAGAGACACTATAGCTAAGTGGATGCACATTGAGGCCATATGCTTAAGTGAAATAAACAGGACACACACATGTAAACATTGAATAGTTTCTCTGGTGTGAAAAACTAAAAGTGTAAATAAGGACCTAAATGTATATTTGATAATGTGAAATAGAAAGGAAAGATTTAAGGGCTAGGTAGAATCAGAGGGTAGGGGAAAGGAAAAAATATGAGTAAAGGAAAAATGAAATAAAGTCTTTGTAAATAGGGAGGGGTGGAGGGGGTTGAAGGGAGGGCAGGGGAATAGGGAAAAAATAACAACCAAGACATATCATGTAAAGGTACAAGATCCCTATGATGAATGTGGCAGCATTGTACACCTAAAATGTACCAATAAACAATGAAAAAAAGAGAACACAAAGTTTTGGGTTTGCTCCAACTATATTAATAAACATTCTTTGACCATGGCATCCAGCCTTGGATGGTTCTTTTCTAAGCTTCTAAAATCATTCACAGGCTACAAATGATTATACACAGCAAATTACTTTCCTTGCCAGCTCACTACTGCTGTACCTCAATCCTCAGTTCTTTCCTTTATTTTCTAAAAGTCTGGCTACAGACTTAATTCCCAATTTCAGGACAGATTATACATCCTTCAGGTTTCATGTATTTGGTTCTGACTTCTGAAGTTCTGGTTCCATTAGCTTTTCCAACCTAAGTCCCGGCCTCTCCTGAGACCTTCACGACCAACCAGCCCTCTTCTAGTCTCACCCTTCTAGTCTCAACATGAGGACAGATTGACTGGAACTTCATATTTAATTAGTTTACTGTGCACAGCTAGGGCCACTAATTAACATATTATTTTTCAGTCATGACTACAGGTATATTTATAAAAGAAATATACACATAATTTCAAATCTTTGAAGTTGCTACGTTTGCTAACATATTTGTAGAAATTTTTATCATAGAATTTACTTCCTGTTCTGCGTATGCTGAAAGTAGAGGGATATTGTAAATATTGAAAGAGTCACTCAACACAGAACTAGGTGGGAGCAAAGCAGGTCTCAGAGGTCCTGGGTGTGCTGAGTACTAAGCCTCATGGCAGGATTGGGGAGAGTATGCAGTGAGCTACTACTCTTTATCAATGAGAGACGACTATTTCAATTTTAGAAATCTATAAAGGTATATATCCTCCCCTCTGAATGGTATGATGTACTTATTAATGAATTTATTTAATTAACAAAAACACACACTGTTCAGACAAAGGCAGAGAAAGTGAAGGTAAAAATATAAATGAATACATACTGTATAATATTCATTCTAAGAACTAATTAAATCAAGTGATTTCCATTAGGATTGGTGCGAATGTTTAAAATATTCACAGGCAGATAACTCTGGAAACTAACATAACTTTTTCTTTAAGATACATTTAAAAACAAATATCAGTTTGGGTAAGCCAAAAACAGTGATCCTGAAAATAATGTAATCTAAAAATTTTCTATGAGGAGGAACTAGATAAAGTTTAAATTATAGATAATGATAAATGATCCAGACCATCCATGCATGTTTAGATTTTGTTTCTTTACAGAATGGATTTTAAACATACCAAATTTTAGCATTGTATTTTATTGCTCTGTATCTACTTTGGTATGCCTTAACCATAACATTAAATGAAGAGGTAAGAATAAGATAAATTGTAATTGATGAAATGTACATTTCAGGGAAGATGAGAGAGTTAAACAAAAGAGACAAAGAGAAAAGAAGAATGAAGAAAAGTATGGGAAAATGTTGTTTGGAAATATGCAAAAGTTAGTCATTATTTATGAACTGGGGTTATGAATGAAATTCCCCTTTTCATAGACAATATAAACTCCTTTTATAATTATACTTACTGTTTAAAGGCTATTTTCCAAATTATGTGATCAAACAAAAAAGAAAATAATGTATTTCTCTAGCCCTTTGTCTTTGTACTAAACAAAGAAGACCTGGGAGAATTAACTAATGGAATTAAAGTCATTTTTATTTAAATATCTATGTGCATGAGAGTGTGTGCTTGTACATATGTGCATATTGACAATCCTTGACTTTTGTTATTCTAGGGAAATTTCAACTTGATTTAGAGCTAATGACTGATATTAAATCCCTCTATTTTAAAACCATTTTACAAACAAAACAACTCAGAAAGTGTTACCCATAGATCAGTTGGTTTTAACCCTAAGGCTTAGTTAATTCTACTGTCAAACCTCTCAGGTCACAGCATCTTTGTGGCAATCCCATCTTCTTTTTAAGAAGAAAGACAATTTTAATCAAAACTATGACTCAGCCATTATGCCAAATTTTGCAATTAAATTTTTTAAAATTGTGCCTTTTTAAAGATGTCATTTTTGGCAGAGAAAGATACTGAGCTAAAAACCTGGTACAGTAGATATCAGAATTGCTTTCTATGTGAATCAAGTGAGATCTCCCAAGAGGAGACCTGGAATCTTCTGGCTTCCATCAGTATCTCTGGTTTTTTTCAGTGCTCCTTGCCACACTGTGTACTGCAGATTTTATTGACGTCATTTCATTTAACCTTAACAAAGCCAATAAAGCAAACAGTTGTGATTTTAAAGATGAGGAAACTGAGACTTAAAAGGATTTCAAAAAATTGCCCAAGGATATACACCTAAGTACAAGAAAGAGAATTTAAAACCACAAGTATGTATCCCAAAGTTCAAAAAACACTCCTCATATTTTGCAAATTACCTACAATTTGAAGGATTTTTTTCTCAGAAAATGAAAAGTACAGTCTATCCTCTGTACAAGGAAATGCCTTGGATTTTAATCTTGTTGCCTAATTCCAATAAGTAACATATCCAATCAATTTGAACCATATACATCTTGCTTGGTGAGCAAGGACTATAACAACATTTTAAAATCGAGCACAGCCCTCTGAATTTTGTTGACTCATATTTGCTTTGGCCCCTGTCATGAGTCAACAAAACCCATGTTACTTTCCCAAAAAGCCATTTTATTTTCTCTTATTGGAACATAATTGTTTACTTGTATTTGAATGTCTTAACATATGAATTTTAGCATGACTTAGAATTTAGTTCTATATTCTGCTTATATGTGACTTTTAAAAATGATTTTACTTTCTTACCCTTTTAGCTTTATCTTTTGAAGTAAAATACATGCTCTCCAAAAGTCTGCAGCAAGTACATCTATATTGTCTAAATAGCAGGATTCAGAATACATGTTATCTAGACAGTTCTGTCCTACAAAACAATGCCAAGTATCTCCAGCTCCAACTGGAACTTCACTACACATCAACAAGAAAAAATGAGAGGATTCTTGTCACTTGGCAACATGTGCTTCCAAAATTAATTCAAACCTCTGAACCATTCGAAGATAAATCTTCTTGTTTTAAAAATAGAACATACACATGTTATTGAGGTCATAATTCTGAACACTGGTTAAAGCTCTCCATTTTCAAGAGAACTCTTTGTGGGGACTTTGAATTGTAAACAAATGAGACAAACTAGAAATGAATCTGCTCAGTCCCAATTAACTCTGAACATACTGGCCCCAAACACAGCTGACAAAAATTAGAATATTCTGTCTAGATAACATGTATTATTGGAACCTGTGCCCATATTTTCTGTAAACTGTTGTTTATAAAGCATTTTGTTGTGGCTCAAGAAAATGAAATTGCAGTTTAGAAGTCTGGTTTGAAATTATATCATATTCATATAAATACTCTTGCTAGAATGTAATATATTTGATGTGATACTCCTGAATGTTCTTAATAATTATATGAATAAAACTATGAGGATCTGACTTAATCTTTCTGTCAGGTACTACTTTGGAAATAATAAAAAGTTGAATGGGTTAGGTAAATGAACACATTTAAAATTAGCACGAGAAGAAGTTTTTATAGTTCTGTCAGAGCAAATTTAAAGTAGTAACCAACCACTTAGAGCTAGGATTTCATCATCAGTATTTAGGCAAGTATTGTACATAGAGGAGACATGATCTAGAGGATTATATTTTGCACACGTATTTACTATGCCCATTTGATAAGAGGTAAGGGGAGGACAGCTGTAAGATTGAAATGTGAATATTGATTAATAGGAGCTATAGATTGCATGTATAAATTTATGTATATGTTCATTTTATATGTGTATGTGTGCTTTGATTTTTCACCTGCCATTTTCAAATTTTTCTTTCTGTATTAATCTCTCCCTTCTTATGAGACTGTTTCTAAGCATCAACTAAGGAAAATATACACTACTAGCATATGTGTGTGTGTGTAGAATATAACTAAATGCATAAATAATTAGAAAATATTTAAATGTTTTTATTTCTGTTACACTATATATTTTCTTTTTTGTAAAAGCTATTGTACTAACATAAAAACTTTTCCAGTTGTTTGAAATATTCTGAAGTTTTATCATTTATCACAGAATAAATTCTAAAATTGAACCAGTACCTAATATATTCTAGCAAACTATTTCTTAGTATTGAATGTCTCATTATTAAACAATGAGTGCTTTTTTTTCCATTTTCCTTGTAGATTAATTTAGTCTCAGAAACTCTGTGGCACATAGTTTTTATTTTTCTATTTTCAAGGACCTTATGTATGAACTTTCTCTACCAGTTGTATTTAATTTCCCCAATAGTTTTGTTCATTTTATCTGATAAAAAAGTAATCCCATTCTTATCTTGAGTAACCATACAAATAATTCATTTCAAAGAATTTGAAATACAAATATTTTAAGTAATAATAACTATGTTTTGAAATATTAAGGTTAAAATATTAAATATACATCGAAAACCTATTCTGATGCCCTTTAATGATGTCAACAACATGAAAAGCACATATCAGACACACAATAATTAACAGAAATTGTTATTTATATTGTTTCCAGAATATAAGAAATCAGTCATCAATGAAGAAGTTGGCATTTAAGTTTTTACAGAATTATCTGAGACAGGACTAGGATTCAGCAAACAGATTAGAAGTGAAGGTTGTGGTTCAGCAGAAAGTAGTATCAATGGAGAATCAGAAGAAAATGGAAAAACAAAACTATGAATGTGGATTTAAGGCATTCTTGTCTTTCACAATCTTTGTGCCTACCACTATCTAACAGGACGTAACAGTTCTTCAAATATATTTTTCTTCCTATGCAATACTGCATTTTCAATGACAGAGATCTCGTATTTTTATATCTCTATAATCTACCATAATCCCTAGTGCAGAGAAGATTATTCATATCACTGAGTGAAAAAGTACATGAATGAATGAATTTTCATTCATTGGATGAAGCAAGGGGTTTACTGGTGACAAGGACAAAAAGAGTGGTTTAAATGATGATTTTGGGGCAAGGAAAAAATAATTACTGAAAGATGCTGAGATCAAAAATTATATTAAAAAACTACCCTTTGGGGAAAAATACTGTATGTGCTCCAAGAAGACTATGCTGAAGTGGGTACAGAGTGGAGGAAGTCTTGTTCCAAAGCCTAAGCAATAATTTAAGGCAGAGTTGAGTTATAGTTATAATCATAGGGTTGTAGAGAGGATATAATCCAATAGATTTACATAGGGAATTCTGTTGCCTGATACGTTTGCCCTGTAGACCTTAAAGACCTGCCCCTTTCCTATTTTAGCTCTCATAATAGCACAAAGCAGTAAATTCAGAGTCTGGCCGTGAGCTGGATGTTCTAATCTTACAACAGTGTGACGGCTAGAAATAAGTATCCATGGCTAGGAAAGGTTTAGTCCTTTTGATGTAAGCCCCTATCTGAATTCATGCCTATGGTCGACCTGCTTGACTTCCCTTCTTCCTGAGCCACTGATGCTCACAAATTTCCCAATGAGACTGGATCTATTGGGCCTGCACACTCTCCTGGTCATTTGGGGCGCAGCTTAGATGCCCTGCTTCCTGCCAGAATTCCCTCAGAAAATCTTTGTACACATCTTCTCATGTACTTTTTGGTGTAGACCACAAGTGTTCATGCAATATCAGTAAATACTCCTAATTCAAAACCTTCACATTATACTTGGTTTTGTTATAGAAACACAATACTTTATTATTAATCTTGACATAATGATATAATCTTGGAAAATTGATTAAACTGGCATTTTGCTTCATTTTTATTAAATCATTCTCTGTGCCACATGCAAAGGCCATATCTTATGAGAGTTATGTATAATTAATAAATCTTGATACCTGTTTAAATACAAAGTATTATAGTTTCTGGATAAATATAAGGTTTTTCACCTGTCCACATGATAAAATGACATTTTCGGTAACATAATGATGTTCAGACAGGGACAATCTAGAGAGGAAGGTAAATTTAGCCTGAGGCTTCATAAACATAAGATGTTAGTAATAAATAAGTGCCATTGTAAAAGAACATTTACAGCTTAAAAGAAAGGTCAAATCCAAAGATACATACTTTAAATTAAATAATCAAGCTGCAGAAATATAATTAAGTCATACTGATAGTAACTGGAGAACATCAAAAATGGAAAAGTTCACAGACAAAGTAGATAGGGGAAATTTTTGGTAAATAAGGAATGTTGCAAGAGATCAAAAAAAGCTAAGAGAAAATCTCTCAAGTAATTTTTTTAACTGCACAAAATTCCCCAACAAATCAAGATTAAAGATCATTTTAGTGATGCCCAGAGTTGAGGGTCGATGTTTGTAGGAATTGTTTAAAGATTGTCCCCAGAGTGAACGCCAAGAACACTTTTCAACCGAACATGTGAATATTAGTAAACAGGACTGTGATATAGCAAGTTGCCTGGGACATAACTGAGGTTTAATAACTAGTCGTTAGTGGTACTTGTGGATCACTAAATTAGCAAGTTAGTGCTGAGAAATGTTAGAGGGTATAAAGCATGTAGGGCTGGTCCATACCAACTTACCATTCAATATACCTTTTTCTTATAAGTGTTTTTCTGTATACACAAGAAAATTTAAGATTAGCGCTCAAGGCAAGTAGATGCAACCCTGAAACCAATTAGTTTGAGAAGTTTCTTGCAAGCCACATTAATACTCCTGAAATATAGGCAGTGAATTAGAACAGCCCTCTAAACACTTGGGTCAAATTCTGTGCCAGTCTGTGCTATGCACTAATAATTAATTCTCCCATCGCTCATTAGGACAGGTAGGGTCCATAACTGCTTCATATTAAGCTGAGGTTTTTTGTTGTTGTTGTTATTGGTTTTAATTCTAACCTCTTTTTTTGTTCAGTCTTTGTGGAAGTAGCACTGGCTGGTACTTCTCTGTTCCTTTCCAACAAATTATCTGAGTATTAAAATTAAAATTATGGAATTTCTCAGATATAGGGATTTTTTCCATGAAAAATATTTTTTGCTAGAGAATTAACTGTGATTTCGCTAGGCAGTGGAGTGCTGAGACTTGAGGAACCCGGAGAATCCCTCTAAAAAGGACTTGCTCTTTCTCCTCATCTTGCTGCCGTTCTTTATCACAAGTCAATCCCTAGTTTGTTCACCAGTTGTTTCAAGTCAGTCACTAATTTTTCTTCAAATGTGCAAAAAGTCTTTTAAATGCTTATTCCACTTTAAAGTTCAGCCTAGATTTCAAAACATATATATAAAAAGAGAAAAATATGAGAAAATGAAAAAATGGAAATAAAGTGTTTGTAAATGGGGATGGGGGGGGATGAAGGGAGGGCAGGAGTAAGGGGAAAAATGAGAACCAAGACCTGTCGTGTAAAGCTACAAGATCCCAATGATGAATGTAACTGTACTGTGTACCTAAAATGTACCAATAAACTCAACAAAAAGAAAAAAATATGATGCACACTATTCAGCCTGTTAAAAAAGACAAGCTTGTCTTTTGTGATAACATAGGTGAATGTGGAAGAGACTAAGTGAATAAGCCAAGTACATAAGAACAAATATTGCATGTACCACGTACACAACATATGGAAGATACTCGCTCTCATGCCAGCAGAGCAGAATGATTACCAGGGCCTTGAGTGGAGAAAAGAAAAAAATATGATGCACACTATTCAGCCTGTTAAAAAAGACAAGCTTGTCTTTTGTGATAACATAGGTGAATGTGGAAGAGACTAAGTGAATAAGCCAAGTACATAAGAACAAATATTGCATGTACCACGTACACAACATATGGAAGATACTCGCTCTCATGCCAGCAGAGCAGAATGATTACCAGGGCCTTGAGTGGAGAAAGTAAAAGGGAGTAGCTGCCTAATGGGTATCACATTTCAGTTATGCAAAGTCACACATTCTAGGGATCTGTAGCATAGCACTGTGTCTAGAACTAACAACTCTGTAATGTGCACTTAGATGCTTTTCAGCAAGAGATCTCAGGTTAAGTGTTCTTTCTACAGTAAAATTTCTAGACTTCACTGTGCTGTCCAATGAGATAAAATGAACTGACTAAAACATAAAGGCCCCTAAATGCAGTCCACGAAAGAATAAACTATACAACAACAAAACATTTTTGAGAGGTTCCTACTCCTAGCTATTGTTTTGTCTGCTATAAATTAGAAAATCTAATTCTCACAATAGCTCTGTAAATTAATATTATTGCTATCCTAATTTTTTCAAATGATGAAGTGAAAAACAATTTAGTAAATTTCCCAAGTCAAATAGCAAATTGCGCAGCTCTAGGAAAGATATGAGACAACCAAGAAGAACAGACGTTCAGAATATAGTAGTAGGTTAAGAAAAAAAAAAGCAAACTGAAACAAAAAGTATGCGTGGAGATAAATGGATTAAACTTTCAGAAAGTGCTCCACAGAGGTATCTCCAAAATAGTTGGAAGGTTAATGCAAACACAAGAAGAGATTTCAAATTTTTACATGATAGAGTGCATTGTTTTGAATATTCCAAAATAAGTGTACTTTAGAATAAAGAGACAATTGAAAATTGTTCTCAATACATCCTTACTTTATTAAGGAATCACATTTGTATTATATTGCATGATTGTTAAGACATTCTGAAATCAGTTGATGATAAAGATAAGTTTCTCTCTACACTCTTAATTCCATGAATCAACACAAAGTATGAAAATTTGCATATAAAAATCATGTTTACTTATTGTTCTGTATGTTATTTTTTAACACCCCCCATTATGACTTGATGCCTCTAATCAGTTTTGAAGGACATTATTAGTTTCCTAGAACACTGTCTCCTGTTTACCAAAGAATGTTATAGAAAACTGCTTTTAACACATGGCATAATAAATTATCTCCAAGACAAAAATGACAGAAATATATCTCTAGATTCAGTCTGGAGAATTATTTTGTTCTTCTAAATGATTATATTGCTCTTACTGTATGGATGTTTTGAGATTGTTAATCAGCCATGACTGTATTTTCATGGCCTGCCAGAAATTCTAGCATGTAACTACTTCTTATCACTAGAAAAAAAGCACTGTCTTACAATATATGCTCTGTCTATTAATCACATGCTTGTTCTCATTTTAATTTCCTCATTTAATTCTCCTAGATTTGATAGCCTACTTTTCAATGACCTTTTGTTTTTCCTTTTTGCCTTACATTTACACATCATCTAAGCCATCTTAAACCTATTTAGAAAAAGGCAAAATAAAGCAAACAATATTTAAATTAATGAAATGTAATTTACACATGTTGATTTAAAGAAAATGCAGTTCACTTAGGTCTATTTGAATTTAAATTACCTATTATTTATAAGATGGCCATTAAAAAGAGTTTATGCACATTTTCAACACACACGTGAGATCCTACTCAGCACAGTATGGTGTCTTATAATTGAAAGGAGATGATATTTAAATATAAATCATTGTCATCCAGAGGTCAGTAAAACCTCATTTTGCTAAGTCTTGTAGGCATTCCACAAAGAAACACTTCCTCTAGGAATCTTCTCCTAGGAATTTAGAATGGTAAATAATGGGCATAGTGTATTCAAATCAAGGAATTTAGGATCCAAAAAATTCATGTTGTTTGTATCATTCAAAGAAGCTGAAAGGCACATACAGCCTTATTGAAAGTAGGTACAATAAAAATATTTTCTTGAAGAGATTTGTGCTTCTTTCAGATAAATAAGAGTTTCTAGGAGCCACTAGGGTGTAAATAACTTCTAAATTACTCCAGATGACATAAGAGGAACATCCCAAGAATGACCTTATAAAACAGCTTTTTCTAGGGTGGTGGTGGTGCTGGAGTCCTTACCCTGAACTTTTTTATTTTGAGAAAGGGTCTTACTAAGTTTCTGATTTGTTTAGGCTGGGATCAAACTTGTGATCTTCCTACCTCAGCCTCTCAAGTGGTGAGATTACTGGCATGTTCCACCATGCCCTGTTAAAATATCTATTTACTTTATTAATATCTACAGACATCAATTCACTAGGAGAAAATAATCACCTCTAAAATACAATGTTAAATATTTAGCAAGTTTTTAACTTTAAATTTAAATACCTAAATTCACATATCTGTGTTGCAAAAATGATTTATATTCTGAGTAGTTGTCTTATTATGAATGAAAATTTTCGAGCGAAAGCCCAGTAAGGAGATATTGTCCCATCATTCATCTTTTTCTCAACTTTAATTCCAAAGAAAATACAGTGATCGTTTTGAGTTGCGGGCATATGTAATGCCACATAATTATTACAGCAAGTCACAAAATGTAGATAAATGTGCTTTGGAATTATAACTTTTCAGCTGCTAGAATCATTACAACTCCACCACAGACGGTGTTGGAACCATATTACCATTCTGGCTGTTACATTGTTGTAACTATTCACGCCTAAACGTTAGGACTACAAACCTTTGATTAACATCATTATCATTTTGAAGAGTCAGTGCAAGGAAATAGCTTTTATTAGTCTTATAAAGCTGGTAATCACAGATGAATTGAGAAATTCAAGGAAAGAGCATTTATTTTAGTTTGACACAAAATCAGCCCTGCAAAAGGAGAAAATTAGGCATTAAAATAGTGCTAATGCATTTTGGTTGACAAACATAATAGCTAAAATGCAAGAAACCCTGTTTTCATTAATTTCTACACGTGTTTTGGATTAACCAAATGTATTGTGAAATGGTCAATTCTAAATTCAAAATTGTTCACATTATTTAGGTATTTCAATAATATTCTTACAAAAATAGAGTTGATATCCAAGTCTACAATAATTTACCCAAGTGTTACAATAGAGCTTGTATTAATTTTGCAAATCTGGATTTCATATTTTGTCAAAATTTCTACTTTAATTGTTTTCAGCTTTAATTGAGTTTTTTGGTACATTTTAGGGATACGGTACAGTTACATTCATTGTTGGGATCTTGTACCTCTACATGACAGGTCGTGATTCTCATTTTTTTCCCCTTACCCCTGCCCTCCCTTCACCCCCTCCTCCCCTCCCCATCTACAATACATAAGATCCTAATAAGATTACTGACATTTAGAAATGGAAAGAAAGGAGCTAAAGGTGAAGGGAAGGTGGGATGGGTAGGGGAAGGGTAATAAGGGAAAAGAAAAAAAATCTACTTTAATTTTTAAGTAATCAACATTAAAAATATTGTTGATTTCTAGCTAAGATAATTTATTCTTAAATTAAGTAAAAAATATCTGCCAAACTATAAACTTCATCAAAAAGATATCTTCAGTCTAAATATCATTTTAAGAAAAGAGGATTCAATACAATGTCCATTCATTTCCCCACAGGATATGACTCTAAACTAACACTACTTACCCTAGAAGCAACCTGAACATTTCAGCATTGGAAAATTGTATTTGAAATATGCATTGACACTTCAGAACTGGTAATGATAATGATCAAAGTTTTGTAGTCCTAACTTTTAGGTGTAAATAATTACAGTAATATAACAGCAAGAATGGTAATATGGTAATGACAGCTTGTGTTGCTAAATTGTAATGATCCTGGAAGCTGGAAAATAATTCCAAAGCATATTTGTTTACATTTTGTGGCATGCCGTGACAATTATGTGGCAGTTTGATTTATTGGGTTTTTTTTTTAATGTAATCTGAGATGCCCAAGCTTAAAGCGTAAAGTTGTGCATTTACTCAAAAATAAACACTAGATATTATAAGATTATATGAGTATTTTAAAATAAGCAGACTTTTTTTATTTTAACAGAATGTATTATCACACTGCACACTGGAATACACTACTAAAAGTATAGCAGTCAACTGTATGATGTGATGGTCAATAATACATATGTTCCCAGATTTCAGTAATCTGTGGTTGTTTCCACAGTAGAAATTCTCTGCATTTATTATTAATTTGAGTTAGAATTGACTTTCCACTGCTTTATAGTAGATATAGATTACTTATGTTTTTAAATAAATTGAATATCAGGCTGGAGCTTACAAAATAAGGAAGTGGCTTTATGTGTTCTACAAATTCAAGCTTTTCTTTGGCAGGTTCTGGTTTTCATAGCATGGAGAAAGGTCTGTTGTTTCAACATGTTGACTTTCTTCTTTAGATAACTAGTATTGTATTCCTTTTAATTGGTGTTTTATAATTTAAATATAACTACTTGAATGCAGAGAGCTAATTTTAATAAATAATATATTAAGTTTTAAATATATATTTCCAGGGTTTCAATCTATATTTTTCATGTACTTTGAGTAATATTAAATAATTTAAGTACTCAGTACATGTGTCCTCATGGAATACACTGCAGGTTAATGCTTTGTTTCTATCTGTAAAAGAGTGTAAATAAGTATTAAAATGGTGATTATAAAATTGAAGGTTTCTTGTGATTTTTTTAAGAAAAATGCTTTTTAATGGGAAATCAGAAAGATATGTAATAAAGTTGAATTTATTAAATAATTCTAACTCTTTAAAAATCTTCATACACTTCTGAGTCAAATGCTTTCAAATAAATTTTGCAAACATTACAATTTTATTAGCTTTCTCTATTGTAATTTAAAAGTTATAGCTTGTGCTTTCTAGTATAAAATTATAAAGATGTGCGAGTTAGCTTTTCCATTGAAGGGCTGAAATATCTGATACCCACAAACTAAGGAGGAGAGGTTTCTTTTGGCTCATAGTTTCAGAGGTTTCATTCATGATCCAATTGTCTCCACAGGCCTCCCCTGTGAACATTGCTGTTCGGGGATCAATCCCTCAATATATGAGATTTTTGGGGAAACTTCTCAACTATAACAAGGCCTGAATTAAACACGATAGAACAAAAATGAAAAGGAAGGAAGAATTCATTCTCTATGCCTCTTTGACCCAGGACATCAAGTTTTTTTCCTGCCCCAGACTGTGACTTACACCATTTATTTTATTCCCAGAATAATGCCCCCAGTTTGCATCTTACATCTCCAGCTTGCAGATGACAAATTGCTGGACTTTCTAGCTTCCATAATTAAATGAGCCAATTACATATACTTATGATGCTACTCTTGGTTCTGTTTTTTGGGAGATCTTTTACTAATGCAGAAATTGGTAACAAGAATGCAAGTCAGGTACTGATTAGTGAATATATAAAAATGTGGAACAGGCTTTGAAAATGAGAGTTAAATAGATCCTGGAAAAAGTTTCAAGTACATGTTTTTAGAGGAAGGAGCCTGAACCACTGAGCTAAATCCCCAGCCCTGAAGTACATGTTTTTCAAAAGCCAATATTTCCATTAAAGGAGTTTTGAGAGTGATTTTGGTCAGGGATCCGGGGGAGAAAAATAGGAAAATGAGACAAATCTTCCAATTTTTAGAAAAAAACATAATAATCATGTATACAATATTTGTAGATGTCTAGATAGCAAAGGCTGTTCTGATGAGAGCTCAGGTAGAAATGGAAAGATGTTATTGAACAATGGGGAAAGGGGTAGTCATTGCCATAAAGTAGCAAAGAATCTACCTAATTGTGTTCTTTTTAGTGCTTGTGAAAGACAGAAACTGTAAGGGATAAAATTGGACATTCAGTTGTGGAGAGTTCTAAGCAAAGTATTGAAGAACAGAGTGGTTCTTCCTTGCTAATAGTAAAATATAAGAAGAAAAGAATAAATTCAAGATGGAATCATCAAGAAAAAAGGATGAGAAATTAAACATTTGGAAAATGTTCAATCTACATTAATAAGCATATTCTGAAGAAAATACTAGGGGTGTGGTGAACTGTTCACTTGATAAAGAAAGTTAGGGTTTGGGTGAGAACCAAGCATGGCACAGCCCTTGGCTCTGGGTCCTTCTGCAGGAGAACACCAGGGAAAGGAGTTGCCTTTCTGTGAAACAAGAAGGCAGGATCTCCATCCCAGTGTTTGAAGAAAGTAGACTACTGAGCTGAACGGAATTATTCTTCAATGATAAGATTGCATACAGTCTGGTTTACTAGGTTTTAGACTTGCCTAGGACTCAATATTCCTTTCTTCTTTCATGTTTCTTCTTCATGTAATGGCAACACATATCCTGTGCCCATTTCACCATTGTATGTTGGAAGTGCATAACATAGTTTTTATAGGCTCATGCTGGGGAAAGATTTTGCTTCAGGATGATATATATATCTTGAGTTTCATTCATAACAGATTAGATTGTATTTACACAAGACTTTAGAATTATGGGAATAAGGTAAAATTTGGGGGCTTTTGAGATGAAATCAATGTATTTTGATTGTGAGAACATGAATTTTAAGAGACATGGGATGAATGCTATTGACTGAATAATTGTGTTCCACCAAGATCCATACATTGAAATCCTAATCCCAAATGTGATAGTGTTGGACCAGGAATGCAGCTCAGCAGCGCTGTTTCCCTGGTAAGCACAAGGACCTGAGTTCAATTCCTGGCACAAACAGCAACAACTACAACAACAACAACAACAACAAACTCTAAATGTGATAGTTTTCAAGGTGGTACTTTCAGGAGGTAAATAAGTCATGAAGGTGGAGTCCTTATAAATAGGATAAAAAGAAACATTAAAAATATAGTATTTCTCTTTGTACCATGTAATATATTCAGAAGATATTTATCCAAACACAGAAAGAAGTCCTCACAAGAAGCCAAACTGGCCAGTGCCTTTATCCTGGACTTCCCAGATTCTACAACTATCAAATATGTCTGTCATTGTGGAAAGAATCAAGTCAATGATATTTTTGTTTTATCATCATGAGCCAAGATAGTTTTTCAGTTCAGCCTAGATAGAATTCATGTATCTGAATTTCCACAGGTAGGATTAGAAAGCTCTAAATTTTACAAAGCTCTTTAAGTGACTCTGGGACACATTCAGATTTGGAAGCTCCAATCTAAATTTTACTGTCTGTTAGTGCTAAAATATGAGTTGGAAAAGATCATTTCATAAGCTCTATAACTCCATGCAGATGTAGCAAGTGACTAAAGATGATCAGCACCAGATGAAGCATATGAATTAAAAGAAACAGAGTTTTCCCAAATAGAGCTTTGGATACAATAGTTATTTAAAAATATAATGAAATACAGATTAAATGTTAAGAAAGAATGAAGAACAACAGAATAGGAAGAATTAATATACAAGAAAGTTCAGGTTGTAAAACACAGGAGCTAAGAGAGAAGTTGATGCTATTTTAATAGATTTTATATATATATATTTTTTTAATTTTATATAAATGACATTAAAAATCCTATAACATCCTACATTATTTGTACATTTACATTATTTTTGCATTTATAATATTTTATTTCATAATATGATATAATAACCTTTATATTTAATTGATGATTTCCACATCATTCTTAATGCTGGGCTATTATTAACTTAGTTATAGAATAATTTACCTAAGTTCAACAGCTGATAGAAAAAACAGAAAAAGAATGAGTAAATGGCCCACAGAATTTTTCAGATCAATAATACATGAAATAATATTCAAATCTGTGCAATTTTTAGGGAATATTGAAAAATATTGAGACATCATTTCTCATCAAGCAAATCAGTCAAATGTCAAAATTAATTATGATATTTAGTTTGGGCCATCTTTGGGAGAAAATAAAAATAATACACATTGGTTTTAACATATGATTGAAAAGAGCTTTTAAGAAAAGCAAATGTGAATTTTCTACAGGAATTAAAATTTCAGTCCTAGATATATTTCTTGTTTGTTGAGAGGTATTCATTAGGGCAGTCAACTTACGGTGTGTGTAGACATACAACTTTATCATAAACATTCAAGCATGTGTTAGAAAAATATTAAAAATAACTTTTAAATCAGCAGTAACCCTCACCTATCACAAGAACTTCCAAAGGAAGTGTTTTCCCAGATTTCTAATCACAATTCATATGATATTATGATACTAATATAAATAATAGTAATCATAATACAATAATTCATTTCTTGATTTAGAATAATTAGATGGAATACATTAAACTACTACTTTAAATAATAGGACTTTAAATTTTAGAAACTTCACATCTACTCTACAAGTTCTATTAAAACATATTTCTATTTGTTATCTTAACAACTTTAAATATTATATTTAAGCCCCTGTATCGTACCCTATCAATCTTAATATCTCTTAAATTCCCATCATGAAATGTGAGAACACTTGGGTCCATAAGATAGTTTCCATCTGTTCTCCTCACTATTACACTGTGATTTATGATGACATATTTTAATGGATTTTATATACATTTAAATATATATTGATGAAATATACAAAATTCATATCTTTAAATAGAATTAAGTCTTTTATGTTTATGTTGATCCTAAAGATAAGTAACAAGTGCAAAGTATTTTTAATGTCTTAAATATGTAATTATCAATTTATATACAAAGAACCAAATGATAAACCTAGCCCAATAGAGAAATAAATGCAAATATATGACATTAGATCATGCTGTTCAAACGTGAATGTGTGAAGTGCAAAGGGCAAATGCATAGATTTTCTTGTGCCACAAGACTTGCTCAGTTTTGGAGTATAACTTTGCTAATAGATTCTCTTGTTTTTACACCTTGTAAAATAATTGCAGTATACAAGCTTAATGTGCTAAATTTGAAAGAACTCACTTATATGTACATCTCCTGATAGAATGCATACATAATTATATTTGAGAGCCCTGAGTGTAAGAAGTACATTCTTTGTAAGTTATCAACTGTTTCTTCCTTACTAAGTAAAAGGGAGAAACAGAAAAATCACAGATTATCCATTTTTTACATGGTAATCCCTTAAATTTTCTATACAAAATCTTAATCATCATTGTTTTTTTGTACAATATTGCAAAAATTTTTAATCTAAAAATAAATGACTGAAAGATATATAAACATAAGCTGAACAAAGAGACAAATAATATTATATGACAGGAATCTTTTGTCACCACCATCAATAAGATTTCTCTTCGTCTGCCTGCAGAATACATACTTAGTCCATTACATAAATAACTGTGACAGAACAATTAATAACTCATTTTTGGGGAGTTTTCAACACATCTCAGTCTGTTCTTTATTCTGATAGTCCTATGTGAGCTTTCTTTACATGAGTTCCATAATGGGAGACATAAGTTTTAACTTCTGCTTTACTATAAGACTCTAATATGTTAGTTTGGATAGACTTCACCAAACCCTCCTTTGGCCCATTGTCTTCTCTTTGGCCAATTGCATTCTAGTGTAATAAAACTGACTCCTCCAATTTGATAAAATTATCTTAAATTTACTTTTTTCAATATTTCATGTTTCTATGTATCAATTTATTTCAATATATTACATTTATTTTTATAAAATGAATATTTTATGAAATAATTGCATAATTTTAATAAAATAATGTTAAACATTAAAAATTATTACATATTTTAAGAAAATTTTAAGCACTGTACATTCAGGACAAGCACAGTTTCCAGTAAAATTTTCTCTGCTTCTGTATTCCAAATGTTTAATGAGATTTTAAAACTTCCTAGTTGTTGATCCTAATAGTTGATTCTCTGCTGATTTAACTTAAAATCTGTAGAAGACTTTTAAAGCCAAGTAAAATTTCCAGAATAATGCTATGACAAATAGAGAAATGACTTAAGGCTTCTTTTTAGTACTGTGCACTTAGAGATATGGAAAGGAAATCAGGAAATATCTCATGCAGAGAAATAGAACAGAACAGTCTCATACCACAAAAAAATTATCTTTCATCTGTACAAAAGAGAACATATGTGGAGTGTATTCAGAATAAGAGCTTCTTTACTTTCACTTCTTAGTGTCTGACCACTATTGGGAACATCTAGGCTACTCTTTGCCTTCTACAAATGCCAGAAACAAAAGTATTAAAATGAAGTGTTTTGAAACATCCAAATCATAGGTCATTACTACCACTCTGTACTTTCTTCTCTTTGTCTCTTTACGGATTTTGTTTATCCTAGGGTTTATGGACACTGCTCATTTTTTAAAGCTAATAGTGAAAATTATTCTGTTGGTAGTTCAAATTCATGAATATATGAGTCTATATAAGTTTTTGGTTTTTTTGTTTTTGTTTTGCTTTGTTTTGGTACTGGCAAATCTGGGCCCTTGCACTTATGAGGCAGGTGGTGGAAACACTGAGCTAAATCTCGGGCTTGAGTACATATAAGTTTTATTTTTAGCAAAAATACATACACAATAGAAGTTAAATGGCATAACTTCTAAAAAGTACTCATAAGCAAAGACAATGTATTTTTAAATTTTCTTTTATTGTGTAGTTGCTATATATTTACATTCATCTTAGGGAGTAGGTTCATTTATGTAACACATCTTGATTCTTTTTTATTTCCCTTTCCCTCCCCAACCACCTCTGTTCTTCACTCCATCTCTAAATCCCTTGCCCCCATTTTAAAATTATAATTATTTTTAGTTCATTTTTTTACAATGCATGCTATCTATATTCATTGTGGGTTTTTGGTGTAATGATATGATGGATCTTACGTCTTTTTGGTTCACTTTCCCCTCTCTTTCTTCCCTTGTCCTCAGTTTCCAGGACCTCTTTCTGTTTGTAAACTATATTTCTCCCCATTCCCTTCTATCACATCTTTATTTGTTCTTTATTTATATATTGCCTTATGCCAATGACAGATACCACATGGTATCTAAGCTTCTGTGTCTGATTTACTTCATTGAACATTATATTCTCCAGGTACAACAAAGTTCTTACAAATGTCTCCAACTTATGCTTCTTTTTAGTCAAGTAGTATTCCATTATGGATACACAACATGTTTTCTTTATCCATTCATTTGTTGATGGGTATATTGCTGCTTCCAGGACTTAGCTATTATAAATTGTGCCACTAGACCGATGAAGCAGTAGAAGAGCTTAGGAACATGATGGAATCCCAACATAGGAAATAAACGGAATTCATAAAACAGATGCAA
>NW_022900913.1:31335123-31335997 GCF_012274545.1 Fukomys damarensis
TGATCCCTAACGCAGAGAAAGACCCAACTGAAAAAGAGAAATTTAGGCCAATCTCACTAATGAACACAGATGCAAGAATCCTTAATAAGATACTGGCAAATAAAATGCAGAATATCATCAAGAAGATCATATACCCTGACCAAATGGGATTCATCCCAGGGATGCCAGGATGGATCAACATATGCAAATCAGTAAGTATAATACATTATATTAATAGAGCCAAGGCAAAATTCCACATGATCATCTCAATAGATGCATAAAAAACATTTAACAAAATGCAACATGCATTCACAATAAAAATACTACAGAAAATTGGAATAGATTGTCTCTACCTCAATCTGAAAAAAGCCATCTATTGAAAACTAACAGCCAACATCGTACTTAGTGGTCAAAACTGAAATCCTTCATGCTAAAATTAATGACAAGGCAAGGATGTCCAATATTACACTCCTGTTTAACATAGTTCTGGAAAGATCAGCCACATCAATTAGAAAAGAAAAAGCAGGTCTGCGATCACCCGGCGGCGTGCGCGTGAGCTCCCGGCCTGCGCGACAACAGACCCAGGAATTGAAAACTCAGCCAACATCGTACTTAGTGGTCAAAACTGAAATCCCTCATGCTAAAATTAATGACAAGGCAAGGATGTCCAATATTACACTCCTGTTTAACATAGTTCTGGAAAGATCAGCCACATCAATTAGAAAAGAGAAAGCAGGTCTGCGATCACCCGGCGGCGTGCGCGTGAGCTCCCGGCCTGCGCGACAACAGACCCAGGAAGGACCCAAGGACCCCAGAGGGGGTTTTTTTCAGCTGCCTGCCTACCTGCCTGTCTGCGATCACCCGGCGGCGTGCGCGTGAGCTCCCGGCCTGCGCG
>NW_022900913.1:31347060-31405179 GCF_012274545.1 Fukomys damarensis
GAGAGAGAGAGAGAGAGAGAGAGAGAGAGAGAGAACTAAATGCTAAGGGGAGAATCCAACAAAGATAAAAGTCATGACAAGGATAAGTCAATACATATTAGTTATAAACATCAATGTTAATGGTCTCAATTCATGAATAAAAAGAAATAGACTGGCAGAATGGCTCAAGAAGCAAGATCCAGCAATATTCTGTATACAAGAAACACATTTAATTAAAAAAACTCATAAAATTAAATGGTAGAAAATAATACTCCATGTGACAGGTACCAAGAAAAAAGCAGGGTTAGCTATCCTCTTTGCAGATCATATGGATCTCAAACCAACACTAATCAAGAG
The DNA here is from genome assembly GCF_012274545.1 of Fukomys damarensis. NCBI lineage: Eukaryota > Metazoa > Chordata > Mammalia > Rodentia > Bathyergidae > Fukomys > Fukomys damarensis. The sequence continues at coordinate 31,347,397 of NW_022900913.1, forward strand.
AGACAAAGAAGGACACTACATCTTTGTAAAGGGAAGAATCCAAGAGGAAGAGATGGTAATCCTAAATATATATTCACTAAACACTAGTGCACTGAACTATATAAAACAAATACTAATGGAAATGAAAAATCAAATAAGCACTAACACAATAGTAATGGGGGACCTCAATACTCCACTGTCACAAATATATAGAAAATAAACAACAAAGTACTAGAACTCAATCAAACTCTTGAGCAAATGAGCTTACCAGATGTTTAGAGAGTTTTCTACTCCACAAAGTCAGAATACACATTCTTCTCAGCTACACATGGGTTGTTCTCCAAAATAGACCACATACTCAGGGAATTGAAGTGATCCATTGTATATTACCAAACAATAATGTGATGAAATTGAAGATCAATAGTAAAAGAAACCACAAGAGTTTCACAAATATATGGAGAATGAACAACACACTCATGAATGGCAATGGGTCACAGAGGATATTAAAGAAGAAATCAGACAGTTCCTAAAATTAAATGACAATGACATTATAACATATTGGAATTTATGGGACACAATGCAAGCAGTCTTAAGAGGGAAATTCATAGCAGTGAATACTCATATTAGGAAAACAGAGCGAGTACAATTAAACGGCCTGATGCTAAACCTCAGACTTCTAGAAAAAGAAGAGCAGAACAAACCCAAAGCTCATACAAGGTGGAAATTACAAAGACCAAAGCAGAAATTAATGCAATGAAGTCTAAAAGAGCACTACAGAAATTAATTAAGCTAAGAATTAGTTCTTAAAAAGAAAAAACAAAATTGACAAACCCTTAGCCAATCTTATATAAAAAAAGGAAAGAAAAGCCCAAATCCTTGCAATTAGGAATGAAAAAGATGAAATTACACTGGACTCAGCAGAAATCCAGAGGATCATTAATACCTACCTTGAGAATCTATATGCCAATAAGATGGAAAATACAGATGAAATGGACAGATTCCTAGATTCATATGAATTACCATGAATGAAGATGACCTAAAAATTCTAAGTGACCCAATATCAATCAATGAAACTGAAAATGTAATTAAAAAGTTACCAACTAAGAAAAGCCTGGGACCTTATGGCTTTACTGTTTAATTCTAGAAAAGATTTAGAGAAGAATTACTGCCACTCCTGTTTAAACTCTTCAGTAAAATAGAAAGGGAAGCAATACTCCCAAATTCATTCCTGGAAGCAAAAAATCACCTTGATCCCTAACGCAGAGAAAGACCCAACTGAAAAAGAGAAATTTAGGCCAATCTCACTAATGACACAGATGCAAAAATCCTTAATAAGATACTGGCAAATAAAATGCAGAATATCATCAAGAAGATCATACACCCTGACCAAATGGGATTCATCCCAGGGATGCCAGGTTGGATCAACATATGCAAATCAGTAAGTATAATACATTATATTAATAGAGCCAAGGCAAAATTCCACATGATCATCTCAATAGATGCATAAAAAACATTTAACAAAATGCAACATGCATTCACAATAAAAATACTACAGAAAATTGGAATAGATTGTCTCTACCTCAATCTGAAAAAAGCCATCTATTGAAAACTAACAGCCAACATCGTACTTAGTGGTCAAAAAATAGCAAATGAAGTCAAATTGTCATATTTGCAGATGACATGATACTCTGTATAGAAGATCTCAAGTGCTCCACCAAAAGTCTTCTAGATTTAATAACCAAATTCAGTGAGTAAGAAACAACCAAAAGCGCGAAGAGACAACCCACAATATGGGAAAAAATTTTCACCATCTGTTCCTCAGACGAAGGTCTACTATCTAGAATATATAAAGAACTAAAAAAAAAAATCAGACCTCCCAAATTTAAAGACCCAATTTCAAAATGGGCATCTGAAAGGGACAGACATTTTTCAGAGAAAGAAATGGAAATAACAAATAAACATATGAAATAATATTCAACATCATTGGTCATTCGAGAAATGAAAACAATGCTGAAATTCCACCTCATCCCAGAAAGCGTGGCTGCTATCATGAAATCAATGGATAACAAATGCTGGTGGGGCTGCGAGGAAAGACAAACACTGGTCCAATGCTGGTGAGAGTATAGATTGGTGCAACCACTATGGAAAAAAGCATGGAGATACCTCAGAGAACTAGCATTTGAAGTCCCATTTGATCCAGCTATTCCCCTGTTGGGTTTCTTCCCTAAAGAATTAAAAGAATCATATCATAGTGACATATGTGCACCCATGTTCATAGCAGCACAATTTGTAATAGCTAAAAGTTGAAAGTAGCCCAATTGCCCATCTACTGGGGACTGGATAAAGCAAATGTTTTCTTTTATAAAATGGAATACTACTCAGCCATAAAAATGATAATTAGAGACATTTATAGCTAAATGGGTGCATATTGAGGCAATACTCTTAAGTGATATAAATAGGGCATACATGTATAAATACCAAATAGTTTCTCTAGTGTGAAAAGCTGAAAGTGTAAATAAGGACTAAAAGGTATAATAGATGATGTGAAATAGGAAGAAAAGGGACAAAGATGAAGGGGAAATGGGAGGGGTAGGGAAATGGAAAGAAGGAAATGGAATCAATACGAGAAAATGAAAAATAATGGAAACAAAATCTTTTTAGATTGGGAGGGAGGGAGGGGTTAAAAGGAGAGCAGGGGAATGGGAAAAAATAAGAACCAAGATTGATCATGTAAAGATACAAATTTCTAACTATGAGTGTCATTATAGTGTATACATTAAATGTACCAATAAATTAATAAAAATTAAAAAATAAATTGTGTCACTATAAATATTGGTATGTATACATTGCTGTAATTAAATGTCTTCAACTCTTTCAGAACTATGGCTAGAAGGGGAATAGCTAGGCAAAGTAGAATTTCTAACTATGTTTCTGTAGTTAAAAATGGTTAGCCCTCTAGTAGTTGGTCACTGAGTTATGTTTTTTGTTTTAAATCTTGAAGTGCTCATTCCCAAGATTTAAGTGTTTTAATGGCAGCAGATTCTGATGCTATATCTACCCCTAAAAGGACTGTCTATGCCACTGGATATCGACAGGAATACATAGAGAATAAATCAGATTGTATGGAGAACTCCATTATGAAATCCTACCTGTTCATACCATTCCAATATCTTACGGGTATGGGATGGTGGAGCTTTCTTATCTGGAGCCAAGAGTGATCCATGCAACCTTTCCATACTGTGCAATATCAAACACCTCATTGCTGCTTGTGAGATAAAGGAAGCTAGCATTGAAACCAGGACAAAGAGGAATCTGGCTGTATCGTCAGATCCCCTGTTCATCTAGACCATATGCATGTTGACAAACAACACCCCTCCTTCATTTAAGCCAGACTTCAAGTGCTACACACTCCTTACCCAATTTATACTTTAATGGCAATATTAAAATGACAAAAATTGATCTTGCAAATACAGCAAATATTTTATTTTATTTGCTTAGATCTTTGCAATAGATCTCCCTTATACATAAACATACAATTTCATTTCCTTAGCTTTCACAACACTATATTTTCCATTTTCCTATCTTTAGTCATCTCTCTCTTGTTCTCTACTTCAGTCTCTCTCTTTCAGTTCCATTGCTGTTCTTTGCTTCTTCCAAAATACTCTGTCCCTATAGCATGCTCTATGCATGCTCTTTGATGTCAGACATACCATGTCCCATTTTTTGTCTGGCTGACTTCTACTTGTCAGATCTCAGTTAAATGTCACCTACCACAATAGTATTCTCCCAAACTAAAAAATCAATGTACATATCCTGACACTGATCATAACATTGCTTATTTTGATGGTTTGTTTTGTGCACATCACTATTCATTGTTCTTGTTCAATACATCATTATCCATGTTTTTTTTTTTTGTAGTTTTTTTGTTTTGTTTTTGATACTGGGGATTGAACTCAGGTTCTTGCACTTGCAAGGCAGGCCACCGAACCACTGAGCTAAATCCCCAGCCCATATCCATGTATTTTTATCTATTATACATCCATTAGTGCCTCCTCCACTGGTGCCAGTGATTGAACTCAGGATCTTGGGCTTGCAAGGTGGTGGCAGTACAACTAAGCTAAATAACAAGCCACCCAATGAAAAATTTTAAAAATCAGACACTTATTACAATTAATGCTATAAGATCTGTGCTTACCTGACACATAGCAAGTACTAAACATATATTTATTGAATAATAGGATAAAGAAATTTAATAATGCATATTTTTAGTCTTTCCTAATACTATAGCATAGAATGCAAGCTGATCTTTTTTTTTTTTAAGAGTAGAAAAAAAAATCTACTGAGGGAACGAAAGCTTCTGTCTAAGAAAGACAGAAGGGGGAACAAAAAGTGGGTTGTCCACTCACCCCACTTCTCCAAGATGTTTTATGCAGCAAAGCCATGTGGGGAGGTAAGGACAAAGTGGTACAAAACTATGAGACCCAGTGGAAAATTACAAGGTGGGCATGAGGTGGGGCAAAACCATGACCAACCAATAAGATTACAAGATCAGTTACCCAGGTAATATTGATTAAGTGGGGTCAAATGGGGGAGCAAGTCACATAGCAAGCACACAAGGATTTTCAGTAAGGGTAGGGTCAGGGATATTTTCTGGAAAGGCTGGGCTAGGATCTTGCCCCCCCACCCAGATGATTGATACCTATAGAAAATATCAGCCACTGCTATTTGTCCCTAGGAAAGCACAAGGGTATAGTAGTTTCTCTCCTTTTACAATTCTGGCCTTCAGTGAATGTTTCTTGACTGTCCTCCATGTTGGCTCCTTGCTGTGTTGGCTCCTTGAGGGTGGTCCTGTCTAACTGCCTACAAAACATCTAATTAACTCACCTATCTGTAATACTCCCCCCTCTGAAGGAGTACCCCTAACCTCTGTGAGGGGGCAAAGGGCAAAGAGAGTTCTGGCTACTTCTAGCTTCAGGGGTTGTAATTATGATCAGTTAGAGTTACTCTAAAGAGGATCTACCTTTGGTAGGTGCCTGGCATTGTAATTTTGGTAGCTACACAGCTTTTAAGTGTGAAGAAGATAAAGCCAAAGAAACAGTTAAGAATGCATGGGCCAGACTATAAGGTCAGCAGGATTGCTATGAATATAGCCAACAAATAGTGTAAGGAGAAGGTCCAGGGGAACTTCAGAATCCAACATAGTAACCATATTGTATTGTTTAGAGTTATGCACTTTTTATAAGATTGATCTGAAGGATCCAGGTAAGAGAAGTCTAGCAATTTGTCATTGTTCAATTTGTATGACTGCTTGGAGTTTGGCAGCCTCTAGGCAAGAATAAACAAAGCTTTAAAGAAATTAGAGTATTATAATCTAAGCATGAGCACACTAGAATGAAAGGGAAGGTTGGGGAGAAAGTCACACTTAGAAATTGAAATTGTGATCAAACCTGCTGGACCTAGATTTTTTCACTGATAGAAGATATCTATAAGTCTGATACTTTGTCCCAAGTCTCTCTAGTTTTAGCTGTAAGAGATAATTTGAAGAAAAAATTTTGCTAAGAAATATAAAGCTCTAGCTGAGTTCTTATAGATTTTACCATAGATTTATTTCCTAATGATCCATAACCATAGTCAGCTACTGGTGTCTGGAAACTGCTAGAAGGGGTCAGTGACTGGTCCACTTATCTAGCTTTATTACTATGACATTATTTTATACCTCTTTGGGTTATTCTTTTCTATTGTGTGTTTAAGACCAAGTTAAAGTGAGACCTCTGTCAATCAACATGAACTTCTTGATATCTATCAAGGTCAGTTAAGACTCTTCAGGCAGTACTTTTGGAACCATGCATACAGCCTCTCAGCTCCTGTCAGTGTCAGCCATCAAGATGGGTCATGGCTTTGCTTGACCATGCCGCTTTCAGTGAAAGTATGGGAGACTTTTTGCTCATGGTGACTCTCCTTTGGCAGGCAGTAGTGTCTAGCAATCTCCCTGCTCAGTAGTTTGAGTGACCTATCAAAGATGTAGGATCCTTTAGGAAAAGTCCCTTGTTTTCTGGATCTTGTAGATCTTGAGGGGCCAGAGCCAAAATATTGGCTGTCCTCATAGCCCAGTTACCTTTCTAGTTTTGGTCTCCAAACTTTAATTACCAGAAGACAAGATCAGTGATGTTAGTAGCTTAATTACTAATTGTGTCCAGACATTAAGCACTTTGAAGTATAAAGCACAATTAGATGAGCAGTTATTTCTTATCAACCATAGTTGTTCTAGTAGTTGAATCCTTGCAGAATGTTAATAGAAAACAATTATATATTATACAGAAACTGAAGATCAAGAGCTACATAGTATTTTAGCATGACAATCATGATAATATTTCTTTGTAACATTTACATGTTCATCTTACTAGGAAATAGTCTTTCCTCAATCCTATGATTTATTTATCTCTGGATTGGGTTGGATTACAGAAGACAAGAAGGAGAATCAACTGCACAAAAATATTACATTATCTGCAGTGTATTTAAGATTTATGAAATTTGATCTCTCTAGCTTTATAAATTGCCCTGTGTGCATTTCTAACACAGATAAAGGCAGGTATCTTTATTTCCACTTTAGAGAAATAGAGGAAGTTAAAGACATAAATTTGATCAAGTTTATAAAATTCATAGGTGACAAAATATCATCCAAGCAGAGATTATAGAAGGCTCCTAGATTATTCTGACCTCTGGCAATGACATGTAATCTGATTATATAAAAGCCTGACTCACTCAGTCAAAAACATTATTTCTGAGTACTAGTACATTAGTGTTTTGCTAAATCTACAATCAATAGGGAAAAAAATGCAATTTATCCTAAGGACCTGTGCATAACTTTTCTGAATTGCTGTCCTGCTTAATAGCTGTCTTGCTCTGTTACAACTGTGCTAAATATAACCTCAGGTGATACTTTTGAAATCACAAAGCCCTATATAGATATAGATATAGATATAGATATAGATATTTTTAAATTTATGCTCATCAGGTCAAAATTTCCAGTACCTGGTGCCTTATCACTCTGAAGAAATTTGCGTTAGTCTCCTACTTATGAAGGGATGAGTCAGACACTCCATTCTCAGTATTTCTGGGGCCAACATTATGTTTACCAGTCAGTACTACAGAGTTACAATGTGGAATCATTTTTCCTGCTGTAATAGTTCTCTCCCTTCTTATCTGATCTCTTTTGCTTATTGTAGGCAGATCAAACATGCATCTGTGGTATTTCCCATTATAAATTTTGACCACAATTTTTTTTTACATTATAAATTTTCACATAAAATATTCAAACTAACCAGTAATTTAAAATATATAAATACATATGTAAAATACCTCAAACAGAGCTTTTTACACATTCAAATTCCATTTTATCTTCTGTCACAACTCAATAGAGGTTTAAAATGGGAAGGGTAATTGTCAATATTTATTTAAGCATGATCACTATGCATATTTTTATTGGAGTTACAATCTGTCTTCAAAATCAGTGTTCAGTACTCAAGAGAAATTATGAAGAATCCTGTCCCTAAACAATACAGGCCATTCCAACTAATTCCTCTCCTCCAGCCAGGGAATTTTTTTTATTTTATGAAAATGTCATATAAATGCTATAATTATAAAGATCTTCTTATTTCCAAATGCCAGTTGTACATTTTAGTTTTGAGTTAAAAAATAAATATGTTGCTTTGAAAATTGTGTATAGTTGCCTAGAAAGTGATAAAATATTAGGTCAACAGTATGTTTTAATAACTAATCCAGAGTTACCAATTTATGAAATGTGGCAAAAATGTTAGTTAACCACAAAAAGTATATTTGTCTTCCACTTTTAACATGGTAGTTGTCATTCCCATGGACAGAATAATGTGTGTTACTTCTGAGCATGGCTACTTAACAAGTAGGTATGCCTTCTTCACTGTCTTCCTCTACCTGTTGGACGTCTCTGGGTGATGGAGGGGCAAAATGAAAAGACTGAAAGTCCCTGACACACAGTGTGCAAGGCCATCACCACATAGTAACACCTTCAGTGAACTAATCTGGTTCCAGGATGGAAAAGTGAACTTGTCATGTTAAGACACTTAATTTTTCAATTTTATTTTTTTTTTCATAGCTAGCATGGCGGTAATAGAACACTCTAAGCAAATAGATTTTTATCACTGGAATCCATTTTTTGTTCTTTCCAGAAAGAGTATAATGCTTGAAAAGGCCACGTCAACTCTCAAACCCTCAGTTAGGTCCAGATACACCTAGGCTTCACTGATACCTAGCGGCAAATGACATCATACTGGGTCCTGCAAAGTAGCACTGATATAAACTATCCCTTGGCTGAAGCATGCTATTCCCTATCTATACCTTTCTGTCTTTAATTAGTCCTACTTCTCATTTAGATTTAATTTGAAATATTATTCCTTTAGAGAAGTTTCCCTTACTTTCCACGTAAGTCAATTTCTTTTCTTAGTGGCTTTCATTTTCCAAATGAAATTTTACATTTACTTATAATTATTGATTATTTCTTCTTTCCTCACTACACTACAAGTTTTGCAGTTGAAGAATGAGGAATGCTCATCAGTGACAAACAGTTCAGTGTAGTGTTATGACACATGAAATCTTGAGAATGTAGGCATAATGTCGTGACTATGAAATTCACATTTTCTTTTTTCCCTTCAAGATAATTATTATTATTTTAGTGTCTTAATAAAGAAAACAGTGAATCAACCACAGATGAATTGGCATTAAATGTAAGGCATACCAATTCACACCAAAAAATGTATCAGTTTATTTGTTCCCTTACTAAGAATCATCACTGGTGCTGAAATATCACACTTCTATGGCCTAAAGTCCAAATGTTGAAATCTAATCTGCAATGCGATAATAGATATTGTCTTTAGGAAATGATCAGGTAATGTGGTATAGTCCTCATGAATGAGGTCTTTATGGAAGAGGTCCAATGGAGCTACCTTGTCCCATGTAAGGACAGAGTAAAAAAAAGGCCATCTATGAGATAATGGCCCTCAACAGACACTGGGTCTGCCGGGGCTTTACCTTGAATTTCCTGGTTTCCTCTACTGTGAGAAATAAAGGCTTGCTGCAGATAAATCACCCAGTTAATGATATCAGTTATATCAGCCAGAATGAACCAAGACACATAGTAACATGTGGTGATACCATGATGCGCAAATGCTTCCCAAGGTGTGGAAAACCTTGACTTTCCTAGAACCCTGTTTTTACACATTCTTATGGTGACTTTCCTTTATCTGATCCCTCTGTGAAGATGTATGACTTCCCTGAGTGTGGGATTGAGAGAACACTGATGATATACAATTTAGCTTTTTCTCTCTCTTTGGATTCTTCTTGCCAAGAATCATAGTGCATTGTACATTCCCTGCTTCTAAAATGTAGGTACGTCAGGGTCAGTATTCTGGGAATATATTTTTGGTTCATCTTGCATCCTCTCTCTGCTTATCTTACATAAACTTCATAGGTACAAAGCAGGAGTAAACACATGCTACCTCCTTAGGTTAAGACACCTGTTATCTTCCTAAACCTCTCCTGCTCCCTAAACCAGTAGTTTCTCCAACCTGAGTTATGCTATTATTTCTTCAGATGAAGTTTTTTAAATCAGTTTTCCTAGACTTCTTTTTTTGGTATATTAGTTATACATTGTTGTGTAAAAAATTACCCTATAATTTAGTAGCTCAAAACAAAACAAAAAAATCTGTATTATCATTTACAACTTTTTGGTTCCAGAATCTGAATGTGGCCTGAGAGGATCATTTCTCATGAGGTTACTCTTCAGAAGTCGTCCAGATTTGTATTCATTCTCAGGCTTGACTTGAAAAGAGGTTTGTAGGAGGTCAGCTGAAATGAGAGAAATGTTGCTAAGCTGACAGGTGTTAGAGTAGCCAACCACTGCAGTAAACCAAAAATGAAGGTGATCACTTAGTGAGATGAGGTAAGCAAGAGGTTAAGTGCAGAGAAAACACTGCCCCACTCTGTTCAATTTTCCTCCATGGAATGGCACAATGGTCACAAGTCAGGAGGTTCAGCACAGACGTGGGGATTCTGTTATTGTTGAGGAAATCTGAAACAAAGGGCTGAAGCAGTTTTATGAACCTTGGGGTCAGAGGAAGGGTGAAGGGTAGGGCTTAGAGTAGAAAAGTACAGAGAACTAAGCCAAATCAGGGAAAAGACCTACTTTGTCATAACTTGGGAAGGAGGCCTCAGCTAAGACACTAGAGGAATGCTTCTGCCCATGCTATAGAAAAGAAGATGCCAAGCTGTATCAGGATGTAAACATGACCAGCCTGGGATTCCTAGTCCCCAATTGTAACTTCCATTAGAAGCTGCAATTGTCTGGCAGATCCTCAAGTTTGATGTGGGGAGGGTAGATTTCTCCTATGTCAGGTAAACTTTTATGATTATAACTAGGCCAGGAAAATTACATATAGGTTTCTAAGGAAGAGCCAGACTTCTCAGAGCTGCTGGCTCCCTCACATAGCTGTTGCAGAAAGCCTATGTTCCCCTCCATGAACTTCTCCATAGGTTAGCTGAGTTTCCTAAGGCTGTGGCAGCTGGCTTCCAAGACTGGGTGATAAAATATAAGGAACAGGGGAGAAACCATAATGCCTTTTATGACTGAATATTAAATATCATAATCATGTATAACTTCAACCATGTTTTCCTACTTAGAACTAAGTCAATAAATCTATCCACACTCAAGGACAAGGAATTAGATTCCACTTTTTGAAGGGAATGATGTAAAAAGAATGAGTGTACCTGTTTTAAAACAGCCACCTTTGAGTAGATTATCCTAAATTTTAGACTTAGAACAAGGTATAAAGAATTCTTGTGGTCATGCCTTTAAACCACACAGCCCAGGTGCTTTTTGACTTCCATTGTTCTGAATCTGTTGCCAAATATGGAAAGACAGATAAGATATGAGAGAGTATCACTCTTAAGTCAAAAGATCCTTATTCTATAAATAAGACACACATGTGTAAATATCAAATAGTTTCCCTGGTGTGAATAATCTGCAATAATACATAAGATCCTAATAAGATTACTGACATTTAGAAATGGGAAGAAAGGAGCCAAAGGTGTAGGGAAGGTGGGATGGGTAGGGGAAGGGTAAAAAGGGAAAAGAAAAAAATGTGAGATAATGAAAAGATGAAAATAAAGTGTTTGTAGATGGGGAGGGGAGGAGGGGGTGAAGGGAGGGCAGGGGTAAGGGGAAAAAATAAGAATAAAGACTTGTCATGTAGAGGTACAAGATCCCAACAATGAATGTAACTGTACTGTATCCCTAAAATGTACCAATAAACTCAATTAAAGCTGAAAAAAAAGATCCTTATCCTTATTCTAAATGTAAATTATTTATATTATTATTCAAAGATTTCACTGTATCTGTAAATTAATTCAACCCATTGACTCAGTTGTATAAAACAAATCAATCCTACATGCAAACAATAACCAGATGATTAATATTATGACTGACTCAAAATTATGTTAGGATCTTAACTCTAAAATAATCAATATAAAGTATCTCTCACAATCACCATCATAATGATTCTAACTAAGATGTAAGGTCATAATTTAAAGTTTCAAAGTAAGAAATATATGAGCATCAGCATCTTTTTCAATCTCCTTTACTGATATCAAGACAAAAATTGAAATGATAGATCTTACCTTTCTCCCTGAAATGCTAGAAAATGAGCAAACTAAGGTATCATTGAAGCAGAGATGACAAAACAATCTTTGAGGGGTTGGAGTTTTGTTTTATTTAATATTAAGAAATTCTGGGGAGCCATTACTTCCTCTCAAATTACCACTATTGTGTCAGCAAATTTACTGGAAGAAAAATCCAGTTTATAAACTCTGCTTAGGAAATAAAATGACTTTACATCGGTGGTGGCATTACTTTCTATGTGTGCTTTCCTGATAACATTGTGCAACACATTGCTACTCGAGCTCCTCTTCCTGTATTATTAAAGCCACTAATCCAAACAGAATTCAGCAAATCCCCTGCAGATGAAGGAAAACTATTGGCCTATGACATCTCAACAGCATGCTTCCAAAATGCTGCTTTTCCCTGAATCCTGTTGATAATTATTTAAGAAATATTTTTCTCTTTAAATTATGTAAAAAATATTCAAAATAATATTAGAAAGTGAAAACAACTCAGAAGTATATCATCACCATTAATCTTCATGGTTTTCCCATGCAGGGAATCTCTATGATTTTGGACTATAAATTTAAAGAAAGACTGTGTCCTGTTTGTAGACTTTTGTCTCCCAGGGTCTTGCTCTGAATTCTGGGTTGACTATAATAAATAATAGTGGAAAAAAGTACTAAATGCTCCTCTTTAGAACTAAATTATTAATCTGTCATGAAGAGACAGAGGGAGGGATTTTACAATGACCTCTCTCTTATGGGTGGGATTAATTTCTACACACTGACATTTTGGAGATGAAAATCTCAGACTGAGGCTTGCAAAACCAACAACCACATTCTGACTACTTTATAATTTATAGCTTCTTAACTTTTCAGAACTGTTTTGATGGTTATCTAATTAAAGGCTGCAAAGATTTTTTTTAAAGACAAATTTCCAAATATACATGGAATTTAAAATTTTTAAGCCATGAAAAACATTTATGTAGGCTGATGTTTAGTGAGCACTCAGGAAACAGTGATGAACAAGGTAGATCCACACCCTGCCCTCTGAGATCTTATGTTCTAGCAATCTACAGAGACATTGAAAAAATTTAGCACCTATTCATTTGTTCAATTATATTGTGATAGATGAAAACAGAGGGAGCAAAGAGTGTGTATAGCAGACAAATCAAACTTAATGGACAGGAACGATAATGCTGGGGTAGAAGATGGGGTTTAGTAGATGAAAAGAGAAAGTAGTCCAAAGTGGAGAAAAATGCAATCAAGAAATAATAAGTAGAATATATGCCCATTTGCTTCTTTTCTACTGTAAAATAACTTTGACAAGAGGCCCCTCCTGATGGAATGTGATTGTCCTGCATTGTATTAGGCCCAGAAGAATGCTGCAACTAGACAGAAATGTCTGTGCTGCCTCCTGAGATGAGGTTGAACTTTCCAAGTAGAACCAAAACGGCTCTGTTATTGTTTTCCAGGTCCTTCCACAGATTCCTATTTGACTCAAAAAAAACAAGATAAAGTAAGATCTTATTTGACTGTAAAGGTTATTCTGGAAGGATCCTAAGTATTCTGTAGATTTCATTCCACAAATTAGATGATTTTATAAAAACATATTCAGAAGCAAGCTTATAAATATATGCCAACACTACAAAGAACTTAAAATATATATGTAGTCATTTTAATAAGATTTGTCATTATACTTTGCTGCACAGGTAGCAACAGCAGCTCAATCAGCACCACATTTGCTGACAAGTATGAAGTGTTTACTACATTTCAATGTTACAGGTACTATGCCAATTCATTTATGTAACATTTTTTTTAATCTTTAAAGTTGCACATTTGATATTGTGAATTTTTAATCTCTGCTATCCAAATGACATAAGAAAGATATTGTGATACTATCACTTTTTCTAGGTCTCATAACTAATTAAATGGGCAAATAGGGATTTAAATCTACATGCATGAAGTCTTAACCATTAGCTGATACTGCCTTTTCAGTATAAATAAACAGTACTTTTCTTCATTGCTCTTGTAACTGAAGGAAAGATAATAACATGTATACACTGTGTACATGGATAAGATATATCTCGAGCCTAAAGATGTTCACCTTTTCTCTTTGAGCAAATAAAAAATTACAATGTGGAGTTCAAAGACTGCAAGAATGAAATGGGGAAATAAAACATCTTGTGAACTGGTTAATCAGAATGATGTGACAGGCTCAACTGGAGAAAGGGGGAGCTGAGGGACAGAATGGTGAGCAGTCAAAACCTCGGGCTTTGACTATGAAAGGAACCCTTAGCAGATTTCTTAGGACCGCATGCAAGGAGGACTTGGGTCTTGCCTAAATTGGCCTCTTCTTGACAGCTTTGACTGTTGTGCCATTGGAAAAGCAGCCATCTTTATATTAACTGTACTAAATCATGGCCAGTGCAGCAATGACACCTGCAGACTAAGCAGGGAAGAGATGTTTTACTTATTTAGTTAGAATCATTGAAACATAATTCCTCCACATCCTAACCATGCGTGTACAGGTTAATTTTTAGTCTCTGTGAAAGTTTAAGAAAGAAAATATTGTTTTTTTCTTACATTTGGATTTAACTACAAATGCATTACATTTTTTAAAATCATAAATCAAATCTCACTTTCCCTCACTACATTAGCAGATCAGATTGCAAAGGAAATAATTGATAAGCAACCTTTTATACCAGTGTCCAAATGGGAAACCACAAAGTAATTACTCACAATGGAGGATACTTGCAACCGATTAACTTATATAAGTAATGAAATACTGAGATTATCCAGAAATGATTAGCAAAAGGAAGTCACCAATACCCTTTAAATAGGACTTTAAAGTGATAAGATGGTATTTGAGTTTAGAGCCAGAATTACTTAGTGGAATCTGAGACTCAGTGGGCCTGATAATAGAAATACACAGCAAAATTCTGCACAAGAAAAAGAGCAGAAAAGAGTGCCCTAGCTTTTGTTTTTGTTCACTCTAAAATACTGTGCTTGTGATTCCTGTTGGGCATTTACAAAGAGAAGTCAGGTGTCATGGGAGCTTGGAGTAAAGGTAATTTTCTTGTAATACTGAAGAACTAAGAGGAAGTGAAATCTGGAGGAAACACAGATCAAGAGAGCAGTCATTATATTCAGCGAAGGATATAGTCCCATGTACATGGGGTGTGAGATCGGGAATTAAAATAGAGTTTACAAGTATGTGTTTAGGAAGATTTAGACAGATGTAAAGCAGGAGACACAGATTTAGAAAACATCAGATTAATTTCACATTCAACAAGTATTTAAGGTCATACCTTTCATTATTCTTATTTTAGAATCTATAATATGCTAGATATGCAAATAACAATAAGCAAATAAACAAAAGTAATAAAGATGATACAAGATAGAGAAGTCTGCTGCTTAATGAACAATAAAGCATTTTGAAAATATTTATTTTACTGTTCTTTAAGTTAAATTATGAGTTCCTTTGGAAATTACTTTAGATCAATATTCAATGTATTGATTTTTAGTTTCATGGTCAAAGATGAACTGCATCTAAATTTCATCTGTGAATTGAATGTATAAAGGCAGTGTATAGCAGAAGTGGAGAGAATGCTGACAAGTAATGGTCTTACACTTGTGACTTCACCACATTATTCAAAATATAAAGCGAACAGCTTTATGCTTACTGTAAATTCCAATTTAATTTACCTTAACAATAAATAAATAAATGCACACATATTTATATTTAATTATATTTATATTTATCTATAACAGGCTTCCAGGTAAGATGTGAAATAGAAGTATCATTTTTGTGCTTCTGAGAGTCAGAAGATTTAAAATTAGAAAGAATAAACTATATTCCAAGAGGAGAAAGAGAAGAAGAGCTCCAGGAATCAACAAAGAGGTGGCAGGAACACAAAGACAGTGCAAAACAAAGTATGAATTAGTCCACAGTTCCAGCACAGAGCCTTTGGGAGGAGGAAAATTGGACTCCACATGCACAATGTAAGCATAGACCATGCTGATGTTGCCAATGGTAAACAATGGACCAGCAGCCCCAGTCACAAGTCAATCCATGATTATTCCAAGTTGTAAATCCAGTGAAGAGACCTGATTTGAAAGTGATTCCTTGGGTAAGGCAGGCTAGCTTTGGAAAAGAAACTCACCCAAGCTTTCACTGGAACTCTAAGTGTTGTAACCAGGACCCATCTTGAGAGAGCAGTTACTGTTTGGTACTGAGTTAGCCCGGGGATCAGAAGTTACAGAAACAACAACAACAACAACAACAACAGCAACAAAAATACATTCCAAGGTCCCTGAAGAGAGTCTGCTGCAATTACTCTGTGGAGTCAACCAGGAAGGACAGTCATGGAGATGACAAGGGTTGGTCACAGACCCTCTGAGAAGTGTAAGCAGTGGGGAGCTCAGGATGCTGGCAACACTGCCCACTCTGGTAAGAAGTGAGGACTCACATGTTGATTTTTTGAAGGATCTAGGGTGTTGGATCTGTGAACAAAGACAAGTCAGTGGAGTGCTCAATTCCAGGGCTGCTCCTCTCCAGCACAGAGCTCAGTGGTTTGTTTGCTTCCCCCAGTGTATGGCACATTCAGGATACACCTCTTTCTAGATGCTGTACACACCTCTGAGTACACAGGCTAGTGAGCACCTGGAGTGCGTGTGGGGTACCTAACTGGTGGTCAAGCTAAAAGACTAGTTGAGAGTAAAAGTGACTTCAGTGCACAGAAAAAACTAACTAACTAACAACAAAACATATCTCTGGGATAAATACAGCCCTTAGGCTGACAATATGTCACTGACCAGCTTGCCTAGCAGGAAGGTGAGACAAGGCTCAGCATTCATACAACACCAGACTGTTTGATGGGAGTAGACAGGAAATACAACAGGACTCATGTGTGAATTATTATATAGGCACCATATCTAATGGATCCAAATATTACAGGTCAGAGAAAAACTGCCTGAAGGAAACATACATCACTAGTAAAGACATATACAGGCTGAAAAGAAAATGATGGAAAGTGATATACTAAAGAAATGGACTTTAGAAGCAAGCATAAAGAGATATACAACAAAGCAGATATCATTTCAAAAGAGAAAACATCAGAAGAGACAAAGAAGGCCACTACATAAAGGTGTTGGTGGGTCAATCGACCAAGAAGACATAACTATTGTAAATATATATGTCAATCACAATGTCATAAAAAATAACTATTGAACATAATAGAAGAGTCATACCCCATTACAATTATAGGAGATAATTTAATAATGTACTCGCACCAATACACAGATCACGCACAACAAAAAACTTACTCAAGAAACATGGGACTTAAATTCTACTGCATGCCAAATGGACTTAACAAATATTTATAGAATATTCCACCAATAACTTCAGAACACACAATCTTTTCAGCATTTCATAAAATTTGTCCAAATTTGACTGGATTTTAGCTTATAAATAAGTTTTATATACAAAAAATTCTAAATAATTTATTATATGTTCTCAGATCATAATCATCATCAAGACAAACTACAAAAATATAGGGAGAATAAATAATTTTGAATAACACTGAACAACTGGTAGGGCATTGAAGAAGTCAGAGAGAGGATAATAAAGTCTCAGAACTAAATGAAAATGGAAGCACAACATACCAATATAACAGAATCTGTAAGGGAAACATCTTTAGCTATGAATGTATTCATTAAAAAGAGATCTCAAATAAATAACCTAATTATGAATATCAAGGTCTTACAGAATTTAGAATAAGTTAAAACCAAAGACAGTAGATGGAAAGAAACATTAATGATCAGAGCTGAAATTAACAATAAAGAGTTAAAAGAACAATGCAAAGAATCAATGAAACAAAAAGTTGGTTCTTTGAAATTGATAAACCTCCAGCCAAAGTAGCTAAAAAAGACATAGAAGACCCAAATTATTAAAATAATAGATGAAAAAGGGGATATTACAGTCAATACCAGTAAACTATTTGAAAACATACATTTAAATAATTAGAAAAATAAAGAAATGGACAAATTTCTAGATACACGAAGCCTACAAAAATTGAACCAAAAAGATATAAATAATTTAAATAAACCAATAATAAATAATGAGATTAAAATGGTAATAAAAAGAAAAAGTCAGGACTGGATAGATTCACTTTTGAGTTTTACCAGACCTTTAAAGAACAGTTAAAAAGAATGTTCCTGAAATTATTCCATGAAATAGAAACTAAAGGAAAACATTCTAACTTATTCTACAAAACCAGGTTCACTCTGGTACCAAAACCAGATAAAGACACAACAAAAAATATAAAACTACAAACCAATATCCTTTATGAAATAGAGACCAAATCTCCAAAAATACTTTCAAACCAGATTTCCTAAAACATTAAAAAATTATAGAAAATGATAAAGTTATTTTCAGAGATAGAGGGATGGCAAGTGTAATAGAAAACATGGCTTACAGTACATGAATAGAATTTGGGATAAAAATTACTTGACCATCTCAATAGACACAGAAAGAGACCTTTGGAGTCACTGTGTGGAGGTAGGCTGCTTTCCCACCCTCCAGAGCCCTCCAGAGCCCCAGGCCTCCATCAGAGCAGAACAGTGAGGACTGCTCAGCTTTGCGAGTGCCCTGCAGCATTCCTCCCTGCCTCAGTCCTCCTGGCTGTGCCGGTACCTGGATCCACACTGCAGAGGCACAGGTGGTCATAAAGCCATTGGACTGAGCCCCTGAAGATAGAACAGAAGAAAAAAACTGCAATAAAGGCACACCAGACCTCCATAGTTGCTAAGTTGAAAGGATCATCACCTTCCATCAGAACCTCGACTATCTTCAGGGGTAGAGTAGCTGCAGTAGAACCTTGCAGAGTTTACCCTGCAGGAGGTCAGGGAGCTCACCTTGGACCTTGCAGCCAGAAATCAGCCTGAATCTCAGGGGTCTGCTGCTGGCTTGCTGAGAGTAATTGACTTAGATCTTCACGTTGCTACTCTCATTATCTATTGTGACAGCAGAAATATACCTTCAAATTTTTATTTTTTTCTTTCTTTTCCTCTTATTTTTAATTTTTAAGTTTTTATTTGAATTTTATTTTTCCCACACTTTAAATTCTTGCTTTATTCTTTTTTTATTTCTCCCATTCAATCTCTCACTTTCAATGTTCATCTCTCTTTCTGTTCCTGTTCCTGCCCTCAGATTTCTTCTCTTTTTCTTCTCACTTTTTCCTTCTCTCAACTCTCATTAGTTTCAAAGTAAAGTGAGTACAATTTATAGCTATCCTACTACTATTAATTTTTTCTATTCTTGTCTTTGTTCTTTCATTATGTCTTTCCCTCTTGTTTTCAACAGTTTCCTAGAGTTTGTGTGATCTTCCTGTGCCCTGTAGCTTCACTTGAAACCTTCTATCATTCTATTTATTCCTCTCTTCCCAACTTCTTCAAAGTCCCCATCCTGAAGGGTAAATTTGGTGTATTCACTATAAATATATTTTAGGCTGGTCCTCAAATTTTATTTAATTCACATGGTTAAAGGTGATAGATTAATAACTACCACAAATTGTCAATTTCTAATTTGTGTTTGATGCTATTATGTTGATGATTGTATCACATGGTTAAATGATAGATTAATAACTACCACAAATTGTCAATTTCTAATTTGTGTTTGATGCTATTATGTTGATGATTGTATCATTTGGACTAAAGTGTTGTGACTGAATTAATCAGTTGTCCTTCCTGATATTATGAAAATAAGAGTGCTTCTGAGTCATTAGAGACTCAAACCTAAGGAGCAGATATATCTGGCAGATTGAAATACTAACCCAGGAATTAAATCAAGGACAGGACCAACAACAAAAATAAAAATGAAAAAACACTTAAGTGAGACACAAATACAGACTTCCAGCTCACCAATGTCAAATTCTAGGGGAAACAAGGTAGAAAAGTTTGACAGTCAGCCACCAGGATAACCTAAACTGATAGCACAGGAAGTGACAAAATAGATCAATCAGGCTCTAGAAAAATTCAAAACAGAAATAATTTAGCAAAGAAGTTCAGAGATGGTGAACACAATAAAAAATGTGATTAGAGACTTTAGAACAGCAACAGACAAAAAAAGAATAGATGAGTCCAGGACTATAATAAAAGCCATGAATGCCCAGCATAGGAAAGAAGTAGAATCTATAAATGCCCAACATAGGAAAGAAATAGAATCCATGAAACAGATTCAAATAAATATCCAGGAGATAAAATCTCTTTTGAAAGTATATGAAACAGACTGGCCCAATCTGAAGAAAGAATATCAGATATAGAAGATAGAAAGAAAGTCAATGACCATGAAAAGAGGTATATCTTAAAAATAGTAAGAGACCATGGAAAATCAATTCATAGCTACTAGATGACCCAAAGAAGAATAATCTAAGACTGATAGGAATCCATGAAAAAGCAGGAAAAAGTAAAAGTGAGGTAAAAAAATCTGTTCACAGAATTAATGACAGAAAACATCCCAAACAGAGCAAAAGAATTTGACATACAGATATATGGAGCATATAGGACTTCAATTAACCATGATAAAAAAATCTACACCTAGACATATAATAGTTAAGATACGAGGAACCCAACAGAAGAAAAATACATTGCAAACAGTTAGAAAAAAGAAACAAAGCACATGCAAAGGAAAGCCCATCAATCACAGCAGACTTTTCAACAGATATGCTCAAGTCAAGGAGAGTTGGCAGTGAGGTATTACAAGCTCTAAAAGAAAGCAACCTCCAGCCTAGACTGATACTTCTCTTTCAAAATCGATAGGTAAGTAAGATACTTCCATGACAAAGACCACCTGACAAACTTCATGAATGCCAAACCAGCACATCAAACAATTCTAAACAATATCCTAGAAAAAGACAGTGAAGGTCACAAAACCATGAAATCTAACAGAGCAAATCAATTAGGCAAGGCAAGAAACTAAATGGAGAGGGGGGAGTTAAAAAGAGCCAACAACAGGACAATAATAACATAACAATGATAAGTCAATACATATCAGTTATAACCATCAATGTTAATGGCCTCAATTCAGCAATCAAAAGAAACAGACTGGCAGAAAGAATTAAGAAGCAAAATGCAACAATATATTGTATACAAGAAACACACCTAATCCAAAAAGAAACTCATAGACTGAAAGTAAAAGAAGGAAAACAGTTCTCCATGTGACAGTAGCCTGGAAAAAAGCAAGGGTAGCTATATTATTTGCAGACAAAGTAAATTTCAAGCCAAAATTAATTATGAGATGCAAAGAAGGCCACTACATCCTTGTAAAGGAAACAATCCAAGAGGAAGAGATGACAATCATAAATATATATGCACCAAATATTAATACCACCAACTATACAAAACAAATATTAAGGGACATGAAAAATCAAATATGCACTAATACAATTGTAGTAGGGGACCTCAATACCACATTTTGAGAAGTAGACAGGTCATCTAGACAAAAATACAATAACAAAATACTAGAACCAAGGTTTTGAACAAATGGACTTAATAGAGGTTTACAGAATACTGCACCCCACAAAATCAAAATATACATTCTTTTTTGCTGCACACGGGTCATTCTCCAAAATAGAGCATATAGTAGCTCATAGAACATGTTTAAATAAATGCAAAGGAATTGAAGTTATCCCTTGTAAATTATCACACCATAGTATAATTAAGCTGGAGATCAATAGCACAAATGGGAAGGGGAGGAGGGGGTGAAGGGAGGGCAGGGAAAAGGGGAAAAATGAGAACCAAGAACTGTCATGTAAAGGTATAAGATCCCAGGAATGAATGTAACTGTACTGTATACCTAGAATGTACCAATAAACCTAATGAGAAAAAAAAGAAATATAAGAACTTCACAAACTCATGAAAATTGAATAACACTCTGCTGAACAATCAATGGGTCACAGAGGGAATTTTAGAAGAGATTAATCAGTTATTACAAATAAATTATAATGCCAGTACAACATACATGAATCTATGAGACACAATGAGAGCAGTTTTACATGGGAAATTCATAGCAGTGACTACCACACTGGAAAAACAGAAACAGCTCAAATAAACAACCTAATGATAAACCTTAGGCTTCCAGAAACAGAAGAGGAAGAGAAACCCAAAGGTCGCACAAGGGAAGAAATTATAAACAGCAGAGCAGAAATAAATCAATGCAGTGGAGACTAAGAGAATGATACAAAAACTCAATGAATCAAAAAGCTGATTTTATGAAAGAATAAATAAAATCAATAAACCCTTAGCCCACCTTGTCAAAAAAGGAAAGAAATGCTCAGATCCATGCAATTGGGAACAAAAATGGTGAAATCACAACGGAGCAGAAATCAAGAGGAGCATCAATACCCACTCTAAGAACTTTTACTTTAATAAAATGGAAAAAACAGAAGAAATGAATAGATTTCTTGATACTTATGAATTGACAAAGTTGAATGAGGAAGATAAAAAATTCTAAACACCCCAATTACAATCAGTGAAATTGAAAAGGTAATTAAAAATTTACCTACAAAGAAAAGCCCAGGTCCTGATTGCTTCACTGCTGAATTCTACAAAACATTTAGAGAGAAACTACTGTGACTCTGGTTTAAATTCTTCAATGAAATTGAAAGGTAAGCAGTACTTCCAATTTCATTCCTGGAAGCAAATGTTACTTTGATTCAAAAACCAGGGAAATATCCAACCCAAAAAAGAGAACTACAGGCCAATCTCTCTAATGAACATAGACACAAAAAACCTCAATAAGATACTAGCAAATAGAATACAGAGGGTAATCAAGAAGATCAAACACCCTGACCAAGTCAGATTTATCCCAGGGATGGAAGGATGGTTCAACATATGTAAATTAATAAATGTAATACATAATATTAACAGAGTCAAGGACAATAATTATATGATCCTCTCAATAGATGCAGAAAAGGCATTTGACAAAATTCAACACCCATTCATGATAAAATAACCTGCAGAAAATTGGAATAGATGGTCTTTCTCTCAACTTGCTAAAGGCTATCTATGAAAAACCAACAGCCAATATCATATTAAATGGCCAGAAACTGAAAACCTTCACACTCAAATCAGAAATAAGACAAGGATGTCCACTGTCACCACTCCTGTTGTGGAAACATTAGCCATAGCTATTAGATATGAGAAAGAAATAAAAGCAATAAAGATGGGAAAAGAAGAAGTTAAACAGTCATGATTTGCTGATGATATGATACTCTACATAGAAGACCCAAAAGACTCTGCCAAAAGACTTTTAGACTTTACTGACACTTTCAGAAGAGTAGCTGGATACAAGGTCAACACTCAAAACTCAATAGCCTTCTTGTACACAAATAACAGACTCACTGAGAGAGAAATTAGGGAAACAACTCCTTTCACAATAGCATCAAAAAAAAAAATGAAGTATCTAAGAATCAATCTAATTAAGGAAGCAAAAGACCTCTACACTGAAAACTACAGAGCTCTGTAAAAAGAGATCAAAGAGGATATAAGAAAATGGAAAGATCTTCTTTGCTCCTGGGTAGGAAGAATCAAAATAATGAAAATGGCCATACTTCTAAAACTGCTATACAGAATCAATGTAATCCTAATTGATATTCCAACAGAACTAGAGAAAATAATCCAAAAATTCATTTGGAACCAGAAAAGACCTAGAAGAGCAAAAGCAATTCTAGGCAACAGAGACATGGCAGAGGGTATCATAATCCCCAACTTCAAACTATATTACAAAGCCACTGTGATAAAAGCAGAATGGTACCAGCAAAGAAACAAACCCAAGGATCAGTGGAATAGATAAGAACAATACAGCTCCAGTTGCATTCAGGTACTTCAACCTTGACAAAGGAGCCAACCATCCTCAGTGGAGGAAAGATAGCCTCTTCAATAAATTGTTTTGGAAAAACTGGATTTCAACCATCAAAGATTAAAACTAGACCTTTATCTTTCACTATGCACTAAATGAAAATCCAAGTGGATTAAAGATCTAAATAATAAAACAGAAACACTAAACTTGCTGGAAGAGAAGTTAGGTAGAACTCTTGAAGACATTAGCATAGGAAAACACTTTATGAACAAATACTCAGTCTCATGGGAACTGGAACAAAGAATCAACAACTGGGATCTCATCTTATTGAAAAGCTTCTACACTGCAAGAGAAAACACAGATCTAAGAGTCAACCTACAATGTTGGAAAATATTTTTAATATCTGCTTCTCAGACAAACAACTACTATCTAGAATACATAAAGAAGACAGACAGACAGACACACACACACACACACACACACACACACACACACACAAAGCAGACCACTCAACTATAAAGATTCAATTCAAAAATTGGCATCTGAAATGAACTGACATTTCTCAGATAAAGTAAAAGCAGCAAATATATATGTGGAAAAATGTTCAACATCACTGGTCATTAGAGAAATGCAGATGAATACCACACTGAGATTTCACCTTATCCCAGAAAGAATGGCTGCTAAAAAGAATCATACCACAGTGATATATGGACACCCATGTATAGTGTCACAGTTTGTAATAACTAAAACTTAGAAACAGTCCAGTTGCCCATCAACTGGAGGACTGGATAAAGAAGATGTTGCTTTTCTACAAAATGGAGTACTACTCAGCCATAAAGTGAGAAACTAGAGTCATTTATAGGAAAATGGATGCATATTGAGGCCATACTCTTAAGTGAAATAAATAGGACACACATGTCAATACTGAATAGTTTCTCTGGTGTGAAAAACTAAAAGTGTAAATAATATTCAAATTGTATAATTGACAATGTGAAATAGCAAGAAAAGGGCTAAATGTGCAAGGGGAATGGGAAGGGAGGGGAAAGGAAATAAGGGAAAAGAAAAAATATGAGAAAATGAAAAAAAATGGAAATAAAGTTTTTATAAATAGTGAACAGTGGAGGGGCTGAAGGGAGGGTAGGGAAAAGGGGAAAAATTAGAACCAAGACCTGTCATGTAAAGGTACAAGATCCCAACAATGAATGTAACTGTACTGTATCCCTAAAATGTACCAATAAACTCAATGAAAAAAAATAAACTAATAGAAACTGGCAAGGATAGGGGAAATAACACTTATACATTGTTGGTGAGACATAAATTAGTACAGCCACTGTGGAAATCAGTGTACTCATAAAAGTTAAATTAGCCTATAATTGATTGATTGGATAAAGAAAATGGTATATAGCATATTTTGATTATATCCATTTCCCAATGACCTCACTTACCCTCCCTTTACTCCCCTCCTGATAACCTCTTCCTGTCTGTTTCCCTACTATTTTCATGTTGTCTCCCCCAAATTCTATATATACCTATATGAGAATACCACAAATGAAACTTAATATTCTGTATAACTAATATATAATAATGATAATAAAGAAAATTATAGATAAAGTAGTATATCATCATAATTTGCAATGGCTGTATAGTTTGTCATTGTGCATATGCTATCATTGCATGAAGTTACTGCTGTTTTATTCTTGATTTTTTGTTATTTTTTAACAATATGATGAGCATTTATAGTCTTGCATCTGATGATCTCCTGTTAAGTTTTTGCTGCAAATTAATGCCTAGAGGTATAATTACTAAATCACAGAAGTTTTAGTAATCAATTTAGTCTACATTTTACAAATGAAAGTAAGAAACATGAAAGGATCTCAGTGGTTTCAAAATTTATTTCTTTTTTTACAAAGATTGATGTACCCTCTGCCTGTATCTTACAAAGGTTAGAGATTAACAACTATAAGCAAGTTCTACTCAGAGGTATCTTCCTTTAATTAGTTTTAATTTTTCAGATTGAGTTTTGTGGATAGCTATTCATTCAGAATGATAAAAGTAGAATCCTGAAACATGGAAAGGCCCTACACAGAATTCTTCCAGGAGTGTGAAGCAAATGCTCCAAAGAACAAAGTAGGGCTCATATTTTAGTGTTTATTTTAAAATAACACCATTGCTGTTATTGGAAACAAGGGAGGGCATGGTTTCATATCACCCTCTGCAAACAATAGAGATTCCAGTGTAAATAAGAACTATCTCATATCCAAATCAATCCCCAGTAGATAATTGAAAGCTACAATCTAGAGAGCTAGTATGAATGAAAGACTTTGAAGATTCAAGTAACTCTGAATAATAAAGTGCATTTCCACTTGGCTGACAAACTCCAGCTAAAACTTGACCATCACATCTTTTCAGACCTAACTCTTGGATAACCAAAGCCAGGTTCCACCCCTACATCACCACTGGCTTCTTGTCCATATTTGTTCAGGGAGACTGTATTGTGAATCATTGAAGTTAACCATGAAACAAGAGGCTAACAACCAAGTGATATATTTGGATTTATATCTTCAAGACAATTTTATCTTCCTGAAAAGATTTGGTAATAACATCAGAGTAAACTAGGTAAAGTTATGAAGATCACTGATAAGTGACAGGCTCAACTAAAGGAATATAGAGACATTTGGGAATACAATATAATTAGCCTAGGTGGTAAGTCTAACTATTTGGGGTAAAGAAAAGTCTTATTCATATTTCAAAGTCAAATACATAGAAATTAAGACTCAACATAAGGAAGACATGGAGAATACATAGAAGGGTATTAACAACTTGATTTCTAATCTTGGATTTTTACAGTCGTAATGGACAACAGAAGGAAACATATGTCTGCTCATTAAGATACTATAAAATGTTCATACTGATATAGACAATTGGAAAGTGTTCTACACATCTGTGACGTTTTATTCTAAGAATGAAGTTGTTATTCCAGAACAGATGTATGAATGACTAATTTTTTTGCCCGTTCTACCATTTGAGTTATGGCTATTAGAGGACAAATGCAGAATTCAGATAGGTTAGTTTTATTCAGTCTGAAAATCACTCCACTTACCAACTGGAAATGGAGAAAGCCAGCAGTTGTGCTGCTGAGCAGCCTGTTGTGAGCATCCATGTATGTAAGATATAGAAGTGAGAAGTGAAAAAGACAACAGTAAAAAAACAAAAATAAAATTAGGGATGATAAGGAGGAATTTTTTTAAGATTCCTGAATGAACAATGGAGCTGAAGGAGGCTTGAATTTTATCCACTCTACAGTGAAATACAGTGAAAGTTTAAATTTAAAAAACATTACAGGGCCAGGGATTTAGCTCAGCGGTTCAGTGGCCTACCTTGCAAGTGCAAAGACCTGAGTTCAATCCCTGGTACCAAACAAACAAACAAAATTACAGTAAAAATCATTGCCTTAATCTCCATCAAAATACTCCCACCTCACTTTTAACATGCTTGTTTTACTGATATTGCCACTGTGTGAGATGGTTCTGGAAGTCTTCTTCCCTGTCTTAATTTGTGTGGCTGTATCGGCCTTGGGAACCTAAATAAACTGAAAATGCTTACATTTCATGATCATTTGACTTTGAGGAAAAATCTGTAAGTTGCACAGTACCAGATCCCGTGAATAAAGTATATGAGAACACACTGTAATATATTTGGAACATCTCTTTCTTTCGAATGGTGCTTGGTAGCAGCACTCACTGTATTTTTAATCAAACATAAATATACTCACAGAACTGCTTCAGAAAGTAATGGAAATGATGGGATAAGTGTATTCACAGTGAAAGGGAGTATTTCAAAGGGTATCAATGGCAATGTGCATTTACAGTAATGAAAATTTAAAAATTTATACATTCATTTTATATTCAATTACTTCTTGCAATTCTTTATGAGATTAGTGAGGCAGTTTCCTTATAGGCATAGGGAATAATATCTCATAAGTTTACATATATAGCACTGCTTTATTCTTATACAAAGAAGGCATTGTACTAAAAAAAAAAGTCACTGAGAATTTTGTGGCATCATCTTACAGTGAGAATTTTGTGGAAGTGTTATCAGTATTTTAGATGTACATAACAATTACACCAGATCATATTTTCATTTCTGTGTGTAAGTCCAAAGAAAGGTAGGGGGAAGTAAAATTTTAGCAGTCAACCAGTCTTCACTTTAGATTATATATATATAACATGCTGTTGAACAGTCAAAAAGGCAGAGACTGAAAATCTGTAAATATTATTTGGAGAAAGGAGTAGTAATGGAGTTACTTGTTAATGCCAGCAAAATTAAAATAAAGTATTTAGAGAGATAAAAGCAATTTCCTGTGTTCCTTGATATTAATAAATGACATAGTTGTTGGATCTTTGACATTTTAGTTAGAAAAATCATAAAATGTTGGTACTCTAGATATGAAAACTTTTGGCAGAGCCAAATTAAAAAGCACACACCGAGTCAAAAATAGTCTCTTGGTAAGTGGACAATATCATTCAAACATTGATTCCAATCTGCAAGCTGGTATTAGAAGTTGGAATCCCTAGGAACACTATAATTCACCACTAAATGTGTCCCTCTGAAAGGAGCCAGTTGGCCCAAGACTGTGTAAAACCACAGAGAATCATTTTTAAAATCACTACTAACATTTAACGAGATAAGCCATTCTCTTTGTTGTGGAAATCTACCTCTTAGTATCATTACTATTCTCTTGATATAGACTGTCCATTTAGAAATATATTGATCTGGGCTGGGGACTTAGCTCAGTGGTTCTGCTGCCACTGCTTTGTAAGCAGAAGGACCTGAGTTCAAAATGGTACCAAAAAAAAAATTAAAAACAAAAAAGAAATATAATGGTCAACTCTTTTATACCAGGTCTACTATCATTTCTTTTGTCACTTGATGTCTGCTAAAACTTAGATGGAAAATGACTATAATTCAGCATGAATTTGTCATACATTACAGAATATATATTACTCTCTTGGACCCTTTGATGGATACTGAAATGGATGCTCAAAGGGAAATAGCCTACCTTATTTAATTTTGTGTCCTAGGACAAAGAGTGATATCTAACATGTAATCAGAGCACTATTAGATATTTTTTAAGAAATGGAGGATGTATGTACTCAAATATGTATATATAAATGACCAAAGGTAATGAATTTAGTTAGTATCTGAAGAAAAAATCCTTTTTCCATATTAATTTATATACTTTGATCAAGAAAACTTTCTAATTTTTATGAAATATGCTTAGTTTTACTTATACAGAAATTTGAAGAGAAATACAAATCAGTCCTATGGAATCATAGGGGTGGATTCCAAGACTCTCCCCCCATTCATCACATGAATGCCCAATCCACAGGTGCTCAAATCCCTTAAATTGATCCTCCATATTCACAGAGTGCATATCCTCACATCCAACCAACCATGAATGGAAAGTGATCTATTTTCTCTGTGTGGTTGGTTGAATGCTTGGCTGTAGAATCTGTAGATATGAATGGTGAGCTAGTAGTCATTCCAGTTCTATACACAGGACATCTGACTCCAAGGTACACAAGAACACATACAGACCTATCCACACACAGTAGAAGATTAAAAAGATAGCCTCTAAAAATGTTCTGTCTTCCTTTAATTCCAAGAACTTATTAATATTATGTAGCAGAAGAGTTAATATTGTTTTGTACAGAAAAAAATGTGATTAAAGCAGGCATATTGAGATTGGGAATTTATCCTGTACTATCGTAGTCCTAAATACCACTGGAGTACCTTACAAAAAGAGTACAGAGGAGATTAAACACACACAGAGGAGAAGACAATATGGAGATAAACACAGGCTGTAGAGAGATGGAGCCACAAGCCAATAAATAATGGGTACCTACCAGAAGCAAGCAGAGGCAAGAATGGATTTTTGCCTGTAGACTATACAGGCACATTGTGAACATCTTAATATCGGATCTACGGCTTCCAAAAATATGAGTGAATAAATTTCTGTGCTCTTTAGCCATCATAATGGTGATAAGTTGTTAGGCACTACTAAAATATTAACATACACACATGTACTTTTTCATAAAATCCGCAGTATATGACATACATACAGAATTTGCCAACAGAGAAAGACAACCATAAAGAGTTTCTAAAGAATTGAGAAAGAAACAGGATTTTACAGGGGCATAGATGAAAAATCTGGAACTGATTTTCTTAAGATATGGATTCGTTCCACTTAAGTCAATGGTAGAAATTTTTTAAATTGCAGACATAATCTTATAGTCACTGCAGAATGAGGCCCAGAGGCAGGAGGGTAGGGTAAAAGATCAGAAGCTACTCCTCTGACTGTTGAACATAATTGTCTTTTTCAGAAATAGGACAGAGGACGTACTGTATCATGAAATATCAATAATATGACATCTGCCTTTATTTGAAAACCAAGCTCAAATATGAAATATTCCATTAGACATTTCAGACAAAGCTGACTTATAGTTTTCCAGACTAGTTTTGCAAAATGCTATATAACTTTCTGACCATACGAGGTGAATTTTTAGTTAACTGAAAAAAAAATAGAAAAATAGAAGCATCTTTAATGTATTACAAGAGCCTCCTAACTATAATGAGACCAAATAAATTTTCATTTTTTCATTTATTAATTATTATAAACTTAGGATAACAAATCTGTTTTTTTCTTGCTATGTTCTATTTTGAATCAACAGGGGACTCAGAGTCTTTTTGTAGGAATTTAAACAAAATGATAGGAAAGTATAGCCTCACCATCCTTCCTTAGCAATGAGTTTGACTATTTAGGAAGTGTTTTGAAAAAAATGTCATTTACTGAGCATATACCTGTCTGTGTACAGTAGTAAAACATTGTAACTATAAGCTTAGAATTTAAAGTCAAACAAAGCTGGGTTCAAATTCTGGCCTATGTATACTATAGGCAGATAAGTTTGACAAAGTAACAGATGTATCTATACCTTATTTTCTTCTACGTAAGATAAAGCATATGCAATCTCTTATTAAATAGCCATGGGTATGAAGCAGTTTGTACATAGTAAGTACTCAATCAAGGTTCTTGTTCTTGCTAGAACAGAAGTCATTACCTACCCAAAAGACAAGCAGTATATTTTGGAAGTCATTAGAAGACTATTTGACATGAATTCCAGAACTTACAAAAACTGACTGAAACACACTGACCAAAGTGCTCAGGTCACTGGATCAAACAGAATGCATATTTGATTAGGAATAAGGCCATAGGACATAAAACTAATATCCATCTTTGCTGCCTTCTTGGAGACTAGTAAGGCTGTCTCTGAGTGCTTATAGATGGCAGCAAAAATTATCATAGAGCTATAAAGTTATTAGTGACCAAACAATTAAAGGCAAAGCAATATAATCATTCCAAGATTGCTGATTGTAAGAGTGTGAAACCAGATGCACAAACCAATTGCTCCTTGTACTTTGTTCCTTTCCAAGCTTTTATTTTGAGGCAGTCCCAGTTTTGTATTTCTATTTTGTTTCCTATACTTTCAGAATCTTATCCAAAAATCACTGGATAAACCAGTGTCATGAAGTTTTTAAAAACTAAAATCATAATTGCAAATTTACATTTATTTGTTGATGCTTAGGATCTCTTTCCACAAAAAATGTGACCTGCTGAAAGGCTTATTCTAGATTAAATATTTGGTGACTGGTCATTAGTTGACCAAATATTATACATACTTAGAATATCTGATTTCTAAAACTGGAAATTAGATTTGGAGGACCCACAAAGGTTAGTTTCATATTAGTCACAAATATAACAATCCTTTGAAAGTCACACTAGAGGAAAGAAGTTCTTTGTTTTTACATGAATCACATATTTAGTGTATTCTTTATTTGCACAATATTTTAACATGATTAGGAAATTTTCCTTTACAAACAACCAGGGTCTAATTGTTTTGAGTATACTCTGTCCTACCTCAACATGAATATCATCCTCTTCTCTTTCCCTCTTAGAGCCAAAGTCATTTTAATCTGGTAAAACACTTTGAGGTGGCTTTGAAATATTTTTCTGTCCTTGCCAAAGCTGTCCATGAGACCACAAAGATTATCCTTCATTTAATCTTTTTTGTGTAAAGAAGGCAATCATCAAAAAAATAAAATAAAATAAAAAAGAAAGCAATCATTGGACTTGTCTAATAAAACGTTACTAAGGAATTTGCAGAGTTTAGAAAACAAAATAGTCTGAAATAACCTTAATAGTTTTGACTAGTGCAGAAAATCCATTACAGAGACTCCTTTTCAACCCTGAAGATAACTCTGTAGAAAGTGCTTTTCCTTGTAAGAAAATGTCAAAATTTCTAATATCAAAAGTATTCAAAACACATGTTTTGATAAAATAATTGCTACCCACTAAATAAATGTGTTCTAGGGTATTTTTGTACAAGATTATTAACTTATTTCTGATCTAAAATTATGGCTCTCTCTCTTTTTTCTCTCTCTCTCTCTCTTTCTCTCTGACACACACACACAGATATAGATATAGGCATAGTTCAAATAATAGTAGAGGAATCTCTGGTCACTACATTAACTGACTTGCTCAATAGCACAATATTTTTTTGAAATGTAGTTCATTCAGCTTGAAATTCTATTCTTAAATTATTTAATAATCTACCCTAACATGTTTCAGTGTGAATGTATGTGCTTAGAGCAAAGGAAAATAATCAATTTCTATACTTGGTTCTCATTTCTTCTTGTTTTCTAATTGTCTTGCATTTTTATGTTCTTGAGTTTTGTTTATGCACTTGTCAAATATACTGGCACAAGTTCAGAGAATTTCTTATAGCTGTGAGTAACAGAAACCTGGCATTCTAGGAGACAACAAATATTCAGATCACAGATTTCCATTTGTTCAGTACGTCAGATCCATTTGAGTATCTAACTCATCCTCAAAGAATCAAGTTTTCAGCGCTCTGCCTAATCTTGTGATTTAGGTTGCTTGCTAGTGTTTGATGGGTCCAAAAATAAGTAAAGGCCCTAATTAGTGCAGAATGCACTACAGGATGGACCAACCTCAAATGGCTACAAAGTAAGCAAGAGGGTAATGAGTATTAAAGAAGAGTTACCAAAAAGAACAATATGATTAGATGCCCTAAAATATGCCAGGCTATGTGCTATACACAGATGACTTCATTTAATCTTCATATTAAGGAAAATCAGATATTTGTTTTTTAATTGTTAAAAAAAAAAAACCCTAGGGCTCAGAGAAGATACATACTCATTCCAAGGTTGTGAAATTAACAATAGGAAGAGTGAGGGTTTGAATTTAGTTCTGACTGGACCAAACATGACCTCTCCAAGGCTGATGTGGGGACTGATTGGGACACAGGTGGTGGAGACAGCGGCCAGAGAGCTGGTGGCTACAGAGACACTGGAAATGAAATGTGACTTGAGGAACGTCGAGTGCTGTGGAAAAGGATAGTGCAAGAGATACAATCATGAACAGATGCTTTGAGAAAAGCACAAGTTCATTTCACTTGTGCAGTTCAGGCAAAAGAGATGATCTCAGAAAGTTAAGCTCTGGCTAAATTATGCTTTCATTATCAGCCAAAAAACTTGTTTTTTGACATTCCAGATACATAATGGGAAAATTACCTACTCACAATGATCTTTTGAAAAGTAACTCTGGCGGCATTGTGCTAGGAGATATTTGGTAAAAGGGAAGAGATGAGAGGAGGTAGGAAGCTGAAGCCTCAGGGTTTCTGGCAAGACAAGTTGAGTCTTTTCTTTTTTTTTTTTTTTTTTTTTTTTTTTTTTTGTTTTGGTACCCGGGATTGAACTTGGGTCCTTGAGCTTGCAAGGCAGGCCACCGAACCTCTGAGCTAAATCCAGGCCCAAAGTTGAATCTTCACTACAATGACAGTGACAGCAGTGGGCTGCACAGATAAAGCAAAGGGCACTGTGTGGAGAGATTCACAGCTGTGTGTGGCAACAGATCGGGTGAGATGAGCAAGAGAGATAAACAAGGCAAACTGTTCCTCAGGAGTTTAATCATGCTTTGATAATGACAAGGATGATTCAGTTTTCTGATATAAAAATGCAAAAGAAGGAAATCTATCTGGAGTAGGAGTGTGGCTGGTTTTGCAATATCATCTTGCTACTGGTGCACTAGACTGGGAAAGACATTAAATCTAAGAGCGAAAGAATAATCAAGAGTAGCTACCCATACCCTTGGTGCCTTAAAAGCTAAAATTACTCTGTGGTCAAAGATATCTAGAAAACATATTTCAAGTATATAAATGATTTGTTTACATCCTTTTCTTCAAGTTAGAAAAAGGCAGAAGATTTCTGGAAACTGCTGTCAGACTTGCTGGTCCCACTGAAGGTTGAGGTTTCTGGTTATTTTTCCTGCAGAACTCATCTTGATTAAGAAGATATTCCTCAGATAAATTCCAAGACTTTAACGCTGAAAGATGGGAAAATAGTTAAGGATGGAAAAGTCCCAGATACTTGAAGTTTTAATGGAAGCAGAGCTGAATTTACCTAAAATGTCATTTAAAAGTAATGAAGGGAAGTTGGCAAAAAGCCAGAAGGAAGTTCTTTCATAGACTCTATGACTTAACTCACCCTGCTCTCAGGCTTGATCCAAGCACCAAGATTAAAAAAACAAACAAACAAATGAATGAATATATTATCTGTAACCATATTTGTTTTTAGAAACAGAGACATGCTGTTGTCAGTGACATTCTAAGAATGTCAAGGACAGGCCACAGAGACAAAAAAGATCCATAAAATGACACGTAGTAGAAGGATCAAGAGAGCATGACTGTATCATCACTCACACTTTGTGCACAGGAAGAAATTATTATCTGAGAGCTCAGGTGCACTTTAAAAATATTTACATTGGAAGATATACGTGTAGTTTAAAAAATCACCCAAAAGCTTTACCATTGAATTAAATTACACTGATAAAAGCATTTAGTTGGAGTATGTGTATTTTCTTTTTCTGTTAGTTGAATTTAAGCAGAGTATATTTAATGTTTACAAGTTCGTGTCAAGGTTTTCAGATGTGGTACAGATGAGGGGCTTTGAAAACATCTTCACCATGTTATTCCCCCATTTGCTTACCACTGACTTAGAGATTTCATTATTTATCTTAGCAGAATCTGAAACATTTTTCAAAGTGAAAATTTTTCTGCAAGTGGTTTGCATAGTACTTATCAGCCACTCCCCTACCGAGAGAAAACAAAATTTCCAAGGAACAGCTACATAGAAGGCACGAGGTTGGTAATTGTCGAACAGCCCCGGGACAGCATATATGGGAAAGAAGATGCTGTCAATGAAACAAGAAGGGAAACCCAGAAAACTCTAGCCAGGATGCATGATTTTGTTGTTATTGCTTTAAAGTAACTTCCAAACTTGGAATTTTCATTTAGAATAATCCTCCCTTGCATATTCCTCTGCTTTTCTATCACAAATTTTTCTCAACTGGGACTCCATCTTCTTGGGGGGAATGTTGTACTAAGGCATCATTTTCTTATAATCATATCTTATAATGAATTCTCGAATGCCACTTGTGTCTTTCTTAACCATGAATAACTTCTGCAGCCTCAGGATATTATAGAACACCAGAGTGTCTTAGTCAAGGGTAGCCTTATTTTCATTGGAAAACAATAGGAGCAAAGCCATATTGGTTTTTAAAATTGATAGTCTTGCTCAAACTCTCAATTATCTTAGTAAACCCCCAAGCAACTGTTTCTCAGTTCTGTACCAACAATCACCTCAGTACTTTCCAGAAAGACAACCGATCATCAAATGTAGAATCAAAGTGAAATTAGAGATGAGCACCAGGCCTCTGCTGTCATTTCTTGTTACGTCGCTTATGACCATCTTCTATTTTCCATAACAGGAAAGAAGAAAAAACTAAGTTACTTGAATTAATATTTTTGCAAAACTTTTGTAAAAGCCATTCTCTTCCTTGTCCTCCTCCCTAATTAATTGCATTTAAAAGTAATTTGAAATTGCTTTGATCTGTTTTTCCTTCAGGAAATTGTTAGGGCAGCTTGATTGTTGCTGCAGCCCTAGAATATAGGAGATGGGGTATTATTCTAGTGTTCTCTGGGCTTAGCTGTATAATCTTATAAATCAATGAGACAGCACCTCTACAGTGTGCATGGGGAACCACTAAGCAGAGCTGAAAGCATTACTCCCACTGCCAGTGCTATGCGGATCTGACTTTCTTTCTCAGATCAGTTTTGCTGAAGGGACCAGCCTGAAAATAGGGCATAGAGTTCAGAAAAAAAATGATCCATCACCATTGCCAATTTCAAATGACTTTAATTTTCCTCTCTTTGGGGAACTGGAAGAGAGAGCACTTTTAAATAAAATAAAATATGTAAGTTTATGAAAGTTCATGAATTGGACATTTGGTAAATTTCTGTGTTTAGTCAAACTAATGCGAGATTAATGTACAATGTCCCCTAAACCTCACAGATTGTAGTGCCCCAACTTCTCTCCTCTACCTCTAATCTTTTCTAGCAAATTCTTCTATTTTTAGAAAGAGCTGACAAATTGTCAACCATGAGATTTTAAAGCTGCGACCGACAAAGTAACAACTTATACTGTACAAACATGTACAATTTCTGACAATGAATGGGAAATTCATAATTAGGTTTCCTAGCACAAAGATAAAACAGGAAGAGAATAAAAATAATTGGCTGATAACAGTGGGAAAGTGAGTTTCAACTGCTTTCATCAGCGCTTCTGTGTCAGTAAGAGAGGTATCATTTATACTGACAAGGGCGTACTGAATCTGGCTCTGACTTTCTGTGACCTGCTTGCATGAGATCAACATGTATATATCTCTTCCAAATTTCTAATTTTTTTTTCTGGTACAGGGATCGAACTCAGGTCCTTGTGCTTGCAAGCCAGGCGGCGGAACCACTGAGCTAAATCCCCGGCCCCTCTAATTTGTTGATATCACATCTATATCATTAAATATGCCATGGTGAAGTTATTCACCATGGTGAGCCAGAAAACGATTTTTGAGAAAAATAAATAAATTAAGTTCTTTCCTTTGACTAGCTGACCTAACAAAGAGCCATCCCTAGCTCATACCCCTCCCACACCTAACACATGTCCTCCTTCATTGTCTTTTGTTCTCAGGAAGTGTCTGTATCCAGTGTACTCTTCACTTCCTCAATCAATGAACTGATGGTGAATGCCTCGAACTGATGATAAATGCCTTGCTTCTGTATCCCCCACTCCTTTTCCCTTAGCCCATATAAACCCTGTCCATTGCCAGCTCTTTGTGGAGAAATCCCTGATCAGTACATCGGCATAATAAAGATGTACACTTGCCTCTAAGCTCTGGGTGTGTTCTCAATTCTTCTTGGCCTGATCATGTTATACTACTAAGAGCTGCCACACTGTGGACTGTAAGTCTGCCATTAAAATGGAAATTAGCAAATGCTTCAAATCAGGTCATTTTATTTTTGTAGAGCCAAACTACTAGCTCGCTGTAGATAACACTTTGTATTATAGAAAAAAAAATGTAGGCAAGTCTCAGTCAACGGTCACACCATACTTCCTTTGTAAGAACACTGGTCAACACATTTTTCCTGTTTCTGAAATGTCTAAGTGTCTCTTACATTACGAAGATGAAGATTTATCAACATCTGTGAATCAGAGTAGCTGGATAGAGTTGGATAGAGTCCAAATATTAAAGCATAGGGGGCATTCCAATGCATACCAGTGGGTAAGAACCTCAGCCTGTGCTTATAGGAAATCCCTGTGGTCTTGTTCTGTGTGTGTGTGTGTCCGTGTGTGCGCACACCTGTGTGTATTTTCAATTGATAGCAGATGTCAAGGTATATTATTAGGGTTTGATTTTTAAACACGGAGAAATATGACCATATATCAAGGTTTCCTTGTGATCTGTTTTTAATATTGAAAAGACCTAAATGAATGGGAAAGGAATAGCTGTAGGACAAAGAGAGATTCCTAAAGAAGACAGTAGGAGATAGGGCCCAAAGTATAGACAATGCAATTAATTTCAGACAAAAATAAAGACACATTTTCAATTTCCAAAAAGATATTAAATTTTATTTTCAGAAATTTATCCCTTCTCCATTACTCACATTTTAAATAGTTTAAATTTTTTAAAACATGTAGCATGTATTGAGATCTACAAATGCCGAGC
The DNA here is from genome assembly GCF_012274545.1 of Fukomys damarensis. NCBI lineage: Eukaryota > Metazoa > Chordata > Mammalia > Rodentia > Bathyergidae > Fukomys > Fukomys damarensis. The sequence continues at coordinate 31,385,121 of NW_022900913.1, forward strand.
CTGTTGAATACTCAGATCTCATTAAAAGATACATTTGTAAGGAAATTAAAGTTTTCTGTCACCATAACTAAGAAAATTAATACCAGGAGTCATCTCTGCTATTTGATTGGAATGAAATTTTAAGTGAGCAAATACAGACCTTAAATAAGGATGATCATTTGCGAACTGCTCATTATGAGCCAGTCACATTATACACATTATTTTGTGTATTCTAAATAATATTTATAAAATGCAGTTACTATTATCTATATTTTGTTTTTTGGCTGTGTTTTGTTCTGATTTGTTTTTTGAGACAGGATGTCACTTGTCACTTTGTAGTGAATGCTGGCCTTGAATTCATGATGCTCCCCAGGCTGGCCTCGAACTCATGGCAATCCTCCTGCCCTCCAAGTGCTACGATTCCAGGCATGCACCACCACATCCAGCTATGTATATTTCCTAGATTGACTGAAGTTCAGAACTATTTAAGTTAATTGCTCAAGATACCTGAATTAACACATTGCCTGTGACTGTCTCACAAGTATTCCTTAGTATAATAAATACCAGTGTGTACATATTTTTCTTTTATTTTTATGCACATTGCTGGCAGAATTGGCTATTTTTTTTAATTGGCTATCAAGGAAATACTTCAAAATAAATTTTAAGTTTACAGAATAGAGTCAATATTAAAAAGAGATCAAGGAAGGTATATATACAATAATTATAGGAGTTAGAAATGTCCTGTGGCATCACAGGCAACTTTAAATTATATAAATGAAGATTTCATATTCATATTTATTAGGAGAAAAAATAATTAGAAATAAAAATATTGCCAGAATTTTTTTAATTATTTGGTTTTTGGTAAGCATGTGTTAATACAAAATCATCAGGGATTTTAGCAGGCTTGATGTTAAAGTCAAGCCCTTAATATGTGCACAGATAAGAAATGTCAACAACTCTTTACATAATTACTTACAGCAATCTCAGTTTTAGTTTCTTCTGGCTTTTTCTGTTTATAGGGTTTTATTAAAATTATGAAAGAGAATCATTAATGATTACAAAGCAAGGATACTACATCAGCCACTTCACTGGGGCACCAATATTTATAAGCATATAAAGTTGTCCTGCTTTTCCCATATCTGCATGTGGCTTACACTGCAGAGATATCAGGCTGAGTAGACTGTGCATCTTCTCTGGTCAAAGCTCTGCCAAAATTCCAGAAAGCATTTTTCCTTTCCTTTTTTGGAAGCTGATTTTCCACATTGCAATCACATGTTGTCTGAAAGAGGTAACATCTCAGTCTTCAGAATGTGGCCTTGGTCCTATGAATATTCTGTTCAGTAGAGTAGAACCAAGTAGAACCACTCAATTGCAAATGTATTTTTTTTTTTTAATTTTGGTGGACTTCAATGCATGAAGAGTGGAAAAATATTTTCATCTAAGTGTGATTTAGCTTTTGCCATATGAATTAAACATGAACTGCTTCTCTGGGGCTCATTGAACCTTGCAATGAGATCCAAATTATTAAAAGACATTTACTCAATCTTCCCCCTAATACTAGGCTACAGCCTCAAGCAGTTTAAATCTTCTTTAATTAATTACTTCTAAAGAAGAAAGGGCCAAAATTTCAGTATTACAGCAATAAAAACCTATCTATATCCCTTCTCTGATTTCATTAATATCATTTGAATTTTCTATCAGCATAAAACATTCAGTGTTACATCTTTGTAGTAGAAAGACTACACATTAATATATATATACATACATGTATATGTGATATATACAAGTGATATAATGTGTGCTTGTACATGTGTGTATCTATGTTCATGTATATATCTATAAATATAACCAGTGACAACTTCTAAGAATTAGAGCTATAAACTGGGCTTGGTGGTGAATGCCTGCAATCCCAGTATTTGGGAAGTTGAGGCACGAGGGTCTCTTTTGAGTCTTGCCTGGGCAATTTGGTGAGAGCCCATCTCAAGATAAGAAATGAAAAGGACTGGGGATGTAGCTCAGTGTGAAGGCCCTGGGTTCAGTGCCAATGGCACCCATGCACACAAACACACACACACACACACACATGCACGCACACAAAAGAGAGAGAGGGAGGGAAGGAGAGAGAATATGGTAGCCTTGACTAATCAATTTTCTACAGGTAAGAAATGCCTTTTTGTTTGTTTAGTATTATAATTTACTATCATAATTTTCTAAGATAAAATTATGTGCTTAATATTTTTCTAAACACTTCAAGTAGATTTTGAAAACAATAATATTAATTTAATACAAAAATATGAGCAAAAGAGATACCTTCTGAAATTTAACATAATGAAGCCAAATCAACCTTAAAAGGTGGTAAAGTTAGCCTGCTTCTAGTTTGTATAAATGGTGGTTCTAGCTGGTATGACTGGACTTTAAAACACTGTTCAATATACAGTATTCCTTCTTATGGAAGCAAAGAGGAACCAATGGTCATTAGAGGAATGAACTTGCCTAGCCTGTGTTACAACTTTCAGTAGTATTTTGCTCTTAGAGAGAATAATTATGATAGGACAATTCTGTTTCCAATTTCATGTGTGTATTAGACTCATTTGTTAAGTAGCTTAATAAATAGACTAAAATGTTGTCATCTTAGTATTTTAAGCAGTTTTCTACATACAAAATGGTAAAATTTTATAGTCCAGGAGGGAATCTTCTTCCCTTATCTTGAGGAACTTTTTATATTTGGGCTCTTCAGCTATACATGCATGCAGCATAACTTTTCTCTTGTATTTTTGGTAAGATGCAAGATCACTTAGAACTTGAATGCAAAATTTTCAGCACCCAGTGTTAGTTCAGTAATATAAATTGAGATCATTGAGATAACCAGATAAGTGAGCCAAATTCTTACTTTTTAGGTGTTCTAGAAATCTAATTATGAAAATTATGTTTTTATTTGTTATTGAAGCATAAGAAAGCTGTAGGACCTGGAGAGGTGAGGCAAAATAGGTCTGTGGGCTTTGTATGTATACGGAAATCCAGTTTTGTGAGTGTTTCTCTTTTGAGCAATTGTTTAAATGAGTTGCATCGAGATAGAAAGAATAGCAGGAAATACGGGCAGCTATCACATTCTCAACTTTGGGAACACAACTGTGAAACCTGTAAAAGACAGGCATCAATAGATGCCCCACACATACAAGAGACTCACACAGAGTCTGAGGCATGGAAATGTGCACACTTCAGAATGGTGTGTTGTTAAGGGTAGTTTCAGTGGAGTATGTGACGAGATATGTTAATGCCAGTTTCTCTGGCAAGAGCAGGCATTTCCCACTGTTAGTGATGATAGAAAGAAAATGTTGCAATAGAAAATAAGGTATTAGAAGAGATGCCTATGCTTAGGTTAAAAGAAAACATTTTATTCTTTCAGAATTTAATTGGATTTTAAAATTTAAGCATGCTCAGAAGACACTCAGTAAAGTTTTTATTACTGCAAAGTAATTGGCAAATACTGACATTCATTTAATGAGTGATATTATTTCACTATTAAAATCCCTTTAACTTTTCTATATAATAAATTTTTATTATGGAAACAAAAGCTTCCCTATTATCTTCTATTCTGAAATATCTAGGAAAAGAGCCAATCAAATTAGATGGGGAAATTATTATGAAGAACTAAATAACATCTAATCAAGACAAAAAATTTAGTGATGGTTGACCAAACATTATTTAAAATTTAATATAAAATATTCAATAAAATGTTTAAAAATATAGACTCTGGAAATTAATTTTTTATTAAAATACAAGTATTGATACTGCAAGATTATGAAGACTTATGTTTTCTTCAAAGGCAACAAGTCTGTATCATAAATGCCTACCTCTAATAACAGCCAGAATCTAAATAATGATGAGGTCAGATTATACTTTAGAGCCAAAGGATAATAGAACATAATCAACACTCATCTGAAACAAAAAAATTTAAATATAAGCTACTCTACTTCTGAGACGAGCTACTTATTGGTTCAGAAAGAGTTTGTTAAAAAGATGAGTAGTATACATCTCATGTAGAGTGAATATTTGAGTATTTATTCAGCTGTCACTGGCATTAATAGAATTTATTATGAGGATAATTTTAATAAAATATACACAATGATGTCAATTATTTAATTTACCCATCTCCATATTCCAGGTTACTTTGCAATAATAAATTATCATCAGAATTGCTCTAATCAAGCTCTAAATTCTTCTTATGATTTCAGGTAAATTTCAGATTTCTGCAATCCTAATTTGTAACTCAAGTGCTAATTATGTCTGTAATACTTTTGGGCTTTCCATACACATCCTGATGGCCTCCACTGCCTCATATAAAGTTAAATTGTCTTCTCTCATCTGGAGAGTAATATTTGGAATTCTGCTCCTTGATCCCCATTTTCTATAATAAGTTATAAAGCAATTCTCAGACAAAACTATTTGTGGTCCAAGTGACTGTGACTTTTCAATATTTTGTATTCAATCATTTATTTTCGAGGAAAATAAAGGATTCACACCATCTTGTAGGTTTTGTGAAGCCATCAACAGCATAAAATAAGATTTACACAGCTTTGATCAAATTGGAACACGTGTATTTTTAAAGACATTTGTAAATCAACTAAAAATTAATACAACATTTAAACCTCGATCACCCTAGCTTCCTACTTTTCCATTGCAGTTTCTTTAGGTGATATCTGTTATTTAATAAACTGGGCATCCAAAAAGTATGACCTGCATGCAGGCCAGCACCTATTTTTGTAAATCTATTGGAACACATATGTGTTCATTCAGTATTGCCATAGCTATTGTCCTCTGCAACAAAAAATAATAGTAATTACAGAGTCTGAATGGCCCCTAATCATGAAATATTCACTACTTGGACCTTTAAGAAAAAGTTTTTATAGTCCTGCAATGGATTGAAATACCCTTAGTCAATCATGTAAGCAAAAGGTAAAAATAAGGCTACATTAATTTTCCTCAGCATCCTTTACCTCAGGAAGATTTTGCAGAAAATTAATGGTGATTTTGCAGTTGGTGGGAGGAGCGGGTAGAGCCACCGGGCTGGACGACAAACTACACTTCTCAGACTGCTATTTCTCCCTGACTTCCTGTTTAGTTGTGACTAAGGGAAAGCATTAGCAAGAGAATAAAAGGTGAAAGAACAGAAGCTTCTGTTTTCTAACACTGACAACAATGACCATTGCTGGAAGTCACAGAAACAGGAATAGGGCAGGATAGATGAACGGAGACCTCTGGAACACAGGTAACAACACCAACTGCTGAGGTAGAAGAGAAGAAATAAAGATAGATTTAGGAGCCTACGGGCTTTGGCCAATAAGTGTTCTGTGTTTTTTCACCTTAAGGTATCATCCTTTCTTCATTTCTCTCTTGAAGTTTGACTGTTTTATTCTTCACAGAACTGAGTAACATAGTCCCTTTTTAAGTCCTGCAGTTTGGAAATATCTAGCTGCCTGTCTATTTACTTAACTTGCCTCAGATATGGTGTCTAATGGTATATACTGTCCAATTTTCTTCCTCCCTTTAGACAACCACAGATTTATCAGCCCTCCACATACTCCATTTATCTACCTTATGCCTCCAGAATCCATTTCTGCTGGTTCTGCATTCTGATTATGAATTTGGATAAATTTGGTTGCTGCTTGTGCTTCAAGCTGATAGAATGAGTAAAGAGAAAATAGGCAGCCTGAGCTGTAAAGAACAAGATGATGATGCTTCAATGATTTGTGGAATTATAAAAACACATCCTCTTTTTCTTTCCTTTCAGCTATATATATTGGTGCCTTGCCTAGTTCTAAATTTAGAAGAGAACACTCTGGGTTTTTACAAATAAAAACTGCAAAATAAAAGAACAAAAACAGCAATAATAAAGAAAACAAAACAAAACAAAAAAATCCCTGTGCTCATAACCGCAAAACTAACAGCATGTAATTTTAATTTAATAATAACTGGAAAAAATTTCTCACTCCTCTATAGTTGATGGTTCCCATGCTTAAAATGCTACTAGATTTTGGCTTTTAAGTCCTCACAAAAATTAAGGGATCCAAATGCTTTGGCCCCTATTTTTTTGCATTACTTGGACATTCTGAGCACATTTCCAGTCCATACAAGGTTGGCCTGGGGAAAATTATTACTCATGTTCCCCATTTGCTTACAGGAAGTAGAGATTAATAAAATTATTATGACACGTTAACAAAGTCAAAAAGGATGCACTCTCTAATATATACCACATTACATTCTTAGGCTGAAAATGATATACATTTTATTCCTTTGTGACTTTTTTTTCCATATAAGCTGTTCAGTCTACTCTCATGCACCATACTTTATTGATTTGCTTGGCTACTCTTTAAATCCATTTAATTCAAAACTATGAAAGGCTCAGTTTTTCTGTGTTTTTATAGAGTTTGTGCATTAAAAGAATCCATCAGTACTCCCCTGTCCATGAGACGGGAGATAGATTTTACTCACCGCCACAACGTGTAGGATTCTAATCAGTGTGGGAACAGAATCCTATTAAACAGAAAACAATTCCAGGGCTATAAATAATAACAGGATCTGTTTTTATTTTGTTTTCTTGTATGATTCTACTTCCCTTACGACATACTAGCAGGCAGCATTTTCCATAAAAACAAAAATCATCATGTATCATTTTTATAGCTATGCATTTCATATTCTCTGCTTGCTGGGTTCCATTTCATTCTTTACTTTGGTCAAATATTATACATTTGCTCTCTAGAGTCACATTGACAACAGTGCATTGAAACTCTTGCTGCAGACCTTTCTCTCCATGACCTGGGGCAGGTTATTGAACATCTTGCTGCCCATGTTCTTATCAGCAAAATGAAGAGAATATTTTTAATTTGTGTGCTCTAAATTCTCTGTAAGTGATATCTAAGTATTCCTAAATTGATGTTGTGTGAAAAATTTAGTTTCTAAAAAACAAACAGGAAGAAAATCAAGGACTACCTCTAGTGCAATAAAAAGGTCATCAGGCCAAATAGAGAACATGGTTCTAATCTGGAACCATGGGAAAAAGAGCTAAGGCCTACTTGTTATTGGGCCTGTAAGACACGAGTTCAATAAAATCATCACAAAGCACTCATTTAGGTGTAAAATTATTTGATTATGAAAAACATAATGACAGAAAAATTGTTTTATATGTCTTGTGGCCATTATATGTAACCAGGCTTAACATTTATGACAGAGATATCATTTCTGTCTCTTTATTGATTCTCTAGGCTGAAAACACTCCAAAGAAGTATTTTTAAACCAAATTTCTTAGTGATTAATGTGGCATTTTCTCACTTCAATATCTTACACTTTTTTTCATCTAATAACCAAAATGGAGTATTAGCATTTATATCATGTGATACCTGTAGACAAATTACCCACCTCACTAATGAACTTAGTATAACCATATGCATTTAGCTTCCAGGAACAAGTCCATTTTAATCTTCAAATCAGGATATTTTTTAAGTGTGTTAATGAGATATCACTTACTACACAGTTCAACGTGCAGCTCTGGCCTGAACCAGTGCCAACATTACTGGTCTGAATATTGATCCAAACCCGAGATAGAAACATAAAAATATTTTGAAGAAACTGAAAACCTCTAAACTTGCCATTCATAGAGAATCCTGACATTTTAACCATCTTAATTTCTTTACCAGTAAGTAAATCCTACTAGAGACATTCTAAAACTAAAATAGTACTAGCTAGGCTCAATTCACTTTACTTCCTTCCTACTCATCCTTTAAAGGATTTGAAAACTTACATAAATTTTAATTAGGATTGAAGGCATTAGATTAGGGTTTGAGATACTGCTAACCCTCTACCAGGATATGTGGATTCTACTAATAGATTCATTTAGTTTCTCTGAATGATATCTTCTTCAAGTATTTTCCGATAAGATACCTGAACATTCACCTTAATAACACCACACTTGTGTGCATGATATTTAAGTTATAGGCTTTAAGATTCAGTGGCCATAATGGATTCCTCTAGAGGAAGTTCAATGGGGCTTCTGACTTGGCTTGGTTCTCACGGATTTAACCTGGCTGAGTATCAATAATGGCTGTGGAGACTAACTCAGTTTTTGTGACTTCCATCTAGCAGCCCTCGGGGCATTTGTACACTTATTAGAATGTTTCCAATGTAAATTAGCTGCACCCTCATCATGACCAATCATTTTTGACTTTGAGGTTCTCAGAGCCATTTACAATAAAGCTTAAGCTAGAAGAGATTTTTCATTTTTAAAATTTTATTAGTGCATGTTTACAGTACCTAATGATTATATCATAGACAGTTGGTAAATGCACATAATCTTAATTCTTTTTACTTTCCTTTACCTCTGCTCTCTCCCAGTCCTTATATCTGTATTACCATCTAGTCTCACACTGAAACCATCAAGCTCCAGCTTTGCTCTGTTTAATAGCCCAAGTTTTGCTTTGTTCATACAAATGCTAGTTAGAATGTTTATTTCTCATCTGTCACAAACCCAGATCAGCAAAAATGTGACCTTAATTTTTCATATCTAATAATGCTATCTAATAGCATTAAAAATGTTTTCTAGATCCTTCCAGGGAAACTTAGTAAATTCTGCCTTGCAAGAGTAAGGTCCTGAGTTCGATACCCGGTACCAATAAACAAACAAACAAATTTAAACTCAAAAGTAGATTCGCCCTCAGATCTGTTGTTTTGTGTTTACCCGGGTTTTTAAAAAATGGTTTTTAGCTGATGTTCATGAAGAGACATTCAACTGTGTGGTTAATGAAAGGAAACCCTATCTAAGAAAGTACATTTCTTTATAGAGCTGTGTCATACCATCCTTTGGGCCCTCTGTTAGAAAAGTAGAATCAAGTCTGAAATAATGCCTTTTTAAATGTATCCTCTAGTATTATAGATGCAGGACAGTACTGTGTCATACCTCTGTGAGTGTAAAATATCTTGTACCCACTTTATGATATATAGTAGTGACCATGTTTTATCAGAGCTTTTTTTTTTCCATGCCACGAGGTGTGTTTCATTTTCATTCATCATACAAATAATTTTCTATAATATCCCAGGGAAAACAGGAAAATTTGGCAGTCCGATTAGTGGGGTCCCCTCAGAGAACCACGGGCTGGTGGCATCGGCACGGAGTGAAAAATATGGAACACTTCACGAATTTGCGTGTCAGCCTTGCTCAGGGGCCATGCTAATCTTCTCTGTACCGTTCCAAATTTAGTATAAGTGCTGCCGAAGTGAGCACTATCAGAGCTGTTTTTAATGATGTTACTCTAGAATGTTTTCTTTCCAGATGATGATTAAGATGATAGTAACAAAAGAATGGTGCCAGGTACCATAACAGTAACAGAACTTTGCTATTTTGTGGGTACTTTTTTCTTATAATGGAGTGTGCTGGATGTCTCTATAATTTTGTCCAAATGAAACTGGAAAAGCTGTTGATGCATAACATACTGCTATTATTGGTCATATATATATATATATATATGTATAATTTGAATTTTTGGAAACTTTAACTGTGCTGTCAACTTTGGAAAAAGTTATCCCAGTTTACTATGTTGAGTTGGCATTGTACAGAAATTAACAGCCACATTGGCCTAGAAATGTTAAAACTTAATTTTCCCCCTTTGTACAGGAGTAATGCACTGTATTAAATATATAAGGTCTTATCTATGTGGGTTTGATTACAGAAACTAATAACTCTAAATAATGAAAAAAAAATGACTTATATCCAAAACAGCAAAATAGGTTCTGCTTTGGGAAATACAATCAGGCACATTTAGAGTCAATTAGCAGGGTCAGTCATACAGAGGCAAAAACAACATCAGGACAATTTGATTAAAATGCTTATTTCCACCCTCACATTACTTTTTAAAAAGACAATTTACTTTCAAATTTTAGAGGAAAAATTGACCTCATACCAGACATTGAAAGCATCAAACCAAAAGCAATTTTAAAGTACATCTGCTGTGAGAGTAAAATATCAGTAACAAAAATTTCTGCCAGTGGAACAATGCATTTCATGACCTTGTACCAAGGAAGATAGGTTTTTGCTTTCAATAGCAATCATAGCTGTCAGAGATAAGCAAATAATTCTGATCTTCACACACACAAAAAATCATCTGATTTCCCACTTTGTCTCCTGAAATTCATTTGCAGTTATGTTTCAGGGGAAAGATGCTATAGCAGATTCATTAAAAATATGAATCAAGTACCTTTTCTTCTTTTTAAATGGAATCCCCCACTCAAGAGTGCTATTACAAAAAGCAATTAAAGAAAAGGCAAGGGGTAAATGCTACTAGTTAATTAGAAGATAAGAACATTGACATTTTAGGGATTGGATGACCTAAGGAACCCTGCTTTACGAATGAGTCCTGGACTCTATGACAACAATGATTGCTTGTTTAAGGTAATTAAACTAATTGGTTAACACCTATTATTAAGATTTCTTACTAATGGACGATGATGATAAACCTATGTATAAATTTAACTCACTTTGTCTAGTTTTCTTACAAAATATATTTTAAATGTGTGTGTAAATAAACACAAAGTTTATTTGTGGTGCAAGCTGAATGCTTCTGTCCCACTACCACAAAATGTACACCATGTGATGGTGTTTGGAGGTAGAATATTTGTCGTAGCAATAAATCACGAAGGTAGGACTCACAGGAGTGGGATTAGCACACATATGAGAGGAGGCTACAGAGATCCCTTCTACCACCTAAGTTGACAAAACAGCCTTCTGTGATCCAGAAAGTAGAAGGGCCCTTAGTAGACAGAGATCTGCCTGTGCCTTGCTTTTCACCTTTTCAGCTTGCAGAACTCTGTGGAATAAATTTCTGTTGTTGACAAGCCACCTTGTATATTATATTTCTTACAGCAGCTTGAATAAAGACACCTGTTTTTCTACATATATAATAAAATGACATACATAAATTTGGAAAGTCTGATAGTTTTCAGTTCTTGGTATCTTCTAGATAACTAATTTTTTGTCTGAGGTACTACTGGCTAGATTTTTTTTCCCTCTCTGTGAGTTGTCTCTCTGTGAGTTGTCTCTTCATTCTCTTGGTAATTTCTTTTGCAGTGAAAAATCTTTTTAGTAGGATGAGATCCCAGTTAGTTACTGATTTTTTTTTCTTTTTTTGGACCAAGGATTGAACTTGGGTCCTTGCACTTGCAAGGCAGGCCACTGAACTGCTGAGCTAAATCCCCAGCCCTAGTTATTGATTCTTTGTAGTATTTCCTACACAGTCTGGGTTTTGCTCCTAAAATCTTTTCCTAACCCTATGTCCTCAAGGGTTCTCCCTATTCTTTCTTTCAGCAGATTGAGTGTTTCTTTTTTTACATTTAGATCTTTGATCCATTTTTATTTTAGTTTAGTGCCTGGTGAGAGATATGAGTCTAGTTTTACTCTTTCACATATCAAAAGCGAGTTTTTCCAGAACTACTTATTAAAGAGGCTATCAATCTTCCAAAACAGATTTCAGCAGATATCCAGGAGATTAAAAACTCCATAGAAGGTATTCATATTCATTTGAAACAAAATGAAGATAGAATTTCAGATCTAGAAGACAGGACTGTGGTTCCTGACATGAAAAGGAAGATTTCTTAAAAATAGCAAGAGGCCATGAAAAATGAATCCAACAGTTGCAAGACGATGCAAAGAGAAATAAAAAATGAGAATCAAGACTTGTCATGTAGAGGTACAAGATCCCAACAATGAATGTAACTGTACTGTATCCCTAAAATGTACCAATAAACTCAATTAAAGCTGGAAAAAAAAAAGATTGATCAGAGTCAGTGAGAATGAGGGTGATAGGGCAAATGCTATGCAAAAATATTTGAATAAGTAGTAGCAGAAAACTTCCTAATCTTAAAATAAGAATGTAACACACATATATGTCTGACATATAGAACTCCAAAAAGCCATGACCAAAATAAACTCACACCAAGACACATAATAATCAAATTTCAGAAATTCAGCATAAAACAGAATATTAAGAGCTGATAGAGAAAAGAAACAAATCATATATAAAGGAAAGCCCATTAGAATCACAGTACACTCCTCAACACTAACTCTTAAGGCAAGGAGAGCCTAGAGTGAGGAATTTCAAGCCCTAAAAGATTTAGGTATTACACACTGTGTCGCTATAATTATGGGTGTGCATTCATACATCACTGTGGTATGATGCTTTTAAGTCTTTTGGGAAAATATCCAGAAGAAGAATAGTTAGGTCAAAATGGACCTCTAATCCTAGTTTGTTTGTTTTTTTTTTTTTTTTGTTTTTTTTTTTTTGAGGAATCTCCTCACTGATTTCCATGGTAGATCCACCAGACTGCACTTCCGCAAACAGTGAAAACTCTAACCCAGATTGATACATCCCACAAAACTATCTTTCAGAATCAATGGAGAAATAAAGTACTTCCCTGACAAAGAATAACCAAAGAAATTCACAAACACCAAATAAGCTCTACAAAGTATTCTTATGGTCATTTTAGAAAGAGACAATGAAAATCACAATTCCAAGAACATCAGTAGAAGGAAGCCACTGGGCAGGGCAGGCAATTCAATAGGAAACACAGGAAAACAATATGACAAGGACAGCTAAATATACATCAGCTATTACCCCAATGTAAACGTTCTCAATTCACCAATCAAAAGAAACAGACTGGAAAAGTGTACTAAGAAACAAGATCCAACAATATGGTGCATACAAGAAACATGCAAATAAAAATAATTTCATAGACTAAAAAAAGGATGGAAAAATAATGTTCCATGCTACAGGAACCCCAAAAGAGCAGGGTTAGCTATTCTATTTGCAGACAATGTGAACTTCAAGCCAAGACTGCTTAAAAGAGACAAAGAAGGTAACTACATACTTGTGAAAGGAATGCTTCAAAAGGAGAAGATAATAATATAAGTGCACCCATTTATATAAACCATATTAATAGATATGAAAAATATAATCAGCACTAAGACAATTGTAATGAGGGATCTTAATACCCCTCTGTCACAAATAGACAGATCAACTAGACCAAAAAACAATCAACAAAGAAATATCAGAACTGAACCAAACCTGTAAACAAATGGACTTGGTAGATGTCTACAGAGTGTTCCACCCCAAAACTATGTTATATACATTCTTCTCAGCTGCCCATGGGACTTTTTCAAAAATAGACCACATACTAGCCCATACAACATGGTTAGGTAAGGTAAAGGACTTGAAATTATCCCATGCATATTATCAGACCATAGTATAAAGAAACTGGAAATCAATGGCAAAAGAAACTACAAAAATCCCGTAAACACATAACACCCTCCTTAACAAGTAGTGGACCACAGATAAAATTAAAGGAGAAATTAAACAGTAACTACAACTGAATGATAATACTGATACAACATACTGAACCTTAGGGGACTCAATGAAAGCAGTCTTTTATTTTTCTTTTTCATTGAACTTGTTGGTACTTTTAGTTATACAGTAGAGTTACATTCATCATTGGGATCTTATACCTTTACATGACAGATCTTGGTTCTTATTTTTTCCCCAAACCCCTGTCCTCCTTTCACCCCCTCCACCCTTCCCTATTTATAAAGACTTTGTTTGAATTTTTTACTTTTTTCATATTTTTTCTTTTACCTTCTTTCCTTTCCCCTACCCTTCCTACTTCTCCTAATTGTATAGCAATTTTGTTTCTATTTCACATTATCAATTATACAATTTGAATCTTATTTACACTTTTAGTTTTTTACATTAGATAAACTATTTGGTATTTACTAATATGTGTCCTATTTATTTCACTTAAGGGTATAGCTGCAATATGCATCCATTTTCCTATGAATTACTCTATCATTCTTTATGGCTGAGTACTACTCCATTTGAAAGCAATGTTAATAAAGAATTTATAGCAGTGAATTGTCACATTAAAAAAACAGAATGAGGCCCAGCGTGGTGGCACATGCCTGTAATCCCAGCACTTGGGAGGCTGAGGCAGGAGAGTGGCTGTGCGTTCAAGACCAATTCCCATGGGCTACATAGTAAGTTCCAGTTCAGTCTCAACTACATAGGGAGACCCTGTCTCCACCCCCGCAAAAGAAAACAGAATGAGTTCAAATAAATAACCTTATATTTTGGGGTTTTTTTTCAAATCATAAATCTTTTATTATACAAGTACAAAATGTTGTGCTATATCTTATATACAAAAGGTATAAAACTGTAAATAAGTCTTAGTTATCAATTTAAAAATTCATATCAATCCTATATTATGATTGGCCAGTTATAGGGAAAAGTCAGACACAGAACAGAGAAAGAAGACATGGTCACAGACCATATCACAGGGAAAAGAAAGATCTGTGTAAAATAACACAGACAAAGGTCATTTGGTGGCATGAAAAACATGTTGCTGAAGAAAATTTAAGTCCTTGGGTATCCTTCCCAGTCTGGGTGTTGGTCCATTCTTTACCTATCTCCACATCCATTCTCAAAGATCTGGCTTCTGGCTTTGCTCAGTGTTCATAAAATAAAAATGAGCCAGATGCAGTCAAGGGACTTAGTTGAAGATCAGGCTTCTAGAAAAAAGAAGATCATGCCTAAAGCTCATATGAGGAAGGAAATTATAAAGATCAGAGGAGAAATTAATACAATTGAGACTAAGAAAACAATATAAAAAATCAATAAATCAAAGAGTTGGTTCTTTGTAAGATTAAATGAAATTGATAAACCTTAGCCAATCTTATCAAAAAGAGGAAAGAACCAAATTCATGCAATTAAGAATGAATTTTTCCTATGAAAATCCAGAAGATCATCAATACCTACTTTGATAATTTATACTCTAATAAGGTGGAAAGCACAGAAGAAATAGACACATTCCTAGATACATATGAATTACCAAAGCTGATGTCAGAGGATATTAAAATTCTCAATAACCCAATATGGGCCATTGAAATTAAAATATTACTGACAAAGAAAAGCCAAGGTTCTCATGCTGTCACTGCTGAATTCTACAAAAAATTTAGAAAAGGTCTACTGCCAGTTTTTCCCAAACTCTTGAATGAAATAGAAAGAGAAGCAATACTTCCCAAATCATTCCTGGAAGCATATATTACCCTGACGCCAAAACCAGAGAAGGACTCAATCAAAAAAGAGATCTACAGAGCAATCTGCCTAAACATAGATGCAAAAATCCTCAATAAATATACTGGCAAACAGAATGCAGCAAGTCATCAAGAAGAGTACACACCATGATCAAGTAGGATCAACTCATGTTTTGTAGCTTGGTGGTATTCTGAGTGTGTTAAATTGTTAAAAATTTTCATTCCTTAAAAATTGCTGATACAAAATTGTAAGCATACCTAAACTCTATTAATCTTTACATATGCTCATTATTTCTTAGGAAATAAAAGTCTTAAATTATCAGTTCTCTCAATATTGTAAGTACATAGGGTTAGATAAACGGAAAAAAGTACTTCCCCATCCTACCTTAGTTTTCTAGGAGTCTTAGTATGCCAGTATGTGTAACATGTACACATGCTTAGATTTGATTTGAAAGACAAATATTTATCATAAACTGTCAGCACAGACCCTTAGGGAAAAATCAAAACCTTCCATCAGTTTTTTTATTAAGTGGAGTCAGAGCTGCAATGTATATGGATGAATATAAAATGACTTCAGACAGAGTGGCAGGAAATCGAAATTTATTAAATGAAAAATGGCTCAGTGTGGTGACTATTCAATACAACTGACAGCCTACTGAATTCAGTATCAAAATAACAATTGTAGACATCCAGCTCTCCTCCTATTTGCCACACTATTCCATCAAATACTTATTTTGGTAGTAAATGATAATCTTATAAAATTATAAGACCTTAATTCCAGTCTTCACTTCTAAAATTCATCATAGAGTAGTCATATGGACATGACTTCCTTGAGTCTTGCCTCACAATCTGGCCTCATAAGAGATTTGTAGGAACCTAAAAGTTAGAGTTTTCTGATAAAATTACCTTTATAAGATAACAATTTTCTTTTGCACATCTTTTTTTGTTTGTTTGTTTTTTGAGACAGGCTCTCACTATGTAGTTGAGACTGACCTGGAACTCACTATGTAGCCCAGGCTGGTATCAAACTCACAGCGATCCTCCTACCTCAGCCTCCCAAGTGCTGGGATTACAGGCGTGCACCACCATGCTCAGTTTGCGTATCGTTTTTAAGGATATGTGATAAAATCAAAACGTGATCATTGAATCTCCTTGTAAAAGCTGTACAATGATTGAAAGTAATTGCTCTCCACCAACACTTGCAGGTTACCTATTGGAATCCAAATAAATGTTGCAATGGAATTAGGTAATGGACAAGAGTAATTTTCACAGTTTGTAATAAAGCACAGACTGATCTCTTCACTACTAAATTTCTTGATTTAAAAAAAGACTGGACTAAGAAAATAAGACTTTCTCTTTTTCTGAACAGAAATAAAAGCAATAAGTATTAGCTTATTACACTATGGTCTATGTTTTCTTCCAAGAAATAGTCTCCTTTTCAGTGAATAATTTTTATAATCAATCTGATAAAAACAGCTACATTATTTCAATTTTTGCAACCTTTTCTCTACCAAAAATCTACTCTGAAGAATCTGGGGTAACGGACCATAGATAATATGTAAAATTTTTAAAATGAGATAATATAAATGCAATCAAAAATAACAAAAACATCACAAAAATGATGAAAACAGATTGTTCCTTGATGACAGCATTTTTAAAATGTTACATGTGGCAGATTAGGGTTCCTTGAATTTTCTTTCATAACTTTTCCTCATTTTAAAAATTTCTATTTAATAGCTGTAGGTCTAGGCTAGAGAATTTAAGTGAAAAAATTAGACTGCTGATGATATTATAACAGGTATAAGATTTAAATAGTATTCCTAGAGCCTTAGAAACCGTGTGTTCAGTTGAACACCTAATCTGAGACATCTTGTAGACACAGCCTTTACTTAGATGCTTATTATAATGGAATGCCTTATAATATGGGTAAATTATTATGCTATAAATATGACTGGGAGGAAAGATTGGAATGACACTCAGTGACCTGGAATCTCCATAAAAATAAACCACTCAAATGCCTTCAAATATAGCACAGTGAAGGGAGATTGTTTTCTGGGTTTTGAGTGTATGAACTTCAAAGGCAAAAGCTGAAGGCATGATCTCTATTTACTAGCCTCTGTCTTCCAGTAGAGCCATAACTCTATAAAAGATTTAAGGAAGGGAGTTGTAACAGATAATTCTAACTTGAAAAATGTGTACGCTCCAGAAAACCTTACCTTTTGGTCAAAATATGATTCTTGCCAGGTTGTAATTTGTTAGTTAATACATTTTTATTGGGTAGCCTGCAGTGTCAGTTACCATGTCCAGCATTAGAAACATAAGTATGAGTAAAATGGAGTTCTTATCCTTAAGGAACTGACATTCAAATCAGGAAGCCAGATCAGAAAGACAATAACATGGTGAAGTAGGTGCTATGATTTATTACAACTGAGAGGAAAATGAGATGTTGGAGGATTCCTTGAAGTGTAAAATAGAAGCCAACTATGGGAAGGGTGAGAAACAAAGTGGATTTGAAGAAAAATGCTCTAGATAAATAAAGAGGATATAAGCATGAAAAGAAAGTTCAGCACTGGAAATACTTTGCAGATTATGGAGACTAGATTGTTGAGGAAGATAAGGACTATATTGCGAGAGAACTTGTGTGCCAGTTAATTTAGAAGAAGACTTTGAGGAACAATGGAAGGATGTCAAGCAGGAAATGTTTTAGAAAAGTTTATTGTATTGGAATCGGCCCAACCATAGGTGGAAACACTTTAGAAGATAGAGCAAAAGTCAAGGTAGTCCTGATTGGGGGAGGGGGTGACTGTGTTGGAAATGAAAATATTAATGATACTGATTAAAATCCTGCTGCTGATAAATATCCTGCATTTATGTCCTGCCTTCTCCAAAGCTAATGGCTCTTATTGCTTATTATCTTTTTAATATTTCTCAAAAGGTTCCTTTCCTGCTTGTTTGGTAGAGTGTCAGAGCATGAATAAGCCCCTGTGTTTAAGTGATATTTCTCTTGTAAGTGTTGATATCCCAAATTAATCTAAACATACAAATTGTTAAAGAACATTAATTTTCAATAATGCATGCTTTAAATAAATACTATATAGAAAAAAAATCATATTTCCTATTATCTGTATTGTATTTTGCTTTTTAATTTATTTAATATGTATATATATTTTAAGCTTATGTGTTTGATTTATTTCACTTAACATAATGCCTTCAAGATGCATCCATTTTCCTACAATGGCTCAAATTATCCTTCATTGTCTTTATAGCACATTTTCTTCATCTATTCATCTGTGGATGGACATATCCACTTCCAAGATAGAGCTCTTATAAGTTTTGCTATTATAAATATGGATATGCATGTGTCACTGTACTGTGATATCTTCAATTATTTGGGGAAGATATCTAGAAGCAGAATAGCTGGGTCAAATAGAATTTGTATTTTTAGATTTTTGAGGAGTTGTCACACTGATTTTCATAGTGGTTGTATTAGTTATGTACCTGCCCAACAATGTAGGAGGGCTCCCTTTTTCCTACAGCCTTGAAAAAAAATACTATTATTTAATTTCTTAATGGATTAAAATGGAATCTCACTATTGCTTTAACTTGCTGTTCTCTACTGGCCAGAAATGTTGATCCTTTTCTTCATGTATTTATTGACCACTTGTACTTCTTCTGAGCTAGATGTTTCTGTGGAAGATTCAGAAAGCGCCTTCAGTAGTTACAGTTTTAGCCATGGAACACATGAAACTGATTTCAGTATCTAAACCTGTTTAAGTAACATATGGTCATTCATGTTGTACAAGTTTCTTTTCTTCCGTCAAACAAAGATCATCATTGTCTAGTGGCAAATGTGACAAAAGTGGGCAAGATTTAATCTGAGCACAAATTCTGGAAATCTGCGGTTAAGCAGAACAATACATTGGTTTTCTTTTTATCTGAAATAATTTGGTAATTGCTTTACTGACTTACAATTGCAACAGAACCCAACATTAACAGTATTGAAGAGAAATGAGTAATTTATTCTATATTATTCTGAAGTATAACAATTCAAAGTAACTATATTTTTAAAAAGTTACTTTAAATATTTTTCCTCTGTTGTCCAAACTCAGAATTTAGAGAGCCATTCAGTTAATCCTAAACCAATCCTACCAATCCCTGAATTGCAAAGACTTTCTGGAATCAATTAAGTAAAGGACACGTAGGTATACTTTATCCTGAATTTTATGTATTGAAAAATTTATGTTCACCAAAGTTATTTTAGGAATAACTCCTTTACTTTATAAAGATTTAATATAGTATTTAGCTGACATCTCACTTTTTACTTTTTTCATATTTCCAACTAAATACTTAGAGTAAAACAGGAAAAATACATAAACATATTCCATAATGTACACAAGAAAGTGAAAAGCAAAATATTAAATAAACAGAGATGATGCCATCATTATAGTCTCTGTGGATTAACACTAAATCTAGAAAAATATCGCTTTTATGGATAATATCATTTAAATTTTTGTTATTATTATACAAAAGTGCAACTCATTTTTCTATGTCAAGCCTGTGCTTTGCAATTTTGACAAATTAAGTCATTTGATCTAGTAATTTCTTGTAGATTATTGGAGATTTTCTACATACATGATTATGTCATCTATAAAGACAGCTTTATTGCTTTCTTCCAAATTCAGGTGTCTTTTTCATTTCTTCCCATAACAGCATTGGGTCGGCCTCCCACACAAATTTAAAAGAAATGCTCAGGGGACATCTTGGCCTTGCTCCCCATCTTAGGGAGAAAATATTGAATGCTTCAAAATTAAGACTAATGTTAGCTACAGAATTGTTTGTAGATATCTTTTTGTAGGCTGAAGAAAGTTCCCTCTATTCCTAATTTACAAAGTTCATAGCATTAATGGATGTTAAATTTCACAAGAAAATTTTTTTCTGTATATATTATAATTATAT
>NW_022900913.1:31405304-31407266 GCF_012274545.1 Fukomys damarensis
TTTTTTTTTTTTTTTTTTTTTAGTAAGCAAAACTTATATTCCTGAAATAAACTTCTTTTGGCCAGTGTTAAGTTAATCTTGATTCCTAAACTAAACCTCATTTGATCATGATACAGCCTGCTTTTAATATGTTATTGAATTTAATTTATTATTTTTAAATGGTGTTTTGTATGTGTGCATGTAAGGTATAGTTTTCTTGTGATATCTTTGTCTGGTTTTGATATTGGAGTTATCTGGATTTCAGGACAAATCATAAATCTTTTCCCCTACCTATATATCTTGAAATAATTTGTGCAGTGTTTACTTTGCTTCATTTCTAAGATTTTGATAGATTTTACCAATAAAGATATAAGATCCTAGACTTTCTCTTGTGGAAATTTTTAGTCTGTGAAACTTAATTCTTATGAATTAGGTCTATTCAGATTTTTTTGTTTTAGTGCCAAATTTTATAAAGTGAGACAACAAATTTCTTCATTTTATGAAAGTTGTTAGACTTACTGGCACGAAATTTGTGTTTATCTTGCATTTCTGCAAAGCAAATGATCAAAAACGTAGCCATGTGAAATCACATGCATGTGTTAGCTCTCACTGGCAAGAAGGCTGGCAGGACATAACTGAGTCCTCAACTCGGGGTCTCACTCACAAGGCTGCAGTCTATATATTGTAAGCCCTAGACTACTTGCTGTAGTCCGGGGTCACATGGTTATTGAGGTGTATCTGTTCCTGACATACCCATTTTAGTGCTGCAGGCCACCTGCAACTCCTGTGTGACTATTCTCCAGCTCCTCTGGACGTATGGTAATTTACTTCTCTAGGACCAGCAGGAGACTCTAACTCCAGTCTGTTAAGGCAGAGTCTCATTCATTGTTACCATGAAACAGTTCAGTCATATTTACAGGCCCTATGTATGCTTGAGGGAAGATAATTATACAGGTACTCAGAGAGGTGGCAATCTTAGAAGACATTTTACGATTCAGCCTACGACAAAGTTGTACACAAATTTCCTTATTACTCTTTCAACTTCATTAAGATCTGTAACTATTTCCCTTATTTCACTTGTACTTTTGGAAATTTATACATCTCTCTCACTCCTGGCTATTCTACTAAGAAATTTAATTGGTTGAATGATTGGTTGAATTTTCAGTTTTTGTTTATTGATTTTTGTTCATATTTATTGTTTCCTTCTTAGAATGTATTTTAGACTTCATTCTTCATTTGCTCTTTTTCTAGCTCTATAAATTAATTAATTTATAAGTTAGGCAGAACTCTTTTTTTTTTTTTTCAGACAGGGTCTCACTATGTAGTTGAGACTGACCTGGAACTCACTATGTAGCACAGGCTGGTCTAGAACTCACAGAGATCCTCCTGCTTTAGCCTCCCAAGTGCTGGGTTTATAAGCATGTGTCACCATGCCCAGCTAAGCAGAACTCTTGAAGACATTGGCATAGAAAAAGACTTTATGAACAAATCCTCAGTAGCACAGGAACTAGCAGAAAGATTCAACAACTGAGATCTCATCTTATTAAAAAGTTTCTGCACTGCAAAAGAAACCATCAACAGAACTAAAAGACAGCCTACAATGTGGGAAAAAACTTTTACCAGCTGCTTCTCAGACAAAGGGCTCTTATCTAGAATATATAAAGAACTCAAAACCATCAGCCCCCATCAATATAAAGACTCAATGCAAAAAGGGGAATCTGAAATGAACAGACATTTCTCAGACAAAGAAGTAAAGACAGCAAGTAAATATATGAAAAAATGTTCCACATCACTGGTCATTTGAGAGATGCAGATGAAAACAACACTGAGATTCCACCTCAGCCCACAAAGAATTGCTGCTATCAAGAAATCACACAAAGGGGCTGGGGATTTAACTCAGCGGTTCAGTGGCCTGCCTTGCAAGTGCAAGGACCCAAGTTCAATCCCCAGTATCCAAAAAAAAAAAAAAAAAAAAAAAAAAAA
>NW_022900913.1:31407384-31528402 GCF_012274545.1 Fukomys damarensis
AAATCACACAACAGCAAATGTTGGCAGGGTTGTGGGGAGAAAGGAACCCTTCTCCATGGTTGGTGGGAGTGCAAACTGGTGCAACCACTGTGAAAATCAACATGGAGATATCTCAAAGAGCTGGGACTAGAGCTTCCATTTGACACAGCCATCCCTCTGCTGGGTATTTTTCCAAAAGAATTAAATAATCATATCACAATGATATATGCACCCCTACGTTTATAGCAGCACAGAGTGTAATAGCTAAAACTTGGAAACAGCCCATTTGCCCATCAGTTGGTGAGTGGATAAAGAAGATGTTGCTTTTCTATAAAATGGAATATTATTCAGCTGTAAAGAATGAAAAATTAGATTCATTCATAGGAAAATGGATACATATTGAGGATATACTCCTAAGTGAAATAAATAAGTCACACTTGTGTAAATACTGAATAGTTTCTCTGGTGTGAAAAACTATAATAGTATATAAGATCCTAATGAGATAATTGACAATGTGAAATAGGAAGAAAAGGGCTAAAGGTGTAGGGAAAGTGAGAAGGGTAGGGAAAAGGGAATAAGGGAAAAGAAAAAATATGAGAAACTGAAAAAATGGAAATAAAGTGTTTGTAAATGGGGAGGCAAGGAGGGGGTGAAGGGAGGGCAGGGACAAGGGGGAAAAATGAGAACCAAGACCTGTCATGTAAAGGTACAAGATCCCAGTAATGAATGTAACTGTACTGTATACCTAGAAGGTACCGATAAACTCAATAAAAAGAAAAAAAAATGTTCTACCTAACCTCAATTCCAGCCTGTTTACTGTTTGTTTTAATATTTAGTTCTTTGATCCACTGTGATTTTAGTTTAGTGCATGGTAAGAGATATAGGCCTAGTTTTAACATTTTTCAAGTTGAAACCCAGTTTTTCCAGCACCATTTATTGAAGAGGCTGTCTTTCCTCCAGTGAGGGTATTTGTCTTTTGTCAAAGATGGCATAGCTGAGTGTGTCCAGAGTTTTTTCTGCATGTTCTAATCTGTTTCACTGGTTCTCTGGTCTGTTTCTTTGTCAGAAGCATGCAGTTTTTAATCACAGTAGCTTTGTAGTATAGTTTCAAGTTGGGGATTGTGATATCCCCTACCTTGTCTTTATTGCCTAGAATTGCTTTTGCTGTTCTAGGTCTCTTCTTGTTCCAAATGAATTTTTGGATTTTTTTTCTCAAGGTCTGTGAAGTATGCTGCTGGGATTTCAATTGGTACTGCATTGATTCTATATAGTAGTTTTGGAAGTACGGCCATTTTAACTACACTGATTCTTCCTACCTAGGAGCAAGGGATGTCTTTTGGTTTTTTGATATCCGCTTCAATCTCTTTTTTCAGAGTGCTACAGTTTTCTGAGTAGAGGTCATTGATTTGTTTTATTAGGGTGATTTCTAGGTATTTCCATTTTTGAGGTTATTGTGAAAGGAATTGATTGCCCCATTTCTTTCTCAGTGAATCAGTTTTTGTGTATAGAAAAGGTATTGATTTTTGTGTATTGACCTTGTATCCAGCTACTTTACTGAATTTGCTTATTAAGTCTAAAAGACTTTGGGTGCAGTTCTTGAGGTCTTCTATATAGAGTATCATATCTAAAAATAATGATAATTTGACTTCTTCTTTTTCCTGTCTTTATCCCTTTTATTTATTTCTCTCATCTAATTGCTGTGGTTAATGTCTCCAAAACTATATTGAATAGGAGTGGTGATAATGGATATTCTTGTCTTGTTCCTGACTTTAGTGTGAAGGATTGCAGTTTTTGACCATTTAATATGATATTGGCTCTTTGTTTTTCATAGATTGCTTTTATCAGATTGAGGTAGAGACAGTCTACTCCAACTTTCTGTAGTGTTTTTAATCATGAATGTGTGTTGGATTTTCTCAAATGATTTTTATGCATCTATTGAGATGATCATATGTTTTCCCCCTTGGCTCTATTAATATAGTGTATTTCATTTATTGATTTATGTATGTTGAACCATCCCTGTATCCCTGGGATAAAACCCACTTGGTCAGGGTGTATAATATTCTTGATGATCTTCTGCATTCTATTTAGCAGTATCTTATTAATGATTTTTGCTTCTATGTTCATTAGTGAGATTGACTTATAATTCTCTTTCAGTTAGGTCTTTCTCCGCTTTGGGGATCAAGGTGATGCTTGTTTCCAGGAATGAATTTGAAAGTATTGTTTTCCTTTCAATTTCATTGAATAGTTCAAACAGGCAGGAGTGGCAGTTGTTCTTCTCTAAATGTCTTTTTTTTCTCTCATTGAGTTTATTGGTACATTTTAGTAATACAGTACAGTTACATTCATCGTTGGGATATTTTACCTTCACACGACAGGTTTTGTTTCTCATTTTTTCCCCATACCCCTCCCTTCCCTTAACCCCCTCCTCCCTTCCCTGTTTATAAAACCTTTATTTCCATTTTTTCATTTTCTCAGATTTCTTTCTTTTCTCTTATTTCCTTTCCCCTACCCTTCCCACTTCCCTTACACCTTTAGCCCTATTCTTCCTATTTCACATTGTCAATTATACCACTAGGATCTTATTTATGATTATAGTTTTTCACACCACAGAAACTATTTGGTATTTATACATGTGTGACTCATTTATTTCACTTAAGAGTATGATCTCCATATGCATCCATTTTCCTATGAATGACTTTAGTTTCTCATTCTTTATGGTTGAGTAGTATTTCATTTTATAGAAAAAACACATCTTCTTTATCCAGTCTCCAGTTGATGGGCAAATGGGCTGTTTCCAAATTTTAGCTATTACAAATTGTGCCACTATAAACATGGGTGCACATATATCACTGTGGTATGATTCTTTTAATTCTTTTGGAAAGTTATCCAGCAGCAGTATGACTGGGTCAGATGAACCTCTATGCCTAGTTCTTTGAGGTATCTCCATGTTGATTTCCATAGTGGTTGCACCACTCCTTCTATAAATGCCTTGTAGAATTCAGTACTGAGGCCAACTTGACCCAGCCTTTTCTTAATTGTATGTTCTTTTCCCCCTTAAGTTTATTGGTTCATTTTAAGGTAAGCAATAAAGTTGCATTCATCATTGATATCTTGTACCTTTACATCACAGATCATGGTTCTTATTTTTCCCTATTCCTCTGCCCTTCCTTCACCCTTCCCTATTTACAAAAACTGTTTCTATTTATTTCCTTTTTTCATATTTTTTCTTTTCCCTGCCCTTCCAACTCTCTAAAGTTAGTAATTTTTAAATTACATTTTCAATTTCATTGATCGATATTGGATTGTTTAGAAGTTTTAGGTCATCTTCATTCAACTCTGGTAATTCATACAAATCTAGCAGTTTGTCCCTTTCTTCTGTACTTTCTGTCTTACTGGAGTAAAAGTTCTCAAAGTAGATATTGATGATCCTGTGGATTTCTTCTGGGTCCATTGTAATTTCACCCTTTTCATTCTTAATTGCATGGATTTGAGCCATTTCTTTCCTTTTTGGATAAGGTTGGCTAAGGGTTTGTCAATCTTGTTTTTTTCTTTTGAAGAACCAATTTTTGGCTTCATTGACTTTTTTGTATCATTTTCTTAGCCTGCATAGCATTGATTTCTGCTCTGATGTTTATAATTTCCTCCCTTGTATGAGCTTTTGGTTTGGCCTGCTCTTCCTTTTCTAGAAGCTTGAGGTTCAGCATCAGGTTGCATAATTTAGCTCCTTCTGTTTTAACATGAGTATTCACTGCTATGAATTTCCCTTGATAAGACTGCTTTCATTGTGTCCCATAGATTCCAATATATTGCATTGTCATTGTCATTTAATTGTAGGAAATGTCTGATTTCTTCTTTACTATCCTGTTTGACACATTGGTTATTCAGAAGTGTTTTGTTCATTTTCCCTGTATTTGTGAAATTCTCATGGATTCCTTTGCTATTGAACTGCAATTTCATCACACTATGGGGATCACTTCAATTCCTTACTTAGACATATTCTATGAGTATGTGGTCTATTTTGGAAAAGGACACATGTGCCACTGAAACAAATGTGTATTCTGATTTTGTGGGGTGGAACACTCTGTAAACATCTGTTAAGTTCATTTGTTCAAGAGCTTGAGTTCTAGTATTTTGTTTATGTTCTGTCTAGTTGATCTATCTATTGGTGATAGTTTGGTAGTGAGGTCCCCCATTATTATTATGTTAGTTCTTATTTGATTTTTCACATCTCTTAATATTTGTTTTATACAGTTGGGCACAGTAGTGTTTGGTATGCATGTATTTATGATTGTCATCTCTTCCTCTTGGATTTAGTGTCCTTCTTTGTCTCTCTTGATCAGTGTTGGTTTGAGATCCATGTGATCTGCAAAAAGTATAGTTACTCCTGCGTTTTTTGGGGTTCCTGTCACATAGTATTGTTTTCCACCTTCTAAATTTCAGTCTGTAAATTACTTTTTTAAATTAAGTGTGTTTCTTGTATTCAGCATATTGTTCAGTCTTGCTTCTTGACCCATTCTGCCAATTTATTTTTGAGTGGTGAATTAAGACCATTAACATTAATGGCCTTAAATGATATGTCTTGACTTAACCTTGTCATGACTTTTATTTTTTGTTGGATTCTTTCCCCTTTAAGTTTAATTTCTTGTCATGCCTGATGGATTTATTTTGCTGGGCTTCCTGGGATTTTTATCCTCATTGTCATTTCCTAAGACATCATTTACAATTTTTTTGGAGAGCTAGTTTGGTATTTATGAAGTTCCTAATGTGCTCTTTGTCATGAAAGTATCTTATTTCTCCATCAATTTTGAATGATAGTTTTGCAGGGTACATAAATCTGGGTTGGAGGCTCTTTCTTTTTAGGGCTTGAAATATGTCACTCCAAGCTGTTTTTGTCTTGAGGGTTTGGGTTGAGATGTATACTGTGATTCTGATAGGCGTTCCAATGTATATGTTTTGTTTCTTTTCTCTGACTGCTTGTAGAATTTTGTTCTTCTGTTGAGTTTCTGGAATCTTAACTATTATATGCCTATGTGTAGATTTTTTGTTTGTTTGTTTTGATCATGGCTAGTAGTAGTCCTCTATGCCTCACTTGTCTGTATGTCAAATTGCTTTCCCCTACTTGGGAATTTTTCTACCATTACTTCTGTGAACAGTTTTTTTTTATGTCATCTACACACTCTCCTGTTTCTTAATTAATTCTCATCAGTCTCATATCATTCTTCTTGGCATTATCTAGCAGCTGTTGGATTGATTTCTTGTGGTCTCTGACTATTTTTAAGAATTTTTTTTTCTTTTCCTGGTCACTAATTGCAATCCTATCTTCTATATCCAAAATTCTATCTTCACATTGGCTCATTCTTCTGCCTAAACTTTTAATGGAGTTTTTAATCTCCTGGAAATCATTTGCATCTATTTTATTGATTCTCTTTGTTTCCTTTGTTGGAATTCCATCATGTTCCTCAGCTCCTCTATTTTTTTTAATGTGTCTTCTCTAGATTTATTAATCATGTCTTACACTATGGACACAATGTCTGCTGCTATCTGAGAAATTATTTATTATTTCATTTTTTCCAGTTTCTCTTTTGTTGCCAGTTCAGGAAGTGCAGGTGATTATCAGGTTGTTCCATCTTGTTTTACTTTGGGGTTGCCTTAGGTGATCTGGAAGTATGGTTTGGGGACCTGTTTCCATGTCTTTTCATTTCAGTGTATGCAGGCTGTTGTGCCTTTGTTGAGACAACTTTTTGCTCACCCAGTGGTCTTCAATTCTCAGCAAGCCACCAAGAGACCTCTCTGCTGCTCCCCAGTACACCAATTCCTGGGTTCAAAATTGTAGCCTTCTGGAAACCTGAGCTCACCTGCTGTCTGGGAAGGCTTCTAGATGGGGCCTGAGCACACTTGGGATGGTATCTAGATGTACCTCTTGCTGTGGGCCTCTATATACCTATTGTCTGTGAGGACCTTTGGCTGGAGACTGTGCTCCCCAGTTCCTGTTGTCTCAGCAGGCTTCTGGCTAGGATCTCCACCAGAGAGAATATAGGGGAAAACCTCTGACTAAAGCATGTGCAGTTGTGTAGCTCCTTTCCAGGTGGGCCCTTGGCTGGGTGGGTGCCTGAGCCTGTGGGTTCAGGGCAGATCCCTGGCTGGGATCTGCCTGCAGCTGGGCTTGTCTGAACCACACCGCTGTTCCCCAGGATCTGTGTGCACTCATCAGTGCTACGGGGTGGACCTTTGACTGAAGTTTGTGCACCTGTGCAGCTCTTTTCTGGATTGGCCTTGGCTGGGCTAGTGTGCTAGAGCCTCTGGAGCCAGGATAGATTCCTAGCTGGGATCTGCCCACAACCACACTGGTCTGAACTCTGCTCCCAGAAATCTCTATTACTTCTTTTTTGACTCCTAGTTTTTCTAGAGTATGCTATTTAATACTCAAATATTTGAAGATTTCAAGACCTCACTTCATTATTGATTTCTAATTTGATTTTCAGCACAGAAAATATAAATCTATAGAATTTTAATTAGTTAAAATTAAGTTTAAATATTTAAAATTATTTAATGTTTGTTTTGTGGTCTATGGTGATTATTTCACATGTATTTGGAAAGAAGGAGCGTTGTACTGCTACAGAATGTTATAAAAATGACGTCAAATTATTATTTACTTATTGAGTTTCCAATTACTGTACTTGAGCTATTATTTTTATTGAGGGGAAAATTGAAATCTCCACATCCACAGCTATTGATTTATCTATTTCTTCCTTTCAATATTGCCAGTTTTGTTGATATGTTCTAAAAACTTGTTATTTCATGACATTTTTATTATAGTTTTAACATTCTTATGAATAATATATTCATGATTATGGATTATTTCTTTTTATGTCTTATATTCTAACTTGTCTTTATGTCTTCAATTGATGGATATTAACTGTCACTACAGGTTTCCTGTGATTAAGATGTGCAAAGTATTTCCTTTCTTAATACTTTAATTTTCATACTCATCTGTATTTATGGTAAAAATGGCTTTCTTAGGGCTGGGGCTTTAGCTCAATGGCACTAAGGCAAGATCAAGGTCCTCAGTTTGAGCCCAGGTAGCACACACACACACACACACACAAGATATTTTTATAGATTTTGTATTGGTGGGTATGTGTTTTCATCCTTCTGGCACTCTATTTGTTGGAATATCAAGAGCATCTATGTTTCAACAGTTGAATTTGAATGCCATTTTGCGATTTGCTTTCTTTTTTCCTACTGTTGTTCTTAGTATTGTTTTATTCTTTCTCTGTCTTTGTTTAGATTGATTTTTCATTTTCCATTTTTCCAGTGACTTATTACATATACCTTTTGTTTTAAATTTTCAGATGGTGTCCTAGGGCAGCCAAGTACAATAGAAATATAATAATGTGGTGAGGTTTCCAGATTTGACAAGGTTTCTTCAGAAGAAAGAATTTCAGGAATTCATGGAAGCAGAAGGATATATCCCTGAACAAATGTTTGACTGTGATGAAAAAGAGCTCTCCTAGAAGATGTCCAACAGAATCTATATCATGCAGGAGAAAAGGGAATTTCCAGAGCACTAGCCCATGGACAGATTGACCTTTTTGCTGTGCATCAATGCAAGAGCTGATCTGAATATTCATCCAATACTAGTGCACTATTTCCAGACCCTTCATGCATTCAAGGAACAAAATGTGAATAAGGCCAGACCACCTGTCATGTAGGAGACCTATGTAAAATCTTGGGCTACAAGGCAGTTCATAGAATGGCTGCATGAGGTGTTCACACCCACTGTTAAGAAATATCTTTCTAAGAATGAACTGCCTGAGAGGTGTCTTCCTCTGATGAACCACTCTCTGGTACACTGTACAGTTTAGGTGGATGATATAGATGCTAAGTATGATTCCTAACAAGACACCTCTTCTACAGTCCATGAATCAGCAAGAGATCTATAATTTCAAGAATCTATACATGAAGGCAGTCTTCAAATGCTCTTTTAATGTCACCGAAGACATGTCCTTGATTCTGAAAGAGTTCTGGAGGAAACATTTCAATGTCCTCCACTGCATCAGCCCCATTGACAAAGTTAGAAATATGTCACATACTGGACCTTAAACTTGGCCTGAAGAAACTGTGGCCAGAATGAGTCACTGAACATGACTTTAAAAAGTCTGATGTACAGGTAGTGGAGGAGATTATGTCCATGTGCAGGAGTAAGGGTCTGGATGTCAGTGATGCAGATATAGAGGACCTTGTTGAAGACCATAAGGAGGAGCTGATGATGGAAGAACTTGCCAAACTCCAGAGTGAGCAGCAGAAGGTGCTTGTTGAGGAGCATTCCACTGAGGAAGAGGAAGACAAGGAGGAGGTTAGCAGTGAAGTGATAAGATTGATTATGGGAAAATGGAATGAGTGCCAAAATCTCTTTGAGAAGCACCACCCAACATAACTGTCGTGAACAGAGTGTTGAATCTGATGAACAGTAACATGATCTCTCATTTCCAGAGGGTTATGCAGCACAGGAAAAACAAGTGATAGTAGATAGATTTTTTTTGTCAAAATTAACCCTGCAATTAATAGACAAAGAAGTAGGAAGCAACTGATGGAGATCTTCTTGATGTCTTTATGGAGGGGGACTCTGTCTCCCAACAATAATCTCCTCCCCACCCATCTCCTGTCCTCCACGTAAGAAGTGATCTCTCTCTTCATACTATATTTTACAGTACTTTCATATTTTTATGGTTAAAATATGGTTCAAAATGGAATAATCTCATTTACATTGAATCTTATGGGAAAATTTGATTTCGTTCTCAACCAAAACCAGTTCATGGCCATGTTCGTAGTGGTCAGAACAGATTTTTATTTAAATTAAATCTTTTGAGGGAATTTGATTCAGCTCATGACCACTTCGGTTTATGACCAGAATCATGGAAGAATTAAGTTTGTGAAATGATGTACCACTGTATGTGTGTATATATTTGTTTTCCATCACTTTTTATTGAAAAGACTGAGCTTCTCCCAATGCGTGTTTCTTGGCACCTATGTCAAAAAGCAAATTGGGTAAATGCATGCAGATTAATTTGTAAATCTATTCTGTTCCATCAATTACCATATTGGTTTTTATTCCAGTACCAAACTATTTTATGTACTATAGATTTGTATATTGTTTTCAGGTTAGGTATTGTACAAAATCTATCTTTACTTTTTTTGCTCAGAATTGATTTGGCTGGTCTAGGTTACTGTGTGTGAGAGGTGGATGATTCCATGTGAATTGTAGGATTATTTTCTACTTTTGTAAAGTTGTCACTTGCACTTTCATGATGATTACACCGAATCTGTAGAAAATTTTTTCAATTTTTGTGTCTGTTTGAATTTCTTTTACTTTTAACAATATTTTATATTTTCATTATAGATATTCTGAGAGCTTTTTTCTGCCATTTGTGAGTGAGATTTCTTTTTTGAGTTCCTTTTTAGCAAGTTTTTTATTGATGTATAAAGAATGCTACTTTTATATGTGTTGATTTTATATTGCACACTTTATTGAATTAGTTTATCAGCTCAACAACTTCTCATTGAAGTATTTAGATGTTTCCATGTATAAAAGCATGTCCTGTGCAACCATAGATAATTTGACTTTATTCTTTTTTATTTGGTTACCCTTTAATTCTTCCTCTTGCTTAATTGCTGTTGCTAAGACTTTCAGTAACATGCTAAATTTTCAAATTGTTTGAATAATTTGAGAAAAAATATTTTTAGTTCTTTTTTAAATGCTTTGTAAAACTCATCTGTAAAGCTATAAGTTCCTAGATTCCTTTTGGAGATGATTTTTTAAATTACTGTTTTCAATATTTATTTATACCAAAATTTTCTATTTTTTATGATTCATTATTGGATAGTTATATATGTCCAGGCATCTATTTACTTCTAGGTTATCTAATTTACTGAGGTGTTAATTTTCATAATAGTTATTTATGCTTTTTTGTATGTCTATGATTCTAGGTACAATGTCTACTTATTTCAAATCTAATTTTACTTGAGCTTTTGCTCTATTTCTCTTTATTAATCTGGCTAAATATTCATCCATTTTGATTATCTTTTTTAAAATGTCTTTCCATTTTCTTGTCATTTCAGGTTTTTAAAAGTTTCTATTCCATTTTTATTACTTTTCATTTTAGAAATTTAGGGTTTGACTTGTTCTGTTTTCTAAATTCTTTAGGTACATTGCTATATTGCTTATTCAATATTTTCTTTTTTTTAATTTATGCAATTAGTTATAAACTTCCCTCTTGGTGTTATTTTTTTCTGTATCCTACAGATTGCTTTGTGTGTTTCCATTTTGATTTTCATCTATTTAATAGTTTTTAAATCTTTCACTAGAGTCAGTGGGATTCCTACAATGGGAATACAATAGTTCTGTGATAAGCACAATAATAATAATTCAGATGATCAGCATTTTATTCATTATTGTAATTTTCAGATGTTAATTTAGGTCACATAGGAATTCATCTGCTTACTTCTGACTTTGAACAATCATCTAATTGTGAAATTGTAGCTTACAGATCTTGGTAAGAGATGAGCAAAATCAGTATGAAAACTCTATGTAAGAGCCTAAAACTAAATATTTATTGTACATTTTGCGACATTATAGGATGAATTCTTAGGCAGTTAATTACTTCTTTACATTCCACCTCTCAGAGGTGTCTCAAGTTCTAGAATAATGTTCCAGGTCAATAGTTACAAGATGTAATTTGAGAGGTCCAAGAAGAGATTCAATCAAAATATTACACTATTCGCGACTGAAAAGTAAAAAGTGGCCAGTGTCTGTGTAGATTCCTTGAGGCCAAGGACCATTGTTTATTAATCTTTGAATTTCAATACTGGAACATGATTGTTGAATGAAGAGATGAATAAAATGCTAGAAATTCCCTACCATTTATTAATTCTTTAATATGTAAATACTTTTTAAGAGATAACATTATTATCTGTACCCTCAAATAAGTAGCTTATCTAATTCATTTCCTCTATGATCACGATGATCACTGAAAATTCAAACCCAGCATTTATACCAGGATCCTGATTCACATTTTCTCAGGAAGCCTCCAAATGGATAGAACTACTGTTTCTCAGGAGAATGAGGGAGGATGAGTATATGAGACTATGGGATTTGATACTGATTTTAATTAAGCCTAGACGGAAAAGTAGAAGAACAATATGTATTACTATGACAGGAACAGTGCTTCTCAGTTCAGTTTCTTTATCACGACTGCCAAATTCTCTATGTACCCTACAGTCTAGAAGGGTACATTTTTACATCTGTGGTTAACTTTTCACAACACCAAAAACAACCAATGAATCCATTGCAAGGCCTTGCCAATGTAAACAAAGCATCAGTCAACTGTGGCTGACTATAATTTAGTAGTCCTCTGTATTCATTTACTTATTCACTCATATATTTAAACAATTACCGAGTACATTCTGCCCTCAATATCCTTGGGTTCTGCATCTGAAGCTTAAACAAACCCTGGGATGAAAATATCTGAAAAAGTTCCAGAAAATTCTAAGAAGCAAAACTTGAATTCACCATGTACCAAGCACTATACTGTATGCACTCAAATAAAGAGGCACACAGACACAGAATGCTCTCACATTTCCTCCTTTCACATCTTATTTATGTACTATGGAGTTAGGCCTATGAGATTGTGTCTGACTGGACATATACAGACTCTTTCTTATCATTATTCTTTAAACAATATGCTATATGAAGTATTTACTTAACATTATAAATAGTCTAGTGTGTTAGTGAGTTTTCTATAATTGCTGACACAAAATACCCAGCAGTAAGGGGAAGGGGTTTATTTAGCTCACAGTTTGTAGAGGTTTCAGTCCGTGATCAGCTGGCTCCAAGGCAGGGTGGCAGAGGGGCAACAATTCCTGGCAGCCGAAGCGCCAAAAGCAACAAGGGATCCAAAGAGCATATTTCTGCCCCTTTTATCTTATTCAAACTAGAGTAGGTAGAAGTTACACCCTTAACCCGAGTGCCCATGGGCCTAGGCCCACCGTGAATCCATCATGCACTCTAGATTCAGCCACCTCCCAAATAGCCCCATGTCATTCTCATGAGGCTTTAGGGTGATATCTAAACACAAGCCATAACGTCTAGAGATGATTTAAAGTATGGAGTCTGGGCAATGTCTATGGATAAGATGAAACCTACACAATCATCAGTTTGGATATCTGGGAAGGTCCTATAAACCATTTGTTCTGAATACTGAAGGCAGACTGCTGGCTTTCTTTTCAGTTGCCTCTTGTAAGAAATTATATAAAACTTGACCTCTACCTTTCAGTATCTCTTCTATAAATATATTGTCTTTTTCTCTTTCCTCTTTTCCTCCTCCTCCTTCTTATAGTTCATTTTCAACATTTATTAATATCATATTCAACTGTACTGTTCAACAATATTTTGTAATAACACATTCAATTCTCACCATTCCCTGTTTTGTAGGTTAGAAAACTACCCCAGAGAAATTAAGGAATTTATCAAGGATTAACATCCCAGCAGGACAGGATCTTAATCCAAGAACTGTCTTCAAACTTGAGCATTATATATGCATTGATATTGTGTTATAAATTAATTGTGAATTTATATAAAGTTTAAACATAATACTTAACATATGTATTTTAAACTATATATAAAATTTAGAGATTTCAAATTTTAAAAATGCTTTTCTTCTTTTGGATATATCTTTACATTATAAATACAATAAAACAGAAATTTCAATATGTTAAGATAAACCAGGAAAGGGACCTCACATCCCTTTCACTCTTTAGAATCACCCTATGGTGTTGCTTTCAGCCTGCAGAATTTGGTGATAATTTCATTTTTCCAGGGCCTCAGTGACATTGGTTATTCTGGGTGGCTGTGTACCTATGATTCAGATTGCAAGCAGGGTATGGAGACTGCCTGGGCGCTTGTTGAAGAGACTGAGGACTTGATCCACCTTCCGTCAAACAAGGAGTAGGAGGATTTTGACCTAGTTATGAAAGGTTGTCTGGGATGAGAATGGCTAATAAGAAAGCCAGTTCATAGGCTTCCCTAAGGCTATTTCCAGAAGAAATTGGCCAGTGAAATTTCCTTGCCTAAAGAAAGGAACAACTTCTCCCAAAATAAATTAAGAACCATGCATTCAATTTAAGTATGCATTATCCTTCTCTGTAATTGTCTTAATTTAGATAGAACCAGGACCACAATGTAATATTGATCTCTATGCAGGGTTTTTCTTGAGTTTTTTCAAGCATTCTCAATAACATTACATCACATGACATTGAACAGAAAAAAAGAAAAAAGACAGGGAAAATGATATCCAAGTTTGTAGGGACTGACAGCAGGAAAGTATCATGTCTGGATTCAGTAGACCAGGAAAGTCTCTCTGACTGAGAAACATTTAGGTAAAAAATAGAGCATAAGAAATTATAGGTCAGTGGCAAGGTTAAGTGAAAGTTTCCAAAGACCAGGGAGATTAAAATAAAGTTAACATGAGTACAGATCTTGAAGATGGAGAAGTAGGTAGGAGGCCCAAAGATCCCAGTAATGTAGTGTCATATGACTGGATAACTGATTGGCATGTGGAAACTCAGAGACACATAAGATAAAAAGATTCTGCTTGGGTATCTTGCCAGAGTAGCAGAGTATCTGGAAGACGTAATAATGCCATTAAGGGAAACAAGAAGTCTCTCTCTCTCTCTTCCCCCCCTTCCCTCCTTCCTCCCCTCCCACTTTGGCAGGTAAAAATGTATTAATGTTTTGAAACACTGGTCACATGTATTTATGAGGATATCTAGTAGGCAATGATATTAAGGTGACAAAATGGTCAGAGTTAATAGTGGTGCCCCATTTTCAGGCAATCTTTCAAGTCTTAATTCAATTCTCAAGGTGAAACCATTAAACAACCTAGAAATTTATACTTTTGATAAACAAATTTCAAACTCGGGAAAGCAAGATGAGACATATTATACTGGGTATAGCAGAGCTATCAAATTCAAGATTTGTGATACTTGAACATTCAAAACACTGTGCCACAAGCTACAATGTTACTGAAACTGAGTACCCTACCACTTGCCATGTTACTGGGATAGCATGAATGGATTCTACACCAGTCTAAAGGTAAAATAAAAAACTTGGTTCTTAGTGTATTTCATATAGGTTATTAAAATAAAAAGGAAAGGTAGTTATCAGAAGCTGGGGACAGGAGAAATGTTGATCAAAGGGTGTGAAGTTTCAGTCAGACAGAAGTAATGTTTCTGAGACCTGTTACATAGTAAGGTGACTAGTGAGTAAAAGTGTCTTGTGTTTCCATATTGCTGAGAGCAAATTTCAGATGTCTCACCACAGAGAAATGATGGATGAGGTGGTTAACACATTAATCATTCGGCATGATGTTTGGACATACACCAAAACATAACATTGTACCCATAAATATAGAAACTTAAGACTTGTCAAATAAAAATTATATTAACCTTAAAAAGCAAAATGTTGATAATTTTCTCCTCAAATGATTAAAAAATTATAAAGTTGTTCATGATCAGTTTGTTTATCCAACCCTCTAGAATACTGGTATATTCATCATGCTTTCTATTTTCTGATGCTGTGATAACTAAACTTGATTGGAGTGAAGAACACCTAGGAAATTAGAAAAGCACACTTCGGATGTGTCTGTGAAGATGTTTCAAAGACAACTGGCATGTTGGGCCGCACTGAACCAGGAGACTCACCCTGAACGTGGGCAGTGCCACCCAATAGGCTGGAGGTCCAAATCGACTAAAAGTAGAAGGAGGAAGACAACAAGCAGCAGTCCTCACTCTCTTTCTGCCTCAGTTGACAATAAGTAAGCAGCTCTGATCGCTCCTGCACACCAGGATGTTTCTGCCTCACTAGCGGCCCAGCAAACCCCAGACTGAAATCTCTGAAACCGTAATCCTTAGAAATAAGCTTTTTAAATTCATTTTCATGGAAGACCATGAAGTTTTACACAAGTCTGAAAAGGCTACTTCCTGAACAATAGAATTTTAAAAAGTATTATTATATTATAATTATGATTAGAAAGCAAAATATTGATTCCATATATTAAAATTTAAAATGATTTCTATTTTCAGAGAGTACAAGACAGTGTCATAGCAAATTCCGGGTAGAGAATATGGAAGTTATTTCAGTGCTAGAAAGCATTCGAAGTGCCCATGTTCTGCCTGACCACTGGTATTCTTTTGGCTTGATTTTTTTTTCCAGCTTTAATTGAGTTTATTGGTACATTTTAGGGATACAGTACAGTTACATTCATTGTTGGGATCTTGTACCTCTACATGACAAGTCTTGATTCTCATTTTTTCCCCTTACCTTTGCCCTCCCTTCATCCCCTCCTCCCCTCCCCATCTACAAACACTTTATTTTCATCTTTTCATTCTCTCACATTTTTTTATTTTCCCTTTTTACTCTTCTCCTACCCATCCCACCTTCCCTACACCTTTAGTGTGTTTAAAGGAAACTGTTAAGGTGCAATAGTAGTTCCTAAGCTCTTATATAAACATCCTTCACATTTGTGGTGCCAATTTCATAAGGTAAAACACATTTAAGGAAGAGGAGGAGAAGGATACTAACACTCTTGGACTCTAAACAGTGTTTCCTAAATACATTAATTAATGACTCTACAATACAAACTGGAGTAATGAGGTGACACATCGGAAGACTAAAGCTCTCATCAAGACTCCAGTTCATTCCAAATTCCTGACATGTCCACAGAAGGAAATCAAGAATGTAAAAAATCAGTTACAACGACGAGATATACTCCCACGCATTCCTACTATATCAATAACGAAATACATGGGTTAATGCTTTCTTTTAAATCAAATTACATATAACTATTGAGTCTGAATTTGTCATATTTGGACAAATTATGTACTACATAATTACTACAGATTGATGGAAACTGTTTCAGTATAAAAATAAAAATTATGTGCACTCAGTATCAGAATAATCATCATGTAGGTTTATCTCTCCCACATTCAGAACTTGATGAGGCTACTTAGCTTTATATTTTCTCATAA
Source organism: Fukomys damarensis (assembly GCF_012274545.1). Lineage (NCBI taxonomy): Eukaryota > Metazoa > Chordata > Mammalia > Rodentia > Bathyergidae > Fukomys > Fukomys damarensis. The sequence continues at coordinate 31,423,447 of NW_022900913.1, forward strand.
ACCCAATGGTTTGATATTCTCATGAAACTAGTACAGTTCATGTTAATATATTTTTTGTTGTAATAATATATTTCAATGTTGAAAAAATCTAACCAGCAGACAAGACTGGCCTAAAATCTGTTTGTAAATAAAGTTTAGTCAGGGACCAGGGATTCAGTGACACTGCAGCTACCTTACAAGAGCAAGATTCTGAGCTCTATCCATGGTACAAAAAAAGAAGTTTAATCAGAACACAGCCATACTTGCTCATGCCTGCAAGAATAACAATGCTAAGGGTGATAAAGAGCATTTCCACAGATTTATACACGCTAGACAGGAAAAAGATGTTCAAGTGCATTGATGGAAGTACAAGGTATGAAGCATTTTAAACTAAATCCAAGTTCTTGTCTCAAAATTATAGCATCATTACAATCAGCAATCCAATTAACTTAATGAGCTTGAGAGTTTTTCATGTTCTATAAACATCTACATTTGAAAATCATAACTTTCCAATTTTATTGACAAGTGCACAAATAACTTAGGCACTATACATGGTTGTTAAATAAATTAAATACATATAATCAATGAATTAATAGGAAAAAGCAAAACTCAAATTTTTACTTTAATTTCACTGTGTCTTATTTTCTCTTTTCTCTTCTTTTTAAAAAAAAAATCATTTGAGAGACAAAGTACAGCGCAAGAATGCTTTTAATTTATATTCTCAAACATACTTCTTTAATCCAATCCAAGATGTGTTTTAAACTGACGCAGAAAATATTACCAAAGAGGACATCTGAGGTTAGAATGTTCATAAATAATTATAAACAAGTGAATTGTTTATTTAGTGTGCAACGTTTGAGGAGTCAATTATGCTCCAATTTTCAGACTTGTAATGATCCAACCAATCTGCCACCAGATTCTTTCCCCCATACAAAGTGCAGGTTCTTAATGCAACACACTCATGTCTCACACCGAAAGGTTTTCTCTTTCTCATTCATAATGAGAAATATTATGGATAAGCTGATGAACTAGTGTAAACTCATCATAAATTTTTCTTTCCTCTATTTAAGTTCTCAAGTATGCTACTAAAGTGCATTCACATAATGGGGCCATAAGAAAAACAGTTGCTGATAGGACATTCTGGAATTATCTGCAATGTGTGTAGGATAGAATCTGAAATTTCTCCCTATATTAATGCAAAAGACATTGAGTCAATAGCCAAGACTAGATAATGAGTTAAAAGGCTATCATTGCCTCAAATTATGGAGAATGAAAACAAGGAAGTTCTGAAGCTAGACATGGTTCACATATTATCTTAGCACTTTGAGGGGATGAGGCAGAAGGATCTCAAGTTCAATTCCAGTCTGGACAATTTAGCAAGCTAGGGAAAACTTGTCTCAAAATAAAAAAGGCGAGAGATTCAAAATTAAAAAAGGTGCGGAGATTCTAGGTTCAATTTCAATCCAAGAGGGAGGGAGGGAAGGGAGGAGAGGAGAGGAGAGGAGAGGGAGGAAGAGAGAAAATAAGAAGGAGGAGGAGAAAGATAAGAATTAGAAGAGGAAGAGGGGAACGTAAGAAGTGTAGGGGAAGAAAGGGAGGAAGGAAGGAAAAGAAGATGTGAAAGGTGTTTAGGAAGAAATAATTAATTGAGAAATGAATAAATACTCTGCATGAAATGGTATTTCACATGAAATAGACATTTGCTAAGGAGAGTTTATAGCACTGCTCAGGGATCAGATTGATGTGTTGACCAATATCAGCACAAGTTTTCTTAAACTGGAATTTTAAATATTATATAACAAGTAGATTATAGAAAAAAATAATGTATTTACGACACTTTTTGTTATTCAAATCCCAATTCATGTTAGTTATTTGAGCTGAGACTCCAAATCAAACTTACTGATAGGAGCTATTTGTTTCTACCTTGTAGACTTTTTTGTAAATATTAGCTTAGTTAATATATTTGTAAGAGATTATAAAGTGTGGATAAAAGCAGCATATAAATGACTTGCCATCACTGCTGTTTCTCAAGTAGGACTCTATCTTTATGAATACTTGTTACTGTCTACTTGGTGCCTTGTTTGGGGCATATTGTCTTTGCTTTAAACAAGTGACATGCAACAGCTGGTGTGTAAGTAGGCATCAGGAAATAAAAGGGCAATTAATTACATTTGTTTCTTGGTTATTCTCAACCAGCTGTTTCTCTCACAGATTTTAAGACATGATCCTGGCTTTCATTTTTCATAATCCATTCTCTTAATTAATGGAACATATTTCATATAGTTGAATTTTTACATCATTTTCTCTTTTTTTCAGATTTCTTTTCTACTTATTGTCACAAATAATTATGGAGCAAGGAAGAGATAGATGCTTATAACTTATGAAATAATAAAATCCAATAATCAGTGATTCAGAGATTATTTTTTCTCAAGAATTGTGTAATAAATGTGTGTTATTGGCGTCCTGATCCAGTTAGAGATTGCACATAACAAATTTGAGCTTTAAAATCCAAGATATAAACAACATATGTGTTTGAGAAAGGAGGATAATCTCAACAATAATAAATACATCAAGGCTACTTCTGTCATATTATTATAACACTATTCAATGAGACAAGCAGTCCCTAATTTCATCTCCTGGAACCAGCACTAGGTCAGTTATATCAGAATCACCTTCAGAAATTTGAAAAGCTGATCGATTCCTTAGCCCTAACACTGAATTATCAAATTATAACCTCTGGGTCTGACACTCACTTTTCAAAGTACTGTTTACAGTTCCCCAGATTTTGCCATATCCTGATTCCAAGCCAGGTTTGGGTATCACTTTTGAGTTACTATGTTTGCTGATGTACATGAGTATAACCTAATTCTGGGTGTGTTCTGCTCTCTTCACATTAGGTAGCTGAGAAGATTTTTTTTTTAATCTTATAGGTCTCATATACCTCAATGATTGCTAGTTGTAATTACTGAGTGTTTCATTCAATACACAAAAATTTAATTCTATAAAATTTTATCTTAACAGTATTAAAGATTAATACTCAGAGTAATATAAAAAAGAATAGTAAATAAGTGACAGCTGAGATTGAAAACATTTTCCATTATGATTACCTACACAATTAAATTTCTGCAATATCAGGATTCATGGAAAACCATGTATATCATTAGATGTCAAAGAGAATAAGACTTTTGAGCAAATTTGATATGTTTTAAAGATACACTAGGAAAAATTTAAATTCTTTAATCCATATAAAATTGAAATCATGCCCACTATTTCAGATGCAGAGTATCATAAAATAAATTGAGTTACACAATTCCCTTAAGAAATGTGATTTCAAGGCAAACTTTCTTAAAATGAAACATTTATTTCTCTTTTTGGTTCTCTTGACCAAAAATATACATTATTCATTCAAAAACATTTCAGTTTTAGGTGATTCAATCTGTATTCTCTCATACTAGAATAGCTCAATTAGCTTTTATAAATTACTGAAGATGGAGTAGAATCAACTATAGTCATAGCTGCATATATGAAATGTGCATTGTTGTTACGCATTTAAATATTTACTTGTTAAATATCCTATTTTTGTCCCAATTATATATTCATATCTTTTTTCAAGTAATTAGAGAAATTTTATTGCTTTACTTCTTAGACTTAATATTTCTCATTTCTCTAAGGTTAAATTTATTTCCCTTTTAAAACAATACATGTTAGATTTTGGGAAGAACTAATTTTTTGGACCATGAAGCATAAAATGTTATGGTAAATGACTGATACTTAATAATGTTTTTAAATGTATTAACTAACAGTTTAGGTTATGGATAAGCAAGCAAACAAGAAAGCAAAATTTTAGTCAAGATGAAATAATTCTCTTCTAGAAGCAATAACACAGGAACAGAGAAAAAATCCTTACACTCAAATCATGGTGAATGAAGCAAACCCTCCCCCCCAATACAAGATATACAAAACCCTCTCCTTGTGGAGCCTTTTTATTCAATGATATCGGGTTAAATGCTATTATAAAATTATTGCTGTACTACATCAGATCATTAAAATGGATATGCCCATGAAATAACAGAAAACAGAATTGCTTTCTTCAGTTTGTTTCCAGCAATGTAATGGATGGTAGAACTGAGCAAATACTATTTTCTTTCCCACATCAACCCTTGTTATGTGGCACTACAGAATCTCCTATCAAAATGATAAAGTCTAGTTCTTACTCTCTGAGTCTGAGTGAGCCAATGACCTTCCTTAGACAATGGCAAATAAGCAAGTCTATTGCAATCCCACCACAAGAATGCTTCAGTGCTGGGACCTACCCTCTCTTGCTGATCTTGGAACCCTTTAAACTGATGACATAAGGATAAGTCTAGAGTGGCCTGATGGTTGATGGGAGATAGGTGACCTACTTACCTTCATCATCTTAGCTTCCATCCCAAATGACAGTCCAGGCAACTGGTAGACCATAGCACCGTTAACTGCCATCTGTATGCAGAAGAACACAAGATGACAGTTGAAAAACTACCAACTATTTCACATTGTTAATTATCCCATTAGGATCTTGAGTACTATTATAGGAAGAAAAGGGCTAAAGGTGTAGGGAAATTGGGAAGGGTAGGGGAAGGGGAATAAGGGAAAAGAAAAAAATGTGATAAAATGAAAAAATGGAATTAAAGTGTTTGTAAATGGGGAGGAGATGAGGGGGTGAAGGGAGGGCAGGGACAAGGGGAAAAAATGAGAACCAAGACTTTTCATGTAAAGGTACAAGATCCCAGTAATGAATGTAACTGTAACTGTACTGTATACCTAGAATGTACCAATTAACTCATAAAGAAAGATAGAAAGAAAGAAAGAAACAAAGAAACAAAGAAACAAAAAGCTACCAACTAACTCCAGAGAAAATTGTGCAGGAAAGCAGTTAAGTTTTGGAACGCTTTTTATGTAACAAAAAGTAACTTATATGAGGAGTTAAACTCATTATAATAAAGAACAGGAAGAAAATACACTTCTACTCTTGTGTGATTACTCTAGAGGGAATGCCTTTATAGTTGGGCAACACAGGAATTTGAAACTAAACTTCACACTGTGGCCTTTAACTTCATTTAATTTAGTGGCTTTCATTACCAAGGAGTAATGAAGGGAAGGAACTAACTCTTGATTGTGCTTCCTAGGCATTACACATGATAATAGTTGATATGTATTATTTCATTCAACTTTTCCAGTAATTCACAAGCTAATAGCCAGTATTGCTAAAAGTGAGAAAGTTACTGCTAAGAATGACTGGCCCAGGGCTGGGGATGTAGCTCACCATCACAGTGCCTGCCTGGCAAATGCGAAGCCCTGGGTTCAATTCCCAGTACCAAAACAAATAAACAGAAAAAGAATGACTGGCCCCAAACTACATACATAGTGGCATGACTATAAATTCTAAGTTAATTCTACTTAACTCCAAAGCCTATTAAATCATCACATGAATCCACTTCAACTGAGAGGAACAAACATGACTTTTTAAATAGACGAAAGAATCATTGTCATAAACTTAATAAAGTTTTGATTTGGCACAAGAGTTTCTTACTACACTTACACCTGAGTTATGATTTTGAAAGATAAACTTAGTCCCATTGCTTTCTGTGAAATACCCTGGAGCTGGCTCCCTGGTACTATGAAGGGCTACCTTAGTCACACTTTCTTGAACCCAATCTCAAACTATAAATGTAGTTCCCATAACACCATAAATTGTTTTTTCTTTAAAGAAAAGTTCACAAAATATTTTGAATAACACAGAAAATTGAATTCCTTTGCTATTACTGTACTATTATTATCATTACTACTCTACTGGTGTCTGTTTCTTCCTTCAGATCTGTGAATATTTGCTTTATGTATTTGAGAATTTTATGTTCAAAATGCACAACTTTATAATTGTTTGATCCTATTAATAGGATTTTCATGCTAAACTTATTAAAGATAACTTATTAGCTATGTCATGATCAAAATCCCCCAATTTGCTGTCGATAATTCTTTTGCTTTTGATTTGTTTTTGCTTTATTTTTGTTACCAGGTATCGAACTCAGGTCCCTGCATTTGGAAGGCAGGCAGTGGAACCACTGAGCTAAATCCCTGGCCCTTGTATTGGGATTACTTTTAATGTCTTTGAAAAAGTCTTCCCTAACTAAAATGAGGAAATTATTATTCCATAGTCCAATAAAAATTTTAGGCTCTGTCTTCCACATTTAGACCTTCCATTCAGTAGAACCAATGATTTTTTTTGCAATAGTCATATTCTTGATTGCTCCAAGTGTGCATACTATTCATCATATTCTCTTCCTCTTCATTTTATGATCTCATTCAAACATTACATTTTCTATCAAGTCATAGATTATATAACTCCAAAATGTTGCTTTCAGAGTGGAATGTTTTGTTTTTGTTTTTGTTTTTGTTTTGAGACTGAAGATCAAACTCAGGTCCTTGAGCTTGCAAGACAGCAGGGTAGAACCACTGAGCCAAATCCCCAGTCTACAGTGGAATGTTTTATACTGATGTCTTCTGAGAAGAAACTATGCTCTGCACACTAAGCAAAATTCAGGAGACACAAAGGCAACAGTTATTGCCTTGAGAATTCCATAGTCTCCTTCAACCACCATCCCCTCTAACTGTACTACCAATATTAATGTCAGTGGGGTTTTTTGCCTGCAATCGAAGTTAATGTTAAATTTTAGTGGTTCCCTATTTTTAAATTGATTTTATTGGTACATTTAAGTTATACAATTTAATAACACTCATTACTGGAAATTTGCACCTTTACATAATCCATCTTGGTTTTAATTTTTCCCCATTCCCTTGCCCTCCCTTTAACCCCTCCATCCTTCTCTATCCACAAAGACTTTTTTGTTTTTCATTTCTCATATTAATTCTATTCCCTTCTTTCCTTTCTCCCACCCCTCCCATTTCACCTTCCCCATTGACTCTTTACTTCCTATTTCACATTATCTATTATAACTTTTAGTCCTTATTTATGCTTTCAGTTTCTCACACTAAACTATTCGGTATTTAAACAAGTGTGTTCTATTTATTTTACTTAAGGGTATTGCCCCAATGTACATCCATTTAGCAATAAATGTCTCTAATTTCTCATTTTTTATGGCAGAGGAATACTCCATTCTATTTTTTTAAAAGCCCACATTTTCTTTATCAAATCTCCTGTCGATGGGAAATTGTGCTGCTTCCGAGTTTTAACTATTACAAATTGTGAACATATATCACTGTGGTATGATTATTTTAAGTCTTCAGGGAAGATACCCAGTAGGGGAATCACTGGGTCAAATAGCACTTCTGATCCTAGTTTTCTGCGGTGTCTCCACACTGATTTCCATGGTGGTTGCACCAGTCTACACTCTCAGCAGTAGTGCAACAGTGTTCCTCTTTTCCTTTCATGGTTCACTACTAATGAAAATAAAGATGATTTTTTTCCAGTCAAATCTAAGAACACCACTTTGTAGCCTCAGTTTACAAATTCCTGGTCTTCTGGAGTAATATACAACATCTAATGTGGTCTTCTGTAAGATATACCTTTGGCATCACAAAAAGAAAAAACAATCTTAGGTACCAATATCTATCCTTCCCTTAGGTAATGCAGTCTATGTTTGAATCTCTCTCCACTTGTTTTTTAAAATTCTGGATGGAACCCAAAACTTGATTCCATGATTTACTAATGGATTATATGAAGTTCAAAAAACATTGTCCTAGTGGAGATGGAAGGGTTTGGACTCAGGTTATTTTTGAAAATGAAAGAGCTTCATTTTGCATATATCAAGTTTTTTTAGCAAAGCTAATAGAATTTCCTTTGTTGTGTAGCAATTATGGGGTTTTGATTGAATCATGATGATATATTCATTGGCTATTTCATTTTCATGATTCCTTTGACCTAATGGTCTAGTAGTGATTAGCCAAGGCCTATAATATAATATCTTCATCTTGTGTTATCAGACACACACACAGAGCCAAGTTGTTAGCTGCCTAAATGTGATCTGGCTCACTCAGTGTGCATTAGTCACACATTTCCCACAATCATCTACCACATGAAATACAGTCTCTGGCTATTTCAGAATTGCTGCCTACTACTATCCAACCTGAGAAAACATGCATATCCGGTTTGATAGAAAACATTTCCATTCCCTGATGTTGCCTTAACATTACGAAAAGCTGAAGTTTTACTTGCATGTTCCTCATTAAGCTCTGGGTTCATTTGCCAGAATGGGATTGTGAATGTATAAGATCTTCATTTTTTAATTCATCAGTGTCTTAAGAAAATAGTTATTCCAAGGCTGGGAATTTACCTCAGCAGTTTGGTGGCCTGCCTTGCAAGCATAAAGACCCAAGTTCAATCCCCGGTACCAAAAAAAAAAAAAAAAAAAAAAAAAAAAAAAAAAAAGAAAGAAAGAAAATAGCTATTCCAAACCTGTGAAGGTTAATTTGGTTATTCATCCCCCATAACCTTCCAATCATATTTTTCTCTTTTTCTGCCCTGCTCAATGATAGCACCACCTTTTCCTTGAACACAGCATCCTTCCTCAATATTTACCTTTCCTCTCTCTACCTGTCTTTATAATGGTCCTTATGAGATTAATATAATTATTGCCACTATGTTCATGAGAAAATTGGAATGACATAATAGTCTATGTATACTCATTTCAGCTTTTAGGATAAAACTAAAATTTGCCATCTGTCACCAAAGCCAGTACCATTAACCATTAACCAGCATACTATTTAAAACAGGAAAGAGAATCAAACCCCACCTCGCCACCCCCACACATATATGTATATACCATAATCCGTGGATTTTGTAACCATGTTATACTAAATAGAAGAAGGGATTTTCAAGATTCAATTAAGGATGCTAATCCATGAACCTGAAGAGAATACAGTACTGGATTGTATAGATCTAACCCCTCAAGGCCTTAAAACAGAAATTTCTCCACCTGAATTCAGTCAAAGTGATGCCATACAATAAGTCAAAAAAACATGTGAAGGATAAGAATCCACCTACTTTTGCTGGATTTAAAGTTGAAGAAGGCATGAGCCATGAAATTCTGGCAGTTTCTAGAAGCTGAGGCCAATACCTGGCTGACAGTAAAGAAAGGGGAACCTCTGTCTCACAACCACAGAAACTAAACACTTTAAATCATCTAAGTGAGCCTAGAATTACATCTTTCTCCAAAGCTTTCAGAAGAAGCCCCAGCTGACCAACATATTGATTTCAGCCTTGGGAGACCTGAAGCAAAGCAGCTAGCTGGGCCTGCTGGATTTCTAACCTATGAAAGTGGAGCTGTGAGATATCAAATTTATGTCATTTTAAGCCATTGAATTTGTGTAATTTTTACAGCAAGTATTGAAGATGAATATGCTTTTATATCTACCACTAAGCAGATAAAAATAAAACCATCTCTTATCTTACCAACCAGAGGTAGTTACTGTAAGCATATATAGTAAGTTAGTATATATGTTAGTGTCTAACTTGTATCCTTCTTTGTATAGACAGATAGATAGAGATATCCTTCTTTGTATATATAGATATATCTGTATAATTTTAGATTATGTTAGATATACTGTTTTTAATATTATTTTCTCTAAACCCAACATATTATTGTGACATTTTTACCATGTTTTTAAATATTTTTATAAAAATGTTAATGAATAATACTATTTCTTAAAGTTATTTCTTAATTTGAATATTTAAACTGTCTCTGGTATTTCACTAATATTCACACAAACCAGATATCTAATGGAGCTTCTTACTCTCTCAGATTAGGCAGATTTTCTTGGAAATGCTACATATGTAGACTGGAACATTAAAGTTCCATGAACACACAGGGATTTGGAAAGTGAGGGTCACCTCTCTCTTCCAATGCTATCTCCAGGCCACAGAGCTTTTTCTCCAACAGACTCACCTTCATGTTTTCCAAAATGAGTATGGCAATGCTATATTATTATTGGGCAAATATAGGCCTTACTAAAAATTTGGTATGGGAAACTATGTAAACAATGAGTTCAATTTCCTTCTAAAATTTTCACCTGCTATTATGATCCATCTTTTATAAATTGGAGTCAGAAGTCAGAAATAGAGAATTTTTCATGTTTCTTAGCATTGCAATATATACTCTTATACACACACACATCATTATGCACATTATTGTACATTTCCTTAGGATGAAGATCTTGACCTGGAATTACTGAATCCAAAAGTCTACAGATATTTAAAGCTTTATATTCTTCCTTACCATATTCTTCTTTCTTTTTGCATATGTATTATTTAGATGCAACCTAAATGCTAAAGTAGTTACTGGAAAAATCTTTGCATTATAAAGTCAAAGGACTAATTTTGTTTCTTATATCTGCAAAACCTAAATTTATCTGATTTTCTAGCTAACCACATCAATAAAAAGAATATTATCGGGCTGGGGATTTAGCTCAGCAGTTCGGTGGCCTGCCTTGCAAGCACAAGGACCCAAGTTCAATCCCTGGTACCAAAAAAAAAAAAAAAAAGAATATTATCAATGGATTCATTACATAATGCTTTGAAAAGAAAACTGAGGAGTTTATGGTCTGAGCAGTACTTTATAACAATGAGCTAAGAGTGAATATGCTTCTTAAAACAGTTGCCTCAAATCATGTTAAATCTATTCAAGGAGAAATTACAAATTATACTTTATTATAATTTCTTATCTTTCTAAAGCATATTTCCTTCACAAATGTTTACCATCCAGGAAGTAGAAGGGTAGGACCTATTAGAAAATTTTGTGCATTGCTCATTTCCCTAATTATTAATGAATATTGTTCTTCTATCATCACAAATGTATTTCTGAACTCATAATTAAATGACTAATAAACATACGATTTTGTATCCAGTAAAGGAAATAACCAAATAATTTCCTATATTTGATGTCATTTGGTCTTATTAAAAGCACATGACCTCATTCTTCCTGATGCCAACATCAGGTACCCTAGAGAGAAGTGTTGAAATAAAATTTGTCATGTTTTGGCTAAAACTGATTGCAAACATGACACACTAGAGTTTACCTTCTCAAAAAAGAAACCTTGGGAACTAAAACCAGTGTTTCATTAACTAAAAGATAGAGTTTCTAATTTGTCAGATACAGAAAAAGGCTCTATATGCAATACATGAAAAATTTTAAATATAAAAATATTTATATTTGTACCTACTTTTTATGTCCTTTACCTACTCCAGTGAATAGTTAAAATAGGCATTTCCACCTAATTAGGAATTTGTTTCTTAGTAGGGTATGATCCTTGTTGAAATGTTCTTACAAATGTACTATTTGTTTCTGAAGGAAAAAAATCATTTTTTGTACTCAATATGTATTTAAGTGATAGAAATTCTAAATTCCACAAACATGTGGAATTCCAATTTGAAAAGCACATCTTGCTTCACTCAGTGTTATACTCAAAGCTTAAATACTAGAAAAAACACTTCTTACAGATTTTTAAGTTTATAGAGCCCAAAGAATAGAAAGAGATATATGTTCTAAAGCACTAGTCCCCTAGCTTTTGTATTATCGGAATATTCCAGGAAAATTGCAAAAGATACAACAGTCCAGGCTTTGGGGACTCCAGTGAATCTGTGGCTCTTAACCTTCATTTGAGTCTGTTTGCATCCTGAAGTTGGAGAACCACTGTTCCAAGCCTCATCCTAAATTTATTGTTTTCTTTCTTTAATGTATGTGTAGAAATAAAACCTGAAGAAGCTATTAAAATGTAGATCCTGATTCATTAGAAGTGGAGTGGGAAGAAATTATCTATGTTTTCAGCAAGTATTAGATAAAGCCTATCCTCTGGTCCATAGACTACATTTCACTAGCAAGGCAGAGTCTAGGGCATGATTTACATGACTTTAACTGTAATATCTTATCCAGCCCAATGTGGATTAAAAAAGTATTTTCGACTTCCTGAAGCATTTGCTTAAGAGTATCAAAGTAATTGTTATATTTTATCACAGCTGGCTGTAACCATCTGAAGTTTCTTTGAACTTTGAGTGACCTGAGTGCCAGATCTTTCCTGGACCTAATTGAAGACACTTTCCTAAAACTCAAAAATGAGACTATTTTAACCAAGTATACACAGACCTGTGGTCTTTCCATCCTCACTAGAGTGCTAGTTTTCCATCTTAATGTAGCTATGAACTCTTCCACTCCAGCATATAAAATTCTAACTTTTCTCCTTCAGCAAATTAAATTTCTTTTCTGCCGGGTATTTCCTTGTCTGACGGGGTAATGGTTTGACCTGGGTCACTGTCATTTATATTTTTCTGTTTGCTCAGAAGTCTGTTTTATTCTTTTAAATGAGTTTGAGACATTATTCTTTGAGAAAATTGTTGTTTACCTATAGTGCATTTCTTAACTATGTCCACTCTGCTCTGATGTTACCTCACTTCCAAAGGGCAATGTGGGCTCTATCTGTACGACTTCCACTACTCCTAGTCACATGACCTCAGGACTAGCCATTTGCAGATTTACTTCTTTTCTTACAAACTGCAAAGATGAATCCTTCAAAGGAGGGATCATATTTTGCCATAGTTTTTTTTTCAATCATTGACCTTATAACTATATTTCTTTGTCAAATTGAAATGGGTAATACTAAATATTAATATGTCATTAATTAATACTTAAATTTTAATACACCTGTATTTAAAAGGTACTTTTATGTAGTTGATAAAAATGACCTTTTAAACCTTTGTGAAATCTAGATGTTTTCTGGAATAAATAAAGCTAAGGCTTGGAAAATATAAATGAGAATCTTGGAATCATATATAATTAAATATCAGAAATAGCACCTAAACATGAACATTCATTCATCTTCAACCACAAGCAGAAAAACATTAAATTTCTTACCAATCTCTTTTTTTTTTAATTTCTTATCAAAATAAAATAAAACAAAATATTCGGAGGATAAGAAGAAGGCCAAATAACATCTGATGAAATATCATGTTTCTAGAAAAATACCATGAACCAGGAAAGGAAACCCAACAAGAATAGAGAAAAGAATGTGGAAGAAATGGGCAGTCAGGAGAAATGGAAGGCCACTTATTATCCCATTTTACATGGAAAGATTAAAACAGAGAAAGAACAAAGGATGATGAGATCTGCTAAGAAGTTAAAGAGAATTTTCACCTGGTTTCCTTGCAACAGCTTGCTTAGCTATCCAGTACATTTCCTATTCCTCAAGTCTATTTTGCAGCTACACTGTTTCTTACCTGTGTGTTTAAATTAAGTGACAGCATTGGGGAATGCTGTGTGGTTGTAAATCTCTCCTACTACAGAGTAATTAAAAAGCAGAGATATAACAAACTAAAAAACAAAGCAATACAGAGCCAAACTCACGGGTGGGGATTTAGCTCAGTGGTTCCACTGCCTGTCTCACTGGCACAAGGTCCTTAGTTTGATCCTTGGTACCAAAAACCAAAAAACAAACAGAGCCAAACTCACATGAAACTCTAAAAAACTACCTTATGGAAGGAAAAAAATGTTTGCTAAAACCAGTGTGGTGGGAAAGTTTTGGACCGATGGCCTCCTTAGGGGCCTTTGTCAACAAACAGGAAGGGTAGAGGAAAGGTAATAAGGGAAAAGGAGAAAAAAAAACATGAGAAAATGAAAAAAATGGAAATAAAGTATTTGTAAATAGGGAAGGGAGGAGGAGGGTGAAGGGAGGGCAGGGATAAGGAGAAAAACTGAGAACCAAGACCTGTCATGTAAAGGTACAAGATCCCAATGATGACTGTAACTGTACAGTATACCTAAAATGCACCAAAAAACTCAATGAGAAAAAAAACTTAAAGATTTTTTTTGTAAAAATCTTTCAGACAAAAATTAAGAGAAATAAGTCCTCAGGAGGAAAAATTACTAGCTTCTGAAAGAGGGGAGTTATCATAAAAACTTAACTATTTTGCTTCAATTCCAGATGAGGGGAAGAAGTTTCCCCTGGAGGATTAGATGAATTGGGGTAGACCGGCAGTTTAATTCACATTACCTACTCGGTCTTTGTATGACCAAGAAACTCCAAATCAAGAAGTAAACTTCACATGATTCTATGTTCAATATCCTGGGCAACTGGTACAAACAAAAGCAAATGAACATACCATCAAACCAAAGTTACCAAACCATAAAAAACAAGCCCCCAAAGAGCAAGAGCTCAGTCAAACAAAAACAGCACAATTAGATTTGTAAGCTCTTTAGGTATTATAATTATTATAATCAAAATACAAAATAAGTATGTTTTAAATGCTTCTGGGAAACAAAAGAAGAAAATAGCAACTTTAGTTTAAGAAAAAGAAACACCATACCAGATGAACTAAATAGATTAAAAATACAGGAAGAGAGAATTGATGAGGTAAAATGATTACAGAAGGAGCTAAATTCTTCATTCCCCCATATTTATACCCTTTGTAATCTGACTTCCCAGATCTCAGCAAGTGCTTGAGTCTGTGTTCCCAGTCTAAAGTCAGGGCTTACCTCATGATTGATTTAGGTAATGCAATGCAGTCAAAGTGACAGCATGCTGGACTGCCATGAACTAGGCATGATTATCATGGTACCTACAGGTCTAGGACCCATACTAATTTTATAAGTCATCAAAAATGTTTTTATCTTAATTTATTTTGAAAGCGGGAGAAAAATGAATATATAGTAATGAATCCAGCCTGACTATATTCATCTTTATAATAATACTGTTTTAAAGTATAACTTTTATACTTTTTATGGAGTGAGTCCCTGAAAGTCAAAGCGCAGACAATGCACAGAAGTAACAAGGAAACCTGATGGTGTGCCCGCTTGGGCGTAAGCTTCCATGCACCTTGCTGCATCAAAACTCAGCTAGATCATGTGCATCATAGCTAGATGGGAGATGGGAGACTATGTGAAACCAAACCAAGGCATTCCAAATGAGCTTCCAGACATTTTGGGACAAAATGAGCAAAGACAGCATAACCAATCCAGGGCTACATACAGACACATAAGTCAGAATATACAAATCCCGTCTGCCGACCCAGTCACAACACTTTTTTTTCAAGCCATTGAGTTTTGGGTTAGTTTGTTATGCAGCAGTAACAAACTGGTACAATGAGTAAATGAAAAGAAAATTTTTAGAATAAAATTAAGACAGCCAAAGTAAAATTATGACATTAAAAGCATGGAAGCTAAAAAGTAAATATAACGTTGGAATTCCACACCACAGCCATAAATAGATTATACTTTAAGTAATGACCAAATGTTTTGGAATATATGAAGGACACAGATTATATATTTGGTAAGGGCAGTAAATCTCAATGATAAGAATAAAGGAAATCCATACATATGTTGATAAATAGTAAAATAATAAAAATAAATAACAGCACATTTAAAATAACTACAAATGAAAGATTACTAAAAGCACAGAGTTGAGCAAAATGTACATATATAAAGCATTCTGCACCCCTGAGAAAATTAAAATTTTATCCACTCCATTTAAATTCTGACCACCTAAATTGAGATTTTTTTTCTGACATTTCAGGGCACTCATATTGCATGTATACCAAAATTCACTGTATTATTATTTGTGCACCAATTCAAACATTTTTCCAAAAAAATACCTCTATAAAGAAGGAATACAGACAATCAACAGATGTATCAAGCACTGCTCAGCATCATTGGTCATCTGGAAAATGCAACTTAAAATCACAATGAGATGTCACCTCACTTGTGTGAGAATGGCTGGTATCAGAAATACCAAGTGCTTTAGAGGATGGGGGAGAGGAAACTCCTGTATGCTACTCTTGGTAGAAATGTAAATTACTGTAACCATTTTACTATACATTATGAAAGCTTCTCAATAAACTAAAAATATAATAATTATAAGATCCAGTGATCCCACATCAACATATAGGTGCATGATTTTTAATAAAAACTATAGTGATTTTTTTTTAGTTACAGTGAGTGTTTTTAGTTTCACTGTTAGGTTTATGTCAGTAATTGTTATGGCTTATGTCAACATGTTCACTTTTCATGGATATTTTCAGTGTGAGGAAGATCCAAAAGTTGCACAATACCAGATTTGGTGAGTAAAGTGCATTTAGACACACTGTAATATATATATATAACACACACACATATAATTTGTACCAGGGATCAAACTTGGGTCCTTGCACTTGTGAGGCAGACGGCAGAACCACTGAACTAAATCCCTGGCCCCACACTGTAATATTTTTATTTGACAGACATTGTTGTAAATATTTTTAATTGATTTAGGACATCAGATCAGCTACAAAAAGATGCTCACAAAAAGAAGACTTCTAGAACTTCTTCTGGAAGTGACAAAAACAATGGTCTAAGTATGCTTGAAGTGAGCAGGAGAATTCTGAGGGGATTAATGGCATCGCATCTTTTACTGTAATAAATTGCTTTTTATTTAGTTTAACTTTTCATCATATTTTTACCACATCTTATATATCCAAAGGAAATGAGAGCTATAGTTCAGAGAGATATTTGCACTCCAATGTTCATTGCCATGGTATTCAGAAGAATAAAAATATGGAAACAATTTAAATCCCTGCTAATGGATGAATGGATTTTTAAAAGTGATATAAAGTCAAGATACAATACTATTTACCCTTTAAAAAGAATAAAATTCTGCTATTTGTGGCAATATGGATCAGCCTAGAATACATGCAAAGGGAAATAACCCAGGCACAGGAAAATATATGTTGAATGATCTTAAGTATAAGACATGTGGATTTTTTTTTCAGTGTCAAACTCATAGAAGTAGAGAGTAAAATGGTGATTACCAAAGGGTCAGGAGCAGTAAAGAGTGGATGTGAAGAAGGAAAATGTTAATCAAAGCATATAAAGCTTCATTTAGACAAGAGAAATTAGTCTTGGTGATCTAGTACATAGCAAATTGACTCTATTAATAATATTTTATGGTAGACTTTAAAATTGTTAAACAATGGACTTTACATGTTCTCACCATGAAGAAATGAAAAGTTTGTGAGATGATGCATATGTGAGTTGGACTGATTCAAGTATTCCACATTGTGTGTGTGTGTATATATGTCTAAACATGATACTGTATTGTATTTCATAAATATATACAATAATTATTTGTCAATTAACTTTTTTAAAAAGAAAATTCATACTTTTATCTAAAAAGTGGCTTGGAAAATAGTTCTAATATGTACTTTTACAATTTGGTTTTGCATTGTCAATGGATCCTTTTTCCTATTTTTCCATACTATTTGCCTAACCAAAACTCTCAAAATATGTGATTCACTCCCTGTGTTACAACACTCACCAGTATAGGTCCACATTTAAACATATTAAGTTCCAGGTAATAGCAGTGTGTCAGTGCACAATAGGAATAAACTATAGTAGAGCACCTGTAGAAGGGGCATGTTTGGAAATCTCATTATATGAGGCTCAAGTTATATATTTAACAAGAATGTAATTTTCTTTAGCTATTACTTGATCTATGCATGCATGCTTTGTGTCTTCCTATTTTGCCAATTTATTTATCTTGCAGTATTGGACAAATAAGTATTCACTTTCAACATTATCATGTGCTTGTAGACACAGCTGTGCTGTGTATTTTATAGTGATTCTCTTTTTTTTCCTGAAAATTCTCTTTGCTATGAAGATTATACCTTAATTTCTGGTTGAAAATGCTTAGTATGTTTCTTAAAACTTTGATCCATGTTCCTCAAAGTGTGTAAGTGCTTTTTCAATACATTTAAGTATTCCATCATTTTTATCATTTTGAAGGACTCTCTCTTGAACCCTTCTCTCATATTAGCTAACTGCCTTTTTGGATGACTATATCATTTTCTAGAGCAAGGATAATGTTTTGTATCTTTAAAGCCCTGACTTCCAGCACAATGACTTTCATATTGGCAGCTTTTAGTACATTATTTAATAAATGATTACCTTACTTCAAGGAGAAAGCAAAGGGGGAAGAGGATCTAGGACTGAGCTGTGTACTCTAGGATAGTCCAGACAACTGACCCCAGGAAGCTTTTATTATGCCAGGTAGGTAGGAAGAGGGCTACTTCAACAGGAGCTGCCAATCTGTGACTTCATTTCATCATTCAGCTCAGTCCAATAACTGTCAACTTCACTCATTCGATTGACCTGTTATTTGGATACCATGATGCTACTGCACATGACATAGTTATTTGAATTAACAATTGGGAGATTATTCACTATTTTTCTTTAACTATTATCCCTCTGATAGCTAATCAAAAAGCAGAATGCATGAGCAACATTACATTGTAGTGTCCTGGAGAGCACATTTTCAACATCTTATAAGGTGATCGACATGGGTATGATTTTATCTCCCACAACACAAAAGGAGGTTTCTTGTTTCTTTCAATACAGTTGGGAAGCATAGCACAACTCCAATGTATACCTAATAAATTCAACTTTATGATTGTTTTATAGATT
Source organism: Fukomys damarensis (assembly GCF_012274545.1). Lineage (NCBI taxonomy): Eukaryota > Metazoa > Chordata > Mammalia > Rodentia > Bathyergidae > Fukomys > Fukomys damarensis. The sequence continues at coordinate 31,441,896 of NW_022900913.1, forward strand.
TTGTTTTTATAATTTTCACCTTTACTGTGAATAATATTTGTAAGTAGCTTAATATGAAAGCCAATGGAGGCTCGCCATCAGCTCCAGCAAAGAAGGCCACCCGGAGATTTCTCCCGCAACCTGCTCGAGCCCACCAGGCTGCTTCGCGACCTCCCCCTACTGCACACCACCAGCTCCAGCAAGGAAAGTAGCCACAAGAATGCCCCCCCACTGTTCACATACCTCCTGATTGGGCCAGTCCTTGGACCCACTCTGCAGAAGCATAGGTGGTCATAAAGGGTATTTTCTGAGCTCCCAACTTTGAATATCTTTAAATAAAGGGCAGGGGAGCTCAGTAATAGAACTGAGTGGAGTTCAACCCTTCAGGTTGGGAAACTCAATTTAGGCCTTGTGGAATGAAGTCAGTCTGAGTTGCAGGGACCTGCCATTGGCTAGCTGAGATCAGGGGACTTGATTCTGCACATGGCTGTACACATGGTATAGTATGACAGCAGAGATATAGTCTGAAAGAGGCCCTTCAAATTCTTTTCCTCATTCCACCCTGCAATTTCTTTCTTTTTTCTGTCCTCTTTCTTCAACTCAGTCTCTTGCTCCACCATATTATCCCTCATCTCCTTTTCTATTCCTGCTCCCGCCCTAACTCAGACTTATTCTTTTATCATTTTTTCTTTTTTCTTTATGTTCTTTTCTCTGGTCATTTTACCTCACTCATATCTCAGTAGCTTCAAGGAAAGGTGATCCCCAGTTACTGTTAAGGGGATATATTCTTCTCCTTATTCCTGCACTCTGTCTGTCCCCTTTGACATTAATAGTTTTGTAAAGATTGTATGGTCATTCTACATTATCTGGCTTCACATAAAACCTTCTCCAATTCTTTCACTTATGTACTCCTCTTGTCCTAATTCAGTCTAAGCCCCCATACTAAATGGTAAAGATGCTGTATTACAAAGTGTATTCACTACAAACATATTTTGGGCTGCTTCTTAATATTAATTTAATTCACATTGTTTAAAGGTGATAGATTAATGACTACCACAAGTGGTCAATTTGCAAGCTGCACTTGATCCTATTGGGCTGCTGAATGTATCAATTGAGATAAAGGATTGTGATTGATTTAATGAGTTGTTTTCTCTGATTTTATGAAAATGAGGATGTCTATGAGTTATTAGAGACTCAAAAGCTAAAGCTCAACTATATTAGGAAGATTTAAGTAATAACCCAGAAATTAAACCAAGGACAACCCAACAACAAAAACAAAAATGAGAAAACACTTAAGCAAGACACAAAGACAGACTTCCACTTCACCAATGGCAAACAGTAGGCCAAATGAGGATGAAAAGTCTGATAGTGAACCAGCAGGACACCCTGAACCCATAGCACAGGAGGTAATAAAACAGATCAATCAGGCTCTAGAAAAATTCAACACAGAAATAATTTCCCAGAAAACCATAGAGATGGTGAGCAAAGTGGAAGTCATGATTCCAGACTCTGGAACAGAAACTTTCAATAAAATAGATGAGCTCAGGACCATGATAGACATGATGAAGGCTCAGCATAAGAAAGAAATGGAAACAATGAATGCCCAACCGAGGAAAGAAATGGAATCCATAAAACAGATTCAAACAGATATTCAGGAGATTAAAAACTCTATTGAAACTGTACACAACAGAATAAAAGATTGCGAGGATAGAATTTAAGATATAGAAGATAGGATTGCAGTCAGTGACAGTGTAGAGAGAAGTCTCTTAAATACAGTAAGGGATCATGAGAAATTGATCCAACAACCTCTAGATGATGCAAAGAAAAATAACATGAGACTGATAGGAATCCATGAAGTAGCAGGAGAAAATACAAATGACTTGAAAAAGCTATTCTTCAGAAAACTTCCCAAACAGAAGAGAAGAATTAGACATACAGATAAGTGAGGCATATAGAACTCCAACTAGCCATGATAAAAAAATTTATACCTAGATATATAATAATCAAGATCCCAGAAATCCAACAGGAGAACAAAATACTACAAGCAGTAAGAAAAAAGAAACAAATCATATTCAAAGGAAGCCCAACAGAATAACAGCAGACTTTTCAACACAAACCCTCAGGTCAAGGACAGCCTGGAGTGAGGTATTTCAAGTCCTAAAAGAAAACAACCTCCAAACTAGACTGATGTATCCTGCAAAACTCTCTTTCAAAATGGATGGGGAAATAAGATACTTCGAAGACAAAAAACACCTGAGAAACTTTATGAACACCCAACCAGCACTACAAGGAATTCTAAACAATATCCTAGAAAAGGACAATGAAGGTTACAATACCATGAGGCCCAACAGACCAAATCAAATAGCCAAGGCAAGAAACTAAAAGGAGAGGGGAGAAAAAGTAAAAAGAGTCAACAAAAGGACAATAACATGACAATAATAAGTCAGAACATATCAGTTATAGCCATCAATGTTAATGGCCTCAATTCACCAATCAAGAGAAACAGACTGGCAAAATGGAATAAGAAGCAAAATCCAACAATATGTTGTATACAAGAAACACACCTATCGCAAAAAGAAGCCCATAGACTGAAAGTGAAAGGATAGAAAACAATTCTCCATGTGACAGGAGCCCACAAATAAACTGAAGTAGCAATCTTATTTGCAGACAAAGTAAATTTCAAGCCAAAACTCATTAAGAGAGAAAAAGAAGGCCACTACATCCTTGTAAAGGGAACAATTCAAGAGGAAGAGATGACAATCATAAGCATATATGCAGCAAATATAAATGCCCCCAACTATATAAAACAAATATTAAGTAACATGAAAAATCAAATAAACACTAATACAATTGTAGTTGGGGATTTAAATACCCTACTATCACAAATTGACAGATCATCTAGGCAGAAAATCAATAATGAAATACTAGAACTCAACCAAGCTTTGGAACACATGGACTTGATAGATGTATACAGAGTATTCCACCCCACAAAATCAGAATATACATTCTTTTCAGCTGCACATGGGTCATTCTCCAAGATAGACCACATATTGTCTCACAGAACAGGTCTGAATAAATGCAAAGGAATTGAAGTCATCCCCTGTATATTATCAGATCATAGTTCAGTCAAGCTAGAGATTAATAGCACAAGAAACTGTAGGAACTTCACAAGCACATGGAAATTGAACAACACTCTCCTGAACCATCAATTGGTCATAGAGGAAATTAAAGAAGAAATTAGACAGTTTTTACAAATAAATGAAAATGCCAATACAACATACAGGAATCTATGGGACACAGTGAAAGCAGTTCTATGGGCAAAATTCATAGCACTGAATTCTGACACTAGGAAAATAGAGAAAGCTCAAATAAACAATGAATGTTAGACTCCTAGAAAAACAACAGCAAGAAAAACTCAAAGGTCAAACAAGAGAGGAAATTATAAAGATCCAAGCAGAAATCAATGCAATGGAAACTAAACAATGATACAAAAAATAAATGAAACAAAGAGTTGGTTTTTGGAAAGAATAAATAAAATTGAACCCTAAAAAAATAAAAAAAAAAAAAAAAAAAAAAAAGGAAAGAAAAGGCTCAGACAGACCCATGCAATCAAGAATGAGAAAGGCAAAGTCACAACAGATCCAACAGAAACCCTGGGGATCATTAATACCTACTTTGAGAACCTGTACTCCAATAAAATGGAAAACATGGAAGAAATGGACAGATATTTAGATACTTACAAACTACCAAAGTTGAACAAAGAAGATAAAAACATTTTATACACCCCAATTACAGACAGTGAAATTGAAAATGTAATTAAAAATTTACCAACAAAGAAAAGCCTAGGTCCTGATGGATTCACTGCTGAATTTTACAAGACATTTAGAGAAGAACTACTGCCTTTACTCTTCAAACTTTTCAACGAAATTGAAAGGGAAGCTATACTTACAAATTCATTCCTGGAAGCCAGTATCACTTTGATTCCCAAACCAGGGAAAGATGCAACTAAAAAAGCAAACTACAGGCCAATCGACTTAATGAATATAGATGCAAAAATCCTTAATAAGATACTAGCAAACAGAATACAGAGGATTATCAAGAAGATCATACATCCTGACCAAGTTGGATTTATTTCAGGGATGCAAGGATGGTTCAACATACGTAAGTCAGTAAATGTAATACACTATATTAACAAAGTCAAGGACAAAAACCATATGATCCTCTCAGTAGATGCAGAAAAAGCATTTGATAAAATTCCACACCAATTCATGATAAAAACTCTGCAAAAAATTGGAATAGATAATCTTTATCTCAAATTCATAAAGGCTATCTATGAAAAACCAACAGCCAATATCATATTAAATGGCCAAAAACTGAAAACCTTCACATTAAAATCAGGAACAAGATAAGAAGGCCACTATCACCACTCCTCTTCGATATAGTTCTGGATACACTTGCTGTAGCAATTAGACAAGAGAAAGAAATTAAAGCAATAAAGACAGGAAAGGAAGAAGTTAAACTGTCATTATTTGCTGATGATATGATACACTACATTGAAAACCCAAAAAATTCCACCAAAAGACTTCTAGACTTAATTGACAGATTCAGTAGGGTAGCTGGATACAAGGTCAACATCCAAAAATCAATAGCCTTCTTATACACAAATAGACTCACTGAGAGAGAAATAAGGGAAAAATTCATTTTACAATAGCATCCAAAAAAATGAAGTATCTAGGAATCAATCTAACAAAAGAAGCAAAAGATCTCTACAATGAAAACTATAGCACTCTGAAAAAGGAAATTGAAGAGGATATAAAAAAATGGAAAAATATCCCCTACTCCTGGGTAGGTAGAATCAACATAGTGAAAAAGGCCATACTACCAAAATTGCTATACATATTCAATGCGATGACAATTAAAATTACAACACTATATTTCATAGAACTAAAAAAAAAGAATCCAAAAAATCATTTGGAACCATAAGAGACATAGAACAGCAAAGGCCACCCCAGGCAACAAACACATGGCAGTGGGTATAACAATTCCCAATTTGAAACTATACTACAAAGCCACTGTGATAAAAACAGCATGGTACTGGCAAAGAAGCAGACCTGAGGATCAGTGGAACAGATTTGCAGACACAAAAACAAATCCAGATATACTCAGCTACCTCATCTTTGACAAAGGAGCTGACCACCCTCAGTGGAGGAAAGATAGTCTCTTCCAAAAACTGTGTTGGAAAAACTGGATTTCAACCAGCCAAAGATTATAACTGGACCCTTATCTTTCATCATGCACTAAATTAAAATCCAAGTGAATTAAAGTTCTACATATTAAACCAGAAACACTAAATTTGCGGCAAGATAAGTTAGGCAGAACTCTGCATTGGCATAGGAAAAGACTTTATGAACAAATCCTCAGTAGTGCATCAACTAGCAGAAAGAATCGACAACTGGGACCTCATCTTATTAAAAAGCTTCTGCACTGTAAAAGAAAACATCAGCAGAACTAAGAGACAGCCTACAATGTGGGAAAAACTTTTTACCAGCTGCTCCTCAGACAAAAGGCTCTTATCTAGAATATATAAAGAACTCAAAACAATCAGCCCCTCCAAATATAAAGACCCAGTTCAAAAATGGGCATCCTAAATGAACAGACATTTATCAGACAAAGTAAAAGCAGCAAGTAAATATAGTAAAAAATGCTCTACATCACTGGTCATTGGAGAAATGCAGATGCAAACAACACCGAGATTCCATCTCACCCCACAAAAAATGGCTGCTATCAAGAAATCAAACAATAACAAATGTTGGCAGAGTTGTGGGGAGAAAGGAACCCTTCTCCATTGTTGGTGCGAGTGCAGACTGGTGCAACCACTGTGGAAATCAATATGGAGATACCTCAAAGAGCTTGGACTGGAGATTCCATTTGACCCAGCCATCCTTCAGCTGGGTATCTTTCCAAAAGAAATAAAAGAATCATATCACAGTGATGTATGCACACCCATGTTTGCAGTGGCACAGTTTGTAATACCTAATACTTGGAAACAGCCCATTTGCCAGTCATTTGGAAAATGGATAAAGAAGATGTGGTTTTTCTATAAAATGGAATATTACTCAGCCATAATGAATGAGAAAATAGATTCATTCACAGGAAAATGGATACATATTGAAGATATACTCCTAAGTGAAATAAATAAGTCACACATGTATAAATACCGAATAGCTTATCTGGTGTGAATAAACTGTAATAATACATGAGATCCTAATAAGATTACTGACATTGTGAAGTGGGAAGAAAGGGGCTAAAGGTGTAGGGTAGGTGGCATGGGTAGGGGAAATATAATAAGGGAAAAAATGTGAGATAATTAAAAGATGGAAATAAAGTGTTTGTAGATGGGGAGGGGAGGAGGGGGTGAAGCGAAGGCAGGGACAAGAGGAAAAAAATGAGAACCAAGACCTGTCATGTCGAGGTACAAGATCCCAACAATGAATGTAACTGTATTGTATCCCTAAAATGTACCAATAAACGCAATTAAAGCTGAAAAAAATAAAAAATAAAAAAATAAAAGCCAATGGAGAAATAAAATCTAAAGATGGAGACCTAGCTCTAAGAGCTATGCATGAAAGCTTGGCAAATGTCTAAGATATCTGAGACACTGTCTTCTCAACAAATAATTATACACTAAGTTTCAGGATTTTTCATCATACGAATAGATAAATGGTATAACGATTTTTAATATGGAAACATTGGAAACTTGGAATGCCATTTCTTTAGATATTTTAAAATAATCATGATATAAATATTTACTGTATCCATGAGGCAAATATAAAGGGCACAGACAAGGAAAAAACATAGGGTAGTAGTAAACTGTCATAGTGTGAGTCTGGGATCTGAAGAAAATCTATCCTGGTTGAATCCTAGCTTTTCAGCATACCAGCTTGTTAATATACACATGTATATATCCTTGCTTTTCGTAGTTTTCTTTCCTATAAAATGGAAAAATAATAATTATATCCATTCCATAGGGATGTTAGTAGAATGAATATGTAAATCATGTAGTCCAAAGCCTACCATATTATAATCATACAATAAAGATAAATACTTTCCATTATTTTAGCTGAACAGTAAACCATAACTCTTACCTTAACTTTTGTACCTTAACTCTTCTATCTAAATCTCTAATATTCTGTAGAACTATTTCAGCATTATAGATTAATATCTATTTCATTAAAGCTATTGATATGTTCTTAAATCGTAATTTTAAGTTGAAATAAAAGTCTATAGGAACTGTATTTAGGAATGTCATTTTGTGGATAAGGAAACTGAAGCAGAGACTATAATCCTTGGATTTATAGCACTTATTAGTGAAAGAGTTTCCAGTAGAACCCAGGGCATTTGAGGTCTGCGTACCATAGATTCTGTCTCATGGATAACTGTAGTTATCTCCCAAGATGTACCAAAGACAAATGATATTCCAAGTCATAAGAGTCATATCTATACCTATACCTATACCTGTACCTGTATCTATCTGCCTTGGCAGAAGGCAGAACTTTTGTGCATATTCTACTCAATAAACTTCATTAGGATATGAAAGAGTGTTTCAAGCTATCATAAAAAGTTAAACATTCACAAAATATGTATTATATTGCACTGGAGAAGACAGAAACAATTATTTGTAGATATATATTGGAAGTAGAGATGGCCTGAAAAATTCAAACAATGATTCATAATATATTTCAATTAGCTGATATAATGTCTTTGCATTTTGAAACTTGGAATACTAGCTAAATCCATTTAGCCTTAATTTTTGAATCATGGCAATACCACTCTGAAACTTGATTAAAAATAAATGGCTTTGCATCTATTGTTTACTTCAAGGAAGTCTTTTAGTTTCATTCCCACACAAAATAATAAAATTGAATATAATAAGACAATAAAAGGGAAGCACCTGAAACACAATAACGTGTAAATAGTCTCAAACATTCTTAGATTCAAGCAATTTCTATCCAGAAAATGGACTCAAGATCTCAAAACATTTCTCTCCTAAACATGAGCTTCCCTGAATGATAGAAAGATAACAGCATAAGCTATAGGAGAGAGAACCAAGGAAATCACAGCAGCATGTCCTGTGTGGCTATCTTGCCTGTTACTGCTAAATGGTAAATGAATGAAACCAGAAGAAGCACCACCATATGTTTATTTGCTGCTTTTACTTCTTTATCTGAGAACTGTGTGTTCCTTTCAGGTGCCCATTTTGAATCCAGTCTTTATATTGAAGGGACTCATTTTTTTGAGTTCTTTATATATTCTAGTGAATAGTCCTTGAGGAGCAGCTGGCAAAATTATTTTCTTACATTGTAGGTTGTCTTGTAGCTTTGTTAGTGGTAAAAGAGAATCACACCACAGTGATATATGCACACCCATGTTTATACCAGCATAGTTTGTAATAGCTAAAACTTGGAAACAGCACAATTGCCCATCAGTTGGAGTCTGGATAAAGAAGATATGCTTTTTCTATAAAAGAGAGTACTACTCAGCAATAAAGCATGAGAAAGTAGAGTCATTCATAGGAAAATGAATGCATATTGAGGCCATACTCTAAAGTGAAATAAACAAGACACACATGTGTAAATACTGAATAGTTTCTCTGGTGTGAAAAACTAAAAGTGCAAATAAGATCCAAATTGTGTAACTGATAATGTGAAATGGGAAGGAAAAGGCTAAAGGTGTAGGGCAAGTGGGAAGGGTATGGGAAAGGAAATTAGGGACAAAAAATATGAGAAAAAGAAAAAATGGAAACAAAGTCTTTGTACATAGGGAGGGTAGAGGGGTAAAGGGAGGGCAGGGGTATGGGGGGAATATAGAACAAAGATCTGTCATGTAAAGGTACAAGATACCAATGATAAATGTAATTGTATTGCATACTTAAAAATTAACAATAAACTCAATGAAAAAAAAGAAATATTTGAAAAAAAAGAAAGTACCACCAGCCACTCATCCAACCCACAAGTAAATGTCTTACTGTGTGATCTAATCCAATTTTCTTTGAATGCAACATGATAGAGACTTGAAAGCAAAAAGAAAAACATAATTGACAGTGGGTCCTGTATCTCCTATAGCAATTTTTAAGCTTCAAAATGTCATAGAAAAGTGCTGAGAAGCAGACACTTCACTGATAAGAAATAAAAACAGTAACATCTTTTCCAACCATAATTTCACTAAGTAAAATCTTGAACTGTGACTAAGGTTTAAACTGTAGCCTACAGCGAAACTGAAAGGTTTGACTGCTTCTTTCCTAACTCATTGTCTCCCTACAAGAACTCAGTAAACTACTACTAAAATCCATCCAGAGGTGTTTTTCTGCCAGCTGAGCTGCCCCCTAAACTCAGTGATGTGGACTTTTTCTGAAGGCTTCATGCACATTGTCCTTCATGCCTTCAACGTATTCTTTTCTTTTTCTCATAAGTCTTCAGTTCGGTGAATGGATAATGAAATCAGTAAATAGCTGGCTGTTCCTTTTTGATAAGGTGTATTTCTTATTTTTTAAGTGTGATGCTTCTTCTTGTTAGAAATTGTTTTATTTTGATCCATTTCTCAAAGGATAATCTCACATCTGTTGACAAACTAAGAAAACAATGTCATATATTATCCCTTTATTATACTTCACATTATAGAATACTTCAAGTTTATAAAAAATGGAAAGACTGCAATCACTCATGCCTAAAGATATGTCATTCAGATGCAGAAATTATGAACTAAGTGAATCTTTAATTCATAAGGTTTCAATTTTGTCTTTAAAAATTTGGATATTTAAAAAAAAATATATAACTAATACTATTATATAATTGAAAGAATAATTCTTAGTACCATTAAATACCCAGTCAGTGAGAACCTCTGTTTCTTGCAACAAGTAAGTAGTTTGCCAAAGAGGAATCCAGATCCTGGAACACTAGAAAATATTGACCAGATAAATCTTGGAAGCTAAGGACATCTAGGAGCTTTTGAGGCAGGTAACACTTGAAAGGTCAAGATCCCAGGGTAAATAAGCTCACTAAGGAAGCCTAATAGTTATCATGCTGCTATTTCCTTTAAGGGCTTGCCAGCTCTTCAGATTCAAAAGTGAAAGACTGAGAAGCTAGGTAGAGCACTCCAGTAAGAGGCAGAAAGCCAGCACAGACTGTTATCTACTGGAATGAGAGAAAACTAGGTGTCAGCCCTGCCAGGCAAATCCCAGATAGTTACAATCTTGCAAGTGTAAAACAGAGGTAAATTGATAGCATTAGGGTGATTTTCTTAGCTGGCCAGAGTATAGGGAGTCACTTCTCTAAAGGAAGAGTGTCAAGAATTGTTCATACACAATGCTAGGCGATCACTCAGAAATTAATAGGCATTCCAAAAATATGACCAGAAGTAAAAAAGAGAAAAATATCATATCTGAAAACTACCTTTAAAAATAATTATGATTAATGTGTTCACCATCATATAAAACAAAAAGGAAAATTTAATCAACAAGTTGAAATGTCTTTGCTTAGAACAATAATTGCATATTCCAGAACTGAAAACTGCAAGAGCTAAAATTAATATGCAGTTTATTCAGATATCTTTGTCTTATGTAATGTATCTTTAAGATTATTTGAAATAGGATTCAAAGAAAATCCACATATTTTGCTTCTTTCATATATACTTCAGGGATCTTTCAAACTACAGGTTTAAACTACTTCTTAGATGATGATGTGTGCTCCTGTTAAGAGGTATGTGATGGTGAATTATCTTTTACTTTATAAAGTTAACAGTCATCAATGACTATACTCCAGATTCATTATTTAACATGGATTGAATCTGTATAGCAGTTTTGAAAGTTTGGCTATTTTCACTGTTGATTCTTCCTACCCAGGAGAGAGGGATATCTTTCCATTTTCTTATATCCTCTTCAATCTCTTTTTTCAGAGTGCTGTAGTTTTCAGTGTAGAGGTCTTTTGCTTCTTTTGTTAGATTGATTCCTAGGTAATACATTTTTTGGGATGCTACTGTGAAAGGAATTGTTTCCCTAATTTCGCTCTCAGTGAGTTTGTTATTTGTGTACAAGAAGGCTATTGATTTTGGGCTTTTGACCTTGTATCCAGCTACTAAGCTAAAAGTGTCAATTAAGTCTAGAAGTCTTTTGGTAGAATTTTTTGGGTCTTCAATGTAGAGTATCATATCATGAGTACATAATGACAGTTTAATTTCTTCTTTTCCTATCTTTATTGCTTTAATTTCTTTCTCTTGTCTAATTGCTAAAGCTAATGTTTCCAGAACTATATCAAAGAGGAGTGGTGATAGTGGGCATCCTTGTCTTGTTCCTGATTTTAATGTGAAGGTTTTCAGTTTTTGGCCATTTAATATGATGTTGGCTGTTGGTTTTTCATAGAAAGCCTTTATTAAGTTGAGATATAGACCATCTATTCCAATTTTTGCAGGGTTTTTACCATGAACAACACTGAGATTCCACCTCACCCCACAAACAGTGACTGCTATCAAGAAATCAACCAGCCAGGCATGGTGGCTCATGCCTGTAATCCCAGCACTCGGGAAGCTGAGGCACGAGGATTGCTATGAGTTCGAGACCAGCCTGGACTATATAGTGAGTTCCAGATCAGTCTCAACTACACAGTGAGACCCTATCTCAAAAACAAAAAAAACAAAACAAAGAAATCAACCAATAACAAATGTTGACAGGGTTGTGGGTAGAAAGGAACCCTTCTCCATTGTTGGTGGGAGTGCAGACTGGTGCAACCACTATGGAAATCAACATGGAGATGCCTCAAATAACTGGGACTAGGGGTTCCATTTGACCAAACCATCCCTCTGCTGGGTATCTTTCCAAAAGAATTAAAAGAATCATATCACAGTGATGTATGTGCACCCATGTTTATAGCGGCACAATTTGTAATAGCTAAAACTTGGAAACAGCCCATTGCCCATCAGTTGAAGATTGGATAAAGAAGAGGTAGATTTTTCTATAAAATGGAATACTACTCAGCCACAAAGAATGAGAAATTAGATTCATTCATAGGAAAATGGATACATATTGAGGATATACTCCTAAGTGAAATAAATAAGTCACACATATGTAAATACCTACTAGTTTCTCTGGTGTGAAAAAGCTATAATAGTACATAAGATCCTAATGAGATAACTGACATTGTGAAATGGGAAGAAAAGGGCTAAAGAAAAGGGAAAGTGGGAAGGGTAGGGGAAAGGTAATAAGGGAAATATATGAGAAAATTAAAAATGGAAATAAAGGGTTTTTAAATGGAGAGGGGAGGAGGGGGTGAAGGGAGAGCAGGAACAAAGGGAAAAAATGAGAACCAAGACCACCTGTCATGTAAAGATACAAAATACCAATAATGAATACAACTGTACTGTATACCTACAACATACCAATAAATTCAATAAAAGGAAAAAGAAACAATCAGTGTACATGGAATAAAGATACATTTTAATTTGCCAATTTATAAATGAATCATTGTGATTAATTGAAATAATTAGGCAGGAGAAAGATGTCAACAAATGATTAAATAGCATATTGGATTTGGGAATATATATAATGAATACAACTGTACTGTATACCTACAACATACCAATAAATTCAATAAAAGGAAAAAGAAACAATCAGTGTACATGGAATAAAGATACATTTTAATTTGCCAATTTATAAATGAATCATTGTGATTAATTGAAATAATTAGGCAGGAGAAAGATGTCAACAAATGATTAAATAGCATATTGGATTTGGGAATATATATATAAGGTGGCAATCTAATTTTATTTCTCATCATTTACTGCCCAGAATTTTTCTACAAAGATTCCTCTCTTTACAGAGAATTTGTTTCTATTTTTTCCTTTTCTTATATTTTTGGTCTCTAATTTCCTTTCCCCTTCCCTTCCCACTTTCCCTATACCTTTAGCCCTTTTCTTCCAATTTTATATTATCAGTTATACAATTCGGATCTTATTTACAGTTTCAGATTTTCACACCAGGGAAACTATTTGGTATTTACACGTGTTCTTTATCCAGACTCCAACTGATGGGCAATTAGGCTGTTTCCAAGTTTCAGCTATTACAAACTGTGCCACTATAAACCTGTGTGCACATATATCACTGTGGCATGATTCTTTTAATTTTTTTGGTAAGATAATCAGCAGGAGGATAGCTGGGTCTAATGAAAAGTCTAATCCTATTCTTTGAGGCATCTCCATATTGATTTCCACAGTGATTGTACCAGTCTGCACTCTCACCAACAATGGAGAAGGGTTCCTTTCTCCCCACAACCCTGCCGACACTTGTTATTGGTCAATTTCTTGATAGCAGCCATTCTTTCTGGGCTGAGGAGGAATCTCACTGTTGTTTTCATCTGCATCTCTTGAAGGACCAGTAGTGTTGAACATTTTTTATATGTTTATTTGCTGCTTTTTTTTCTTTGCCTATGAAATGCCTGTTCTTTTCAGATGCCCATTTTTAAATCAGATCGTTGTATTTGAGGGCCTTTCTGAAGTCTTTTTTGAAGTCTTTCTATATTCTAGGTAATAGTCCTTTGTCTGAGGAGTAGCTGGTAAAAATTTTTCCCATATTGTGGGTTATCTCTTAGCTCTGTTGGTGTTTTCTCTTGCAGTGCAGAAGCTTTTTCATGAGATCCGAGTTGTTGATTCTTTGTGCTACTGTCCGTGCTACTGAGGATTTGTTCATAAAGTCCTTTCCTATGCCAATGTCTTCAAGAGTTCTACCTAACTTGTCTTCCAGGAAGTTTAGTGTTTCTTTTTAATATTTAGATCTTTAATCCATTTGGATTTTAGTTTAGTGCACAGTGAAAGATAAGGGTCTAGTTTTAAGCTTTAGCAGGTTGAGATCCAGTTTTTCCAATACCATTTATTAAAGAGACTATTTTTCCTCCAGTGAGGAAGTTTGGCTCCTTTGTCAAAGATGAGGTAGTTGAGTACATCTGGAGTTGTTTTTGGAAAAAGAAGATGTGTTTTTTTCTATAAAATGGAACACTACTCAGCCATAAAGAAAGAGAAATTAGATTCATTCATAGGAAAATGGATACATATTGAGGATATACTCTTAAGTGAAATAAATAAGTCACATGTGTAAATATGGAATAAATAGTTTCTCTGGTGTGGAAAACTATAATAGTACATAATATCCTAATGATATAATTGACAGTGTGAAATAAGAAGAAAAGGGCTAAAGATATAGGGAAAGTGGGTAAGGTAGGGTAAAGGTAATAAGGGAAAGGAAAAAATATGAGAAAATGAAAAAATGGAACTAAAGTGTTTGTAAGTGGGGAGGGAATGAGGGGGTGAAGGGAGGGTAGGGACAAGGGGAAAAATGAGAACCAAGAACTTTCATGTAGAGGTGCAAGGTCCCAATGATGAATGTAACTGTACTGTATACCTAAAATGTACCAATAAGCTCAATGAGAGAAAAAAAAGAAGGACATGAATCTTAAAAGCTCTCAGAGAAAAACAACAAATTACTTGTAAAGGAAAACCCATTAGAATTGCAGCAGACTTTTCAACACAAACCTTGAAGCCCAGAACAGCTTGGAGTGAAGTGTTTTAAGAAAAAAATCTTCCATCCCACGCTAATATATTCTGCAAAACTATCTTTCAAAATTGATGGAAAAATAAGATATTTTTATAATAAAGAGCACCTACAGATATTCATAACACAGTAGCACAACAAAACATTCTATAGGGTAGTCTAGAAAAAGACAGTGAAGTCAACAATGATAAAAGGTCCAGTGGAGTGAATACATTAGGCAGGGTAAACAGTTAAGAAAGCAAATCAGCAACAGGAAAACAATACAATGGCAGAAAAAAGTCAATATGTTTTATTAATGACTCTCAGTATGAATAATCTACATTCTCCAAGTTAAAGACACAATTTGACAGAATGGATCAAGAAACAAAACCTAATGATATGCTATTCTGTGTATAAGAAACACATGTATTTCAAAAAGAAATTCATAAACTAAAAATCAAAGAAAATACTCCATGAAACAGAACCTGAAAAAAAAGCAAAAGTATCTATTCTATTCTCATAAAAAGTGGACATCAAGCCTAAAATTATTAGAAGGGGCAAAGAAGCTCACTAACTATTGGAAAGACACAATTCAACAGTAAATGATAGCAGTTATTAATATATATGCACCAAACACTAGTGTATCCAACTTTATCAAACAAACACTACTGGATACAAAAAAATCAGGTAAATGGCAGCACAATTAAAAGTGAGAGACCTCAATACCCCACTGTAACAAATAGATCAACTAGACAAAAAAAATCATTAAAGAAAAATACTAATAGTATTTCTCATAAAACTGGAAAAAACAATCTGAAAGTGGAACCAGGAGAGACTCAGAGAAATAAAAGCAATCCTGGGTAACAAGAGCAAAGCAGGAGATGTCATAATCCAAAATTTGAAGTTATACTACAAAGCAACAATGATCAGTAGTATCATGGTACTGGCCCAAAAACAGACATGGGGATCAATAACACTGAAAAGAAGATGCAAAAACAACCCCAAGAATATTCAACTATTTGAACCTTGACAAAAGTGTCAAAAACATATATTGAAGGAAAGATAACTTCTTTATAAATGGTGCTAGAGAAATTGGCTATCTGCATGCAGAAAATTGAATCTGGACTCCTATCTCTTACCACGTACTAAATTAAAATTAAAAATAGATCTAAGATCTAAATGTTAAAAAAGAAACAATCTGCTGGAAGAAAATAGGTTAAAGCTCTTGAAGTCATAGGCAGAAGGTTCTGAACAGAATCCCAATTGCACAAGAAATAACACCAATAATCATCAAAAGGTGTTATATCAAGTTTAAAACTTCTGCACAGCAAAACAAAACAACCACCAGAGTGAAAATACAAGTTACATAGTGGAAAAAAATTTTTTTCCAGCTATTCCTCAGACAGAGAACTAATATCTAGAATATATAAAGAACTCAAAAAAATTAGACCCCCCAAAATAAAAGGTCCAATCAAAAAATGGGCACCTGAAATGGATACTTCTCAGAAGAAGCATAAATAACCAATAAATACATGAAGAAATGTTAAACATCACTAGCCATTAGAGAAATGCAAATTAAAGCAATGCTGAGATTCCATTTTATCCCAGGAAGAGTGGTCATTATCAATATAACTGAAAGTAATAATCAATAGTAGCAAATGCTGGTGAGGATGTGAGGAACAAGGAAAATTTCTCCATTGTTTATGGGAATGTAAACTAGCACAACCACTGTGGAAAAGGTTTTGTTTGTTTGTTTGTTTGATACCAGGGATCAAACTTGCATCCTTGCATTTGCAAGGCAGGTGGTGGAACC
Organism: Fukomys damarensis; assembly: GCF_012274545.1. Classification (NCBI taxonomy): domain Eukaryota; kingdom Metazoa; phylum Chordata; class Mammalia; order Rodentia; family Bathyergidae; genus Fukomys; species Fukomys damarensis. The sequence goes on from NW_022900913.1 coordinate 31,458,257, forward strand.
ACTGAGCTAAATCCCCCCGCCCCAATGTGAAGTTTTCTCAAAAAACTAAAACTGGAAATTCTATTCAATCCAGATATTCCCCTTCTAGGTATCTTCTCCCAAAGAGTTAAAGACAACACATTACAGGGACATATGCATACTCACATCTACAGGAGCACCACTCATAATAGCTAAATCTTGCAAGCAACATATATGGTCATCAACTGATCAATGGATAGAGAAAATGTAGTGTTTACATACAATGGAGTACTACTCTGTCATAAAGAAGAATTATTTATAGGAAAATAAATTGAGACCCTAATATTAAGTGAAATAAATTAGACATATGAGCTTAAATATCACATGGATTCTCTTATATGAGAAACCCAAAATATAAACAAAGAGCAAAATTTAAAATCAGATAATAGGAAGTATGGAGATAGCTCTTTCTCAAATGGGAAGGCAATTAAGAGATAAAGGAAAAGGGCAGGCAGAGAGGAGTGGGGTGAAAAAAGAATTATGATGTATTATGTACATGTATCGACTCCACATAAAGAATGTAAATATTAGGTACTGTAAACATGGCTTTGTGAAAAAAAAAATCTTATTCTCATTAAAAAAAAGAGAATTAAGAAAAAAATTTAAAGTAGCATTGTCCTTCAAAACAGAAAAGCTTATTTCTTAGGTTTCTCAGATATGGTGGAAATGAATTCTCTAAGAAGAGATAATAAATTGAATAATTTTTAAGCATGTGATTCCTTCAAAGCTTCTAATTTCATATGGCAGTTCAACAAAAATAAAATTGTAGTAATTTCTTATTGTTTGCACATTAAGACAGGATAATTGGCATCCTATTGTTTGTACAGGACAAAATATTACAGCAAGAACACCATGTGACTTGGGTACCTCTGGGTTCTCGTGGGAACAAGAAGGTTCTTAGCAAGAGAGAGAGAGAGAGAGAGAGAGAGAGAGAGAGAATATTCCAACAGCATAACCACAAGCTCACTAATGGCCATTCTATATCTAAAAGTGAAAATTGCAGAAACTTTACATGCTTGGTTTATTTTTTTCAGAAACACTCATATTTCAGGAATACAGAAGGGAAACTGGAATATTCATTACAGTTGTCAACTCCTTTTGCTTTGATACAATGCTGCCACATTCAGAGGAAAATGAGAATAAATCTATGCAGTTTGTAATCTGTTCTGCCTTGGTTTTATATATTCATCTTATTCAGGTAGACTTTCTCAATTGTTTGTTGTTGTGAATAATAAATACTAGTAATCTTTACTGAGTTCTCTATTACTTTCCTCTTGCGGCTATAAACATTACTACAAATTCAGTAGTTTAAATCAGCATAGATTTATCATGCAGTTCTGGAGGCTGCAGTGGGTTTCACTGGGCTAAAGGCAGGTGTCAGGGAGACACTCCTTCTGCAATCACAAAAGATAGATCTAGTGTATCCTTGACTTTTCCAACTTTGAAATGAGGCTTGCATTACTTGTCTCATGGGCTGCCTCCCTGCTTCTTCACATCTCCTTAGTTTCTGACTCTCCTGAATCTCCCTTTCTTATAAGCTTGTCTGTGGGACCTGGGGCCTACTTCCAGAATCTGAATCACATGTCCAAAGTCACATGTTCACCAGCATTTTTGTTTTTTTCAGTCCTTGATGACAGCCTTTCTTACTGGAGTAAGATGGAATCTGGGTTTTGTTTTCATTTGTATTTCTTTAATGCCCAAAGATTCTAAGTATTTTTTCATCTCTCTTTGGCCATTTGTACTTCTTCTTTTGAGAAGCATCTATTCATTTCAATCGTCCATTTTTTGTTTGACCTTTTTGTTTGGGGGCCTAATATGTTTTAATTCTTTATATGTTCTGTGTATTAGTCCTCTATCAGAAGAATGGCTAGCAAACATTTTTTATTTCAATGTATAGGTTATCTTTTCACTTTGCTGATTGTTTTCTTTGTTGTTCTTTTAAATTTTAAAAGCTTTTAAATTTCATATAATCCTAATTATTGGTATTGTTTCTTGTTCTGGGTGTTGTTTCTTGTTCAACTGGGGTTTTATTCTGGAAGTCCTTGCCTAGGTCTGTGTTTTCAGATTTTTCACCTATTTTATCCTTTAGCAGATTCAGTATTTCTGTTTTTGTATATAGTTCCTTGATCCATTTTAATTTGATTTTAGTACTGGGTAAGAGATATGGATCTAGATTCATTTTTCTACTTGTGGATTAACAGTTTTCCTAGCACCATTTGTTAAAGAGGCTACCTTTTCTCCAACACTTATTTTTATCCCCTTTTCCAAAAATTAGATGACTTACAGTACATGGGACTGTTTCCATGTCTTCTAGTCTATTCTATTGGTCTACATCCCTATTTGTGGTGCTAGTGCTATGCTTATCTTATTATAGTAGCTTTTAGTATCATTTGGAATGCCTCCCATTTTCTCTTTTTACTTAGAATTATTTCTACTATTTTAGGTCTCTATTGATTCCATATAAATTTTAGGATTTTTTGTAGTTCTATAAAGAATGCTATTGGAATTTTGATTGGAATTGATATTGTCTATTTATCATTATGACCACCCTCATAACATTGGTTCTGACACTCCAAAAACAGGGAGTATCGTTCCATTTTCTATTGTTCCCTTCAATCTCAGAGCATTAGTTTTTGTCACAGAAATTTCTTGCCTTTTGGGTTGTTTCCAAGTTATTTAAATTGTTTTTAGAATAATTATGAATAAAACTTTTAAATTTTATTACTAAATTCATTATTGGTGTACAATAATGTTATTCACTTTTGTGTGTTTATTTTATATCCTTCTACTTTGCTGAAGTTGTCTATTAGCTCTAATAGGCTTCTCATGGTTTTTGAGGCTTCTGGCTAAAGGATTGTATCTACCACAAATAAAGATAGTTGGACATTTTTCTTTCCTATTCAGGTCTCTTTTATTTCTTTTTCTTTCTTGGTTGATCTAGCTACAGTTTAAGTACTGTAGTGAATAGAACTGGTGAAAGCAACCATCCTTATCTTATTCCTGATTTTAGAGCAAACGCTCAGTTTTACTCTATTTGGTATATTGTTGGCTATGAGTTTGTGATAAAGGCCTATTATGATTTTGAGGTAAAGTCCCTCTATACTTATTTTTATCAGAGTTTTTATTTAACTTGAATGGGATTTAGATTGTATTAAATATCTTTTCTCCCTCTGTTGAAATTATCAAATGATTTTAATCCTTCTATTTATAAGATATATCACATTCATTGATTTATATATATTTTTTCTTTGGGTGTTTTTTTTTTTATGTTGAGACAGGGTCTCACTATGTAGTTAAGACTGACCTGGAACTCACTATGTAGCCCAGGCTGGTCTCGAACTCACAGCAATACTCCTGCCTCAGCCTCCTGAGTGCTGGGATTACAGGCATGCACCACCAAACTCAGTTCATTGATTTATACATGTTGAAACATCCTTGCATTAGTAGAATGAAAACAATTTGCTCGTGGGTTTTTGTTTGTTTGTTTGTTTTGCATTCTTTCTATAACAATATTGTTGAATATTTTTTGTATCTATATTCCTTAAAAATATTGGTCTGCAGGCTTTTTGTTTTTTTGAGTCCTTGTCCAGTTTTGCTATCAGAGTAATTCTCAGTTCAAGAAATGAATTTGGTAGTTTTTCCTACCTTTCAAGTTTATGGAGGATTTTGAAAAAAAATGGCAGTGGTTCTTTTCTGAATTTCTAGTAAAATTCAGTGGTAAATACTCTGGGGGCTGGGATTTTTGGATTGGGTAGGTTTTTAAGTACTGCATAAATTTTGTTGCTTGATATTCATCTGTTCAGGGTTTTTATAAATTATTGGTTCAATTTTGGTAATTAATTTGTTAAGAAATTTATCTACTACATTGTTCAAATCATTACATCATAAATTTTCAAAATATTGTTTTATAATCTTAATTCCAGCAGTGTCTACTCTGATTTCACCTTTTTTTTTCAGCTTTAATTGAGTTTATTGGTACATTTTAGGGATAGAGTACAGTTACATTCATTGTTAGGATCTTGTACCTCTACATGACAGGTTTTGGTTCTCATTTTTTCCCATTGTCCCTCTTCTCCCTTCATCCCCTCCTGCCCCATCGACAAGCACTTTATTTCCATCTTATCTTTATCTCACATTTTTTTCTTTTCCCTTATTACCCTTCCCCTACCCATCTCACCGTCCCTACACCTTTAGGCCCTTTTTTCCCATTTCACAATGTCAGTAATCTTATTAGGATCTTATGTATTATTGCAGTTTATTCAGACCAGAGAAACTATTCGGTATTTACACATATGTGACTTTATGTCACTTAGGAGTATATCTTCAATATGTATCCATTTTCCTATGAGTGAAGCTATTTTCTCATTCTTTGTGGCTGAGTAATATTCCATTTTATAGAAAAACCACATCTTCTTTATCCAATTTCCAACTGATGGGCAAATGGGCTGTTTCCAAGTTTTAGCTATTACAAACTGTGCCGCTATAAACATGGGTGTACATACATCACTGTGATATGATTCTTTTAGTTCTTTTGGAAAGATACCCAGCAGAGGGATGTCTGGGTCAAATGGAACCTCCTGCTGAAGCTCTTTGAGGTATCTCCATATTGATTTCCACACTGGTTGCACCAGTCTGCCCTCTCACCAACAATGGAGAAGGGTTCCTTTCTCCCCACAACCCTGCCAACATTTGTTATTGTGTGATTTCTTGATAGCAGCCATTCTTTGTGGGGTGCGGTGAAATCTCAGTGTTGTTTTCATCTGTATCTCTCGAATGACCAGTGATGTGGAACATTTTATCATATATTTACTTACTACTTCTTTGATAAATGTCTGTTCATTTCAGATGCCCATTTTTGAATCACATCTTTATATTTGGGAAGGCTGATTGTTTTGAGTTCTTTATATATTCTAGATAAGAGCCCTTTGTCTGAAGAGCAGCTGGTAAAACTTTTTTCCCACATTGTAGGTTGTATCTTAGCTTTTCTGACGGTTTCTTTTGCAGTAAAGAAGCTTTTTAATAAGATCGGATCCCAGTTGTTGATTCTTTCTGCTAGTTCCCATGCTACTGAGGATTTGTTCATAAAGTCTTTTCCTATGCCAATGTCTTCCAGAGTTCTGCCTAACTTACCTCACAGCAAGTTTAATGTTTCACTCCTCTTCTATATAGCTCTGGAAACATTAGCCACAGCAATTATACAAGAGAAAGAAATTAAAGCAATAAAGACAGGAAAGGAAGATGTTAAACTGTGATTGTTTGCTGATGATATGATACTGTACATTGAAGACCCAAAAAACTCCACCAAAAGACTTCTAGATTTAATTGAAAGATTCAGTAGAGTAGCTGGATACAAGGTCAACATCCAAAAATCAATAGCCTTCTTATACACAAATAACACTCTCTGAGAGAGAAATAAGGGAAAAAATTCCTTTTACATTAACATCCAAAAAAAAATGAAATATCTAGGAATCAATCTAACAAAAGAAGCAAAAGATCTCTACAATTAAAACTATAGCACTCTGAAAAAAGCAACTGAAGGGGTTATAAAAAATGGAAAGATATCCCCTGCTTCTGGGTAGGAAGAATCAACATAGTGAAAATGCCCATATTACCAAAACTGCTATACAGATTCAATGCAATGTCAATTAAAATTCCAACACTATTTCACAGAACTAGCAAAAAGAATCCAAAAATTCATTTGGAACCAGAAGAGACATAGAATAGCAAAAAGTCATCCTAGGCAACAGACACATGGCAGCGGGTATAACAATTCCCAATTTGAAACTATAGTACAAAGCCTCTGTGATAAAAACAGCATGGTACTGGAAAAGAAACAGGCCTGAGCATCAGTGGAACAGACTGGAAGACACAAAAACAAATGCAGATGTACTCAGCTACCTCATCTTTGACAAAGGAGCTGACCATCCTCAGTGGAGGAAAGATAGCCTCTTTAATAAATGGTGTTGGAAAAACTGGATTTCAACCTGCCACAGATTAAAACTGGATCCTTATCTTTCACCATGCACTAAATTAAAAGCCGTGTGGATTAAAGATCTAAATATTAAAACTAATTTCACCTTTTTAATGTCTAATTGCATTGCTATGTGTCTTTTTCTTGCTTTCTTTTGGAAAATTTGGCTGAGGGTTTGTTTATCCTTTCATAAAATCCATTGAGTTCTGCTCTGATCCTTATAATTTGTATTTTACAAGTTTTTTATTTGGATTTCTCTTGTTTTTCTAGGATGAGATGCATCATTAGATTATTTATTTTGCAATGTTTTATTTTTCTAACATACATATTCACAACTATAAACTTTCCTCTTAAAGCTGTTTTTATTGTGTCTTAAAGGTTTTGACATGCTATAGTAACATTATCATTTGATTCTAAGAACATTTTCATTTCTTTTATGATTTCTTCTGTGATCCATAGATTATTCAGGAATGTATTATTAATCTTCATGTGTTTGTATAGTTTCTATGGCTTATTTGCTGTTGAATTTTAATTTGTTGTGATCTGATAGTATGCAAGAGATTAGTTCGTGTTTTTTATTTATTTGAACTTGCTTTATGCATACAACAGTGCTAATATTGGAGAAAAATCTGAGGACTGCTGAAATGAATGTGTATTTTGTTGTTGTTGTTGGGTGAAATACTCTAGATATTTGTTAGGTCCCTTTGTTCAATGGAATGATTCAACTCTGATAATTCTTTGTTGAGTTTTTGCTTGATTGACCTGTATTTGTGAGTAGGGTATTAAATTCTTACACTGTGATGGCATTGGTGTTCATTTATCCTCTTTTATTAGTACATGCTTTTAGAACTGTTTGCACTCCTTGTAGGGAGTTGGTACACAATACAAGTTAATTACATTTTTCATCTCTTTTCCCACCCCTCCCTCACCCCTCTCATCTCTTGATCTTCATTTTTTTGGTTCACTTTTGGAGTACATAATGTTTATATTCCTTGTGTAGAATATTATCCTTTTATGTCTGAAAGCTTTTATTTTATGAAATTGGGTAAAAGGATATTTGGTGTGAACATATTTAGAATAGTTTATCTGTTCTTGTGGAACTGTTCTACTTACCAACATGTAGTAATCTTTGTTCTGATCAGTTTTGGCTGGGGTTCACTCTTTCTGGGTGAGGGATGTCTCTTACAGGCCAAATATAGTTGGATTTTTTAATAGAATGTGTCAGCATGTATTTTTTCATTAAGAATTAAGAGGACTTTCATTGAGACATTATTGACAGTCATTTACTGATTTTTTTCATTATTTTTAAAGTATCAATTATTTTAAATTTCCCTTTTATTTAACTATTCTGTCATTTCTAGATAATTCTTTCCTTTGGTCCTTCAAGGCTATTTTCCTCACAGTCTCTATTTATAATTCCTTCAAATAACTTTTGTAATATTGGTTTGGTGGTCATGAATTTTTTCAGATTATCTTCATTGTGTATTTGTTGTCCATTTTCAAAGATAATTTCACAAGATATAGTAATCTTGGTTTGCAATTGTTTTCTTTTATGGCTTGGAAACTTCATCATCTTCAAGATCTCCTGGACTTTAGAATTTGTGTTGAGTAATCTTGTATTATTTGGATAAGGATTTTCTTCATAAATTACTTGACAATTTTCCCTCATGGCTTTTAATAATCTCTGTTTTAGATTTTTTTTATTTTGACTATGACATGTCAGGAAAGGTTCTATTCTGGCAGTCTCTTTGGGATTCTAAATGTCTCATTTATTTGCATATCCACTTTAATCTAGATTTGGAGCATTCTAAATGCAATGATTTTGATGAATACATTTTATAAATTTTACTGTCCTCCCAATCTTCTATGACACCTATAATACTTAGGTTAATATTTTTAGAGTCATCTATTAACTCTTCAATTAACATTTCACAGCTTCTTTTCATTTTTAGAATATCACTCAGTGAGATATCCTACTACATCATTCTTATCTTCTAGTCCTGGAATTCTCTTCTCTGATATATACTGTCTACTGGAATAGTTTTCAGTTGTGTATTTCGTTTCCAGAATTTCTTCTTGATTCTTTTTTATAGCTCTAATTCTTTGCTAAAGTGATCATTCATGTCCTTTTTGTCTTTTTAAATTCAATCATATGCCTGAGTCTTCTCTAAAAACTTTGAATATCTTATTAATTACATTTTTATCTGCTTATTTACATCTTTGAGTTTGCTAAACATGTTATATATTTGCTTATTAGCTTCTTCTTTGATCTCTGTAAGCCTTTTAATCATTTAGCTTTTAATTCTTAGCCTGAAACTTCCCCTACTTTTGTGACTGTGAGATCAGCTTTTGCACAGTTATTTATTTTTTGAGACAAATTGGATAGAAAGATCTGTCATTATAGTAGAGATTCCTAGCACTGAATTACAGGGAAAGAGCTACTACCTGCAATATTGACATCCACAGAATTAACCAGATATTAGTTTCTAACTCATCTTGCTTAGATTGTATATTAACTGATAATTACTATATAACAACTTTTATATATCAATATTAATTTATAATTATCTTGCTTAGAAAGTTTTCAACTATTTCACTAATCCAGACATACAAAGGATTAGTAATGTTAGAAAAGGGCTGGAAAAGTAAAGAAGAGGAAAGGAAAAGGATTTTTTATCATAAGCAAAAGAAGAGAAGTTGAGAAAAACAGGAAACTAACAATAATGAAAAGCAAGTAAAATAAAATGGGTTTTGATGTCATTGTTTTTATACCCAAAAGGAGATAGGGAGGAGAGTGTAACAGGATATATGTAGAAGAGAAGGGAAATGGAAAATGTAAGGATTTATAGATAGAAATTCAGAGAGTATTTATAGAACTGCATCCAATTTATAAAATAGTAAAAAACCTATGTTAACAGAACTAAACAAGGATCTTTGGTGAGGGAGAACCTAGCAGGTCAAAATAAAACACTGTGGAAGTGCAAACTATAGTTAGCATTCACATATAATTGTTCTTAAGTATATGGCCCACACATACATTATAAAATAAAACAAATGAAAAATTAAGCTTGATACAGTTTTCCATATGAGAAAAAAGGGAATGGGCTTACTTGTGAGAATGTGAAAGAGGAAGTAAGGAAAGAGAATGGAGAGAGGGACTTTAAGTGGATACTAATAGAGTATACAGGGAGATTGAGTCCAATTAATGACCTCTCAGAAATACTAATTTTAGAAATCTCATGAAACAACCATTGGTGAAGGTAAAGGTAATGTGAGATGTTAAGATACTATAGTATTTTGATTTCTCTTAACTTTATTATGAAAGACAGAAAGAGATAAGAGAGGGAGGGAGAGAAAAAAATAAAAACAAGAAAAAATACTGTAAGAGTGAGGAGCCAAGAAATAGGAGAATATATGAGGGGGCAAATGAAGAAGATAAAGAAAGAATAAGATTGTTGAAGAGAGGGAGATATGGAGATTCCATCCAGTTATTGAAGTAAAAGTTAAGCAAGATTAGATAACACCCAGAAAATGCTTTTGAAGTGGGCAGAACATGGAATGGTTCACACATAACGATAGAAAATTTGTACACATAGTTATGTGTGTGTTTGTGTGTGTGTGTGTGTGCATGCATGCCAACTCAAAAAAAATCAAACAAGAAAAAGAATGAAATATGTACACATAGAGAGAGACACATACACAAAACACACAAAGCAACAATAAAAATAATGAAAAAGATATTTCTTTCTCTCTGGGGGATAGGAGCTTCCAAAGCAATGAATTTGGAGCTGTACCCTGACTCAAGAGGAAAGATGACTCAATTTTAGGTGGATTGATGACTGCTAGATAGCCTCTAAGGACATTCTGAGCATGTGAAAACTTGGACTGCATACAGCTTTGGGAGGCTCCAAATTTAGCAGATTTTTCCTTTTGAGATTTTGGATGAGATCCAGCTAATCTTGCAGGTGGGAGAAACAGAGCTTCCTTGGGAGAATGGGCTTGGTGCTTTACAGTGCTAGTGACCTATTCCCCTTGATAGTCTCTAGGTGGAGATGGGGCATGAGGGTTCTCCAGGGGAAAAGCTCACCATCACTGGGCAACAGCCTTAGGTCAAGTGAATTTACTAACTTTCCTGGACTCAGACAGAAAGATGAAGACTCCCAAACAACCAGCACTCATCAAGATAGAAGAACGTGGACCACTGCCACATCAACAATATTGATTTCATGAGCAAATCATTCTGTTTCACCTGATCCTCAAAGTTTTCCTTGAAGCTTCACAGGAGAATTTCGCCAGTCATCTATATACTTAAGATGCCTTGTGATGTCCATGGGATATAACCCACAGTAACTATTTGTGAAGATGAATGGGAATCGTGTCCCTTTATGTTATGCTTGCTGATGGATGGAAGCTTCATTACTACAAATGGAAACTTAGGGGGAAAATGGTACAAACTTATCATCAGCTTGTGTTCGTTCCCTTCATATTTGTTAAATCATTATGCTTTGCAAGAGCAGTACAACTTCTGGGTCTTCAGCAGAATCAAGAAATGTGAACACATCAAAGAAAGCCACCTCTCCTGTCTGAAGATGAACATGCCTAGTACTATAACATTTTAGAATAGTAGAATGAATCATAAATGTGTATCTCCCTGCTTTTCTATTTCTTCCTTGAATTTCTTTGCTCTTCTATACCTTGAGTGTGTTTTGTTATCCCATATTTGTCTTGATAATTTCCTCTGTGTGCCTTTTTCTCATTTTCTCTTTTCATTCGTGTGTTCTATGCCTTGTCTTAGATGTGTTTCTCTCTCTCTCTCTTTTTTTTTCTCATTTTGTTGCCTGTTTCTCTTTACTGTCCTGGATCTGGCTCTTCTTTCAATTATTCTCTTTATGTCTCCTGTTTCTTCACATGTTGTGAGTTTTTCTTGCCTTTTTCTTACTGTTAATACCTTGTTTCTTTTTCTCTTTGTGAAATCTGATTATCACTCTTTCCTCTGCTCTTGATTTGAAATTTCATCTTTTTCTGATTCTGGCCTTCTTTCTGCTATTTCTATTCCTTCTTTAACATTTTTTCTTTTCTACATTTGCTTTCTGCCTTTCTTTTTCCTCCTTTATACACCTCAATGTCTCCTGTTTGTGATTTTCTATTTCAGCATTAGTGTCTCTGATTGCTTATGTTACTTTTCTGTTTCTTTTCCCTTTTCTATTCACCTTTGAGTATATCACCTTCCTCATGAGTCTATGTCTTCTATTTGCTTTCATGTAATTCTCTCTTGGATATTTGTTTGTTTTTGTGGTCATATATTCATGTAGTTGTTTGCACTATGTGTGTCAGTGGGGGTTCCTAAACCCTCTCCAATATATGCAGAATGTCAGCTATCAAAATAAGTATTGAAGATCTGTTCCACATGCCTGGCTGTCCTGTGAGGATGATCTTACACTAAAAATATCCGCAGAGTCAGAACTGAAGTACAATGCAAAGCCTAAGAGGAGCATAAAGTAGAAGGCACAAAACAGAAGACAGTTTGAGACTTTATAAGCAACACGAAAAGGCCATATCCCAAGATAGGTGGGCATCTCAGGCCAGAGACCCTCAAAAATCTCAAAATCCAAGAGATACAGAAGGTGGCCTCAGCTGGATGAAAGCTTTAAGTCTTAATTTAGAAGGCCAGAGACCCAGGATAAGGGCTGTTTCTATAGGACACATTGATGGCTCAAGAATTGGGACCAAATACAAGGCCTAATTACTAGCAGAAGCTCACTGTCATAGATCTAAAAGCCAAGGATAGAAAACCCCAAACCCAAATTAGATCCAAGAATCAGGCCTTTCTACATTGACAGAAGGTCTAAGAAAAACAAATCTCAAGGCTAAAGGTTGGAAACTGGAGGGTTGTGACTCTGAACCCAGGAAGTAGAAACCCCAAGTTGACAAGTACCAAGGTGGGAAGTAGAAATCCCAACATGACAAGTACCAAGGTGAGAACTTTCCTGCTGCTACTGATTAAACAAGAATGACAGAATGTGTACTCATGTTCTGCTTTTTTGTCACCTTAATGAAATTGTGAACAAATCTGTTTTAGAGGAAATTAGTTTATCTCTATCTTTCCAACTCAAATCTACATGAAAATGCTAGTATGGAAGACACTGAAATTGTAAGCTGATGTACAGTACAGTTACTCTGTTGAGTCTTGAGTGTTTTGATGCTTCAAGAAATTTGCTCAGCTTTAGTGACCATCAAAATACAATGTAAAGCTATCTACTTGCCACAACTGAGACAAATTTGGATGTTTATTATTCACTATAAAAGAAAATGTTTCATTTTGAAAGTTGTGAAAAAACAAGATAAAAATAACGAAAAGCATCAGGGTCTAACTTCCCATTCTCAGAATGTTGGCAGGTAGCCAGCTCTCTTTCTACTAACAGCCAACAGCCTCAAGATTCTACTATGGGAGCAGTTGCTTGCTCCCCCCAGTTCACCTCTCTCAACTTTCTCTGCTCTTTTTACAGTTATGTTCCAGTTCCACCCAGGCTTTCTTTGGCCCAGGAAATTTCAGTGGGTCCCTGTGGTCAGACAGGAGGTAATACTCTTATATCTGTGCACCATTCTGATGATTTTTTTCTGGGCTCCCTTTATTTCTGGATCAAAGAAATACTCATGTGCCCTAGGTTTTACTCTTACCTCAGATTTTAGTGTTTTCTGCAGCTGGCAGGAAATAGCCTCCACCAGTACTGGCCAGGATTGTTTTCTTCACTCCCAGTGCATCCCCATCCCAATTGCTCAGCTTCACAGAGGTATCTTTCCAGCTAGTGAATTAATTTAGGGGTCAGCAGAATTCAGTAGCGTGGGGACTGGTGGAGCAAGGAGTCCCCAGGGACACTAGGCTCAGCAGTATTTGCTGGCAGTAGTGTTTTAGTTTTCTTCCTTAAATCCTTGTCAAGAGTTCAAAATTGGGCCTTAAAATTCTTCTTTACACTTTTGCATTTAGGTAACAGATCAAGGAACAGAGGATGTGTGACAAGTAGGGAAGAAAGATTTATGCTTAAGGCCATGACTGGCTTACATTATGTTTACCTATTTTCCACTAATCAGAGTGTAGTTATATGCTAGGTTCTTTAGTGCTTTGTCTAGAATGAAAAGGAAGCAGCTTTATGAGGACATGAACATTTCTGCCACATATGGCCATATTAGATGAAATGGCGTCATCTCCTACTCTGAATATAGTTTGCCTTTCTTCAAGCAAGCCAAATGAAGAATGAATCATTCTTGTGTGGATACATGGAAAATATTACACCCCCACTTGCTCTGCTCCCCAGGTACTTCCTGTCTTCCTCATTATAATCTCCAGGAGTTATAGGCATTACATTTTTTCCTTGCAACTATGCTACTTCCTTAGTTGTGAAGTCTTCAAATAACTATAAAAAGAGGAGGGCTCACGGGGTCAGGAATGTGATAGAACAACAGGGTAAGTCTCTGCCTAGCATAGAAGCCAGCTGCCTGTGTGTAGGGGTAAAATATTAGTCTTAAGGCAGAGTCACGTCATCTTCCTTTTTAGTTCTATATTCTTTTCCAATTTTCTTACTTTGTCAAGCCCATCACAGCTTTGATTCTTCAGCTAATAAGTTGAGCTTGTGGTTTCTTCCTTATTTATCAATATTGCTATCAGCTTTGATGTTTGTGTGTGTGTATGTGTGTTGAAAATTGAGACAATTTCTATACATAATTAGACTGCCATGGGAAGAAGTGAAGATTCCTTCAGTACTGTAATATTTGTATTTTATTTCATTTTATTTGTTGTCCTGTTTTTTTTGTTTTGCATTTAAGCTTTATGAGTGTTGCTTCCAATATAGAATTTAGGTTTATATAAATAATAATCAATTACATCATGAAAATCAAATGTAATGTTCTTTAAGACATCACTCTGGTTAAAAAAAAAAAGGACAGGTTTTATTCCCATAAAAACTGTAATCGCTATTTGGCATAGGTACTATTATTGACCACTGAGGCCTATTCTCAAAATCCTTCTCCATGCACTCCTTTGGGCAGCCACTGTCAATAGAGTAGGTATGTGATATGAAATCTGTATGTTATCACTGAGATAGAGTGATCTTGTTTTGCTAAAATGCTTTGTTCCTACAGTAAGCATTCATTAAGTATCATAACGTGGCAGACATTGTGATCTTTGCTGGAGATAAATAATAAAACAGAGTATGCTCCTTGTCACCAAGAACATACAACTTATTTGGTGGTAACAGTACCATAAAACAAAATACAATTATACAGAGAATGAAAGTTCTGTAGTTGAGGTAAACAGATCATGTCATGGGAGCACTTGGACCAATCATCCAACATAGCACTGAGCATCAGACATAGTCTCTTAGAGGAAACATAAATTTGCAGTTTAGGGAAGAGTTAATCAAATAAAGATGATAAACAGAATCAATTGAGTACCTTAAATCATTTACTCAGCATTTACTCCATTTCTCATTTTAACCACTTTGCTAGGAATTTTTCTCCCCAAGACTCCTGTGCCTCTTTCCTTAGGTGCAGCATGAAAGCAGAGATGCCTAAAGCATTATCACATGCCATCTCATTTTCTTAAATTGTGGTACTGAAATTGTGAAGGCATGATAACAACTTGCTATATGATTCTTACTTGGGCAACTTCCAAAAAGGTTTTTACTCTTCTTTCTTTTTATTATTAATTTTTTGGTACTGGGAGTTGAACTCTGGCCCTTGTGCTTGTGAGGCAGGTGGCGGAACTGCAGAGCTAAATCCCTGGCCCTCTTCTTTCTTTTTGTAGAACTCAACATTCACTTTCTCCTCTGGAGAAGTTCTTCAGCCCTAGCTGAATTACTCTATTTTAGTCTCATATAAGCCACCTCTACCCACTAAAGTCAGTTTTTACTGGGGACTCTACAACAAAAATATTTGGGGGCCTCATATCTAAAATTTTTTATATCTTATTCTTATTAACAGAAAGTTTTCCTTTGAGATAATTTTGGAACAGATCTGGTTTTGGTATATGTTTGTGATTTATAATGATGATTTTGTTTGAGGATTAGTACATATATGTATTGCATCTTGATCACTTTTATTCTTTTTTTCTCCTCTGTACAGACCCCTCTTCCCTTCTCTAATTACCTTTCCCCATCTCCAAAAGGTCTGCATCCCTTGTTCTTACCACCTAGCCTTTATTTTATATTTTGTATAAACAAATATTACATATGAGAGACCATAAGATATTTAACCTCTGTGTCTGACTTCTTGAACTTAACTTTGTGACCTCAAGATCTATTCATTTTCCTACAAATAACATCAATTCATTCTTTCTCATTTTGAGTAAAATTCTATTGATGGACAGACTATTTTTCCTAGTAGTTTCTTAATGGAAATGATGATAGGTAGAGTTTGGAATAATAAACAACATAAAGATAGGAAATAAAAGATATTACAAAGATTCACTGCCAACAAACTTCTATCCTTCTACGTTACCCTTTGATTCCTTAAGTCAACATTGCTGCTTTTGAATTACCCAGAAAGTCTGCCGTTAAAATGAATTATGGTAGGCCCTGGTAAAAAGTTTATATGTCAGCTTCTATTAATATTCTAGCTTAGATGTCTCCCAGTTTTGTTTTGTTTTGAGCCACCTACAACTAACAGAGAAATGGCCTTGTGTAAACAGAACTCAAGGCAGACATTGTTGGGTAGACAGTGTTAAAATTTTGTACCACCTGAGAGGCACATTTCTGGATGGTCATTCCCATTTCTACCTTCCATTAAATATCCAATATCCAATAGGAAAACAAGTAAAAATCATAAATATATAATGAAAATTAAATTATGACAGACCTAGAAGCCAATAAGATGGACTGGTCAGATTAGAGTTAAATATCTCCTTCCTATACTTTGACTACCAGGAAATATAATATGTCAGCATACTGTATATTGTTGCTACTTAAACTCAAGAAGAAAAACATGGGGAGAAAATTTATTACAAGTAATATTTTCAAATTTATTCTTAGTACATAAAATATCTGCTTATAGTATTTGTTGCTCTAAATCTTATTCTCAATTTACCCTATTTATGCATAGCTTCCTTTAATGTTCATGCTTTGGTATTTTAATAAAGTATCATCTTTTTTAAAAAGTATAATCACTTAGACAAATATGCCCTTATTATTCTCATTTAACTCATGCTTTGGAAATCTGGTTGGTGGGATGAGTAAAGTTATCAACCTAAGACTGAAAAAGAAGTTTACAATAACTATAACTCAGATAATTAAAAAGTAATAAACCAATAACATTTAAAAGAAGACTTTAAGCTTGAGTTATAAATTGAAAAACATATCAAAATGTACATTATATTTACCATATAGCACAGTAATTTACAATCTCAAGTAACTAAAACTAAATTGTTGAAACTGGAAAATAATAAAATTACATTTAGCATCACATCTTTTAGAAAGAGAGTGTGATAAAGCAAGAAAATCAGGCTATTTTACAAGGTTTGCCAAGCAGATTTCATTATGTCTGAGGATAAGGTTGAGACTTCAGGAAAAAATAATTCTTTATTGTTACTGACTTCAGTTACCTGCTTCTCATTCTGATAATTTGCATCAAAGCACAATGCAGTGATGCAATACAATTTTGCCCAAAATATAGTGATGCAATAAAATTCTAAATTAAGGCCAGCGATTTGGCTCAGTGTTTCTGCTGCCTGTGCAAGGATCTGAGTTCGATCCCTGATCCCAGTACCAAAAAAAAAAAAAAAAAAATTCTAAGTTAATTCATGAGGGGAAACAGGTGAAAAAATAAGATCTTTCTACTAAATCTCTTTGTTAGTTTTCCAGCACTTTGACAAAATACCTGAGATTAAAAAATAAAATTTATAAGGAGAAAAGTTATATTTTGGCTCATGGTATCAGAGGTTTCAATCCATGGTCTGCTGGCTTCATTGATTTGGGGCCTGTGGCAGAGCAGAATATGAGGGTGAGGGTGTGTAGCAGAAGAAGCCACTCACCTGGTGACAGCTGGAAATGAAACAGGAAGACACCATAGTCCAACATAGTCTTCAAGGTCACACCCCCCTAGGCCTAACTACCTTCCATCAGATCCCAACTTCTAAAAGTTCCACCTTTACCCAGTAGTTCTGTAGGCTGTGATTATGATTTCTAAATTGTTATACAGATCTCATTCTTAATGTGTTTGGTTCAAATAAAATAATGTATTTGAAATACATTTATTGCTACCAATATGTTTAATCCAGATTATGGAGCCCAAACTGACTCCATTTTGAAAAAGTTACTCCATGTTGTGTTCAGGTCACTGCCCAGTTACTAGAAAAAGCCCAAAGCGCCCTTTTGACCAAATTACAAGCCCATGCTAAATGACAAAGGGCCTAGGAGACAGTGCTCTAACCCCCTCCCATTGTAGCCATAGCTCCAACCTTTGTTCAAACCCTGGCCTAGAAATGTAAGGCAATCTTATACTGTTTAAAGTCCAGAACATGATTAACAAGCAAGTTAATGGTTCTACACTATGAAATACATAAAGACCCCAAGTTAACTGTCAAACTGTTTGCTCATCCTGAATGTCTTGGTGACCTTTGAATCATCCTATGGGTATCTGTTAATCATCAATGTGTGACTGCCGAGTACGTGGCTACTGACCACCAGCTCAAGTCAGCAGACCTTTGTCCCCTGCCTGCAAGCTTAAAATGTTAAGCCCCCTTTTTACCCCTCTATAAAAAGGACCTCAGTCCCTGAGCTGGCCCCTCTCTGAGCTACTTGGTTCTGAGAGTGCTGTCTGGCCAGACTAATAAAAGTCTATTTACCATCTAGCATGGTGTGTTCCTTCCTGGGTTTCTTGTTCCTTCATCAGGCTCCCGGAGCCTCGTTGGGCTATAGGACCCAACATCATGGAGGCCTTTTCAGCTGTTCATGCTCCTTAGAGTGTATGTGAGACTTTGAGTCTTACAAGATCACTAGAAAAGTTTCAATTACATATTGTGAATTGTTATCATAATATTCACTAAGAATATCAAATATACTTTCCAAGTTACAAAAATAATTGGATTTAGTAAGAAAATTTAAATTTTATTCACTTGAATTAAAATTTTATGACATAAAAAAGAGTAAATTATTGCTATCTATTTTCAATAGTCTCCCTATAAACTAATGCTGTTAATTTCAGTAAGAATCCATCTCTGCACACAAGTATTTGTAGAGTATCTGATGTGCCTGACTTGCTCAAAACTTAGAGAATTTTCAAACACAAAACTTGGGAAGGAAGCCAATAGGGGTAATAATTGGTTTGTCATGTGAAACTCTACACCAGATCAACAAACAAGAATTCAGCTACCCAAAGGAACAGAAATGTCATAGTTGAAATTTTCAAACCAGGCAGTGATGCTTAGCATTTACCAATGGTCATGTAGCGAGCAATTCATCTGATTTTTTTTCCTGTTATATAAGTTGAAGCTGACAGATTAAGGCTATACTCATACATGTGTTAACAAAAATAAATACTTATAGTTTTCTTTGTTTTGTTTTTCACTCTATTTCTCCTTTACTCCTTGCTCAGGATCATTCTAGCAGACATTTGTGCTTGGTGGCCAAATGTACAAAGTGCTACCTAATAGAAATTAATAGATGAAAAAAATCAACAAAGGATAAGAATAGTGGTAAGAAAATCAGGTAACCCTAGGGAGAGGTTGCGTATTAATACATGCAAATATATTAGTAGGTTCATGTTTTAGCCTTTCAGAATTTTAATATAACATTGAGGCAATATGATTATTATTAAATCCACAATGCACCCAAGATAAGGAGCAACCAGGTTTTCAGGAGAACCCTTTTGAATATAAGCAGTGTTGAACAATTTGTCCTTAAGCTACAGATCTACAACACCACTGAAATGTAAATTTCCATATAATATATTAGTAGGTTCATGTTTTAGCCTTTCAGAATTTTAATATAACATTGAGGCAATATGATTATTATTAAATCCACAATGCACCCAAGATAAGGAGCAACCAGGTTTTCAGGAGAACCCTTTTGAATATAAGCAGTGTTGAACAATTTGTCCTTAAGCTACAGATCTACAACACCACTGAAATGTAAATTTCCATATATATATATACAATGTCTTATTAAACTTAAGATATATTAATGGAGAATAATTCTCATTTTTCCAGGCAACATGGTGCATCACTAATTTGAAGCACCTGTTACTCTAATACAAGGTGGGATTTTTAAATTTTTTACTTTACTTCATTGAATGTTTTCTTCCTGTCTCATGATTAATACTCCTGGGCTGGGTCTATTTTCATGCTAGGACTTTGTCTTTGTTACTGTTAATTGATGAAGTTTATTTCTGTTCAGTTTATTGTCTTCTTTCCTACCCTTTTTATGACCTAAATGTCAGCCCTTTCTTCAGCCCATCCCCTTCCCAGCTGTTCTTAATATCCATGTAGGGCCTGAAGGCAGGGCTGGTCGGCTGGGCTGAAAGTCTCCCAAGTCAGAAAAGAAGGCAGGGGGCCAGTATAAACTACACTTGGACGAGCAGCCTGCACATTTCAGAAAATTGACTTTCCACTGTGTGGTGGATGAATTAGTGCCTTCTGTGGACATCCTTCATGTTCTTTTTGGCATGCACTGAATTCCTTACATTGATAAAAACCTGCAGACACCTTGGATTCCCTACCCTCTTTAAACATTAGTTCTCTAAGAGGAATTCCAACCACTACCTTGAGCTTTCTGCCTGCCTTGCTCCTTCAATTACTCTTTTAAAAAATCACAAGAGATTTGTGTATCATTTTGTATTAGTTTTTTATTGTTGCCTTAACAAATTATCTCAAGTTTAGCAGTTTAGAGAAACATCCATTTATATGACACAGTTTTGTAGGTGAAAAGCCCAGCACAGGTCTCACTAAATTGAAATCCCGGTGCCTGCAGGCTATGTTCCTTGGTGGGGCTCTGGAAATAATCTGTTTCAGAGTTTAGTGCAGTTGTGAGCAGAATCCAGCTCCTTGCACATCTAGGGCTTTGGTCATTTCTTTGCAGGCTATCAGCTGGGGTCTACCCTCAGCTTCTGAACACCTACTCAAATTCCTAAAGGCCTGTCCTTCCATCTCAGAGCCAAAAACTGCACACAGAATCATCTTTAAACTTTGGTCTCTAACTTTGCTCTTTGGTACATTTGTCCTGCCACTCAGTAGTAGCTTTTGTGCTTTTAAGGAATTTTGTGATGAGATTTGGTTCACTTGAATAATCCAAAGTAATCTCTGCATTTAAGGGCTTTATTTTATTTAAACTAATTTTAATTAGCTTTGCACAATCATTTTTTATGTTAAGTAGCATATTCAAGGTTTCTGTAATTAGGGTATGGACACCTTTGTGGACCAATTACTCCTAATACTTGCTTGGCCCCTGTGTAACCCCAATTTGGAGTTTGTCAAGCTGCCTGGACTCCCAAGCAACTTCTGTGAATTCCTGCTTTTCAAGCCCCAATTATGCTGTGTCTTAAACCATTACTCATTTCCCAAAGGAGTCATTATTTTCCTATTCCAGTGAGTAGTCCCATGTCTCCCAGTAATACATCAGTTATCAGGCTGCAAGTTTATGGTTAACCACTTGCTCGTCCAACTATTTAAATACAGGATGACCAAAATTGCATATTTTTGTTAATTTTTATAAGATAATATGACAGGAAATATAAAAATAATAATTTTATCAAATCAGTATGGGAATTGAGTGGTTGAAATGACACTAGCCCAACATGTGTAAATATCGAATAGTTTCTCTGGTGTGAATAAATGATAATAGTACATAAGATCCTAATGAGATAATCGACAATGTGAAATAGAAAGAAAAGGTCTAAAGGTGTAGGGAAAATGTGAAGGGTAGGGGAAAGGCAATAAGGGAAAGGAAAAATAGGAGAAAATGAAAAAATGGAAATAAAGTGTTTGTAAATGGGGAGGGGAGGAGGGGGTGAAGGGAGGGCAGGGACAAGGGGAAACAATGAGAACCAAGACCTGTCATGTAAAGGTACAAGGTCCCAATGATGAATGTAACTGTACTGTATACCTAAAATGTACCAATAAGCTCAATGAGGAAAAAAACAAAAAGAAATGACACTAGCCCAAACAATGGGATAGTCAGTGTTTAAACAAGTGCACTGCCTCAAGTGAAGCTCAGGGTAAACCGTTAAGTGATTAAAAAATACTTCTACCTCTTTCTCCTTTTGTCTCTCCCACTGAAGCATCAGTCTGGACATTGCATTAAATCTATGCATGAGTTTTAGAAGTACTGTCATTTTGACAATGTTGGTTCTGCCCGTTCAGAAACAGGAGACATCTTTCCATTTTCTAATGTCTTCTTTGATCTCCATTTCACAGTGCTGTGGTTTTCATCTATCTCGGTTCTTTGGCTGGGTTAATAAGTACTGAACTTGATGTAATTATGAATGGTATTGTTTTACATATGTCTTTTTCAGTAGGTTCACTGTTGGTACACAAGTTGTTATTTATTTTGGTCTTGATTTTATATCTTTCTACATTTCTAAATTCTAGGAGTCTTTTAGTGAAACTTTTTAGAATTAAGTAAAGGATCAGATCATCTGCAAAAAATTATAATTTGACTTCTTCCTTTCATATCTGTATTTGTTTTATTTCTTCCTCTTGCCTGATTGTTCTGGCTAATATTTTGAGTGTTAAACTGAACATAAGTGATGACAATGAACATCCTTGCCTTGTTCCTGATTCATATGATGTTGGCAGTAGGTTTGTCATAACTGAATCCTACCAGATTGAAATAAAGTGTTGTATACTTATTTTCTTCAAGGTTTTTATAATGTTGAAATTTGTCAAAACCTCTTTTCTGAACCTACTGAAATGG
This sequence comes from Fukomys damarensis, assembly GCF_012274545.1. NCBI lineage: Eukaryota > Metazoa > Chordata > Mammalia > Rodentia > Bathyergidae > Fukomys > Fukomys damarensis. The sequence continues at coordinate 31,480,142 of NW_022900913.1, forward strand.
ATTAAGTTATTTTTAGTCCTTGCTTCCTTTGGGATAAAGCCCACTGACAATGAATGATACATAATCCTTTTTGATGGTGTATCGTTTCATTTTGCTAGTGTGCTGTTGAGGATATTTATATCTATGTTCATTAAAGAGATCAGCCTGTGATTTTTTTTTGGTTTTGTTTTTGTTTTGTTTTGTTTTTTTCAGGTGCTTGTGCCTATAAGGCAGGTGGCAGAACCACTGAGCTAAATCCCCAGCCCTATGATTTCTTCTTTAACTGGGTGCTTGCCTGGTTTTGCTATCAAGGTAATGCTAACTTCCAGTGTGACAGCCGACCTGACTCCATCTGTGTGAAGTTGAGTAATTCTGCATGGTCGCCTTCCCCTTCCTCCTTGGGAGTCCCCTCTTTTGATGCATGGTGGCCCTGCAGCATCCTGTGTGAATCTGCACATAGGTTATCTTTGCTGTTTTGTAAACAGGACACCTGTGTAAATCTGCAACTGTGCTATCTTTGCTAGCTTGTGAATAGAAGACCTGTGTGACATTTTATTTAAATTAAACCTTGTGAAACTACCCCTGACCCCCACGGACTTAGCAAAGTTCTGTTCCTGTGAAGTCCCACTTGTGCATCCGCTCTCCCCGAGCCCTCCCCAAATAGCAGAGCCCTTAAAAGACTCTTCAAACTGCCTTTCCTTTGTTGAGAATTTTTGGTGTGAGTCCTTCTCAATCATCTGGCTTATAATAAAGGACTCATTCGATTCATTTCCATAGTTCCAACTCGCCTGGCCATATAATATCAGGATGAGTTGGGAAATATCCTTCCCTTCTGATTTAATTAAAGAATTTTAGGCATATTGATGCTATTTCCACTATTAGTTTTTGTACCATCCATCAGCTCTTTGGCTTTTCTTAGTTGGTAGTTTTTTTTATTTTGTCTTTTTGGGGGGGGTACTGAGAATCAAACTTGGGAGTTAAATCCCAGCCCAGGTAGGTTTTTTATTACTGCCTAAATTTCCTTTCCTTTTATTGGATTATTTAGAGTCTTTATATCTTTTTCATTTAGTTTTGGTAATTCTTTTTAAAAATTTTAAATTATTAACAAAGTATCTGACAATATTATTTTGAATAATTTCTTCCTATTTCACAATATCTATTATACATTTTGGTCCTTAATTACACTTTCAGTTCCTAACACCAGAGAGACAATGTTATATTTACACGTGTGTGTTCAATTTGTTTCATTTAAGAGTATGGTTTCAAGGTGCTTTCACTTACCTAGAAATGTCTCAAGTTTATCCTTCTGTATGTCTGAGTGGTATTGCAACATATTTTAAAAACATACATCCTTTTTATCCACTCATTGATTGGGTATTTGGGTTGTTCCCAAGATTTAGCTATGACAAACTGTGTTGCTGTAAATATGGGTGTGCATATATCTCCATGGTGTGATGGTTTCAGTTTTTGGGGGAAGATATCTAGAAGGCAAATAGCTGGGTCAGATGGGACCTCTAATCCTATTTTTTTGAGGAATCTCTACACTGATTTCCACAGTGATTGCAGCAGCCTACATTCCCACCAAAAGTGGAAGAAGGATTCCTTTTTCTCTACAGCCATGGCAGTATACATTGTTGGTTGATTTCATGATAATAGACATTCTTTCTGCAGTGAGATAGCATATCAACATTGTTTTAGTTTGCATCTCTCAAATAACCAGTGATATTGAATTTTTTTTATGTATTTATTTGTTGTTTGTACTTCTTCATCAGAGAAGTGTGTATTCATCTCAGATGCCCATTTTTGGATTAAGTTTTTAAATTTTGGAAGTCTGATTTTTTTTTCAATTCTTTACATGTTCTAGATATTAGTCTGAGGAACAACTGGCTAAAATATTTTCCCACTCAGTGAATTATATCTTTTCTCTGTTGCTGATTTCTTTTGCTGTGCAAAAGCTTTTTAGTAAGTTCCCAGTTGTTGATTCTTTGTAGTATTTCCCAAGTGGTCAGGGTTTGTTCATGAAGTTTTTGCCTACATGTATGTCCTCAAGCATTCTGCTTATTCTCTATTCTAGCAGATGTAGTGTTTCTGTTTCAATATTTAAATCTTTGATCTTTATTTTTTGGTTTCACTAATGGTGAGAAACATGGTTCTAGTTTTAGTTTTCAGCATGTAGAAAACCAGGTTTTCCACCACCATTTATTAAAGAGGTTGTATGGATGTTTGGTCTTTTTGTCAAAGATAAGGTGGCTGAATGTATTTGGGGTTATTTCTGCATATTCTAATCTGTTCCACTGATCTTCAGGTTGTTTTTCATTTGTTCTTTGTTTGTTTGTTTGCCAGTACTATGTTGTTTTTATCACAGTAGCTCTCTAGTATAATTTCAAGTTAGGTATTGTGATGTCCCCTGCCTTGCCTTTGTTATCCAGGATCGTTTTGTGCTAGTCTAAGGTTCTCCTGGGCCCAAATGAATTTTGGTAACATTTTCTCAAGTTCTGTGAAGTATGCTAAAGGTATTTTAATTGGAACTGAATTAAATCTGTATAATAATTTTGGGAGTATCATCATTATTACTATGTTGGTTTTTCCTACCCAAGAGCAAGGGCTATCTTTCCACTATTTGATATCCTTTTTTATCTTCTTTTTAGTATTATAATTTTCAATATAAAGATCTTTGACTTCCTTTGTTAAATTGATTCTTAATTATTTCATTATTTTCCATGCCTTTGTGAAAGGTGTTCCTTTCCTAATTTCCCTCCCAGTAAGTTTGCTGTTTGTGTACAGGAATGCCATTCATTTTGAGAGTTCACTTTATATCCAGCTACATTACTGAATTTGATTATTAAATCTAGAATTGCTTTGGTGGTGTTTTGGGAGTCTTCTATGTAGAGTATGAAACCATCTGTACATAATGATAATTTAACTCCTTCCTTTCCTATCTTTATTCCTTTTATTTCTTTCTTTCATGTAATTGCTCTGGCTAATGTTTCTAGAACTATATTGAATAGGCATGGTAATAGGGGACATCTTTATCTTGTTTCTGATCTTAGAGTGAAAACTTTCAGTTTTTGATTATTTATTATGATGTTAGCTGTTGGTTTGTCATAGATGGCTTTTATCAGATTGAGATAAAGACAATTTATTCCAATTTTCTGTAGGATTTTTATCACAGATGGAGTGGTGGAATTCGTCAAATGTTTTTCTGCATCTATTTTTTTTTATTGAGTTTATTGGTACAATCTAGGTATATAATACAGTTACATTCATTACTAGGATCCTGTACCTTTACATGACAGGTCTTCATTCTCATTTTTTCCCCTTGTCCCTGCCCTCCCTTCACCTGCTCCTCAGTTCAGTTCTATTTCTTTGTTGACTTTTTAACTAGCTTACCTGTCTATTGTGATGGTGAGGTATTAAGTTCTTCCATTACAATTATATTATTTTCTTATTAGATTTTTCATATTCATTAATATTTGTTTTATATAGTTGGGTGCACTGCTATGGTGCATACATATGTTTATGATTATTAACTTTTATCTTAGAGTCTTCCCTTAACAAGTATGTAGTGACCTTCTTTATCTCTTTTCCTCAGTCTTGGATGGAAGTTCACATTGTCTGCAAATAGAATAGTTACTCCTGCTTTATTCCAGGTCCTGTTGCATGGAGTATTGTTTTCCATCCTTTGACTTTCAAGCTATGAGTGTCTTTTTTTAATTAAATATGTTTCTTGTAGGCAGCATATTGTTGGATCTTGTTTCTTGATTCATGATTCATTCTGCCAGTCTATTTCTTTTGATTCATGAATTGAGACCATTTACAATGATGGTTATAACTGATATGCACTGGCTTATTCTTGTCACATTATTTTCCCACTGTTGGTTCCCTGTCTTTTCTTTTTGTTTAATTGCTTCCTCTGCCTGGTACCATCTTTCCATTGGCATTCTTGGAATTGTGGTCTTTGTCATCTTTTTCTGAAATATCCTTCAGGAAATTTTGTAGAGCTGACTTAGTAGTCATAAATTTCTTCATTTCTTCTTTTTCATAGAAGTACCTTCTTTCTCCACTGATATTGCAAGATAGTTCTACAGGGTCCTTGATCTGGGCTGGATGTTGTTTTGTTTCAGGATGTGAAATACTTCACTCCGAGCTCTGCTCTCCTTGACGTAAGCATTTATTTTGAGAACTGTACTGTAATTCTGATGGTCTTTTCTTTATAGTTTCTTTTCTCTAACAACTTTTAATTTTCTGTTTTTATGCTGTATTTCTGGAATTGTGATCATTATATGCCTTAGTGTAGATTTATTCTGGTCATTTCTAAGTGGAGCTCTAGATGTTTCACTTATTTGTATGTCAATTCTTTTTCCATGCCTAGGAACTCTTCTGCCATTACTTCTGTGAACAGGATTTTTTTTATGGCATTTGTGCTGTCTCCTGCCTTTTCACTGGCTATAGTCAAATTTATGTTCTTTTTTTTTTTTTTTTTGGCATCATCTTGAAGTTGATGGATTGACTTTTCACAATTTCTTACCATTTTTAAGGTCTTTTTTTGATCACTAACTGCAATCCCTTCTTCTTTATCTGAAATTTTGTCTTCATTTTCATGCAATTGGCTGTGTTTATGTTCTACAGAATTTTTAATCTCCTAGATGTATTTTTGAATTTGTTTCATGTATTCCATTTCTTTCCTGTGTTGTTCATTCATGGTTTCCATAATTTTCCTAAACTCCTCTTTTTTTATTGCATCTAGTTTCATTGAACATGTCCTTTATTTTGATTGTCATTTCTCTTTTTATCTGAGAGATTATTTTCTATATAACCTCATGCTTTTTCTTTCTTTACTTCTACTGTTATCTTTTCAGAAAATTCAGCCCTGGTGGTTTCCAATTTCCTCTATCTTGCTATTCCCTGGCCTTGTCTTGGGTTGGCTGGAGTCCTAGGATTGCATTTTGCTTCTATGTCATGTCATTTTCTATTTTTTATTTTATTTTGTTTTCTGTGTTGATGCTTGTAAATTTCTTATGACAGGTAGAGTTACCAGTAGTTTCAGGCTTCCCAAGGAAATTTCTATTTCTTAGAGATATTTTCTGAGAAATGTGGTTCTTGGTGTTTGTGTCTGTCCTGAGATCTTACCTTCCCAATTTCTTAGGGATGAGAAATTGTTAACTATTTGGCTCAGCACCTTTGTTACAGGATTATGGTGATTATTACAACCCCAAATAATTACAATGTTGTAATGCAAGGGAGAAAAACTGATTATGATAAATATGACATCCTAGTTAAAAGAGTACAATTAGTAATAATAACAGCATTGAGTACATTCTAGATACTGACAAAATGTGGTAACTATTAATTTTAAAAATAAAGGTAAAAATCTAAGTAACATTAAAAAACAAACAGCTAGATAGGAAACGGAAAATGAAATGAAAAAAACAAAAATTCCTCTGGTTTCCACAGTTCTGTGGTAGTGTCCAAGACAGGCAGTGTCCCAAAACTGTACTATGTAACCCTGCAATTCTGCAGTAGGATTAGTTCTGGATATGGGTTTGAATCTGCCCTTCAGATTTGGAGCTGGGGCTGGTCTTCAGCTAGTAGTTTTTTTGGTTGTGCCTGATGGTCCACCCAAGTCTCCCTATGCACATCTTACACCTCTGCTGCATTGCTGTCCCTAACTTTGCTGTTGCTTGGGTTTCCAATTAGCTGCTAGGATCCATGACAGAAAAAAAAAAAAAAGGAGCTGCTGGCCCTTGGGGGTGGGGAGCAGTTTCATTATCTTTCACCCATTAGTGTGCCAGTGAAGTTTGCTGTCAGGTTGCAGTTTTCTCTGTGTTGAAGAAGGCAAAAGAGGTAAAGGCCTTATATCATGGGTGGACTGAGGTAGCCCCACTTTTTCAGCCCATAAGTTTTTTGAAGATTCCCAATATGGTGATTCTTGCTCAGGGCACAGGTGGCAGTGCCACTGGCAACTTTGCAGGCTGATATACTGCTTTATGAGTTCCTGTGTCTATGTTTTGTTTAACCTACAAGTCTCTTACTCCAGACTGATTTTGGCATCAGGATAGATACCCCACCTTTTCTTCCAATTACCTGTGTTTTTAGTTGGTTTTTCTCTCTGCAGCTGCAATGGGGCTCCTTCTCTTTTCAGCCACATGGAATCTTCTGGTAATTCATAAAGATCTAGGAAGCAGTTTCTTCAAGATTCTCCATTTCTGTGAATTATAATTTTCCACAGTAGTTATTAAGGATATTCTGGATTTCTTTCATCCATGCTATTTCACTTTTTTATTCCAGCACTGTAGCTGAGGAAGCAGGGCTTTTTGCTATAAAAAAGGTCTTCCGGATTTTTTATGCACATCACAACAGTGCTATGTTTTTAAAATTTATCATAAATCTGTGAAACTGCATGTTGAAAGTTCTGTTCAAAACGCATCATCATTGTACTTCAACAATATTCTCAAATTTGAAATACCATATTAAAATGATCTTATGTTCCTCAATCAATAACTGTACCTTCACCATTTTGTCACTGTTGTTTAGGTCACATGTTGATACCATAGCCACGAGGGTAACATCATCTATTGAAAAAAAATCATACTATTACTCTTTTCCTGAAGTGTATGCACATTTTTGGGGAGAGAGAGAGGAGAGAGAGAGATGGAGAGAGAGAGAGAGAGAGAGAGAGAGAGAGAGAGAGAGAGAGAGAGAGAGAAATGTGTGTGTTTATAATTTTTATATTTTCCAGTTACAATATTCTCTTTACTAATATACAGAACTTTGATTAGATTTTTTTATCACTTTTACCTTGAAGTTTACTTTGTTTGAGAATAAAGTTTCTACTCCTGCCTGCTTTATTTGGTTCATGGTGCAAGGAATAATTTTCCATCATTTGAATTTTAGTGTATAAATTCCTTTTAGATAGATGAGTATCTTATTTACTTTTCTCCTTGCTGAGACAAAATATCTGACACCCAAAGTTAGAAAGGAAAAAGTTTATTTATCTTATAGCTTGTAGAAGTTTCAGTTCATAAACAGAAGGCTCCAAGGCAGAGTGGCACATTGCAGAGGGACAATGGTTCATGACAGTGGAAGACAGCAAAAGCAATAAAGGGACCTTAGAGCAACTTCCTGCCATTTTTATCTTATTTAGACTACTTAGGGTGGGCAGCATTCACACCCTTAGTCTTAGTGCTCTCGGGCCTAACATTGCATCATGAATCATACACTCAGAGATTCACCCACCTCTGAAATAGCCTTTTGCATGAGACATCGGGGAGACATCTAAACACTGGCCATAAGAGTGAGTCTCTTGAATGCAACAGATTGTTTTGTTTTGTTTCTTGATCCATCTGCCAATCTGTGCCTTTTAATTGGAGAGTTGTCTTTTACACTGAGAATTATTACTGAATGTTATTGACATTCCTGTCATACATTCCAATTTTATTATTGTTGAATACCTTATTTTTCTTTTTTTTTAACTAATCACTTTACTTGATATATTCATTCCATATGATTTTTTTTTTTTGGCTTTGTTGATTTAATTGTCTCTGTCTAGGATAATCTTGAGTATGTTGTGGAGTGTTGGTTTGGGGTTCATGAATTTATTAAGCTGTTTTTGGTCATAGAATACCCTTATTGTTCAATTAATGTTGAATAATAGTTTTTTAAGATACATAAGTCTTTGTTAAAAGTTGTTTTCTTTGTGGGCTTAAAATACTTAACTCTGAGCTCTCCTGGCCCTTAAAGTCTGTATTATAATTAGCATCCACAGATCCAACCACACATAAATCACAAACATTAAAACTCATTTGATTATTTCACCACTTTGGCATTACCCCTTACAGATTGTATTATATTGGTATTTTTGGTGCATATGGGAATTGAACAGTGGGAGGAAGGAGAAAAGGAGGAAAAGAAAGGGATATGTCCGTGGGAAGACCAGGAGGTAAGAGCAATATTGATAGCTAAAAAACAGGAGGTTGGGTTCTGTTGGAAATAGTTGTATAATTGGGGTAACCGCCTAGTGCTAATGGGATTTGAAAGGGTATTTGTGTAGGTGGGAGTAGGTATACAGATGAGTGGTAGGAGGCTGTGAGATTGCCAGAATCTTTTAATATATTTGTAATTTTGTTTTGATTGTCTAAACTAAAGCTTGTGAAATACCCTGCCATGCCCTTGAAAGGCATTATTTAAGTTATAGCCCTTTTAATTCTTATTCTATAATCCACATATGCAGGTGCCTGTTTTACATATTTATGCCACTAGATAAGTGACGAGGAGGAGAGAGAAGCAAGGAGGTGAGAAAATAAGAAACAGAATGAAAAAGAATTGGCAGGAAAGAAAGTCAAAACATGAAGGAGAGGTACCACTAAAAGTATAAGTATTCAGAGCAAAAAAAAAACTTTAAAGAATAAAATAAACTAAAAGTATAAAACAATGCCAATAAAGCAATAACCAAAAGAAAAAAAATGATAATCCAGATCAAACAACCAACCAAGCAAGGAAACAAAGACTACTACAACAAACCAAAAATAAAAATAAAAATCTTCACATAGTTTTTATAGCATTAACCCAGAGCAGCCACGTTGCTCCCTCTACACTGTCATCACACAATCTGAGCAGTTTCCCCCAGTGGACTACTCAGTTCACTTGTCCAAAGTGAGGAGGCTGTCTCTCCCTTTACACCTATGCCCCAATTGCAAGCTGTGCTCTGGGCCTAACTCACTGCAGACTTCCATGTTGATCTCAATATCTAATTGCCGTAATCAACTTGAGGGGAAATAAATGTGCTATAGTCTGCCCAACTTTCAGATCTTCCACTCTCTGCTGACTTCCACCAGGCAACTTACACTCTTTCATTTACTTTATTGCCTGGCAAATCTTGGGGTCATCTGCATGTCTGCCCTTCACAGATTTTCCTTGCCTGTGGCCATAAGACTTCTGGCCTAGGTGCCAGTCTCTGTCTCTCTGGTTGGAGTTTTTTGACTTAGAGCTACTTAAGGAACTTATGGCTATCGCAGCCTTGGCAGAAACCTCCCTTTCACTGTGTGGAATGGTGGGCAGCATCTCTTAATTTCTCAGATCTTTCCAATGTTTGGGGAAATCATAGGAGAGCTCCCACTCTATTCTGGCTTCACTGAATCAACCCCTGACCCTGGGTACCAGTCTCCATCTTTCCTCTCACAGATTTCCCTGCTCTCCACTTTACCCTACATACTTGTCACAGTCCTGAATTTCTCTGCCTTCTGCAGTACCCACCCAGGACGTGATCCCCCCACTAGGAGCCCAATGAACCTCCCACAAACATAGCAAGCCCATTGTATGCGTGGGTAATGGGAGCCTTATCATCTTCTGTGTTGGAAATCCTCTCTTTTCTCCACAGTCTGGCCACTTGCAAGTGCTTTAACACTTGTTTTTATTGTTTTTCTAATTGAGTTTACTGGCATATTTTAGACATACAGTACAGTTACATTCATCTTTGGGATCTTGTACCTTTGCATGACAGGTCTTGGTTCTCATTTTTTCCCCTTGTCCCTGCCCTCCCTTTACACCCTCCTCCCCTCCCCATTTACAAACACTTTATTTGCATTTTTTTCATTTTCTCCTATTTTTTTCTTTTCCCTTATTACCTTTACTCTACCCTTCCCACTTTTCCTACACTTTATTTTTACTGTAATTTTAAGGCAGGTCTAGGAAGTGATGTCCAAAAAGTTTCCACTGAACTTAAATCACTCATCCCTCTTCACCTTTGCAAATCTCCCTCAAGGAACAAGGAATGGGCAAAGAAAAGACCTGCAGTACATAGAGCTAACAGAAAGCCATTTTCCTCTTCCCCTAGGCATGAAGAATGTTAATCATTTCTCCTAAATTCCCTTTCCTGTATTCAGAGAACTGGAAGCTGACAGCCTAGGACAGCCCTTTCTATTTATATTAAATCATAGATAAAATGAGTATGCTCAATAGATGCTGACTGTTAAGAACTTAAAAGCAATGTTCTTAATTCTGAACAGATGCTATCTGATCAATATTTTTCTGTTACTCTAGAGTTTTCTAGTGCTATTCATTCCTGTGGTAAATGGTAAGCTATTGTCTAAACTATGCAAACTGTGGGTTTCATTTACTAACTTTATATCTTAAAAGAAATAATGCCATGCTTTTCCTAGCTTTTTTTGGGTATACATTGCCTTTTAGACTGAATTTTCTATTCAGATGTTTAAATTTAAGTGACCTCTAGCTTAACCTTTAGACTTCTAAATTGACTGTTTCAAGACAGGAAATGCCAAACCAAGTACACCATTTCCTCCTTGGTGTCTGCAATACCAAATGGTGCATATCAACCAAAGGCCAAGCAATGTTCCCTTCAGTAGGGTAAGTTAGCCAAGGATGAAAGAGTTCATACTGTATCAAAGTGATATGTTATGGTGCCTATCTTTTGCTGTAAATAAAATTTTTTAATTACCAAAGCCAAAAACTATAAAATACACAACATATTTTTGGTAAATCCTGTACCCCAGCTGTGATGAATGAAGCCCCTAGTGTAAATATAAATGAATCATCCTGTGGTTTGCATTCACGTGTTCCCAAACAACTCTGTGTTTATTTCACTCAATCAACAGTACATTTAGATACTACTATCAAGTTAAAACACTTACTTGTAGAATGCAAGTCAAATAATACTGGTGTTCTTTTAAAGTTATAATCACTGGTCCCCCCCCTTGGTTTACTTTTATTTTTGTTGTCTGTGTATGTTCATTTATGGATTTCTTTACTTAATTTATCTCTTTCCATTCTTACTCTTCCATATTCCTCTGGGAAACTGTTTAAAATCCACATCCTTTTGGAAGTCTTCTTCAAATTACTATGTCAAACTTTCATCAAATCTCAGTTTGTTGGACTTAACCAACAAGTGACAGGGCATTTATTTAGTAGGCACATCTATTTCCATATTCCACACAAATTCATCTACTACATGATTTATTAGAGAACAAATTGGATATTGATCACATTATATTGGAAAGGAAACTGGAAATTCCAATTATTTGCAAGTCCCTAGTATAGAATGTTAGCAGCAAAAGTAACAGGATGTATATGAGAGAAAATATTTTTTAAAGATAATTTTAATTTAATGTTTATTATATTTCAGGATGCCACAATTGAAAACCCAGCACAGCACTATAATCTTATAATCACCACTGATCAATCAATTCTTTTAAAATCCATTCCTCGGTTTATTAATGTGCAAAGTGATACTAGGCTCTTTCCTCACCTCATACATTAAAATTTTTTCCTAAAAAGATCCTAGACCTAAATTTAAAACATGAAATCATATAAATTTTAGAAAACAATAAAGAGAAAACTATTGTTAACCACACATTTTTAAAATATGATACCAAAGGCACACTCTGTAGAAGAAAACATAAATTAAATTTTACCAAAATAATTAACTTTGGTTCTACAAAAGATCATGTTAAGAAAATGAAAACCACAAAGTGGAAGTAAATTTGCTAATCATGTTTCAGACAAAATTCCTAGCTCTAGATACATAAAGTATATTCAAATTCAACAAGAGAACAATGCAATACAAAACAGATTTAGACATGAGTTAAAAACAATGGATAGGATCATTAGACATAAGAAAAATACAAATTAAAACTTCAGGGAGATATCATACATATTAGAATAACAAATTAAAAGAAAAAATGTTAGTAATAGCAAGTGTTAAAAAGAGGATCAGTAGTAACTGAACCCCTTACACATCACTGGTAGGGATGAAAATATGATGTAAACACTTGGGAAAACAGTTTGACAGCTTTATATAAATTTAAACATGTATTTATACTATGCACTCAGCCAACACACTCCAAAAAAAGCTTGTGTTCACAAAAGTAGACATATACAAATGTTTATAGCTGTTTCATTTAAAACCTGGACTTGCCCTAGATGTTCGTCAACCCGATGTTCTTTATGGAGCAGTCATAGAATTAGATTCTGTTCCATAACAAGATGGAGCCAACTCCCGAGGTACTCATATGCCTTTGTACAGTGAAAGAAACAAGCCATGATATACTACAGAATCGGTGAGTCCATTTTTGTGATGTTGTAGATAAGGCAAAACTATAGACACAGATAACGAATGGGTGACAAGAATTCGATAGGGAGAGAAGAGTTAAATACAGAAAGGCAAGGCATAAGATTTTTGAAAGTGATGGAACTTTTCCATACCATAAATATGGTGGTAGATATATAGCTTTATGTATCTCTCAAAACCCACACAATTGTAGAACATAGAGAAATTCATAGTATTACATTAAAGTTAAAATTAATTTAAAATTTAGTGAATGAGAAAACATTAGGTAAGATGAACTTTAGTATCCCTTCCAAACTAATGAAATGATACATGCCCCCTTTTCTATTTTCAAAAGTTAATATTTTTGCTGAGTTGAAAGATCATTTCAATTTTCTTGGTGTTCTTTGCACAGACATAAAGAAATGTCTTCTGATAGTACACAAGATCCTAATGGGGTAATTAACAATGTGAAATAGGAAGAAAGGGGCTAAAGGTGTAGGGGAAGTGGGAAGGGTAGGGGAAAGCTAATAAGGGAAAAGAAAAAAATCTGAAAAAATGGAAATAAAGTGTTTGTAAAAGGGGAGGGGAGGAGGGGGTGAAGGGAGGGCAGGGACAAGGGGAAAAAATGAGAACTAAGACCTGTCATGTAAAGGTACAAGATCCCAGTAATGAATGGAACTGTACTGTATACCTAGAATGTACCAATAAACTCAGTAAAAAGAAAAAAAAGTAAAAAAAAAAAGAAATGTCTTCTGAAATACTGCTACAAGTTTTATTATATTCTTTCATAAGCAGCAAGCCATTTGATATTAGGTGATAACTACATTCATGTATATTCCTTTAATATAGTTGAGATATATTTCTAATATAGTTGATATATATTCCTCATAGTTCCACTGGTTTTCAATTGTTTTAGGTACCTTTACCTTAAGATGGATCAATTTCAGTCTGACTTTATAAGATACATTAGTTCTCTCATCTATGTATGTATATAAAGGACAGGAAATAAATCTATTTTTCTCTATCCAATAAAAAATAAAATTTTGTGCATTCTCAATCAGTAGTAGTAGCATTTTTATGAAAGAATTAAAGTCAAAGTCAGTGGAGAAGAAAAATAAGCAATAAAATATATCTAACATATATTTTGTCACAAAGCTCAGACACCTAGAAACACTCAAAAATTTAAATTGCTGTAGCACAGAGCACTAGAAAACTTAATTTTTAAACCATAGAGTTCTACAAAGACTAATATATAAGCTAAGACTTTCTGAAATTCTAGTAGAATTTCTAACAGCTAAAAAAAAATCTGTTTAATCTGATCAAATAATTTGTAGAATAGTAACATTTACAACAAATGCATTTGTCAATATTTTATTAAAATATATACTGCTAAAGCCAAGATAATAGCTGTTACAAAAACCATCATATTTCAGTAAAATCTGAGTTTCACATCTTTTCAGAGTACTACTTTGAAGGCATAGAAAAGAAGATTCTAAGTCTTCAAATTAAAGACTAGGAAGTCAGAATTTGTCACTGAAAAAAGTGTCAGTGATATCTGGAATCAGGAGTCCCCTGATTCACTACATTAAGGAAAGATAGTGAAATCAGTCCTAGCACTGGCATAAGAACAGAAGAGTAGAGGGCCAGGGATTTAGCTCAGTGGCACTGTGCCTGCCTCACAAGCGCAAGGTCCTGAGTTCAATCCCTGGTACAAAAATAAAAAGAAGAAAAGGAATGGAAAAGTAGAGCCTGGCTTCTATAACTTTGAAGCAAAAAGCAGAAACACTGAAGCGTATCGTACAAGGTTTGTTCACCTGAAGTCTCAGTGCATCTTGGACTAGGAATGGCTCCAGTGTGCTGAAATTTATCATGATTCCATGGGAAAGCTGGGTATGCACAGTTTGAGAGTCTCCAAAGGAAGTAAAAATGAGTCAGCACTGCAAATATAAAAAGTACACGACACTCTGTTTCCAGGTGTTGAAACAAATAACTTTCTCTGTCTTCCTGCTATAAGACAAAACTATATAGACAGACTAATATTTGATCTTACACAACTTCTGACAAACACATGCACATTCCCTGGGGTAATTTTGCTATTGATTTTACAGACTATTTGTAAGAGATAGATAATCAGAGACAGATGCCCAGAGACAGAAGCCCAGAAAGGATAAATGGCAAGTTTGGGGTTGTAATAATTTCCTGCTTCTCTTCCACTGCTTTCTTTCAGACTCTATATGTTACTTCCTTCTCTGTTGACATCAGCAACAATCATCAGCATGCTGGTCTGTAGTAAGACTGAAAGAATCTCCTTAAGTTGTCTGTATTTCCATTTACAGATCCCAAGAGCACATGCTTACAGTCAAGAGTAAGTCATTTAATGACTATTAGTAATTCAGGAAACCTCTGCCTCAGAGCTAATTATTCTGTTAACCTGGGTCAAGTTGCCTAAATTCTGTAGGTTTCAAATTTGATGCCACTGTGAGGAGATTGGCACAAACAGAAGCTTTTAACAAATGCTTGATTGAATTTGAGAAGTAGTAATGTTGTCTGGAGAAGAGAGCTTCATACACCCAGAAGAGAACTATTAAATTGGGTTTTTATTATTTTTAAGAAAGGGAGGGGTGTGAACTAAAACTGTCGAGAACTATCTGATCTCAGTATTTTTATTCTACAAACATAAACATGCGTTGAATTTGTTCAAGGTATTGGGTTAGGGCAAATGGGTCATGCAGAGTAAAAAAGTTAAATATGTAAAAAACTTCAAAGTAAAGGGAAATTGTGAAATATGTATTTTTGGTTTTCTTCTAATTCTCTAGCATACAACCCCTAAAGTCCCTGGAATTGTCACTTTTAAATTCCTTTTATATAAGTATATAAATTGGCTGATGCCTGGCAGTCCCTAAGGTAACTTCAGCATCGGTTCGGGTCACAAGAAACACGAAGGTAATATTACAGGGTTGTAATTTTCTCCTCCAACCTCTGGGGAGGAGAAGGGGCTGAAAGTGAAATAGATCATCTAAAGTCAATGACTTAATCAATCATTCCTATCTATCAAAACATCCATAAAATTTAAAAGGACAGGGTTCATAGAATTTCCAGAGAACTAAACACAGGCAGGTATGACCAGAGAGGGCATAGATGCTGCATGCCTCATCTCATACAGCAATACACCTGTATCCTTTATAATACCCTCGATACAGACAGACACAAATAAGTGTTTTCCTTGCTTCTGTGAGGTGCTTCAACAAATTAATGGAACCTGAGGAGGGGGTCACAAAAACCCAATTTATTTATTTTCATTTATTGGTCCATTTTAGGTATACAATACAGTTATATTAATCATTGTGATCTTGTATCTTGACATGATGTATATTGGTTCTTATTTTTCTGTATTACCCTGGCCTCTCTTTGCCCCCTCCACCCTTCCCTATTTACAAAGACTTTGTTTCCTTTTCTCTTATTTTTTCTTTTCCCTTATTTCCTTTCCCTTACCCTTCCCTCTTCCCCTCCACCTTTGGACGTTTTCTTCCTAATACACAATATCAATTATACATTTTGATCATTATTTACACTTTTAGTTTCTCACACCAGAGAAACTATTCAGTATTTACACATGTGTGTCCTATTAATTTTACTTAAGAGTATGTCCGCAATAAGCATCCACTTAGCTATAAATGTCTCTAGTTTCTTGTTCTTTATGGCTGAGTAGTACTACATTTTATTTTTTTTTTAAATCTTCCTTATCCAGTCTCCAGTTGATGGGCAATTATGCTGTTTCCAAGCTTTGTCTATTACAAACTGTGCCACTATAAACATGGGTAAGCATATAACACTGTGGTATGATTCTTTCACTTCTTTTGGAAAGATACCCAGCAAAGGGATGGCTGGGTCAAATGAGACTTCCAGTCCTAGTTTTTAAGGTATCTCCATATTGATTTCCACAGTGGTTGCACCAGTCTGCACTCCCACCAACACTGGAGAAGGGTTCCTTTCTCCTCATACCCCGCCAACATTTGTTATTGGTTGATTTCTTGATAGCAGCCATGCTTTGTGGGGTGAGGTGGAATCTCAGTGTTGCTTTCATCTGCATCTCTCAACTGACCAGTGATGTTGAACATTTTTCAGATGTTTATTTGCTGCTTTTACTTCTTTGTCTGAGAAATATCTGTTCACTTCAGATGTCCATTTTTGAATTGGGTTTTTAAATTTGGGGGTTCTTATTTCTTTGAGTTCTTTATATATTCTGGATAGTAGACCTTTGTCTGAGAAATAGCTGGTAAATTTTTTCCCCACATTGTAAGTTTTCTCTTAGCTCAGTTGATGGTTTCTTTTTCAGTGCAGAAGATTTTTAATAAGATGAGATCTCAGTTGTTGATTCTTTGGGCCAGTTCCTGTGCTATTGAGGATTTGTTCATAAAGTTCTCCTATGCCAATATTTTCTACCTAGCTTAACTTCAAGCAAATTTAGTGTTTCTGTTTTAATATTTAGATATTTAATCCACTTGGACTTTGGTTTAGTGCATGGTGACAGATAAGAGTCTAGTTTTAATCTTTGGCAAGTTGAAAGCCAGTTTTTCCAACTCCACTTATTAAAGAGGCTATCTATCTCTCCTCCAGTGAGGATGGTTGGGTCCTTTATCAAAGCTGAGGTAGCTGAGCATGTCTGGAGTTGTTTCTGCCTTATCTAATCTATTCCACTGATCCTTTGATCTGTTTCTTTGCCAGTATCATGATGTTTTTTAATCACAGTAGCTTTGTAGTATAGTTTCAAATTGGGGATTGTAATACCCCCTGCCATGTCTCTGTTGCCTAGAATGGCTTTTGCTATTCTCAGTCTCTTCTGGTTCCAAATGAATTTTTGGGCTGTTTTATGTAGTTCTGTGAAATATACTGTTGGAATTTCAATAGGGATTGCCTTGACTCTGTATAGCAGTTTAGAAAGTATGGCCATTTTTACTGTATCGGTTCTTCCTACCCAGGAACAAGGGATGTCTTTCCATTTTCTTACATCCTCTTTGATCTCTTTTTTCAGAGTGTTATAGTTCTCAATGTAGAGGTCTTTTGCTTTCTTCATTAGAAGGATTCCTAGATATTTCATTTTTTTGGATACTATTGTGAAGAAAACACTGATTTATAGGCAATCAGTCAGAAACACAGGTGATACAATCCAAGCCTTATACTATTTGGTGTCTGAAGTGGAAGGTAATGTTTTGGGAATCAGTCCTTAATTTGTGAGATTGAAGTTATTTCCAGGTGTCAGAAATGAATCCAATTAGAGCACACCCAGATGGTGTCCTCTTTAACAGCACTGCTTCCTTAGTGAGTAGAGGAAAACCCACATCCTTGGTAACAGAACCATGTTGTGAAAGCAAAGTAGGAGAAACTAAATTTGACTTTGTTTTTCTACTCCAGTATGCTACTGCTAATACGCGAGTAGACTGTAGTAAGTATTTAAATGAAAGAGATAATAACAGCTGAATGGAATGTGAGAAATTCGAAGTGGTGAATGCTTCAGGAAAAATAGTTCAAGTCTGTGCATGTAAAGTGTTTCACATAGAGGGAAAAATGTGAGCCAAACATAGAAGCCAAACTGTGTGTGTTGAGGCAGTAGTATGAAGTCAGACAGTTTGAACTAGAATATCAGATGTTGGAAGAAAAGAATGAGAACAATAAGCAATTTTTTAAAAAATGGTAGGCAATGTAAGTGCTTAAAAGAACACGAATGGCTCACACACATTAAAACAGGATCCTGGCTAAGACTTATGTCAAGACTCCCCCAGTATTTGTGTCTCTCAGTGGCTTTTGGCTGTGTGGATGTATGTGCTTGGCTTCCACTAACAGAGGACATCCCACACCTGACAGTCTACACGTCTATCTCCTTTTCAGTGTACAGAATTACCAATCTATGGAAGTCATCTATACTATTAATATTGTTATAGCTATGAAGATAATCTATGCTTTTCTCAACAAGCATGGTAGTTATGTTCATAAGGTATTGTGACAACGAGGTAGTTAATACTGAAACATTACTCTTAGGGGAAAACAGGATTAGGGTGCTATAGACTCCACTCGCATTTCCACCAACAGATCAATGCATAACTGTTTTATGTGTACTTCTATATAAGTATTATCTTTAAATCTATGTTGTTGATTCTTTATCATTGAGCTTATGGTCATCAACACTACAACTCATACTTGAATGATGCTTATCTAACAGTCTTCTTATGCCTAGGAACACCAGGCAGCCCTTCAGCACTTCCCCTGCAATTTTAAACATTGAGTTAAGCCACAAGTGCACACTGATGAACAGAACATTGTCATAGGTTGTAGGAAGACACTTACTTACAATATGAGAGATGAAACAGAGGGTAGAGGGTTTGTCTAACCTCAGCCAGGAATGCGTGCATTGAGCAACTATAGATTTTGTTGCTGTGCACATGTCCCGGAGTGATGAGAAAATGTCATGAGTATTTATTTTATATTACAAATTAGCAAGTAGTTAAAATTTTAAATATGAAAATTGTAAATAGTGAAGATTTTCAAATATGTATATGTATAGAGCTATGGAATAAATGTTTGTGTTTCCTCAAAATTCCTATATGGAAATTCTGTTCTCCAGATCTGATGGTATTTGGAGATGGGGCCTTGGGGATATAATTAGGTCGTAAAGTTGGAGTGTTCACATATGAGATTAGTGCCCTTATTAAAAGAGGTAAGTGTGGTAATTAGCTCTCTTTATCTCTTTATATTAGGAAACAGTTTGAGAGAATTCTGCAACCTAAAACCCAGAAGAAACCAGTTACGGAACCTGAACATGCAGGCACTTGTGATATCAGACTTCCAACTTCCAGAACTATGAGAAATTAATTTCTGCTGCTCATATACAGTCTATAGTACTTAGTAGTAAGAACTAAGACACTATGTACACATATATATCCCCCTACAAATTACAGAATAAGTAATCGGGAAAATTCACATATAGTAAACAATGGTGCTGAGGGTTATTTGGCCATGTTTTAAATGCCTGGTAGCCTTTCTAAATAGGATCCAAATAATACTGTGAATAATACATAATAATATTGTGAAGGTGGCTTAGTTAGGATGGAACTACAGAATACTATCTGCATGATTTGACTATTTAAAAATATTATGCCAAGGGAGTCAGGCACGGTGGAAGAGAAATTAAATTAATATAAATTAGTGTGCTTTTGATAAAAGTGCCAAAACATCTGAAGTAGCCTTCATTTTTGGTTCATATAGTATGGGTGTTTGTGCAATATTTCAGAAAAAGGAGATGTGTTTTCAAATGGTATCCACTTTTATAAGTTATTGTATATTAAAGACAGTCCATAAAGAAAATGAAATCACTCTTTTCCTGGGAGAAAATACTGGAGCTAAAGTGGAGAATATAGGGCTGGGTTTGAACAAAGATTAACAGAGAGAATTGAGAAAGCGTTGGATTCAGGCCATGGTAGTTGCCCATTCTCTCTAGAGTTCTTTTATTCCATGATAAATGCGTACCACACGAAGGGAATCCAAATTATTTTCTACATCTTTTCATCAATCTCATCTTTAAAATATTTCTCAATATATGATATTTCCTCTACTCATTCCTCTTCAACCAGCTGAATTCCTTTCTGCTTAGAATGATTCAAGTCCCCCTTTTTCCATCATTCACTCTAGTTAACAATATTTTCCTGTATCTTTGATGAATATTGATCACCCTCAATAGCAGATTAAATGTCTCCTCCTCAAAAATCACTCTTTTCCTATCCATCTTATCTAGGCAGCCTATACAAGTGGCAGTGGTAATAACCACTTGTTCACATGGTTTTATTCTAGCTCCTTCCCGTGCCATGCAAGCAGCATGAAGACTAGACACAAATCACTTCACTATTTTTTTTTTCACTTCATTTACTACTGAGTCCTCAAAGTCTGGAAAAAAACTTGCTTAAAAGCAGTTACTATTTGTTCAATAAATGAAATACATTTAAATTATTAAAAATCCTACCAAATAAGATAAGTAAAATAATAGATCATAATCACAATACAAGACTGTAGGCCTCTGATCTCACCTTAAAACTTTCTAAATTGAGGCCAGACGTGTTCAACATGTAATTCTAATCATCCTAGTAAATTCTGGAAGTGGGCTAATAAATATCCACTCTACAAACATCATTACCCCCACCTATAAGGTTAGATGACTTACGATAAGATGAGAATAGAATTTATAAAGAATCAAACATTTTGTAACGAATAATTCAGTAGAAGAGAAATGAAAAAAGAGGACTTCTTTAGGACTAAGCATGCACAATTTCTCTGGACTGCTAGAAACACCAAGGTAAATATTTTGACATAAAAAAAGTCAAATAGCCAGGGATTTAGCTCAGCAGTTTGGTGACCTGCCTTGCAAGCGCAAGGACCCAAGTTCAATCGCCGGTACCACAAAAAAAAAAAAAAAAAAAAAAAAAAAAAAAAAAAGTGAAATAATTTTCTAGTAACATCAATGTAAGTGTTGGAATTTTTGTTTAGTTTAGAAGGTAGGAGTAGTTAGGGAGTTTCAGTTCTCATTGTCCAAGCATTGTGGTTATACTACATGATTTTAATTTTCTGGGTAGCATTTCATTCATTGCAAAATCTTTTCAACCCTGTGCTTCCACGAGTAGCCAAAAAAAAAAAAAAAAAAAAAAGCCATGAGTGGAGCTAGCCCAAGAGAAAGGCTTCCCGGGCTGGAACTGGCAAGGCCGTCAGTCTAGGGGACCCTGAATGCCTTCAGAACTCACATTTTATTACTCCATCCCTGGATGCCAGATAGAGAGCTTCAGGACTTTATATTTGCCCTGCTGAGTTTGGGGGCTTTTTTTTTTTTTCCAATTTTTTTCTATCATCTTATTCCTCTCTTTTGGAATAGAGAAATTTATCCTGAGCCATTGTACCATGGGATTTTGTAACTTGCTTTATTCAGAGCTAAGAGTTTACTTTGAATCTCAGAAGAGACTTTCACTTAGACTTTTGAAAAATGCTGACACTGTAGAGACTTTGAGGAAGGGATTATTGCATTTTCAGTTGTATGGAAGATAGTTCCATCACATTAGGTGAAATCATAAACGTGTTGATTTGGGAACTAAGTTCAATTTAAGGAGATGTTTTGGGGTATGGAGTGGATAAGGGGTGGGACATGGTTCAGGGTAGAGTATCAACTTGATTGACTTTGAGATTGGTCCAAGAGATCGGTGGAGCACACTTCCGGACGTTAGGGTGGGACATGAAGCATGATCTTGAGTACTGTATTGGCTCCTAACCCCTTCCTCTTTGGCACAGTTTCCTATCTGTCTTCCCTGGGTGCAATGAAGTAAGCATCTATGCTCCACCATGTCCTTTCTGCTTGAGGTTTCTACCTTGAAGCTAGCCAGCCATGGATTGAAATCCTCAAATAAGCCAAATTAAGCCTCTTCTTGCAAGTTATGGGTGTTAAATTTTATGTCTGAAGGACAAGGAGGCCAGCTAATACTCTTTGTCTAGCCCTCAGGAATATATATTTTAGAAACAGATTTCTAGAAAGAAGTTGACATGCTTAATCTGATGAAGGAATGTGACTTTACATGAGCAGGAATTCTGGAATCCATTCAAATAACTTTCCTGCTCTGAGGCATTCCTATGTGCAGCTACTTCCTACAGCTTAATCAAAAGAATTTTATTAAGGCATATTAATTTTCTATTCACTCAGAAAAAAATTATATAATTAATATATTTATCTGCATTTTTATGTATAAAAAAGCACAAAACTTCTAAAATGAAATAATAAACAGAAAAATAATAACTACTCCAAGTGTGTCTTTTAGTGTTGGAAGTCTTCTGATATTTTTATTGTATAATTTCCATAGTATAGTGTGATTTTTGATCAAACTGCATGATGAAGTCAGCTAGACAATATGTTTGATTGTTTTCTCTCCCTTAAACATAACCTTATTGACTGAATATACCAAAGTCTCAATCAGATTTTATGAAGTTACTTCTAGTAATAAATCAGCATATTGAATATTACATTTCAAAAACTCTATCAGAGATTTTTATAAAAACCTATAAACCACTTCAAGATTAGAATTATTTAGGTTGCATCATAAAATATAGCTATTTCTTGCTAAATGTTGTAATTTCATAGGGAGCACTTAATAGAATTAGCAAGCTGGATAAGATCTTAAAAATAACACAGTGCAATAACACTCCCGGTGGCAACTCAGATTAACAGGGATGGATAGCTTGCCCAAGCCATGTTCCGCATGCATCTAGACGTACGCCTGAGAATCAGACATTCTGAACTTTTTCCACTGCACTTTTCCTGTAGCTCTGCCTCGACTTCCTTATAACTTATTAAAACTAACATCTTTTAAAAACAAGAGTTGTAGCTTGCATAATTTAGGCTACTGATTCATTCAATATGTTTTGCTTGGAGATAGTTTGGTATACTGACTTTTGCTTCAGTTCTTAATTAATAGGACATTATTTCACAATAATGTGAGATTGCTGTTTCTCCAGCTGGAACTCACAGGTCCCTCGGGAATTTTATTTTGGAACAGATAATCTTTGCATTAGACTCATTGTCCTTTAACTAAGGTTCAGTGTGCCAAGGAACATAAGAAACAGCTTCTATTAATTGGCCAGTGGTACACATATCAGCTCACTGAAAACTCATTTGCGACACTTTTCGGCATTAAGAACTGTGGAGTGTTCAGCTCCCTAATGCGTTTTAAACAATAGCAGCTCAAGCTGAAGCAACCTGCTTTTCTGTGAATTCCTTCTATAAAATTCTTTCCACAGTTTGAAAATTACCATATAATTCACAAGACAGCCCTTTCTGTGACAGTTAATGGGAATGTTATTGTGCTTATTAGCTAAGTCCTGGGCTCAAATCACAGAACAAAGAATTGGATGCCCACAGCAGAATTCTGTGCATCAGCCCAACGGCTTTGTATGAATGTAGAAGATTATAATTCTTGCAAAAGGAAATTAACAGACTCAGTAGTCTCCTACTGTGATTGATTGCACATTTCTAACAGTGCATTAGGATAAAAGCTTCCATTTTTATGTCAACAATGGTGCTTCTTTTTTCTAGATTAACGACTCTCTAATGCACAAAGTTTTAACTACCCATTACAATGTTTTCTCATGATATTGACTTTATGTAATGAAAACTTTGTGAAGAATTTCTGAGTTAGCAGAAAATGAGCTGGGGGTAGCAATAAATATGTACCGATTTAAGCTCTTACACTTGTGAGTATAACTGTTCAGTACTGTAGCAAACTACAGCATTCACAGAAAAACATTTTATATAAGGTAAAAATTTGAGCTAGATATTACAATTGTTTGGTTCCTGGTAGTAATGATAGTCTTGGCAGTTCTAAGGTATGTTTACATCTAAAATTAAAAAGAGCATTTAAGAAAGTGTATTACACATTATCGTTTAGGGCTCTTGCCTCCATCCATTAACCAAGGTGTCTTGTTTTCTTTCATTTTGTTTCACCTTCTACCACGATTTTTAAAGGTGAAATATTGGCTTTACACTTTTCTCTTTTTTTTTTCTTCCTTTTTTAACCTTCCTTTCAATGGGTAAAGCTTTTCAAAGATCTCATGTAAATCTCATTCGGTGCCTTATCTTTTACACCTTTAAGGTTAGTCTGTGATTCTTCTCCAACAGCCATGCACTACCTTAGACAGCCATGAAGTTAAGGAGTTACCTGTAATTATTCTATATTTACCCTCAGAGAAGAGGTTTTTTTGCACTGGTGAGGTTTGACTGAATTCAAATAAAGACAGCCTTGCAAGTGTGGTCTCTCTCTGAACCACCAGACTGGACAATGGCTATGTTCTTGCAAGGGTCACTATTGCAAATGCAACCCTCCCTCCCTATGCACTGCTGCCAATTGCTGCTTTCTGCTGTGCTTGCAGACTCATGACCTTCAAGGCCTGCAGACCAGAAGATGGGATAAAAAAGGGACACATCATACAACTTTGGTCTTATTGAGATCCGACCACTTTCTGTGAAGATATTTTGTTAATTTTCAAAGTTGTATAAAACATGATTCTAACAATTTTTCCAAATTTTCTCATTATATTTAAAGGATAGAATTTTACAAAATGCTTAAGATTTCATTTTCACTAACATCCTTCAGATCAATTTTTAAACCTTCAACCATCTAGGTTATTCGGCATTAAACAACTACCACATCTCTGTATTTCTTAGTGACTGATAGAGGTATTTTCCTGAAAGTTACAACTACTAATTATTTTGATGATTCATTATACTGCCTAAAATTTCCATTAATAACTAGCTGTGTAACTGGTGTAAACTAAATAGTTCACAGAAATGGTGTGTTAAGTATAATTCCTTTGAAATTATTAAAATATTTAAAAAGAAACACTAATCTTGCTGGAAGACAAGTTTGGCAGAACTCTTGAAGACATTGGCATAGGAAAAAACTTTATGAACAAATCCTCAGTAGCACAGGAACTAGCAGAAAGAATCAACAACTGGGATCTCATCGTATTAAAAAGCTTTTGCACTGCAAAAGAAACCATCAACAGAACTAAAGGACAACCTACAATGTGGGAAAAAAATTTACCAGCTGCTGCGCAGACAAAGGACTATTATCTAGAATATATAAAGAACTCAAAACAATAAGCCAATGCAAATATAAAGACCCAGTTTAAAAATGGGCATCTGAAATAAACAGACATTTCTCAGACAAAGAAGTAAAAGCAGCAAGTAATATGTGAGAAAATTTTCCACATCACTGGTCATTTGAGAGATGCAGATGAAAACAACACTGAGATTTCACCTCACCCCACAAAGAATGGCTGCTATCAAGAAATCACACAATAACAAATGTTGGCAGGGTTGTAGGGAGAAAGAAACCCTTCTCCATTGTTGGTGGGAGTGCAGACTGGTGCAACCACTATGGAAATCAACATGGAGATACCTCAAAAAGCTGGAACAAGAGGTTCCATTTGACCCAGCCATCCCTCTGCTGAGTATCTTTCCAAAAGAATTTAAAAGAACCATATCATAGTGATATATGCAAACCTATGTTTATAGAGGCACAATTTGTAATAGCTAAAACTTGGAAACAGCTCATTTGCCCATCATTTGGAAACTGGATAAAGAAGATGTGTTTTTTCTATAAAATGGAATACTACTCAGCCATAAAGAATGAGAAATTAGAGTCATTCATAGTAAAATGGATGCATATTGAGGATATACTCAAGTGAAATTAATAAGTCACACGTGTAAATACCAAATAGTTTCTCTGGTGTGAAAAACTATAATAGCACATAAGATCCTAATGAGATAATTGACAATGTGAAATAGGAAGAGAAGGGCTAAAGGTGTAGGGAAAGTGGGAAGGGTAGGGGAAAAGTAATAAGGGGAAAGAAAAAATATGAGAAAATGGAAATAAAGTGTTTGTAAATGGGGAGAAGAAGAGGTGCTGATGGGCGGGCAGGGACAAGGGGAAAAAATGAGAACCAAGACCTGTCCTGTAAAGGTACAAGATCCCAATAATGAATGTAACTGTACTCTATACCTAAAATGTACCAATAAACTCAATGAGAAAAAAAAGTAATGTAAATGTTATTGTAAAATATTTGTAGAAATTATGGTTCTTTCTTCAAAAGCAGCAAAATCTAGCTGTGGAATTATTTGCCCTAATAATTCAGTTTTCTGATTTAAATTGGTGCTGTTTTAAATAATGAAAGGTTTCAAAATAAGCCATATGTTGAAATTATTAATATGGTAAATTTCACAGCAACCTATCTCTGAGTTGCTTCAAATTAAGTAATTTATGATTTAATGCATTTTTTTTAGCCAACACTTCTTATAGAAGTAAAACATCCATGTACCTTCTTTTATTTTCTTTCTTTTCCTATTCTGACATTTACAATCATCACATGATGGCAAAAGACAGAAGAGAGTTTTGTGGAGAACAAAAACAATTTAGAGTTTTGATTTTTTCATGTTTCCAACAAAAACTTTAGGTAACCAAAATAACAATATCAATTCAGTCTCCATTGCATTTTTAAATGTACTGAACATGGTCTAATTTAACATATTTATATAAATGTGATGCAGTTCAGCAAAATATACTTCATGCAGCATTTTATTACAATTGTGAACCATTTCATGAATAGGAAAAAGTTACATGTATAGTAATTTTAGACCTTCCCACATTGTCATTACACTGCTTTAAAAAAAAATCTTATGTGTAACGTCATTTGGCTTAGTAAAGGAGATCAAAAATTTCAGGGTATCTGAAAGAATAAGCACTAGTTTTCTCTATTCTTGTTTGTGCTCACTGTATTTTGTTTTGCCGCTTTATGGGACTGAGTGAGTTTTATGGAGTTCACTTCACTGTGGAGCTCATTCTGGGATTAGGGATGACAGAAAACTGACAATATTGTCAAACAGTCAAGACCCACAAGAAGAATACAATGAAGCACAGAAGATTTCATTTATTTCCATCTACCTCTTAAAACTATATAATTTGGGGCTAATTCTGGAAAAGAATTCAGAAGATGGAAAGGCAGCAAAAGTTGTGCTCCCAGTAGTAGATAAGGCCTAGGGTCAGAAAAGGGAGCAAAACAAAATAGTTTGAAAATAATCAAAATGAAGTTCCATAATATATCTTATTGCAAACTGAAGAAACTGATAGTTTATGAACCTTACAAATCTCCTTATCCTGAGGATACCTGGGTCCTGAAAACACTTATCTTCTGTACATTTCCTCAGTAAACCCCAGAGCTACCTGACTGAGCTTTTATAAGATCATGGAGTTGTTTAATGAGTTAGACAGGTAATGGCAGGATATTAGAATTAAAGAGTATCATTCACATATTGTTCTCAGTTTTGGGGCCTTCTTGAAAGTTCTGAAGCAACTAGAAAATTCCATTACTCATTTGTTAAACATATTCGATGATAACAGAAAAGCAATGATTACGGTGGTCTAGTCAAAGAAAAATGGCAACTTGAATTTAAGATTCTGGTGACACAAAGAGGGAAACTTGAACAAAAAATTTATTATAGAATTAATCTCTTAAATTGGGTTTATGTTGGGAGTTAGGGAGAAGTGACAAATTGAAACTTATCATGTGGGAATGCTTAAATACTTGGATAATAGTCCCGTTCATGATACAAAAAAGAATGGAAAATGATATTTTGAGGGGGGTTTGAAACAGGGTCTCACTACGTAGTTGAGACTCACCTGGAACTCACTATGTAGCCCAGGCTCGTCTTGAACTCATAGCAGTTCTCCTGCCTCAGCCTCCCAAGTGCTAGGATTACAGGTGTGCACCCCCAGGCCTGGTGGAAAATGATAAAATTTGATGTAATAGGATGATGTTATTCATGTTGGACCTTTGTAGTTCAAGACTGTTTTGAGACATCTTAGATAAGATATTGAGTTTATAGCCCCACATATGTATGGAATTCATAAAAAATAGAAAAGCGAACCTGAGAGCTACCAGCAAATAGGTACAATGTAACTGAAGCTTTAGATAGTGATGAAATTTCCTCACATTAGAAATACAAAGCAGAGATTTGAAAAACTCTAATAATTAATGGCTAAAATGAAGACAATGTGTCTCCAGTGGAGATGGGTGGGAATAGTACATGGATGCATTACCTAAGTAACCAAAAGAGAAGATAATTTCATAACTAGGGATGTCAGACTGTGTTGTTTTATAAAAGAAAGCCAAAATGTCCATTGCATTTAGCAACATGGAGGTGACAGATGATTTTAACAAGAGTCGGGTTGGAATAGGCTAAGGAGTGAGGTGCAAATTGAGGAAACAGAAATTTCCAGCAAACATAATAGACCTGAGAATACTTACTTGCTTTCAATAAGAATAACATTAAAAGACAAAATGTTAATACTCAAAGAAGGGCTGAGGGGAAGGCAGGGACAAGGGGAAAAAATGAGAACCAAGACCTGTCATGTAGAGGTACAAGATCCCAGTAATGAATGTAACTGTACTGTATACCTAAAATGTACCAATAAGCTCAATTAAAAAAAATAGAAGGACACAACTGGGGAGACTAAAAAAAAAATAATACTCAAAGAAGATCAGTATAATCAATAGGGTAAGTTTCTTTGAGAGGCAGTTACTGTAGATAGGTTAATTAGATATGTTATAGGCAGTTAGTCAAGGCCAGACCCTTAAGGGAGTCAATGCAGAGGACAGTTGAGAAATATTTACTAAAGGTCAGCATTAAAGAAAAGAGGAACTATAACACCTACATATTTCTCCTAGGGATGAATAAATAGCACTGACTGATATTCTAAATAGACATCAATCACCTTAAGTGAGGACCAAAGCCTCCCTAGCCCAGTTCCTTTCCAGAAAATCCTTATTCATTCCCTACATGCTTGGTATGTGACTTGTTTCCCCGTTTGATCCCCATTTAATCAATATTACCTAAGTGACCATACTTGTAATCGTATTGTCCCACTTCATATCCAACTTGGGACTTTCCACTGGACTATAGTTTTGTCCCTCCTTGAGCCCACCTCACCTCATGGCTTTTACTCAAAACACCCTCGAAAAGTAGGGGATGGTGGCTCACTTTTCCAGATTTCCCCTTCTGTCTCTCTTCGAAGCTATGTTTCAATAAATTATTCCTGATCTTAACCTCCATTGTTCCTAGAATTCACTCTTCAGTTTTAGGGAACACTTCAGTGCTTTGGATATCTAGCAGGTTGGGAGTTATAATAATCATCCTACATTACTTGGATTATTTTAAGGTCCTATATCATACGTCCTAACAAAGTTAAGAAGAAACTTCAGATAGAAAGTGGAGAGAAGCATTCCATTTAACCAATGGGAAGAAAAAGAGGATGGGTGTGTATTATGGTTGATTTTGTGTTATCTATTTTAAGTCACAAGGTACCAAATGCTATGTTAAGCATTATTTCTGGGTGTGACTGTGGGGCCTTTCCAGAAAAAAAAAGTATCAGCATTTGAATCAATTCATTGAGTAAAGGAGGCCTCCCTCCTTGGATTTGGGTGGGTGTTGTCCAATCCACTTCACAGAACAAAAAAGTAGAGGAGCCCTTTCTCTCTGCCTGACTGCATGGCCTGGGACATCAGTTTCTCTGCCCTTGGACTGGGATGTATACCTGTGGTGCTGTTGGTTCGCAGATTTCAGAGTGGGACCAAAGCTAACAGCACCAGCTTTCCTGAACCTCCACGATAGCAACTGTGGGTCATCCGAGCACCCATAGAAATATGAGCCACTTCTTTACTTTATATAGAGTTAGGGGAAAAATACAATACAAGTTGCCAGGAAAGAAAAATATACAAATGAACTGTGTGGAGGAAAGTAGCACAAGTACCAAACAGTCAAAATTCAAAAGTGTTATAGAAGGATACACATGAAAATATTTTTCATGTATCAGAGCAGGAAAATATTTCTTAAGTGAGACAAAAATGAACCAAAAAGAAAGGAAATCTTGATAAAATCAAGAATGTTGAATTAAAAATCAAGTTACCTCAAGGCACCGTGAACAAAACTGAAAGGTCCATAACGAACGGGGAAAAGTACTAGTTCACAAATTGCAGAACTGGCACTTAGAATATATTAAAATGACAATGAAATAATTTAAAAAGTAAGGCAACACTTTCAAATAAAACAGAAGAGAAAGCATTATTCATAGAGGGAAACCAAAATTATTCATAAATGTCCGAAACACAACTAAAACTTGGAAAACTTCAGGGAAATTATAATAAAATATCCATTCCATCACCTGCCTCATAAGCACAAGGGCCCAAATTCAATCCCCAGTACCAAAATAAATAAATAAAATAATAATAATAATTATAGAATACTATTTCATGTCCATTCAAATGACAAAAAAATTAAGTGTGACAAAATAAGAATATTTTATTTATTTTGTACTGCTTGTGAAAGTATAAATTTGTACATTTTATTTGGAAAACAATTTGGCATTATCTAGTAAAGTTGAAGGAACACTTATTTCTAACCAGATAATTTTCTTTCTAGAAATTTTCATACACACATGCACAAGAAAAACAAAGTTATTTACACAGCAAAAACTGGAACAGTTTAAATTCTGATGAACTAGGAAAATAAAAAATAGATCTCACATATTTATATATGGGAATACCACACAATAATTAAACAAAATGGTAATAATTAAAAAGTAAGTACAAAATACCAGATAAGTACATGAAAAAATATTCAGCATCTTTAGCTATCAAAGAAAAATGTAAACCAAAGCAACACTGAGATTCCATTTTACTCAAGAAACAGTGGTTATCTTCAAAACAAAGAACAAGAAATGTTTATAATATTGTAAAGGAACCTTTCTACACTATTTCTGGGAATGTAAATTAGTACAATGTGTGTGGATAACAATATGAAGGTTTCTCAAAGGACTAAAACTAAAAATTCCAATTGACACAGCTATATATTTTCTGTGTGTCTGCCTCAAAGAGGTAAAAGCATCATATTATAGTGACCTGTGTGTACTCATGTGTATAGCAGCAAACCTGATGATAGCTAAATCTTGGAAGTGGCCTATATATCTACAACAGATAAATGAGTATAGAAAATGTGGTATACACAGAGTGGAGTACTACTCAGCCATAAAGAATAATAAATCTGAGTGGTGTGTGAGAAAACAGATGTACTTTGAGACCATAATTCCAAACTAAATGAGTAATACACAGTTAAATATCACATGGTTCCTCTTATATGAAAAGCCCAAAGTATAACTAATTTAAAGATGAAAATAAATAATAGATGATAGGAAACAGGGAGGTTACAGACAGCAAGGGGACCTAGGATAGAGGGTCAGAGGAAGAAGGGGTGGTAAAAAGGACTAAGATGCCATATGTACCAATCCGAATGATGAATGTTTGCATTTTGTATTATGTATTGCATATATTAATAAAAAATGCTTTTAAAAATTAGGCAGAAAAATAAAGTTGCAAAAATATACATATAGAATATATTTATATAAATTTTTCAAAACTAAAACTTCCTTTATGAATATATACCTATGCAAATTTAAAGTTTTGTATCCAGTATGTGGATGCTTCTTGTCAATCAACAGTTCTTATCTACAAGATTGTGCTATTTTTCAGAACTAGCCTGATTCCACAATATAGAACACGTAATAGGAGAAAAAAAGACTTGACAGATTAATTCATGAATAAAATCAGGTTTTGTGACTTGCAATGCTAATTCTTTTGGTGTTTATATGATACTTGTTAAGACTTCTGCAAATATACATTATCTCTTGAACGAGGATAATTAATTTTTCCCCAGAGTGGATGAAAACAACAACTATGAAAAACTTTTCCAATTTTATCTTTGAAGAAATCTCAAAAATTATGGATGACACAGTGGAGCTTTTCTCAAAAGGCCATATATTTTGTGATACCAATCTTGGGGGAAAAAAAAAAAAACTGCTTCTGTTAACCAAAAGAAAAAGAATGTTGAAATTCCAGACTGCTTTTATGTGTAATTCCAACATGCCTTATATTTTTATAAAGTCTTGAAATTATGGTGTTCTCCAGATATGCTAGTTCCAAAGACAGTCGTAGCCATTAATAGTTTACCAGTGACAGCTCAGGTTGTAATAAATCCAGCAAGATTTACTTTAATACATCACTGCAATCTTAACTGAGATTATGATCATTTTAAGCCTACTAACTAATAATTTTTCATCTTATTTTATTCTGCTACTCCTGAGTGTATCTAACAAAAGTCTTTACCAAAATAAACCCAGCAGGTGGCCCCTGACTGTAATCAAAGATTGAAGAAGGATTGTAGTTTTGAGCTCAACCTGGGCAACTTACCAAATTAACAAAACCCTGTCTAAAATTGTCTTTAAAAATAAAAAAGGGCTGGGTTATAGCAGACCTTGGATTCAAGCCCAAATACTACAAAAGAAAAAAATAATTTTACCAAAACAAAATATACTAAACTATTTTAGTTTTTAAAATCTTTTAATCCAGGCAGAAAACACAGTGATGAGTGTATCCTCCTACTCACTCCCCACTTCATCTCCACCCTCATCACTAGACATCTGTCCTGGATCGGTGGATTTACCTCTTAATCCAGGCCAGAAATACTGTGGGATCAAAAAGTAAGACATTTTCTGTTTTAAATTAAGCTCTTAAACTGGAATGTCAAAATATACAGATGTGCGATAAATTTTTAGAAGATTAGAAAGTAGAGCATGAGATATGTGCATGATCCAAAATCTGGTTTTTACAAGCAATTATTCAATTGTCTAAATTTACATTCACTCTTGCTTTGTTTGTTCATTTGTTACCAGGGATTGAACTCAGGACCTTGTGCTTGCCAGGCAGGTGGTGAAACCACTGAGCTAAATCTCTGACTACATTCACTCTTGAAAGTGTTTCATATGTGAGTATACATGCTAAAGTAGAAAAACAGCAAAGAACCTCAGTTGTTAGCTGAATTTCAGTTGTTTCAAGATTTTTTTTTTGTTTGTTTCCATTAAGTTTATTGGTACATTTAAGGTAAACAGTGCAGTTACATTCATCATTGGGATCTTGTACCTTTACATGACAGGTCTTGGTTCTCATTTCTTCCCCTTGTCCCCGCCCTCCTTTCACCTCCTTCACCCTTCCCTATTTGCAAAACCTTTGTTTTTATTTTTTCCTTTTTTCATATTTTTTTCTTTTCCCTATTCTCTTTCCTCTACCCTTTCCACCTAGCCCTATTCTGTTAGCTCTTTTCTTCCTATTTCATATTATCAACTATACCATTGAACCTTATTTACTCTTTTAGTTTTTCACACCAGAGAAACTATTTGGTATTTACTCATGTGTGCCCTATTTATTTCACTTAAAATTATGGCCTCAATGTGCACCCATCTAGCTATAAATGTCTCTATCTTGTCATTCTTTATGGCTTAGTAGTACTCCATTGTATAGAAAAACCACATCTTCTTTATCCACTCTCCAACTGATGGGCAGCTGGGCTGTTTCCAAGTTTTAGCTGATTACAAACTGTGCTTCTATAAACATGGGTGCCCACCCCAACATTAAATCTTTTAAATTAAATAATTTAATCAAATTTCCATTTTGTTTATCTGTAAAATAGAAGTGAAAACACTTATTTCAGTTGACTGTTTTCAGTATGAAATTAGACACAGTTTGTAAAACTCATAACTGACAGGTCCTCGAAGTCAGACCCCCAACCAGAGGGAACCCCCCCAAGCAGACCTGCTAACCTCATCTGTAAGAGTATAGAGATGACAGAAAGCCAGCAGCCACCCTGCTGCTCTCACCATCACTCTGTTTATCCACCAGCCCTAGGACCATCACCCATGGGACTTTAAAATTTTCCACCCTCTCAATCAGTGTCCCTTCCCCTACCTATACTCCCCTATAACAACCACATACATCTTCCTATTGGTGCCAATGGCTTTTTCATCCTTGATCTGTCTGCACTCAGACATCAATAAACTCATTGTATGTTGCTTGAACTTTGCCTGCCTTGGTGGTCTCTATCATGCCTTGGTCTAACCTTACAGTAATCCACAGACTGACCCTTAGTAGTACCCAGAGATCGCCACCACACCTCCCATTGCTCTGCTTGCTCATTTTCCATGCACTCTTACTGGAAAGCATTCCCAAATGCCTGCTACATACTGTGCATGCTAATGTTGGCATACTATTAACTCATTTATTACTCTTTATTGTAGTTTTCATATTTCCCTTATAAAGAAGAGTTTCATTCATCTCTTGTCTTTATGTATTATACTTTATACTTATCAATGTTTCTTTTACCTGGTTCTTCCTATCATTCAATAGCAGTATAGTTATTTACAAGATAAAAGACATGATTTTAGTGTTTCTTAAATTTCCTCTTTTAAGAAATTTTCTGCCCCTCAAATATTTTGGAACTCCTATAATAATCACTTCCTAGTTACTTATTATTTATTAATTTATTCAAAGACTTTCAGAAAAAGTGATTGAAGAAGTAAACTAACTCATTCCAGGATAATTCTGGGTTATCCTTACCTTGACTTCAACTTCATTTAGATTTTTTTGAGACTCCCCCCAAAAGAAAACAATCTTCATTTAATAATGCCAAATATCACTAGGGAACCTTGCCATCAATGCAATTTCCCATTAATAATGACTTAGATCTCTAGACAATCTACCTAATGTTTTGGAAGATATTTCGCTGTCTATTCTGAAAGATTACTATTATTTTATCACATTTGGTGAAAAACAATTGTCAAAAATTACATTCGAAGTTTGTGAAAAGCATTATGTGAATCCCTAGTCCAGATAATTTTTCTAATAGTCTTTGGTTATTTTTTTCATGTCTGTACTTGTCTTTCGCTACCCCTCTCTCCAACTCATTCTTGGTTCACTGCCTTTGAAAAAGCAATCAGAATCCTTCTTTTATGTCATAAGGAAGATGCGCCTTTTTTGTAGTTGGCCCTTGTGAAAGAAATTTTATTATCTAGTCTTTTTTCGGGGGGGTACTGGGGATAGAACTCAGATCCTTGCACTTGTGAGGCAGGTGGCCGAACCACTGAGCTAAATACATCCCCCCAGCCCTTTGTTATCTAGTCTTGAAAATGGTTACCAACTTAAAAAATCATCTTAAGCAAGAGTGCACATTTCTGACCTTGGGAGGAAAAATACTTTCTCTACTTTGGCAAATGGAAATAAGCATGGGGAGAAGATGAAAAGGAAGTGATTCCTTGGACATAGCGCAGACTGTCTCTGGGAACAATCACTACAGAGCTGTTGACCCCACTGTAAAGGGAGTTGGGGATAGCCATGGTACCATGAGCGGTGGGTTCCTTTTGATGAATGGGGCTTTTTCTAAGGCATTTAATTCTTTTCATCGTGATTCATAGATCTCTTTACTTCCTCATTTTTGGAAAGTGCTGGCAATAGTAAAGCAGTCAGTGAAAGTAAGTGAAATCTCTTTTGGCTCTAAGTAGGAAGTTACAGGAAACTGTGCGGTCCTGGACGAATCATTTTTTTTTTCTCTTTCCATCAGTTTTTTAAAAATCTATAATGACTGGTAGGGCAAAGCATAATAAATTCTTAGGCACCTTCCATCTCTGGCATTCTTTTTTTATTTTAAAGTAACAAATATTTTCTTATAAAGAGTTCAGGTATACTGTATATAGATACACATATGAGGTGGCATAAAAATAGCACTTAATGTTTAAATTCAAAAAATGTACTATAGTGAAACAACGCATTGCCATAAATCCCCCCAAATCCTTCCCCTCATTTGAACATACTCATCGCTTTCTTCTTGTCATTTTCTAAAGCAGTTCTAGAAGTCCTCTTTCCTGAGTGTCTTTACTAGACGTGATGAACATATTTCAATGCTGTTGCTGAGTGCCATCTAATCAAAAGGCAGACTTGTAAAATGACTGCAGTGTGTCCACATCCACCCTATTCACCAGATTTGACCTTGTGCAATTTCTAGCTCTTCCCCAAACTCAAAATGACCATGGAAGACAAACATTTGGAATCCCTGCCAGACATCCAGGGAGCCACCACAGCACAACTAAAAACATTCCCAAAAGAGAACTTTCTGAGCTGCTTCAGAAAATGGTGAGAACAATAGAATAAGTGTGACTGAACCAAGGAGGAACATTTAAGGTAGATTAATAGCACTGTGTCTTGTAATGTAATAATTTTAAAACTTATAAGTATGCTGTATTTTATCAGAATTTGTATGTACACAGAGTTTATATCTATTACTGAACTATCTAATTGCTTATTTTTTTCCCACATCATTTAATCTATTTTTTCCTCATTGAGTTTATTGGTACATTTTAGGTATACAGTACAGTTACATTCATTATTGGGATCTTGTACCTTTACATGACAGGTCTTGGTTCTCATTTTTTCCCCTTGACCCTGCCCTCCCTTCACCCCCTCCTCCCTTCCCCATTTACAAACACTTTATTTCAACTTATTCATTTTCTCATATTTCTTTCTTTTCAATTATTACCTTTACCCTACCCTTCCCACTTTCCCTACACCTTTAGCCCCTTTCTTCCTATTTCACATTGTCAGTTATCTCATTAGGATCTTATGTACTATTATAGTTTATTCACACCAGAGAAACTATTCGGTATTTACACATGTAGGACTTATTTATTTCACTTAGGAGTATATCCTCAAAATGTATCCATTTTCCTACGAATGAATCTAATTTCTCATTCTTTATGGCTGAGTAATATTCCATTTTATAGAAAAAACACATCTTTATCCAGTTTCCAACTGATGGGCAAATGGGCTGTTTCCAAGTTTTAGCTATTACAAACTGTGCCACTACAACAGATCTGAGGATCAGTGGAACAGATTGGAAGATAAAAAAACAACCAGCCCCCCCCCAAATATAAAGGCCCAATTCAAAAATGGGCATCTGAAATGAACAGACATTTCTCAGACAAAGAAATAAAAACAGCAAGTAAATATAAGAAAAATGCTCCACATCACTGGTCAATCGAGAGATGCAGATGAAAACAACATTGAGATTCCACCTCACACCACAAAGCATGGCTGCTATCAAGAAATCACACAATAACAAATGTTAACGGGGTTGTGGGGAGAAAGGAATCCTTCTCCATTGTTGGTCAGAGTGCAGACTTGTGCAACCACTATGGAAATCAATATAGAGATACCTCAAAGAGCTAGGACTAGAGGTTTGACCCAGCCATCCCTCTTTCTGGGTATCTTTCCAAAAGAATTAAAAGAATCATATCACAGAGATATATGCACATCTAATTGTTTCTTAATGTGAAGACAGCTTTCACGGTTGATGAAATGCGCCTTTGCATGGAAACATTATGAATTCAGCCACGAGTTAACAGACCAGGGAAATGAAATTCAAAATTTCAGCTAAACTGCATAAAAACTACCTCCAGCAATTTAAAATAGCAGACTCCTGAGCATTTGGTAGTGTCTGCTTTATAAATTAATAAGTTCATGTGGTTCTCATTGTTGTTTCTTCTTTAATATTTGATGCTAAACATCAAAAGAACCAAAACACCAAAATGTCAAGTTCAAGAAGGAAATGTTTCAAAATAGTTTATTTTTGTACCAATTTAACTTTTCTCTGAATTTTAAGAACAAGGGTGTGGACATGACATCAGACAACTATGTTAAATGGGACTCATCCAATTCTAATTACTACTCCCTATTACAAGTCCCAAGGATGCCATGTCACTTTTGGCACACATAAGCTACTGGATGAACAGACTGTACTCAGAGGAGAAATCTCCCTGCTTTCAAGACTAAAGGAAAAGCCTGCACCAAATTCTGAAATGTGTGTTACTTATCCGGATGTGTAAAGGATTTTACAGAAGAGCAAAAAGGTGAGATTCTGGTTTTTTTATAACATTTCTTGGTGGGTGTATAATAGATTTTTGTGCATAGATTTTTGTTTCCATTTCTTGTTTCTTTTGTAATCTCTTTACTCTCTTCAATAGAAAACATCTGAGAAT
This sequence comes from Fukomys damarensis, assembly GCF_012274545.1. Taxonomy (NCBI): domain Eukaryota; kingdom Metazoa; phylum Chordata; class Mammalia; order Rodentia; family Bathyergidae; genus Fukomys; species Fukomys damarensis. The sequence continues at coordinate 31,517,726 of NW_022900913.1, forward strand.
AGTTTTATTAGTTCTGGGCATTTAAGTGGTAGTTTTCTTCATGCAGGTGTTCTCTTAACCTAACCTAAGCAAGTTGTTTCTTAAAAAGTGTCTTACTTCCTTTCTGACTGTTATGTACAATATTGCAGTATCATTTCTTTGCCATTGCTCTTTGGTTTGATCTCACGATTTTATTGCCTAAATCACATAAAGGAAAAAAAATAACTAAAACTATGAATATTTAGATTTGTTATGCCTACTACACACAATTAAGCCAGTAAGCATCCCACATGCAAAGTAGAAGCCAGATGCAACACAATAAGTAACAAGTTCAGTAATACTTACAAAGATTGGCATAAGAAGCAATAACGTGAAAAGTCTCAGAAGTCATGGAATAAAAGCAAAAGTCCAAAATACTCATGAAAACATTCATTATACTCATGTCCTTTAAAACAGGTACTGAGAGCTTTTAAAATATTTCCCAAAGCCATGTGATTTCTTGGGCATGGCAAACTGAAGACGGAAATTAAACAAGAAGAAATATGGTCAGTATTTTTGTAACATGGGACTGCTGAGGGCTGCCTATAGGAAAATAATTGGAGAGCCTCCTACCAAGTTTCAAATGAACCATAGTTTGCTACTGAGTGATCCATTAAGGTTGACTGTTTTTAAATATTGTACTTATAAAAGTGTTAATCACCTTTGCTTGGATTATTAACTCAGACTAAAACCTAGTATATCAGTTTTCATGAGACTTTGTATCTCTCAAAGTATATAAAAGGCAAACTTTTTTTCAAACAATAGAAAATAGATTTTCTATAATTGTGATCTAAGTGTAGTTCCTGGGTCAGCAGCAATAGAGAGGAATCAGAGCAAAAATCAGAAACTTAGGAGGTTGGGACCCACTAATTCTGTTATAATGAAGTTTTCAGATGAGGTTTGAGAACAAGTAGGTGGAAAATACAATACTTAAAAGTGTAGCTTTTAAGAGACCAAATTTTTAAATCAGATTATAAAGAATATAGTATGATGATTTTACTCTGTTGCTGTAAAAAGCATAAACCTGGACTGGATTAACAGTTTTGCTCTGCATATGAGACAAAGGAAGAGACAAGATGAGGTGTGGCCAAGAACGTAAACCAAATGTCCTTGGAGGAAGGAAAGACGTGAATAAGCTGGAGGCATGCAGAGAGAGGACACGCAGCACGCAGTGTAGGCCTTATAAGAAACTTTCCAATAAAGCAACATTTCTAATTCATGAGCGAATCCTTATTCCCCTCATCCAAGAAGAAAACAAAGGATCATTACTCTGCTTATTTTAAAAAAAAGCCCTCTGCTCCCCGTCAAAGCTATAAAGGGTAGACAATGATCACCTCTAAGGAAATTGATGATGTTCTTCAGTCTCTGCTTCCCACCCTGAATTTAATAGGGCTTCAGCCAAACAAGGAATGAACACTGGACACTTTCCTGACTGGGTGGCCTCAGGCAATAGCCAGAAAACCAAGTCTTCTGGAAATACTCTCAAGTCTGAAAATGACTAGGAAAAGAAAAAAGAAAAAAGTGTACAGGGGCTGCTTGCAATCAGAGCCTTTTCAGAGTTCTACAGCCAAGTTTCACCTCAGACTGTGTTCAGACTTCCTAAACAAAGTAGGTGAGGAAAAGCTGGGCACACTGGAAATGACAAAACCATTTCCCCCCTAAGTGGACACAACCCTGATCCAGGATCAAAAATTGGCCCAGTGTGTGAGAACTTCATGCAATCAGCCCTGTCTAGCATGGTCTCCAAGGCAGTGGCAGTAAAAGATAGCCAAGAAAGGGCATGCTGGCTTCTCTTGCCTTGCCTTTCATACAAAAAATTAAAGACCCACCTTAGTTTCCTAGAATTGCCCACTGTGAATTGTTTAATGTGGATTTCATCATATCCTTTTGGTGTTGCATTTTCACTAACAGAGGCCTGAAGCTCAACGTTCTATAGATAAAACTTACTAGTTGTAATGAACTATAGTTCTAATTATCCGTGTCACAAATTTATACCAATTCTTGCATAACAAACATAAGGATCTGATGTCACACTTTAATGCTTACTAAAGTATGAATCAACGACCATCTATACAGGAATCCCTCAGCTTCTAATTAAAAATTCTGTTCCCCAGATCACAGCCCAGGCCAATAAAATCAGAAAAATGTCAAGAAGGTCAGGAATCTGGAATTTGCTTTTTAACAAAATTTCCAGGTGATGTGTATATCCATTAAAATTTAAGTACAGATAGTTAAATCAATGCCAAATTGATTTTGCAAAAGGACAATTGTACCCATATATATATTGATTGTTATATGCTTTGTCTCTGCAGTAGCATAACAATGTCAAAGAGAAACAAAGAGACTGAAATTATTTTGATAGAAGGTATAAATGAGCAAGTGCACTTAAGAATTAGAGAACTGAAATGGAGCAAAATAGAGACTAAAAGGATGCTATTCTAGTTTCCTAAGTAACAAATTATCACAAAATGGGAACCATAAAATAATAGAAATTCATTTCCTCACAGTTCTGGAGACAGAAGTCCAAGATCAAGATGCCAGCTAAGCTTCCTTCCCTCCAAAAGCTTTTCCCTTTCCTCTCACACTTTGAGGGCTCTTGACAATCCATTGGTTGTGGCCTCATGACTCTGGTCTCTGTCTCTGTGGTCACACTGTCTCCTCCTCTTCCCTGTGTGTCTTCTGCACTTTTTTCTTTTATAAGTATATGTGTGATAGCATTTGAAGTCCACTGGATAATGCAGAATTAGCCCATCCTCAGAATCTCTAATTGTATCTGAAAAAGTCTTTTTTCTAAATAAATTCATGTTCCCAGTTTCCATGAAGCATCTTTGATGGACATCAGTCAGCTTAACATAGTAACAAGAAAAGGAAGGAAGTAAAAAGAACATAAAAGTAGAGAAAAGCAGCTTCCCTGCCTTCAAAATATTTTGTCAGGAAGTCTGGGTGTCTTAGAGTGAAATAAAACCTTGATGGCACAAGAAATGAATTTTAAATTAGTAGAAAAGTTATCTCAATGTCCTGTCCTCTTCATTGGCATGCTTTTATATTCACATAAGACTGATGAAGACTCATCCTCGGGAAGTCAATGATGATTTAGCCAAAGGGAAATTGCAAGCTGAAAAGTACAGCTAATCAGATGCAATGTTATTAGCATAAATATTAAGTGTTCTGGAAATGTGATGTGGACGTAGTAATGGACATCTGTTAGTGACCAACCATTTCCCTCATCCTTGGAGAGACTTCAGGGAGGGGTTACCAAAAATTCAAACCTTAACTTCTTACACTTGCCATTTTCTCCAGTCTTGGAAAGTGTGCTCCACAGGAAAGCACACTAACATCTTATGATCAAGGCAATAAAATCTCTCACTGCACAAATCATTTGTCCTATTTTGGACTGAGTCAAATTAGATTTGATACAGTGAATCACTTTCAAAATGTAAGAAGTTGCAACCTAATTTATATGTAATATACAAAGAACTTTAGGAAGTGCCATTTAAATATTCTGATTCCAAAAATATTGTATAGTGAACACTATAGCACACAAGAGTAAAGTCTTATCCTGCAATACATTGTCACATGTGACTCATCCATACTGAAACATACATAACATATGCTTTTCTCTACTTCTTCAAAATTTTGCTACATCAAATTGAAAAGTCACGTGACAAAATTTCTTGTGGCTTGGATATTATGTCACACTTTGGACCTCATTAATGCATCCAAGGGGAAAGAGGATTGTGTGCCCAAAAGATCCTAGGAGATTGTGAAACATCTTCCAGAATTTTCAGGAAACTGAGATCCCAGACACTTTACTGGGAACTCCATATGCCTGAACACTACACGCTGGCAATTGCTGTTGATGCTCACCTCATCCAGTGCTGAATTGCAGCTAGGAAAGTCTATCATGGGAAGTTAATCTCACATTTATCTATCAGGAAGAATTTTTTTATCCTTTTTAAAATTTGGTGTGAATCTCACTACTAAGAGTACTTGTAATGACTCTACTGAGATCAAACTCTCTCTCGTTTCATTTCACTGCCCAACTCTAAGGGATAGATGGTACGCCCAATTTTACAGAGAACTAAACTAAGATTCACAGAAGTGAAATCACTGCCGAAACGCACGCTGTTAGGAAACACAAGAATGAGGTTTCACTTCCATTCTTACCCCAAAACCAGGTTCTTTGCTTATGAGACCTCTCCCCTTTGACTCTCTGGCAAAGTGTCACTTGAATTACTCCTTATCTTCTCATGCTGTTACCACAAATCTAGCATGACCTGTTTTATTGGCCTTGATTAATGTTTTTTCTCAATTTCTTTGATGTGGATTAAATTTCAAATCTGTGGAACCTATAAACTGTCTCACAGAAACAGAAATATCTCCACTTCCTTCCTCTTTCAAGTTTATAGCACATATCTCTAAATCTTTGCCTATTTTCTTTTATGAAAAAAAAAAATCACCCTTACAGAAAGTCAGAAAAATCCTGTGGAAAGTGATCATGGTACTTTCAATCGTGTCATCTAAGTTAGAATACCAGTTAGGACCCTTCAGAGGAAGCTCCATTTTCTTCTAGTATCACTCAGCATTTTGAAAAAAAAAAATAAAGCAGGTTTGGCCTCAAGACCATCTCTCAGCCTTCCATACCCTCTTCAATACACAGAGGCTGTAGCCCCAGTTATTCTAGATGAATTATCCCTACTAGCATCCTTTATCAGCTCAAATTCTTTTCAAGTCTTTTTACACCTGGCTGTATCCCTTAGCTGTTGTCTACTGAATTATTACTCTGTTAAATAACTGATAGTGCCATCATTATTCCTCCCTAGAGAAAAAATGTCTTTAATGTAAGTTTCACAAAATACTCTCTAAGGTGGATTTCAGTGTTTGGGGTAGGCTAACAAAAGTGGTAAGTTTGACACAATAGTCCTAGAATCATGGGATTTTAGACTTCAGGACCTTAGATGTCAGTGATTTCACTTTTCCCTGAAGCCCTCATTTTATGTTTACAAAATTAAAGTCCGGAGAGGGGAAATCCATCCCAAATCTGCCAGACTTTTAGACAGATCTCTTGTGCAGTGACTTTGAAAGAGCATATTCCTCTGACAGTATGCCAAGTTGACACCTGTTTATTCTCACTTTAAATCTATTTGCCACCACTAGGATCTATTCAAAGTACATATCTGAAAATTGACACTCATACTTCTTTCATAGGGCTAAGCACCAAAAAGGCCAATCAAATAACATAATTTTTAGTCCATGGGAACTATCATTGTGTCTTACTTCAACATTAAAAAATAAAACATGAGCACACAATGAATACTCTCCCTCTTTTCTTCTGTTAACACAGAGGATTCCTTAACATAGAGCCAGTCATTTTAAAGCCATTTAACTTCTCTCAGCTTGGACTCTGCTCCTGAAGCAAACTCAGGTTGACAGCTCCTTGTTTGAGTTAATCTGTGTTAACATGATACAGCTAGCAAGAAAGTTTCATCCATCATCACATAACTAGAAGAATGCTGAGAGACATTCTCATCTCCTGTTGGGCTACTTGAATGGCCCAAAAGGTTGCTTCAAAATCTTATGACTTCCCCAATAAGTGGCGAATGCAGCAAGGGTAAAAAACTCAGCAAAGTGAGGAGAAATTGGTGAGAATCTGGAGTCAGAATTAAGTGCTGGGAAGAAGTATGACAAAAGCAGGTAGCAATGAGGTGTAGGCAACTAGGGGGAGAAGCTAAGGAGATGGTATAAACACATATAGATCCTGGCATTCAAGTGAGTAGTGAAGTGGTCTAACAGCAATCTTGAAAAGCAGCTGTGATTGCTCAAGCTAAAGGGAATCAGGAAGTCTGTTAGGGACCCACAGCTCCCTGGTTTTGGTCATGCTGGAAGAATCTTGCACAGCAATTTTCCCCCAGTCTTCATCCCTAGCTTTCTCATTTATCCACTTCCAATCCAAAATCAACAGTGAGTTAAGAAGGAGGCTCCACTCAGGCAGTGCTTTTCGCAAGACTTAACTGAGAAGAGTTGTGTGTTTAAATGTTCTCACTGTTGTTGGTCATCTTTTTTTTTTTCCTCATTGAGTTTATTGGTACTTTCTCCAATATGAAAAACTAAAAGTGTAAATAAGATCCAAATGATATAATTGACAGTGTGAAATAGGAAGAAAAGGGCTAAAAGTATAAGGGAAGTGAGAAGGGTAAAGAAAAAAATATGCAAATCAAAAAATGTTGTTGGTCATCTTAATGTACTCTCTGGAGAGGATATTAGTGTTGGATCAAAGGAATGGGAAGGGTCACCCCTTATACTCTTTCCCCTGAAGTTTTTCCCTAAAAGATTTATTAATTCCTGAACTAATGTGTACTTCAAATTAAGAAGGAATAAAGACTTGCTAAGAAAACCCACTAAAGGTATAACCATGCTAAATCCCCCACTATACTTATCTTGCCCTTCCCAATTTTCTTCTCCTTTATTCAAGAACAGCAAGATTCCTATTTCTTGAAAAAGATTAAATTTGAAAGATGACTGAGGTTGAAATCACATTGCTCACCTAATTTACTACAACCATACTAATATAATCATGTGATCTTTTAATCAAATCAAAGAAATGTTTAAAAAGTCTCAGATGCATAAGGTAATAGACCCATAAAAGATGCCAGTAGTTTTAATCCAAAGTTTAGTTAAATAATATAGTGTTTTATTTGTAGCTACCCAGTTTGATATTTTTAATGACAGCTACCCAAAGTCCTAGAAAATCACTTCAAATTATTTCAATGCCCCTTGCTACACCTAAATTGCTATTTCTAATGTTATTTAAATGAATTACATACACTCAGAACCATCATGGGAAAATTAAATAATTTACAGCACTGTGAAAGTCAACATATGGTTTGGATTAAAAACAATTTGGAGTCTGTAGCTGATAATACACATGAGAAAACAGAAATTAACAAATATCTGCTTTGTTAATCCCTGTAAAATCGAATTAGAGTCAGTTGCTGCATAAGCAGAGAGTGAAGAATAAAACTGTTTTAAACAGAAACTTAAAAATAAGTAAACCCTAAAAATTCTCATAAGAAATGAGCCAGTAGGCTTCAGGCAAACTCCTCATCTTGGTAATGGGCTTGGATTCATTTCAGAGTACACTGGCAAGAAAACATTACCATCTTTTTTTTCCTTTTATATAAAACTAAAACTCATCAAAGCATAACTCGAAGACTTATGAAAACAATTAAAAATAGCAAATGCCAAAATTATAGACTTTAATTTGTTATATTGATGACTTGAAACATACATGTTAACACCATAATACCAATTTCAATTATGGCAATTCTGTATGTGTTTCTATCAAGATTAACTTTGAGGAAATAGGCTCTGGATTACCTGTGACAACAGAAAGGACAGAAATAGGTATAGAATTGTCTGCCTTAGTCAAATCAATGTATATATTAAAAATTAACAATCCTGATCATTATCGTAGTCTTTGGACCCCTTTAATATTCCAGACTTCCCTGAAAAGAAAATACACTTATATCTTGTACACACAATTCTGAAGGTTTAAATTAGTTCTTAGACTAATTTATAAAATCCATGTTAAGAATTCTTGATCCCAAAGGAAACTTCTGATAGAAAGAGAAACAAAAGTCAACTAAGCCTTAAGATAATACCTTGTAACAGCTTTACAAAGTATAAACTCCATCAACCCAGAACCAATTAAGGGCTTCCTTGTTTCATTTCTGTGCTAGAAGCCAAGATAGCTGTAGCTGAACAGGATTTCATGGCCCTGAGAGACTGGAAAAGTAGCCCGTCTTGTAAGCAAGGATCAAAGAAATGGGAGCTTTGAATTCAGATACCCAGAAAGCTATTACTAGGAATTGTGCAGAAGTCATGATCACCCACCACTGCTTGAGCCTTCGCATCCCACCCAGGTCTCACAACTGAAAAATGGGATGGCTTACAGTTAGCTTCTTTGGGCCTGCGCAGAGGTGGGGGAGCCTCTTTCTTTTGAAGAAAGGAGAAGTTTAAAAGTAAAAAAATAAATTGTTTGACACTGGAATCTTCATTCTAATTATTCACTCTAGGGGTGATTCTGCCCTCTGCACCAGGTGAGAAGAAATAAGAGAAGCTCACCTATCTCTCCATTGGAAAGAGGCAATAGCAAGGCCAGAGTTTACACAGGGAAGATGCAACTGCCATCAGCGATACTTGAGTCTGTCCGTAGTAACTGGTGGGACATTGCGTCTGTGGAGCCTCATCAGGAGTGAATAGGCTCTGCTCTACTCCTGACACCTATGGTTGGTTATGCACAGAGCAGATGCCTTTCAAACTATTCTAGAATGAAGGAAGAGGAAGAAAGGAAGAAACAGGGATAAGATACATGTGAAACGTGATCAGAAAATACTAATTTGCTGAAGCTACAAAAACAAAGTACTACAGGTACTGTGATAGACAACAGAAGTTCACAGTGCAGGACTCTAGAGAATCAAGTCGAGGGCATTAGCTGTTGTTTTCTCCTGCCTCTCTCCTTCACTAGTAGGTGTCCACCTCATCGTTCTTTTCTCTATGCACATGCACATTTTGTTTCTCCCTGCATATCCAAATTTACTCTCCTTATAAAGGCACTTGCAAGACTACATTAGGATGCACCTTACCAACCTTGTTTTGTCTTGCCTCCTTAATAACCTTACCTCCAAACAGTTACCTTCTAGACTACAGGAGGTTAGGGTTTTAACAATGAGTTTATATGGATACAGTGAAGCCAACAATAGAGAGAAATGCAAAATTTTCTGCATGCTATCCCTGACTCTTCTCCCTTTAATATCAAAAATTTTGGCTGGGAAAATAGATTCTAAGAAATGGGGCACAGGAAAGGTCCCATAGCCTCAAGTGACATAATTATGACAAGTGTCTCCAGCTCTCTCTCTCTAGAACACATTACTGATTCAGCAGACAGTCATAAATACCAGAGAAGACCATGGCTGAACATATAAAGAGAGGGTAGGCACAAATCTCAGAAGTTGCTTAGCATTTATTTTTCTAGAGCAAGAGCTCCCCTGTGGAAGTGTCAAATTGTTTCCTGAGAATCTTTGTACCTCTGGGAGTGAATTAATTCCTTAGCCAGAGAAAGAGCCAAAGTACTCTCAATGTAATCTCAATGCAGAGGTAAACTAGGTAAACTTGTGAGCATTGTGATAATGTGATTATCTAAACATATTGAGAAACTAGCTCACCTCATTGGTGACTGATGTCATATGCAGGAAGTAGTAATATGAAGTCCCTAAAAGTTTTTGCTCTTCTCCTAGAGTTCTTATGGAAATATGTATTTTTTTCTAGACTTATCTAAATGACTTTTGCAGGAAATGCTCTATTATCTACTGCAAGCCTTCTTATTTTGAGTCATGTGCTTCCACAGTATGCAATAGGTCAGAGTCATAAGGTCCACTGATGACCTAACACTGACAAGACCTGGTGCTACTGCCAGACAGCCAGAAACTTAACCTTGCTGAGCTTTCACTTCTGCATGAGTAACTGTGGAAATAACACACTCTGGAGGATGTCTCAGACTTCCACCTATAGGACACAAGGACATATTTGGCAACTACCAAACAAAATTGGTCAACTAATATTTTCAGTCTTGGACATAGTGCAAATAGTGGAAATTTCCCCATATGAATCCGTACATCACAGAGTTTAGTAGTCTTCATGCTCACCTACCTTCCACCTGTCTTTAATTTCTCAAAGGAAATCTTTAGAGAATATTTGCAATCCTTCACATCTTCATTTTAAAGCTATTCACTCCATTTTATGAGAGATTAACAGAGGACTGAAGGATTAATTATGCCTTAAAACCTTAAGACTAAGCAAAAAAAGATGCCGTACTTCTTTTTAATAAGCACATATTATTGCTTATAAATTATATCTTCACAAAATAAAAATTGGAAACTACCTCAAAAAGTTAAAAAGGTGAAGGTATAACACCATGAGGCCCAACAGAGCAAATCAAATAGACAAGACAAGAAACTATAAGCAGAGGGGTAAAAACAGTCAACAAAAGGACAATAATGTGACAATAATAAGTCAGTACATATCAGTTATAACCATCAATGTCAGTGGCCTCAACTCACCAATCAAGAGAAATAGACTGGCAGAATGGATGAAGAAGCAAAATTCAACAGTATGTTGTATACAAGAAACACACCTAATGCAAAAAGAAGCCCATAGAATTAAAGTGAAAGGATGGAAAGCAATTTTCCATGCAACAGGAGCCCAGAAAAAAGCAGGGGTAGCTATCTTATTCACAAAGTAAATTTTAAACCAAAACTGATTAAGAGAGACAAAGAGGACACTACATCCTTGTAAAGGAAACAATTCAAGAGGAAGAGATGACAATTGTAAACATATATAATAGTACATAAGATCCTAATGATAAAATTGACAATGTGAAATAGGAAGAAAGGGGCTAAAGGTGTAGGGAAAGTGGGAGGGGTAGGGAAAAGGGAATAAGGGAAAAGAAAAAAATGAGAAATGAAAAAAAGGAAATGAAGTGTTTGTAAATGGGAAGGGGAGGAGGGGGTGAAGGGAGGGCAGGGAAAAGGGGAAAAAATGAGAACCAAGACCTGTCATGTAAAGGTACAAGATCCCAATGATGAATGTAACTGTGTTGTG